>NC_091059.1:207525805-208245805 GCF_000393655.2 Nicotiana sylvestris
CATATTCTACCCTTCCCACCCCGTTAAGGTATTAGAGCGAGGAATGGTATCGTTACTTATTGCATGCTATTACCCGCCCTAATCCTATCAGTCTCGGAGGCATTGAGACTACTAATCCTACAGGGTAAGGAGTAGGCTGAACCCTCAGGTTTAAAGGATAAAATTCTAAGATACATACATAACAAATAGGACCGCACATAAGGGAGCATACAATGACAAATAAAGGCTCACAGATCCCTCCGCAAGTGAACATGTAATCAGCACGTCTCAAACGCATTTAAGGTCTCAAAGATGGGAGTTTTTAGAAAACAGGAATAGATAACAGTAGTTGAGTTTAGCGACAGATAAAAAATCGTTAAAGCATGGTTTTTGAAAATCAAGTAGTGACAGTAGCTTAACGAGGTGCTGGACAAGTATTCAAAATAGCACGATTCTGGGCAGAGAATGGTAACCCAGTAGTTTGAAAACATAATAGAACAAGAATCAGAAAATCAGTGAGAGTAAATAGATGCACAATTTCAAGATTTTGTTTCCAGATAGAGCGGGAGTTTTTAAAAAAAATAGAGTGAACTTCAGCAAGAATGGGAGCAGCAGAGTTCAAAATTATAAGAGGTTGATTGGTCTTAAACCGGTAAAACATGATTAATCGATTCTTATTAGGCCTAAAGTTTGTCTAGGCGTCGTATGCGTTACCTAATTATCTTAAAGGGTGAACATGCATATCGGTTTTTTTAGTTGTAAAAGGGATAAACAAACAGTTAACCATACTTGTATTATTAGATTAAGCATGCTAATGAGGCGTTTAACAATGCAACTCAGACAAGTATAAAACCCTAAACAACAGGATGTCTAATGCACATAGGAGTTCCTAAAACATGATTTCTAAATGCTAATGATTATGAGAATGCAGCAGTAGCCATTATAACAGTTGTTTGCCTATTATTAACTGATCATAGTTACGAAATGAATATAACGACAGGCTGAAAGTAAAGAACCTAGAACAGGATTTCTAATGTGTGAGATGCATGTCCTATACAGGTTATCTATTGCGCAGATAAATAAATAGAGTCCTACAAGCATATTTTCTACCCATTACTTAAACTAAGCATGCATAACCCCCCCCCCCCCCATATTCACTATTCAACCCCAATCATTCGTTTACAAATTATTACAAACCAATGATAGCCGAATTACAGTAATAAAGAATAAAATAAGAAGTTATTCTATAGGGAGCCTTCAATCAGGCCCATTCTTCCAACCTCACTCCTTTCAAGTTTCACAGCCTTGACATGGTCAGGGTGAGACAAAGCTCCTTTGGCCCCCCATTGGGTCCCTAGCCAATACCAGCACCCAAACACTTACCAGAATGTTGGACATGTGCAGTGTGGAATTACCATCCTTGTGTGTCAAAGTTCAGTGAGTACTCAGGGGTACTCAAAGCAATACTCACACGAAAGGGGGTAGGACATAATTTCTAGGAGTAGTGTGAAGTGCAGGAAGGAGAGGAAAATTCATAGTTCAAAGAGTTTTTCCAAAAATTGGAGAGTTGCACACAAGGATAATGGGCAAAGGGGACAAATAGATCACATAATATCACCAAGAGATGCAGATACTTTTGCAAATTCAGTAGCATGAGTACACAAAATCAAAGAGTTTTAAAGGACCTAGAAATGGTCGAATTTAGGCATAATAGTAAGTAGTAATAGAATATAGTCATAACAGGCAAGATTAGGAGCAAACAGTGGTCATGAGCATGCAAGTATCAACAGGAAATCAAGGGGTCAATTACATGTCCCACAGCAGAAGCATATATAGAAAACAATTAGGAATATAACACACTAAAGTAGTAATAACCACATTTGTTTGGAACTTTGAAACTAATCAGGACATACCAGTAATAAGAGAGCATAGTAGAATGCAAGAGCCAAATATGAGCACAATGTTAGCCTTGGCTTTCCAGCCGGCTAATAATAGTCAGGAGTAGGGAATAACAACAGAGCAAGTGAGAGAAGTAGCACAAGAGAGAGAGAGAGAGAGAGCAATGTGTATTGTTATGTGAGTTTGTGATATGCAATGTGTTAGTGAGTGTCATGCAAAAGAGAATGGCGGGTACTTATAGTACTGAAAACGAGTAAACAAACAAGGTAGAAATCCATATTTAAGGAACTAGGTATTAATCATAATCAAATCAGTATAAGGACTACCCTTTAATTAAGGAATCAAAGTCAAACGGTGATAAGCAGTTGTTTAAAAGGAAAGAAATCATAAAGCGTAGTATGATCACATTAGGAAACAGAATAGCATAATGTATACAATAAATACTAGGTACATGATACTTAATTAGGGAAATATGTCAGACAAATCAATCAACAGATTTGTGCACACATATAGGGCAGAATACTACCTTAATTCTGGAAAATAGTCTCAAAAATAATGAACGAGATTGAAAACCTAGGAGATAAGTATTAATTGAGGAAGGTATCCCATAAATTAAGGAAGCAATTCGAAATCAGTACCAAACTATAAGGAAAATACGCAAAATCACAATTTTTAAGGCAAGTATCACAGTCTTAAAGGGAGCTTGTAAGAATTAGTATAAAATCACCACGTGAAAAATCAGAGAAATCTTAAGCAAAGAACACAGAAGGGTAGGGGAATGAAACACTAGCGGCAAAATTAAAGTAAAGAGCACGGAACTCAGAGAAGAACCCAGAAGAACACACAAACAAGCAAACACGACAATAATACAAATATAAACCCTAAAGCTAGGGTTTCATCAGACTTAAGCAAAATGTTTAGAAATAGTGCTGAGAATCATGACTTAGTACTCAAAATCGAAAGATAAAGTATTTTCGAAAAGGGGTTAAGAAACCCTAGTTTCCAAAGGGAACAAAAACGTTTAAAACTTGAATAATCGTAAAGATCGAGTAGAGAATAGTGCAAAACATAAAGGTATGAGTTGAAAATCATTAAAAAAATACAGAGATTTAAGAGGTTTGGGTCGATATTAGGGTTTCATAAGAAACCAGAGGGAGAAGTGAGAGAAACCTGGCTGTGAAACTTAGGAACAATGGTGTTTACAACACCATCGAACAAAAACCCATCGGAGAAAGGCTGGAAACAAACCCAGGCAAGGCTTTAGTGACCGTATTACATGGTGAAGACCCACGGAGTCTCATGAATGAAAGGAACCGATGAGGTAAGGCTTCAAGGCGGCTGGTGGTTGAAAGAGGCGAGGCTGGAGGTGGCCGGAGAGATGGTGAAGGCCATCGGAGAAGAAGAACCAGAAGGTTCTAGAGAAAAGGAGGAGAGGAAGAGACGGATAGATAGAGAGACCGGTCTCGAAAAGTGAGGGGTCAGGGGGTAGGTGAGAGTTTAATTATGGAAAAGGGATCTGGGCCGTTGATCTTATTTGATCAACGACTCAGATTAGTTCGGAGTTGGGCTGGGTTAGTTTAGAGTTGGGCTGGGGCGAATTTAGTTGGGTCTTGGGTTAAATTAAACCTGATGGGGGTGGGGTTAAATTGGGGCTAAAATTGAAATAATAATGGGCTATGTGTTAAATAGCCTATTTCCCCCTTTTATTTTATATAAATAGTTAAAATAATTTTAAAAATAAATTAAAAGCACTGAACTAATTAATAATATATAAATATTAATATAAAAATACTGAAAATGATTTTATAATTGTAAAATATTGTTAATCGTAAAATAGGTTATAATTGCAATTATATGCAATTTAGCCTTAAAAATACCCAATAAATTTGTAAAAATATGCAAAAATAACCTTAATTATATCTTGGTATAAATATGAGAATGGAAATAAATTATTCACAAAAAATGATAATTTTGAGAGCAATTATTGGATTTTGTATTGCTGAAATAGACAATAAACTAATTTTAAAATCTTAAAAATTAGGAATAAATACCAAAACTCTTGGGCATGCTCATATATGCATACACATGCCATTTTGAAAGTAAAAAAATACTTAGGGAAAAATTGTGTATCAACAGCTGCCCCTCTTTACCCGAGAAGCATGAAAGAGTTGTCGGGTAAAGATATGATGGCCAATTTTGACCGAAAGAAACGATTTGAAAAGTTTTGACCGAGCTCTGGTTCTTGAGCTGCCTACATATCCCTGGTCTTATAGGAATCAGTCCATGTATAGTTCAGGATCCATTGACGGGATATGCCGATGGATATTTTGAAAAGAACGGACACGATGTTTGGTTGAGAAAAGTGGTTGAAGTTTGATAGGCTGTGGGAACTGGAGCGGGATCGCTCCTGCTAAGACGGCTGTTGATAGCCGGTGGACCTGCAAATGAACAATACCAACATACATTGTGCATAAATTTAAACGTGATGCAAGTTCCCATCGGACCATGAATGTTGTCTTTGGACGGTTAGGATGACGTCCTCAGACCATAACGTCCTGGGCCATGAAGAGCGTAAATAAAAATCCGCAGGCTATGACATGATGTTCTCGGGCCATGTAGATGATGCCTCCGAACTATGATGCCTTTGAATAATGATATGCAAAAGATAAAATGGGGTCCTCAGGCCATGACATGGCGTTCTCGGGCTATGCAAATGGTGCCTCCGAACAATGACGCCTTTGGACAATTTGGCGATCTTTTAGCCCATGAAATGCAGAAGGTGGCGATCTTTCAGCCCATGAAATGTAGGATTTGACGATATTTCAGCCGATGCAAGACATAAATAAAAGGTGGCGATATTTCAGCCATGCGAGAGAGATAAGGTGGCGATCTTTCAGCCGATGCAAGAAAATAAAGTGGCGATATTTCAGCCATGCAGGATGGAGATAGAGCTTAGTCTCGGAAGGCAGAAAGGTAGCCTTATGCAATGTAGGAAATGCAGATGGAGGTAGAGCTTAACCTCGGAAGGCAGAAAGGTAGCCTTATGCAAAATGCAGATGGAGACAGAGCTTAGTCTCGAAAGGCAGAAAAGTAGCCTTATGCAATGCAAGGAAATGCAAGATGGAGACAATGTTTAGTCTCGGAAGGCAGAAAGGTAGCCTTATGCAATGCAGAGAAATGCAGGATGTAGACAATGCTTAGTCTCGGAAGGCAGAAAGGTAGCCTATGCAATGCAGAGAAATGCAGGATAGAGACAATGCTTAGTCTCGGAAGGCAGAAAGGTAGCCTTATGCATTGCAAAGATATGCAGATGGAGGTAGAGCTTAACCTCGGATGGCAGAAAAGAGCCTTATGCAATGCAAGAATGTAAAAGGACGATTAGTAGTAAGATCTCTTAGCTGATAGCCGATTATGACAATATGACTGCTGGGGAGATTGTGTACGGATAGCAATTGCGGGCACATGATGGTTCTGAGAAGTTGCATTCTTGGGAAAGTGTGAGTGCATAAATATATCTAATGATATTGCGAATTGAGTGCCTGCATCCAAAGAAAAATCGTGATTTTTGTAAGGGGAAAAGGTTAGTTCGTCTTCCTCGGGCTCTTGACGTTGTGTGTCATTGGGGTAGCATAGCTAAACAACAACAATTCAGATAATAGTTATGCATGATTTAGTAAATATAACGTAAGTATATAATCGAAAATAGTTTTCTTTAGATGAACCAATGACTGCGACGTGGTTCAAGACATTGCAACCTCTTTCGCTGCGGAATTTTGAGGGTCCTCCTCAAAATTCTGCCCCAGTTTGCTGAGCGGACATTTCTGACGGCTGTGCTGAATGACTAAAAAAATTGTCTTCAGAATTTTGAGGGTCCTCCTCAAAATTCTACCCCAGTTCCAATAGTGGGGGAAATGGAATTTTTATTAAATTGTGACCGAACTCATAGGGCTGCCTACGTGTCCCCTCTTAAATGGGAATCAAGTCAAGCGTAGTTCAAATTACATCATAAAGGGAATCATAAGTGGTTACACATAGTATCGTTTCACTGCATCTGAATTGATTGGCTTCGGCCAGACTTCTCCATCCATTTCTGCAAGAATAAGGGCTCCTCCGGTTGGAACCCGGTGAACCATGTACGGACCCTGCCAATTGGGAGAGAACTTCCCCTTGGCTTCATCTTGATGTGGGAATATTTTCTTCAACACCAGTTGCCCCGGTGTAAACTTCCTTGGCTTAACTATTTTGTTGAAGGCTCTGGACATTCTGTTTTGATACAACTGACCGTGGCAAAGTGCATTCATCCTTTTCCCATCTATAAGGGCTAACTGCTCGTAGTGACCTTTTACCCATTCTGCATCATCCCACTCTACTTCCTGTATGATCCTTGAGGAGGGAATTTCTACCTCGGTGGGGATGACCGCCTCTGTACCATAAATCAGCATGTAGGGAGTTGCTCCGGTCGATGTGCGAATTGTGGTGCGGTATACCAATAAGGCGAATGATAACTTCTCATGCCATTATTTGTGCCTTTCGACCATCTTCCTTAGTATCTTCTTGATATTCTTGTTGGCTGCCTCCCCATATCCATTCATCTGAGGCCTGTAGGCTGTAGAGTTCTTATGTTTTATCTTGACTGTTTCACACATTGCTTTCATCAAGTCGTTGTTGATATTGGAACCATTATCGGTGATGATTGATTCCAGAATTCCTAACCGACAAACAATGTGGTTGCGGATGAAATCTGCCATAACCTTCTTAGTGACCGCCTTGTATGATGCTGCTTTGACCCATTTGGTAAAATAATCGATTGCCACTAAGATGAACCTGTGCACATTTGATGCGGCAGGCTCGATAGGTCTGATAACATCCATTCCCCAAGCGGCGAATGGCCATGGTGAGCTTGTTGCAGTAAGCTCGTTTGGAGGCACCTTTATCATATCTGCATATATCTGACAGTGATGGCATTTGCGAACATACTGGATATAGTATGTATCCATAGTCATCCAAAAATACCCTGCTCGGAATATCTTCTTTGCTAAGACAAAACCATTCATGTGCGGCTCGCAGGTCCCTGTATGCACTTCGTCTAATAGCCTGGATGCTTCTTTTGCTTCGACATACCTTAGTAAACCCAAATCGGGAGTCCTCCTGTACAGGATTCCTCCAGTGTGAAAGAAGTTGTTGGATAACCTACGAAGTGTGCGCTTCTGAGTAGCGTTGGCAAGTTCTGGATATTCCCTTGTTGTCAAGTACTCCTTGATGTCATGGAACCATGGCTTTCCATCCGCTTCTTCCTCAACGTGGGCGCAATAAGCTGGCTGATCATGTCTTTACTGGGATGGGATCAATGAAATTTGTATCTGGATGCTGGATCATGGATGATAAAGTAGGGGACGTGCTGAAATTCTGTCTTTGTGAACCTTTTCCTCAACTCCTATATGTGATGCAAGTAGGGAAGTATCTTAGAGTTCTTGGTTTCCTACTCTTCTCGAACCTGATGTATGAGCAAGTCTGAGTCCCCGATCACTAGCAACTCCTGAATGTTCATGTCAATGGCCATTTTGAGCCCCAAGATGCAGGCTTTATATTCGGCCATATTATTAGTGTAAGGGAACCTGAGCTTGGCGGATACCAGGTAGTGCTGGCCGATTTTTGATACTAGGACTGCTCCTATGCCAACTCCTTTGAAATTCGCAGCTCCGTCGAAAAACAACCTCCAACCATCATAGGATTCTGCAATATCTTCTCCTATTAAAGATACCTCTTCATCGGGAAAATACATTTTTAGGGGCTCCTATTCTCCGTCCACGGGATTCTCGGCGAGATGATCCACCAAAGCTTTCCCTTTGATTGCTTTCTGGGTCACGTAAATAATGTCGAATTCACTTAGCAGGATTTTTCACTTGGCGAGCTTGCCAGTGGGCATGGGTTTCTGGAAGATATACTTCAGAGGGTCCATTCTAGATATGAGATAAGTAGTGTAAGCACAGAAATAATGCCTCAACTTCTGCGCGACCCAAGTCAGAGCACAACAAGTGCATTCTAAAAGAGAATACCGGGCCTCTTACAGTGTGAACTTCTTACTAAGATAGTAGATGGCCTGCTCCTTTCTCCCTGTTTTATCATGTTGTCCCAGAACACAACCGAATGCTCCATCTAATACTGCAAGGTAAAGCAATAGGGGTCTTCCTGGCTCAGGCGGAACCAAGACTGGTGGCGTTGACAGGTATTCTTTGATTCTGTCGAAGGCTTTCTGACAATCATCAGTCCACTTGGTAGCAACATCCTTTTTCAACATTTTGAAGATAGGTTCACAAATGACAGTGGACTGAGCTATGAACCGGCTGATATAGTTGAGTCTCCCCAGGAAACTCATCACGTCCTTCTTGTTCTTTGGCGGCGGCAATTCTTGGATAGCTTTGACCTTTGATGGATCCAATTCTATTCCTCGACGACTCACGATGAAACCCAATAATTTTCTAGTAGGAACCCCGAATGCACACTTGGAGGGATTCAGTTTCAGATTGTACCTCCTCAGTTTGTTGAAGAACTTTCTTAGGTCTTCCATGTGATCCCTGACTTTCTTGGATTTGATGATGACGTCATCCACATATACCTCGATCTCCTTATGTATCATGTCATGAAAGATGGTAGTCATGGATCTCATGTAGGTGGCACCAGCATTCTTCAAACCGAATGACATCATTTTGTAATAGTACATGGCGTGATGAAAGCCGTTTTCTCTGCATCTTCCTCATCCATCCATATCTGATGATACCCAGGGAAATAATCAACAAATGACTACTACTCATGCTTGGCGCAGTTGTCGATAAGAATGTGTATGTTAGGCAGGGGGAAGTCGTCTTTGGGACTGGCCCGATTAAGATCCCGGTAGTCAACACAAACTCTAACTTTCCCATCCTTTTTTGGCACTGGCACGATGTTGGTTAACCATGTCGGATACTCTACTACCCTGAGAACCTTGGCTTTGACTTGCTTCGTAACCTCTTCTTTGATTTTCAAACTCATGTCAGGTTTGAATTTCCTGAGCTTCTGCTTTACCGGCGGACATGTTGGATTTGTTGGCAGTTTGTGAGCTACAATGGACGTGCTGAGACCAGTCATATCATCATATGACCAGGCGAATATGTCTTCATATTCCTTTAGGAACTCCGTGTATCTTTCTTTTCTGATAGTGACAGGTGAACACTGATGCGCGTTTCTTTGACATTCTCTGTATTTCCCATATTAACGACCTCAGTTTCGTCCAAGTTAGACTTAGGCCTATTTTCAACCCCTCTGACGACCTCTTCTAGTATATCATCCTCTTCTGAATCCGTATCCATTTGTTGCATTGTCTTGTTGCAAGTCACAATCGTTGGTTCATCGTCAAGTCAAGTAATAGTAATGCCCGAAGCTTTTCGGGCCCTGGTGGTTCTGATTGACCAATTGCTGAGGCGTTCTCCTCGGTTCACAACTTGTATACGAGGCCCTTGGATCTCGTACTGTAGGATGATGGTGCCAGAATGCACGAACTAACCTTTGGGGAGGGGAATAAAAATAAAAGAAAAACAAAAAAGGTAACAAGTTAGCGCGAATTATGAGGAAAAATGTTGCAGTATTTAAACACATTGTGCAAGAATATAAATCGCGTCCTAATTTGGGTGCCTCGTTTTTCCCGAGGTATGCCTAGCGACAAATTAATTTGGAGAACTTATAATGCTAAATGCCTCATTTTATTGATAAAAATAAAACGAATCCAAAACGACACTAAATAACGGAAAGTAAAATGTCACTAGTGGCCATTGGCCTTATTACATTAAAAGTGAAAAGAAAGACTCCTAACTACTTGGTCCCAGAAGGACCTTCTTCAGGTTGAATGTTCTCGTTGATAAAGTCCTCCAGCTCGCGCAGATTTTCCAGTAAAAATGCTATCGCCAGACGTTCTTCTTTGCCTTTCTCAGTATTTTGACAGTCGATGACTCTTTTCCTCGCTTTCCCTTCCAATTCCAGTAAGCTGGACTCCAGGTATTCTAGCTTCTCACTAGCCTTGGTGACTCTCTCTTTCCATTGTTAATTTGTTGCTCGATGGGAGGTTTCTCCACCAAGTCTGCAAGAGTGAAGGTATGTTTAGTATACCGAAGTCAGGAACTTTGTCATTCATTTTCTGCTAAACAAAAGGGTTAAGACCTCACCCCCACCGGACTCGACTATTTAATACCAATAATCAACATAAAAAAGCATTTAGTTCTCCAAATAAATCTACAGAATATGGTGGTGTCCGTTTGGGTTTCAAGGAAACCCAGTGGACTTCGGACAAGGATATCTTAATGAGTCATTATGTGGACAACATAACTGACTCGGCTAGGTTTGACCATGATGCATGCACAGTTAAACAGAGTAAGGTTTCTATTGGGGTATTACACAGGTACCCTTTAGCGGACAACTCAAGAGGGAAAGGCACGGAACCGTCGACTGCACCGCTGATCGACTGGTTTTACCGCAAATACGCCTTTGCCAAATTTAAAGGGTGATAATATTGGAAGAGCGCAACCACTCATTATAAGCATTGCTATGGTATTTGTTTGGCACGAGTGGAATATGATGTTGAAGATGCAGTTTACAATAATGAAACAAATTGACATGTATTTCCACGTTCTTAAGATAAATGATTACAATAATTTCAGTAATTACAACAGTATTGAAATAAAGCAGTAAAGGAAAGTTGTTAAAGAAAAGACATGAAGAGCCAAGTTAGTTTCATAGTGAAAGAATAAAAGACAGTAAATAAAGCAATTAATGAGATAATAGAGTCACAAGCAGCATGCAGTGGTAAAAACCTAAAGAATCCCCAGCAGAGTCGCCATGCTGTTGACGCCCCCCTTTTCTATGGGTCGAAATCGGGTATACGACATTGGGAGGACAACTCTATTCCCTTTCGAGAATTGGGTCTTAGAAGTTGAAGAGTCGCCACCTAATGATTATAGTGCATTAGGATACTTTTAAGAAAGGTTTGAGTTGGAAAACCAGAGTTCGGGTAGGGGCTAGAAATTATCTCGAGGGGAAGGTGTTAGGCATCCCTCAAGATCCACTAGTGTCGTCCCGGCCATATTACAATTGTGACTTTACAAGTAAACAATCAAGACTCAAATAAGGACTCGCATATAACATTGCAATTAGGTTGAAAACTTTTGAAGGCAAGTAGAAATGGCAGAAATTTATGAAAAAGGATTTGAATAGTTTTACAAGAAGAGATGAAAGCAAATAAAGGGAAGGGGGTCCTAGGTTTATGATTAATATGGATCACTTCAATGCAATATCTAACAATCACTCCTCAAAAGAGGGGTCACACGTGATATTAGCGCACCGGTCATCATATCCATATTCTACCCTTCCCACCCCGTTAAGGTATTAAAGCGAGGAATACTATCGTTACTTATTGCATGCTATTACCCGCCCCAATCCTATCAGTCTCGGAGGCATTGAGACTACTAATCCTACAGGGTAAGGAGTAGGCTGAACCCTCAGGTTTAAAGGATAAAATTCTAAGCGACATACATAACAAATAGGACCGCACATAAGGGAGCATACAAAGACAAATAAAGGCTCACATATCCCTCCACAAGTGAACATGTAATCAGCACGTCTCAAACGCATTTAAGGTCTCAAAGATGGGAGTTTTCAGAAAACAAGAATAGATAACAGTAGTTGAGTTTAGCGACAGATAAAAAAAATCATTAAAGCATGGTTTTTGAAAATCAAGTAGTGACAGTAGCTTAACGAAGTGCTAGACAAGTATTCAAAATAGCACGATTCTGGGCAGAGAATGGTAACCCAGTAGTTTGAAAACATAACAGAACAAGAATCAGAAAATCAGTAAGAGTAAATAGATGCACAATTTCAAGATTTTGTTTCCAAATAGAGCGGGAGTTTTTAAAATAAATAGAGTGAACTTCAGCAAGAATGGGAGCAGCAGAGTTCAAAATTATAAGAGGTTGATTGGTCTTAAACCGGTAAAACTTGATTAATCGATTCTTATTAGGCCTAAAGTTTGTCTAGGCATCGTATGCGTTGCCTAATTATCTTAAAGGGTGAACATGTATATCGATTTTTTTAGTTGTAAGAGGGATAAACAAACAGTTAACCATACTTGTATTATTAGATTAAGCATGCTAATGAGGCGTTTAACAATGCAACTCAGACAAGCATAAAACCCTAAACAACAGGATGTCTAATGCACATAGGAGTTCCTAAAACATGATTTCTAAATGCTAATGATTATAAGAATGCAGCAGTAGCCATTATACAGTTGTTTGCCTATTATTAACTGATCATAGTTACGAAATGAACATAATGACAGGCTGAAAGTAAAGAACCTAGAACAGGATTTCTAATGTGTGAGATACATATCCTATACAGGTTATCTATTGCACAGATAAATAAATAGAGTCCTACAAGCATGTTTTCTACCCATTACTTAAACTAAGCATGCATAACCCCTCATATTCATTATTTAACCCCAATCATTCGTTTACAAATTTTTACTAACCAATGATAGCCGAATTACAGTAATAAAGAACAAAATAAGAAGTTATTCTATAGGGAGCCTTAAATCAGGCCCATTCTTCCAACCTCACTCCTTTCAAGTTTCACATCCTTGACATGGTCAGGTTGCGGCAAAGCTCCCTAGGGCCCCCATTGGGTCCCTGGCCAATACCAACACCCAAACACTTACCAGAATGTTGGACATGTGCAGTGTGGAATTACCATCCTTGTGTGTCAAAGTTCAGTGAGTACTCAGGGGTACTCAAAGCAATACTCACACGAAAGGGGGTAGGACCTAATTTCTAGGAGTAGTGTGAAGTGCAGGAAGGAGAGGAAAATTCGTAGTTTAAAGAGTTTTTCCAAAAATTGGAGAGTTTCACACAAGGATAATGGGCAAAGGGGACAAATAGATCACATAATATCACCAAGAGATGCAGAGACTTGTGCAAATTCAGTAGCATGAGTACACAAAATCAAAGAGTTTTAAAGGACCTAGAAATGGTCGAATTTAGGCATAATAGTAAGTAGTAACAGAATATAGTCATAACAAGCAAGATTAGGAGCAAACAGTGGTCATGAGCATGCAAGTAACAACAAGCAATCAAGGGGTCAATTACATGTCGCACAGCAGAAGCATAGATAGAAAACAATTAGGAATATAACACACTAAAGTAGTAATAACCACATTGATTTGGAACTTTGAAACTAATCAGGACATACCAGTAATAATAGAGCACAACAGAATGCAAGAGCCAAATATGAGCACAATGTTAGCCTTGGCTTTCCAGCCGGCTAATAATAGTCAGGAGTAGGGAACAACAACAGAGCAAGAGAGAGAAGTAGCACAAGAGAGAGAGAGAGAGAGAGCAATGTGTATTGCTGTGTGAGTTTGTGATATGCAATGTGTTAGTGAGTGTCATGCAAAAGAGAATGGCGGTACTTATAGTACTGAAGACGAGTAAACAAACAAGGTAGAAATTCATATTTAAGGAACTAGGTATTAATCATAATCAAATCAGTATAAGGACTCCCCTTTAATTAAGGAATCAAAGTCAAACGGTAATAAGCAGTTGTTTAAAAGGAAAGAAATCATAAAGCGTAGTATGATCACATTAGGAAACAGAATAGCATAATGTATACAATAAATACTAGGTACATGATACTTAATTAGGGAAATATGTCAGACAAATCAATCAACATATTTGTGCACACATATAGGGCAGAATACTACCTTAATTCTGGAAAATAGTCTCAAAAATAATGAACGAGATTGAAAACCTAGGAGATCAGTATTAATTGAGGAAGGTATCCCATAAATTAAGGAAGCAATTCGAAATCAGTACCAAACTATAAGGAAAATACGCAAAATCACAATTTTTAAGGCAAGTATCACAGTCTTAAAGGGAGCTTGTAAGAATTAGTATAAAATCACCACGTGAAAAATCAGAGAAATCTTAAGCAAAGAACACAGAAGGGTAGGGGAATGAAACACTAGCGGCAAAATTAAAGTAAAGAGCACGGAACTCAGAGAAGAACCCAGAAGAACACACAAACAAGCAAACACGACAATAATACAAATATAAACCCTAAAGCTAGGGTTTCATCAGACTTAAGCAAAATGTTTAGAAATAGTGCTGAGAATCATGACTTAGTACTCAAAATCGAAAGATAAAGTATTTTCGAAAAGGGGTTAAGAAACCCTAGTTTCCAAAGGGAACAAAAACGTTTAAAACTTGAATAATCGTAAAGATCGAGTAGAGAATAGTGCAAAACATAAAGGTATGAGTTGAAAATCATTAAAAAAATACAGAGATTTAAGAGGTTTGGGTCGAGATTAGGGTTTCATAAGAAACCAGAGGGAGAAGTGAGAGAAACCTGGCTGTGAAACTTAGGAACAATGGTGTTTACAACACCATCGAACAAAAACCCATCGGAGAAAGGCTGGAAACAAACCCAGGCAAGGCTTTAGTGACCGTCTTTCATGGTAGTCTCATGAATTAAAGGAACCGATGAGGTAAGGCTTCAAGGCGGCTGGTGGTTGAAAGAGGCGAGGCTGGAGGTGGCCGGAGAGATGGTGAAGGCCATCGGAGAAGAAGAACCAGAAGGTTCTAGAGAAAAGGAGGAGAGGAAGAGACGGATAGATAGAGAGACCGGTCTCGAAAAGTGAGGGGTCAGGGGGTAGGTGAGAGTTTAATTAAGGAAAAGAGATCTGGGCCGTTGATCTTATTTGATCAACGGCTCAGATTAGTTCGGAGTTGGGCTGGGTTAGTTTAGAGTTGGGATGGGGCGAATTTGGTTGGGTCTTGGGTTAAATTAAATTTGATGGGGGAGTGGGGCTAAAATTGAAATAATAATGGGCTATGTGTTAAATAGCCAATTTCCTCCTTTTATTTTATTTAAAATAGTCAAAATAATTTTAAAAATAAATTAAAAGCACTAAACTAATTAATAATATATAAATATTAATATAAAAATACTAAAAATGATTTGATAATTGTAAAATGTTGTTAATCATAAAATGGGTTATAATTGCAATTATATGCAATTTAGCCTTAAAAATTACCTAATAAATTTGTAAAAATATGCAAAAATTACCTTAATTATATTTTGGTATAAATATGAGAATGGAAATAAATTATTCACAAAAAATAATAATTTTGGGAGCAATTACTGGATTTTATATTGCTGAAATAGACAATAAACTAATTTTAAAATCTTAAAAATTAGGGAAAAATACTAAAACTCTTGGGCATTCTCATATATGCATACACATGCCATTTTGAAAGTAAAAAAATACATAGAGAAAAATTGGGTATCAACAAAACCAAAGGGCTCGAAATAACCAATAGAACCCAAACGTGATAAACCCAAACCCACTGACTAATTCAGCCTACGATTGGATAAAGAAAGAAAAAGAAGAGAAAACGAAGCACAGTAGAACTGGGCATACTGGTACCATTTAACAAACCAACGGAACTCTAATTTAAACAAAGAAAACAAGAAGAAATTGACCTACTAATTTGAACAAACCATAGCAGAAATAAATGAACGAGGGCATGGTAAAAAGAAGTGAAATCAGAATCAGGAGGCAAACAAAGTTTAAGAAGAAACTGGCATACAATCAAAGGAGAAAACATGTACTGTTTTACCAGAAACACATGAGTGAGCGTTGCTTTGACAAATCTGTCGGTCTTTGGCCTTGCATGGGGCTGGTGGACTTCGAAACGAGTCGAAATCCATGCTAATCGCTCATCCTCAAGGAGAATAGTTGACTGGCATAGATTTCGACCCATTATCGGCCTAGAAACTGCTTAAACTTGGAAAAGGGAGCAGCATTAGGGTTTCGAATTTGGGAATCAGATTTGGGATTTGGAGGTAAGAGTGGAGATTTTGGGGATATTAGTGTTAAATTCGTGTTCCATGGGGTATGGGGATTGTGGTGAAATTTTAGTGGGATTTGGAGCTCAAAGCCGGTGGGAATGGCGGAGATTTTTGTGGGCGGCGCTAGGGTTTGGCTTGAGAGAGATGAGAGAGAAGCTAAAAAACAGTACTTAGTCCTAGGTTGTTCTGTTAAGGGCTTGGACAGTTTTAAGTAAAAATGGAGTAAGTCGTTATGGCCGTTGGATGAATTAAAATGAAAGGCTGGGATTGACTTAAAGCTCTTAAACTTAAAACGACGTAGTTTTGTTCCTATACTACGTCGTTGTCGTGCCCCATTTTTCTCGCGAAATCGGATTTATGACATTTGGGAGGACAACTCGTTCCCTTTTGGGAATTGGGTTTTTTGATTTGAAGAGTCGCCACCTAATGATTAAGTGCATTAGGACACTAGGAAGAATTTGTTTAGAAAAACCAGAGTTTGGGTAAGGGCTAGAAATTATCTCGAGGGGAAGGTGTTAGGCACCCCTCAAGATCCACTAGTGTGGTTCCCGGCCATGCTACAATTGTGACTTAAGTACAAACAATAAATAAGCAATTAAGGGTTTCAAATATGAGGGGTTGTCATATTTTTATTGCAAATAAGTTAAAGTTTGAAGAAACAAGGAAGTTGAAATTTGAGAAAAAGGAGTTTGAAATTTTGAAAGTAATAAAATAAATAAGTAAAGGGAAGGGGGGTCCTAGGTTTATAAATAATATAGATCACATCAATGCAATACCCGGTAATCACTCCTCAGAAGAGGGGTTACACGTGGTATTAGTACACTGGTCATCATATCCATATCTACCATTTCCTACCCCGTTGAGGTATTTAAACGCGGAATGGTTTCGTTACTTATTACATGCTAGTACCCGCCCCAATCCTATCAGTCCCAGAGGCATTTGGGACTACTAGTCCTAAAGGGAAGGGAGATTTGGGCTTTGTATGGTTTAAAAGGATAAAATTCTAAATCGACAAACAAAAACACATAAGGCAGATATGGGAAACACATAACAATTTAAGAGGCTCAGATGGGCCTCCTCACTTAAAGACAGATTGTTTAGCATGTCTTGCAGATACTGGTTATGGTCTGAATTAAACTTAAACGTTAAGCAGGCAGACTGGTCTATTACACATTTCAAATAAGAAACCGGAATTAGACCTGCCTACTGGTTGGAATTAACAGAGTCTGATTCAATTAGCTAATTTTACCGTATAGCTTGCCTAAGTGAAACCTACATACATGACATCTAATAATGCATAAGTGTACTAATTTTTACAAGAAGACGGCCTGTTGATTATAGAAAACATAAGTTCTACAGACATTGAGTAACGTTACTACTGATTTTAGACTTGTAAACGATTTAGATCAGTTGGTCACTCCTATAGACAATAAACTAATTTTAAAATCTTAAAAATTTGGGAAAAATACTAAAACTCTTGGGCATTCTCATATATGCATACACATGCCATTTTGAAAGTAAAAAAATACATAGGGAAAAATTGGGTATCAACAAAACCAAAGGGCTCGAAATAACCAATAGAACCCAAACGTGATAAACCCAAACCCACTGACTAATTCAGCCTACGATTGGATAAAGAAAGAAAAAGAAGAGAAAATGAAGCACAGTAGAACTGGGCATACTGGTACCATTTAACAAACCAACGGAACTCTAATTTAAACAAAGAAAACAAGAAGAAATTGACCTACTAATTTGAACAAACCATAGCAGAAATAAATGAACGAGGGCATGGTAAAAAGAAGTGAAATCAGAATCAGGAGGCAAACAAAGTTGAAGAAGAAACTGGCATACAATCAAAGGAGAAAACATGTACTGTTTTACCAGAAACACATGAGTGAGCGTTGCTTTGACAAATCTGTCGGTCTTTGGCCTTGCATGGGGCTGGTGGACTTCGAAACGAGTCGAAATCCATGCTAATCGCTCATTCTCAAGGAGAATAGTTGACTGGCATAGATTTCGACCCATTATCGGCCTAGAAACTACTTAAACTTGGAAAAGGGAGCAGCATTAGGGTTTCGAATTTGGGAATCAGATTTGGGATTTGGAGGTAAGAGTGGAGATTTTGGGGATATTAGTGTTAAATTTGTGTTCCATGGGGTATGGGGATTGTGGTGAAATTTTAGTGGGATTTGGAGCTCAAAGCTGGTGGGAATGGCGGAGATTTTTGTGGGCGGCGCTAGGGTTTGGCTTGAGAGAGATGAGAGAGAAGCTAAAAAACAGTACTTAGTCCTAGGTTGTTCTGTTAAGGGCTTGGACAGTTTTAAGTAAAAATGGAGTAAGTCATTATGGCCGTTGGATGAATTAAAATGAAAGGCTGGGATTGACTTAAAGCTCTTAAACTTAAAACGACGTAGTTTTGTTCCTATACTACGTCGTTGTCGTGCCCCATTTTTCTCGCGAAATCGGGTTTATGACATTTGGGAGGACAACTCGTTCCCTTTTGGGAATTGGGTTTTTTGATTTGAAGAGTCGCCACCTAATGATTAAGTGCATTAGGACACTAGGAAGAATTTGTTTAGAAAAACCAGAGTTTGGGTAAGGGCTAGAAATTATCTCGAGGGAAAGGTGTTAGGAACCCCTCAAGATCCACTAGTGTGGTTCCCGACTATGCTACAATTGTGACTTAAGTACAAACAATAAATAAGCAATTAAGGGTTTCAAATATGAGGGGTTGTCATATTTTGATTGCAAATAAGTTAAAGTTTGAAGAAACAAGGAAGTTGAAATTTGAGAAAAAGGAGTTTGAAATTTTGAAAGTAATAAAATAAATAAGTAAAGGGAAGGGGGGTCCTAGGTTTATAAATAATATGGATCACATCAATGCAATACCCGGTAATCACTCCTCAGAAGAGGGGTTATACGTGGTATTAGTACACCGGTCATCATATCCATATCTACCATTTCCTACCCCGTTGAGGTATTTAAACGCGGAATGGTTTCGTTACTTATTACTTGCTAGTACCCGCCCCAATCCTATCAGTCCCGGAGGCATTTGGGACTACTAGTCCTAAAGGGAAGGGAGATTTGGGCTTTGTATGGTTTAAAAGGATAAAATTCTAAATCGACAAACAAAAACACATAAGGCAGATATGGGAAACACATAACAATTTAAGAGGCTCAGATGGGCCTCCTCACTTAAAGACAGATTGTTTAGCATGTCTTGCAGATACTGGTTATGGTCTGAATTAAACTTAAATGTTAAGCAGGCAGACTGGTCTATTACACATTTCAAATAAGAAACCGGAGTTAGACCTGCCTACTGGTTGGAATTAACAGAGTCTGATTCAATTAGCTAATTTTACCGTATAGCTTGCCTAAGTGAAACCTACATGCATGACATCTAATAATGCATAAGTGTACTAATTTTTACAAGAAGAAGGCATGTTGATTATAGAAAACATAAGTTCTACAGACATTGAGTAACGTTACTACTGATTTTAGACTTGTAAACGATTTAGATCATTTGGTCACTCCTATAGACATGCTTTCTAAGCGTTATTGTTTTTAACCTTTACGAAAATGCAGAAATCCTATAGGCATGGTGTTTAAAATACTTGTTTTTATTATTTAAGCCTATAAATGTGTTTGCCTAGTGATAGATGTATATGCAGAATTCAGTAAACTCTATAGACATGTTCTCTATGTGATAGGCAGAAACGCAGAAACTTATAGACATGGTCTCTATGTATGAAATGCAGAAGCTATAGACATGGTATCTATGTATGAAATGCAGAGGCTATAGACATGGTATCTACGTATGAAATGCAGAACCTATAGACAGGATTTCTATATGAAATACAGAACCTGTAGACATGGTTTCTATATGAAAAATGCAGAAGTGCGGGACTTGTAAACATGATTTCTATATGAAAAATGTAGAAGTGAAAACAGGACATGATTGCAGCAGTAAATACCTATGAACATGATATCTACCCTTATGCATACATGAGTGACCCCCCCCCCCTTTTCACTAAAACCCCATAAGTTATTACAAATTATTACAGCCTAGAATGAATAAAGAAATGTAAAATAAAATTACATCAGAAAGCTAAAAATCCCAACCAATGAGAACCTGATTCAGACTTCTGTCTGAAGCATGAAGTAAACGAACTCCAAAGATCAAATTCCAAAGCCTTTCTCCTATTCGAGATGTGTCAGAGTTCCCTAAGAGTCTCAAGTGGAATCCGGGCAGTGCTTACACCCAAATATATTGCAGAATTGGATTATAATGCAGTGTGGAAGGGCCAGCCCTCAAATGTCCAAGTTCAGAGGGAGCTCAGGTCCCAAAGCAAGGCTCATATGAGGGGGGGCAGAACTTAGAATCTAAGAGAGAGTGCAAGTGCATAGAGGGGATTTTGGGGAAAGCCAAGACAGGCTGGTGGTCATACCCAGCAATGGGAAGTGCTGGCACACCCCAACCAGCCTGTTAGCCACATTGTTTGGGAGTTAGTATCCATTAAAGGATCAAATCCAGACATGAGCAACAATTTGGATGTTGCCATGCTTTGAAATTTAACTCAAACACATAGAAGGGAATGAGGGTATGGGGAGTTCACACAACAACAGATGCAAAGAGACAGCATATTCAATACAGAACATAAACAGCAAAGTAGACAAGATTACTGAAACTGTAAAGCAAACACATAGGGATGAAGCTGAAAGTTAAATTAGAACATACCAGTTTCAGGGAAATAAGAAGAGAAGAGTAGTAGTAAAGACAAATTGCAAACACATAGCCAAAAGATTTCAGAAGAGAGTAAAGTGTTGAATTGAGAATGTAGGAGTATTGAAATTGAAAGTGTTCAATAAGTGTTGTCAGAGTATTGAACTCAAGGTCTTAAAGAGTATTGAATTGGAAGTGTGTAAAAGTGCAGAAGGGTCGTGCCCTTTATAGTGCAGAAAGCAAGTAAGAAAACGTAAGAAAATAGTTTCGAAATCAATCACATAAGGTCTCCCTTCAATTAAGGGATTCTGATTTCAAACGGGCAAGATAATTAAGGAAAGAGTTGATCAAAATCCTTTCCAAAGTAGCACAAGAAGGGTAAATACACAGAAGTTATTGAAGGCAAAAATCCAGTGGTACATGGTTTGTGCAGATAAGGAAAGGCGATCACTCAACAGCCAGTGAAATCAAAATTGCAGGCTTTGTTAGAATGAACCAAGTCAAGAAAAATGAGGAAAGGGTTTTACTTAAGGAAAATTAGTAACAAACAATCAAACCTTATTAAGAGGAATTCCGAATCAATCACAAGTTGACAAAATCTTATGAAGGCAAAATTCCTCATATATAAAGCATACAGACATATCGAACAAGAAAGAACTATCATGCGAAAAAGCCTAGTATAGAAGAGTTCCGGGTCATAACAAAGAGACTCAAATCCAGTACATAGACTCAGAATGGGTTTGAGAGTGTCCAGGGTCCCAAATAGAACCCTAGTCCAAAACACAAGATCAAACTCGCCAAAAAACCCCCAAATCCCAGGGTTTTCAACTCGATTTAGATACAGAGAAGAGAAGACAAATAACTGAAACAGGCTTAGAGGTCTCTTTCAGGGATTCATGTGAAAACAAACAGATAAAATAGCAGGTTCAAGGCAAATAGAATGAAGAACTGATTTGAAGCATAAAGAACACATTTTAAGAAAGCTTTGAACTTAAACAAGTTTCAGAAGAGAAACGAGATAGTATAGCACTTAAGAGAACAGTAGAGGAAACATGTTTAACACTCAAACTAGAAGAAGGCTATTAAAGACCTAAAAGCTTAGTAGAAAATACAGTAAAGGAACATAGGGGTAAACGAACACATAAGATAAACATGTGAAAGCATGATATAGAAACCAGTAGAAGAAAGATGGAGCATAATAGAAGGACATGCAAAATAAGGCAAACATAAGAACACAGGAGAAGGACATGCGAGGTAGAAAAGAGAACATAAAAACATAGCATAGAGAGATTCACACAAAGAGAAGAAGAAGAGGAGTCAGAAAACATTTTAAAACCTTTTCAGAGACCCTAAATCGAAGAGAAGTAATTTTTGAAAGAAAATTATGGAAAACGTTTAAGAACTCAAGTAAAGCACAGACATAGCATAGATATAAGAAAACAACCAGAGAAAAACCTTGAATAGATTAGGGTTTCAGAGAAACCCTAGAAATAAGAAAGGCTTGAAAGAAGGTCCGATCTTGAGTCGGAGAGGTCAGTAATAGGCTTCTGATGCTTGAATATGTCGGAGCCAGGCTGGAGAGGCCATAGAACCTTGGATCTGTAGAGATCTGAAAGGACACCATCGAGGTCAGACCTCGAAACTTCGAACACCCAGGGTTTAATAGTGGAGGAGGGTGAGTACAGGTCATCCATGGCTTGAGAAGCCATGGGTTCCGGTGAGATTGCGGTTGAAGGGGGTGAGAGAGGATAGGGTTTCAGGAACCTTCGAGAAAGTTTGAGAGAGGGAGAGTATTAAAAGGCGGCTGAGAGATGGAAATGAGGGGATTAGGGTAGGGTTAGTGAATTAAAAAGGTAAGGGGTGATCGTGGTCGTTGATCTAAATGATCAACGGACTGGATTGAAAGAAAGGTCCAGGCGGGTTAATTGGTTGGGTCGGGGGTCGGGTTGGATTAGAATTGGGCCGGTCCAATATGGTTTCAAAATTGGGTCAATTAGGGGGGGTCAATTTGGCTATGATTGAAATAAAAATTGGCCAGATTTTAAATAGCCAGTTTTTCCCTTTTTATTTGATAAAAAAATAGTAAAATGATTTTGAAAGTAAATTAATAGTACTGGATCAGTTAATAATATATAAATATTGATTTAAAAATGTTGGAACCAATTTTACAATTATAAAAATGCTATTAAATCTTAAAGTAGGTTAGAATTGCAATTATATGCAATTTAGCTTTAAAATACCAAATAGATTTATAAGAATATATAAAAATTATATTAACTATATTTTGGTATAAATATAGGAAATAAAATAAATTATCCACCAAAATGATAATTTGGGGAATAATTATTCATTTTTATACTGCTGAATTGATTTAAAAATCTTTAAAAATTGGGAAAAAATACTAAAACACTTGGGCATGCTTATATATGCGTACATATGTTATTTTGAAAGTATTTTGTATATACGAAAAATATACAGGGAAAAATTGGGTATCAACAGTCGTTTCAAGGGTCTTAGGGCTGAAGGCTTGGACCGGGTGTGGGTGGAGTTTGGGACTGGACTGGGAAGAATTTTGAGCGGGTCTTCAATTAAAAATGGCCCAAAATCACAACCTTTTCTTATTTTCTTTTTTTTTTCAATTTCCAATTTTCCTTTTCCTTTTCAAATTAATTTAAAACCTAAATTAACTCTTAAACTAAATTAATTTACCAAATTAAGCTAATTACTCATCATAGTATTTACAAAACCTAATTAACTCCTAAATTAACAGAAAAATTACTAAATTAAAAATTAAAAAGTTAAAAATGCAAAGTGAGCCATTTTTGTAATTTTTCATTTTTGTAAACAACTAATTTACTAATTAACCAAATATGTAAAAATAAACCCCAAATGTCATGCAAAGTATTTTTGTATTTTTTCATTATTTAAATAAAATAAACGTGCAGAGACAAATGCAAACAATTTACAAAATCCTATGAAAAATCTACAAAATTTGCAAATAATGGGAAAACATTTTTTTCTTAGAGTTTATGGGAGTAATTCCTATAGGGCGAAAATCACGTGCTCACAGCCATGATCCAACAGACCTTCTATAGGGGGATCAACGTAACTAATTAATATGTGGTTAACAACCTCGTCGGGGGTAACTTCATGAACACGTCATATGCCGAATCTTGTGAAATTCTTGATGAGATGGTGGATACCTCTTCGGCGTGGCAAAGTAGAGCCAACATGCCACAAGGTGACCCTATTGTTATTCACCTACACAAGGAGCTACATGACCACGAACAAGCTATAGCGAGTTGACAACTACCATAAACTAATTGGCCAAGTCTCAACTTCAATAAGTTCAAGGGCCGAAACAAGTGCATGCAATGGAAGGTGTAAATATGATGGTAAACAAAAGACGACAACAAGGTCAACAAATGCAAAACCGTCCGGAGAAATTTATGCAAGATGATAGTAGTTATGACCAAGGTGATTCATTCAATGAGCAAGATGAAGAAGTTCAATATGTCAATAATTATCAAGGTCAAAGAAACAATGCTCAAGGGCAAAATCAACAACAATGGAGGTCACAAGGGAACCAAGGTAATTGGAACAACCAAAACCACCAAGGCAATTGGAGTGGTGGTAATTCACAATCAAAGCAATTGAAACAATCAAGGAAATCAAGGCAATTGGAGCAATAAAAATCAAGACAACTGGGGAGGCAATAATCAAGGAGGGTGGAACAACAACAACAACTGGGGGCTGGGTTTTCAAAGGCTTTCGATGTTCTAACAACCAAGCAATCCACTTTCCTATCCTTCTCAAGGCCCCGAGCTCTTCTTCTAATGAGATAGGTAGAATTAAAAACATGTTTAAACAAATGATGGAGAAGAATGCTAACTCCGATGCTCAAATAGCCTTGCACAACACTTCTATTCTAAATTTGGAGGTTCAATTAGGCCAAATCTCACAAGCTTTGAACACTCGTCCTAAGGGGGCACTACCTAGTGATACAGTGGTGAACCCAAAAGGTGGGAATATTATGGGACATGCAATGGCCGTGACTACTAGAAGTGGAAAAGGTGGAGATCCAACCACCTCAAATCAAAGAAGGTTCGTGGATGAAGATGTTGTGGTTCAAGAGGATAAAATCCCAAGAAATATGGTTCAAGCTAATGAAGAAGTGAGAATTAATATAGATGAAAGTGTGGAGGAGACACAGGAAGAGGTGAACCTGTCTAGGGAACATGTGATTGACATGCCGGAACCGGTGGTGCAAAAGGCTTAGGCACCAATGCCAAGGCCTCCTCATCCATACCCTCAAAGTCTTGCAAAGCAAAACAATGAGAACCAGTTCAAAAAGTTTATTGATATGATGAAGAGTTTGTCCATTAATGTACCATTGGTTGAGGCATTAGAACAAATGCCGGGATATGCAAAATTCATGAAGGATTTGGTAACTAAGAAAAGGTCGATAAATTGTGAAACCATTAAGATAACTCACCAAGTGAGTGCTATTGTGCACTCAATGGCTCCAAAGTTGGAAGATCTGGGCACTTTCACCATTCTTTGCACTATTGGGAGCGCTGATTTTGCCAAAGCATTATGTGATATCGGGGCAAGTATCAACTTGATGCCGTACTCGGTGTTCAAAAATTTGGGAATTGGTCAACCAAGACCCACATCCATGAGGTTGTGAATGGCGAATCGGACAATGAAGAGACCTTTGGGTGTCATTGACGATGTTTTGGTTAGAGTTGATAAGTTCATCCTTCCAGCGGACTTCGTTATCCTTGATTTTGAAGTGGACTATGAGGTGCCTATCATTTTCGATAGACCTTTCCTTTCTACGGGGAAGGCTCTTATTGATGTGGAAGCCAGTGATCTCACTTTCCGAGTGGATGACGAAATGGTGGTTTTCCATGTGTGCAAATAAATGAGGCAACCGAATAGTAATGAAGTTTTTTCATTTGTGTATTTGGTGACTGATGTGATAGTTGATAATGCTAGTGCAAGAATGAATGTTGAAGACAAACTGGAAGTTGTTTTGCTCAACCTAGATGATGATGAAGAGAGTGATGGCTATGTAGAGTGTGTAAATGCATTGCAAGGAATGGGGTCGTACACTTATGATCCCAACAATTATCTTTGGATCTTGAAAACTGGAAGACTCTTCCAACAAAGCCCTCAATCGAGGAGCCTCCTACCTTAGAGATAAAGCCATTGCCCTCGCACCTCAAGTATAAATTCCTTGGCCCTTACTCTACTTTACCAGTTATCCTTTCTTCGTGCTTAACTAACATGCATGTAGATTCCACTTTGAAGGTGCTACAAAGGAGAAAAAGAGAAATAGGTTAGGCTTTGGTGGATATCCGGGGCATAAGCCCCACCTTTTGCATGCACAAGATTATTTTGGAGGAGGGTGCCAAACCTTCCATTGAACATTAAAGAAGATTGAATGAAGCAATGCAAAAGGTGGTGAAGAAGGAGATAATCAAGTGGTTAGATGCCAGGGTTGTGTATCCTATTTCTGATAACTCATGGACCTCTCCAGTGCAATGTGTCCCAAAGAAAGGGGGCATGACTGTGATGAAAAATGACAAGAATGAATTGATCCCAACAAGAACTGTCACCGGGTGGAGAGTGTGCATGAACTATAGGAAGCTCAGCAAAGTTACTCTGAAAGATCATTTCTCGCTTCCATTTCTTGACCAAATGTTTGATAGTTTAGCCGGGCGTGTTTTTTATTGCTTTCTGGATGGATACTCCGGTTATAACCAGATCCTTATTGCTCATTAGGACCAAGAGAAGACCACTTTAACTTGTCCCTATGGTACTTTCGCATTCTCGGGGATGCCTTTTGGGTTGTGTAATGTACCGGTGACTTTTCAACGATGTATGATGGCTATTTTCACTAGCATGGTGGAGGACATTCTTGAGGTCTTTATGGATGATTTTTCTGTGGTTGGGAACTCGTTTGAAGAGTGTTTGAACAATTTAGATAGGGTATTGGCTAGATGTGAGGAGACCAATTTGGTGTTGAATTGGAAAAAATGTCACTTCATGGTTGAGGAGCCTAGGCCATAAAATTTCAAAACATGTTATTGAGGTTGACCAAGCTAATATTAAGGTGATCTCCAAACTCCCTCCTCCTACATACGTGAAGGGAGTGAGGAGCTTCTTGGGTCATGCAGGTTTTTATCGCCGATTCATCAAAGACTTTTCTAAGGTGGTAAACCTTTTGTGTAAACTTTTGGAGAAGGATGCCAAGTTCCATTTCAATGAAGATTGTATGAAGGCATTCGAGTTTCTTAAGTTCAAGTTGACTACTACTCCTATTATCACCGCACCGGATTGGAGCTTGCCTTTTGAGCTCATATGTGATGCTAGTGATGTTGCGGTTAGAGAGGTGTTGGGGAAAAGAATAAACAAAATCTTACATCCGGTCTACTATGCTAGAAAGACCATGAATGATGCCCAAGTCAACTACACAGTGACCGAAAATGAGCTACTTACTATTGTATTTGCCATGGAGAAGTTCCGACCGTATTTGATGGGTACTAAGGTTATTGTTCACACCGACCATGCGGCGCAATGAGCAAGAAATATTCTAAGGCAATGTTGATGTGGTGGGTGCTTCTTTTGCAAGAGTTTGATCTAGAGATTCAAGACCGCAATGGTAGTGAGAATCAAGTGGCGGACCACTTGTCCCATTTGGAAGAGGAGGGGAGGCCACATGACGGCCTAGAGATTAATGATTCATTTCCCGACGAGCAACTCCTATCTGTTTCAATGACCAGGATGCCATGGTTCGCCGATCTAGCCAACTATCTTGTGAGCGGCATTGTACTGAATGAGTTCTCTTCAAACCAAAGGAAGAAGCTCAAATGGTATTGTTTGGATTACTATTGGGATGAGTCGTATCTTGTCCAAATATGTACCGATTGTCACACCTCCTTTTTGCGCACCCTCCCCGAAGGGTTAAATGCGCGGGTGGAGTTTTTCCAATTTAAGTGACAATATTCGAAATGAGATTATTTATTTAATTCAGAGTCGCCACTTGGGAAAGGTTTGACTTTTGGTGTCCCAAGTCACCGGTTTATCTTGAATCCCAAATCGAGGAAATTTTTGACTTTTCCAAATGAAGTCTGCGAACCAGAAATTCTAAGTAAGGAATTCTGTTGACCCGAGGGAAGGTGTTAGGCACCCTCGAATCCCGTGGTTCTAGCACGGTCGCTTAAATTGTTATAATGGCTAAATATCTGATTTAAATACATGTTGTGACTTATGTGCTTTTATTAAGTTTAAACCGCTTTTATTATTATCATTTATTTTATAGAATTGCAACGTCGTGAAAATGCATCTCGAACCACGTCACAATCAATGCACCCGTAGTTGTTAACACATTTTTGACTCCGTTGAGACTTGGATTTGGGTCACATCAATGTGCACCCGATTTTTAAGAATATAATTTACTTAAAAGTCGCGCCTAAAGAAATCTGAACGCATTATTGTCTTTGGGGAAGGCAGTGGAATTAACTAAACAGTCCGTCCCAAATTCTAAGTATTTATCATGATCAATTATTGAGGGCCCCGCAATTTGCATTTTTATTCGGCGAGGCTCGTCTCATTATTTTAGAAGGGCACCCTACAGTGGCTACATTTCTACTGCGTTTATCTTTAAAGAGAAAGGGCGATGCCAAACTTTACTTGTTTGAACAAATACAGACTGAATCCTTATTATGTTTGCCGAACCTAAACTTGTTTGATTACCTGATTGATTGTTCATGAGGTGAGAGTTGCCTCATGCTTTGTCTTCATCGAGTGAATACGCTTATTAATTTGCTAAGTGAGATTGCAACAAACTAACAACATATATTGAGTTATGTTTAACGACCTCCAAGTTCCATTTTAGCACTCTAACCTATTTGAAATTGATAAACGAAATCGGCTGTTTATTAGGAAAATTACTACTAAATGAACTCGAAATGACTATTAGTTTCTCCCAACAATCATCACATTATTTCGAAACAAAGAATCTATACCGAAACCCGATATCGAACTTATATTGGAGCACATAATCTGACAGGAAAAGCTGGCCTTCATAGCCAACTCTTAATGTGACTGCATGAGGGTTTGTTTGGGATACATTTATCCCGGACTTAATACCATAGATTTGTCAATTCAGAGGTCTGTGTAAAATACATACAAGTGCTTACCATGGCTCTATGTTATACAGTCATAACTAAACCAAACAAGTGTTATACTGAACTGAATGTATACTAAATCAAACATGCTGTCTAAGTCATACTGTCATTACTGTTGAGCCATGCTATCTAACAGTTCACTTTAAACAGAATGTATGCTAGTTTATACAGAATATTTGCAGTTTGCAGTAAAAATACAGGCCCAACTAACATTCGAACTATCTTTTACACCAATGCTATAATATAAACTGATATTCATTTCTCTATTATCTGCTTCAACTTCAAACTTTCAACAATACATGGTTCAAAGGTTGTGTACCTGGGAATATTTGCAATTGAAGAAGAGGGCAATCAGTAGAGTACAATGATAACAGAATGCAGCAGCAATCACAGCACTATCAGTAGCAACAGGGCAGAATAGCAGCAGGCAAAGCAATACAGCAAGAAACAGGCTCGAGTGCAGAATTGCGACTATGGCCAATAGAAAGCAAAAGCCAAATAACAACCACACCCAGTGGAGTAGAATCAGAATTCCAGACAGACCAAATCAGTAGTAAACCAATGAAAAACACTCGATTAATAGACACAAACTGGACTTTCCAAGAATCAGAACTGATTTGAACAATTTGAACCACTGAAACCCAATAATAATAGGAGGAAAAAGTTTCTGATTGTTGGTTGTATACCTTCTATCTCTTCACCTCTCTCTATCTATGTTTTCCTAAAATCAGCCCTATCCTTTCTCTGTGTATATCTATTTGTATGTATTTCAGCTCTCAAGGTCCAGTGTCTGTATATCTTCCTTTCTCTTTCAAAGAATTCCTCACAGTCTCCTTCTTTTTTTCTTTTTCCCTCCAGGTTCAGTCTGCCTCTGTATATCCCAGGTCCTCCTCTTTATAAGCCTAAACACTAACCCTTTTTAACAGCCTGTTTTAGAATATCCCAGTACCCCTCCCATGTGCCTTTCATTTTCAATTCCAACTTTAGCTAATTAAATATTAAACCCCATTCACATTCCCTGGCAGATTCAACTTTTCCATTTTATTAACTAAAAGCAAGTATGGGCAGTAGAATATATCTGACAGCATATGCTGTCAAACCACTTTGAAATTGAAAAACCTTTTATGCAGGAAAACAGGCTGTGCACAATGCACATGCTGTGCACAAGTGCACATGCCACCAACTCAGATTTCAGTTACAGACCAAGCCTTAGGTTTCTGAAATCATATTCACGACTATAAGTAACAGGACTTGGTTCTTAATTGATTCAGGCAAATGTTCAACAGAAGCAAGTTGATTTGTTATTGTTCGGACAGTTGAAACTAATTGACGACACATGTCGACTCGACTATATTAGCATTAACATACACAATCGTAGCCAAAAATCAAACATTTAAACAGTATCGATACATGGTTTGAATTATACTGACCTAAGCAGAAATGCACTCGAGGAGTTAACTAGTCAGTCCAAACTCGAAACACAACCAATACACATGCCTTATCAGAATAGGAGGGGGGGATTTAGACAAACACAGAGGTTTAAGTAAAGTGGACAAACAAAAGTTGATAAAATCAAAACAAATATGAACAGACTTTTAAACAATCACACGGACTAAAACAAATAAAGGAAAGAAAGCAGACTTACCTTAAAACTTGAAAAGTTAACAGTTTGAACTCGGATTTGGACAAACTTTTCTTAAGGCTGAATGGACTTTAATCGAAATGTTTCTCAAATGAGAAACACTTTGATTAAAGTCCATCAGACCTTAACCTCTTCGGTTTGAACCGGTTTGAACCAGTGACGAGGGACCTTGTGGTTTCAAAACTCAGATCTAATATTCGTTCTTCCCTAGTTATATTCGGACCAAACCAAATATGGTTTGGTCACGAGGGGGTCTGGGGGTGTCTGGTATGAGTTTAAGGCAGATCGGTGTAGATTAGGTTCCGACTCGAATCTTCAAATGAAGATTCGAGAAGGTGGGATAGGATTCGAAGTGTGTGGTTGGTAGATTTGGGTTCAGGATGGCATGGGGGTTCTATGGTGTTAGGGGCGAGGTCACCGGCGTCCGTGCCGCCGGTTTTTATGGTGAGGGGTACAGGGGCGGCTCTAGGGTTTGGGGATTATGGTGAAGACGATGAAGGCTGGGGTTTGGATGGGGGGGCAGGGTAGTGTTAGGAGTTTATATAGTTAGTGAGCAAATGGATCCTGGCCGTTGGATGAGATGAGATGAAGGGCCAGGATCCTTTGGCTAAACAGGGACGACGTCGTTTCAAGGATAAAGGTTTTGGGGTCGGTCCGGGTGAGACGGGTCGGGTTTGTTGGTGGGTTACGGGGGATTGATCTTGGCCGTTGATCAATCTGAGATCAACGGCCCAGATCACACTGGGCTAAAACGTCGTCGTTTGGATGTCCTGGGTATCAGGTGGTGTTGGACCGGGCAGGCCTGGGTTTTGGGCTGTTTGTTTGGGCCTAATTTTGTTAAAATTGGCCCAAGTCCGGAAGGGAAGGGGTCCTTTCTTTATATATATATATATTTTTTTTTATTTATTTCCTTTTTATTTTAAAATAAAACTAAACCAAAAATCAAATTAAAATTAAATACACACTCAATACAATTATTTGCACACTAAAATATTTCAAAACAGGTAAAGTTAAACAAAAATAAAATCACGGACGAAGATGCCTATTCATGATTTTTTATTTAACGACCGGATTACGGTTCGAATTATGCAGGACACACATATTTTTTGAATTTTGTTTTAATAAAGTAAATAAATAAAAATGGGCCGAAGTCACAAATAAATCAACAAGGTGCCGCACAGAAATCCAAAATTTGTACAGCAGGGCCAATTATTATTTTTTATTTCCTTTTGGAGCGATTGTCGTGCGAAACAAAAATCACGTGCTCACAGCTGCCCCTCTTTGTTCGGAAACATGAAGGGTTTTCGTGCAAAGATAAAGTGAGCGTGTATGAGCGATTTTTGCCTATAGACCACTCCGTATGAAGCATGTTTTTTTTTGAAAGATCTGACCGAATCTTGCTTCAAAGATTTCCTACATATCCTGGGCTAAACAGGAATCAGGTCAATGTAGTTCGAGAAGTTTTGGTAGCTGGGACTACCATGGGATTGCAATGCTTGATGCTACTGCTGCTGCTGTTGTCACTGCTACGTTACTGACCGCCTTATTACAACCAAATGGAAATTGGAAACTGAGCTAACTACTTATGTGTATGTTAACTGCTAGTTACAAGATTCCTATCTATGATTCTTTTAAGACTTGATCTTGGGTCTTAGCTGATTCTGCTTGTAGACTCCGATCTGAATCTTGATGCTTGCGAGTTGTGGTGACCTGTTCAATCTCTTAGAGTTTAAAACTCTAATGCTGGCTGAAAGGAAAATTCAGTTTAGGGTTTAAAACCCTAATGCTGATTGCATGAAAAAGCTCAGTTTAGAGTTTAAAACTCTAATGCTGGCTGAAAGGAAAATTCAGTTTAGGGTTTAAAACCCTAATGCTGATTGCATGAAAAAGCTCAGTTTAGAGTTTAAAACTCTAATGCTGGCTGAAAGGAAAATTCAGTTTAGGGTTTAAAACCCTAATGCTGATTGCATGAAAAAGCTCAGTTTAGAGTTTAAAACTCTAATGCTGGCTGAAAGGAAAATTCAGTTTAGGGTTTAAAACCCTAATGCTGATTGCATGAAAAAGCTCAGTTTAGAGTTTAAAACTCTAATGCTGGCTGAAAGGAAAATTCAGTTTAGGGTTTAAAACCCTAATGCTGATTGCATGAAAAAGCTCAGTTTAGAGTTTAAAACTCTAATGCTGGCTGAAAGGAAAATTCAGTTTAGGGTTTAAAACCCTAATGCTGATTGCATGGAAAAGCTCAGTTTAGAGTTTAAAACTCTAATGCTGGCTGAAAGGAAAATTCAGTTTAGGGTTTAAAACCCTAATGCTGATTGCATGGAAAAAGCTCAGTTTAGAGTTTAAAACTCTAATGCTGGCTGAAAGGAAAATTCAGTTTAGGGTTTAAAACCCTAATGCTGATTGCATGGAAAAGCTCAGTTTAGAGTTTAAAACTCTAATGTTGGCTGAAAGGAAAATTCAGTTTAGGGTTTAAAACCCTAATGCTGATTGCATGGAAAAGCTCAGTTTAGAGTTTAAAACTCTAATGCTGGCTGAAAGGAAAATTCAGTTTAGGGTTTAAAACCCTAATGCTGATTGCATGGAAAAGCTCAGTTTAGAGTTTAAAACTCTAATGCTGGCTGAAAGGAAAATTCAGTTTAGGGTTTAAAACCCTAATGCTGATTGCATGGAAAAGCTCAGTTTAGAGTTTAAAACTCTAATGCTGGCTGAAAGGAAAATTCAGTTTAGGGTTTAAAACCCTAATGCTGATTGCATGGAAAAGCTCAGTTTAGAGTTTAAAACTCTAATGCTGGCTGAAAGGAAAATTCAGTTTAGGGTTTAAAACCCTAATGCTGATTGCATGGAAAAGCTCAGTTTAGAGTTTAAAACTCTAATGCTGGCTGAAAGGAAAATTCAGTTTAGGGTTTAAAACCCTAATGCTGATTGCATGGAAAAGCTCAGTTTAGAGTTTAAAACTCTAATGCTGGCTGAAAGGAAAATTCAGTTTAGGGTTTAAAACCCTAACGCTGATTAAAAGAAAATTCAGTTTAGGGTTTAAAACCCTAATGCTGATTGCATGGAAAAGCTCAGTTTAGAGTTTAAAACTCTAATGCTGGCTGAAAGGAAAATTCAGTTTAGGGTTTAAAACCCTAACGCTGATTAAAAGAAAATTCAGTTTAGGGTTTAAAACCCTAATGCTGATTGCATGGAAAAGCTCAGTTTAGAGTTTAAAACTCTAATGCTGGCTGAAAGGAAAATTCAGTTTAGGGTTTAAAACCCTAACGCTGATTAAAAGAAAATTCAGTTTAGGGTTTAAAACCCTAATGCTGATTGCATGGAAAAGCTCAGTTTAGAGTTTAAAACTCTAATGCTGGCTGAAAGGAAAATTCAGTTTAGGGTTTAAAACCCTAACGCTGATTAAAAGAAAATTCAGTTTAGGGTTTAAAACCCTAATGCTGATTGCATGGAAAAGCTCAGTTTAGAGTTTAAAACTCTAATGCTGGCTGAAAGGAAAATTCAGTTTAGGGTTTAAAACCCTAACGCTGATTAAAAGAAAATTCAGTTTAGGGTTTAAAACCCTAATGCTGATTGCATGGAAAAGCTCAGTTTAGAGTTTAAAACTCTAATGCTGGCTGAAAGGAAAATTCAGTTTAGGGTAACTCTGTGGGGATTTGTACAGGGGGAGACTCTGTGGGGATTTGTCCGAGGGCGGACTTGCTGGGGAAGATTTCAAGATTTTTCTCTTTCCTCTTTACTCTGAAACACCATCAAACATCATGATTCATCATGCTTGGGCAATCATATCGACGAGATGAGGCGCTTTCCTTCATGAGACGGGATTCCGTGCAAACAAACCATGCCACCTGTCCTTTCCGGTGTGTCCTGAACTCGGGGTTAAAATGCGAAAGGGATTCGAAAAGAAACAAAGAAAGGGAAAACAAATCAGAAAAGGAATACCCTTTTCGGGATGAGAAAGACTTATCTGAGGAAGATAAACGCTGGCTTTAAATGACATGACATGCTCTTTGGACTGGACGTCTGACCTTCTAAGGGCTTGCGTTTTCCTGAACCAGAACGGATCTGTGATTCCAAACTGGTGGCATTCTGCCGAAACTTTCTTGGGATGGAGTCATTCTTTTCGGCCAACAGCGCCCTTTTGCTGGTTTTCGCTGGCTGACCTCTCTCATTTCTCTTCCTGTCATCGCTTGATAGCACTCTTTGCGAGTTTTTACTAAACAAACTCTCTCATTTTGGTTTCTCTACTCCCGTCGCCTCGTGGTGCCCGAAGGTTTTCACCGTCGAGACTCTCTCATTTTATCTTTCTCAAATCAGAGTGTACTGGTCTCCATTCGTGACGCTTATTGGTCCCCCACCGTATTTGGTAATTGATTTGAAGGCTTGTGCTTGGTAAAGAAAAGGTAGCTGATACTAACTTCTAAACTGCTCGACGTGCCCCGGTTTCAATTTCAGGGTGAATGGGATTTTATTGTTGGTGTGACTGAACCTCAAGGAGAGGCTGCCTACGTATCCTTTCGGAATCAAGTCAAACGTAGTTCAGGCCTCAATCAAATTTTGTTTTTTGTTTTCTTTCTTTGTTTTTTTTTCTTTTTGTGGAGAGGGTTGGGTAGTGTTTGGGGAGTAGTGGGGAATAAAACCTTTGCCATTTTCAAACGTGTCAGGGCCACTGGAGTATGACTTAGACGTAGTACCTCTTGACTGCATCTGCATTTACTGCTGTGTCAGGGTTATTTCCTTCGATATCACCTAAATACAATGCTCCTCTTGGCAATATTTTCCTTACGATGTATGGGCCTTTCCAATTTGGGGCAAACTTTCCTTTTGCTTCTTCATGATGCGGCAGAATACGCCTCAGTACCAGCTGACCTACTTCGAAATTCCGGGGTCGGACTTTCTTGTTGTAAGCACGGGCCATCCTTCGTTGGTATAACTGTCCGTGACAAACTGCAGCCATCCGCTTTTCATCAATCAACGTCAATTGCTCTAACCGAGTCTTAACCCACTCGCTGTCCTCGATTTCTGCTTCGACAATGATTCGAAGCGAAGGGATTTCTACCTCTGCCGGTATTACAGCCTCGGTCCCATAAACCAAAAGATAAGGAGTCGCTCCCACCGATGTGCGTACCGTAGTGCGGTACCCCAATAATGCAAAAGGTAACTGCTCATGCCACTGTCGGGAACTTTGTATTGTTTTCCTCAAAATCTTCTTGATGTTTTTATTTGCAGCTTCCACAGCACCATTGGCTTTTGGCCGATAAGGAGTGGAATTCCTGTGTGTTATCTTGAATTGCTCGCACACATCTCCCATCAAGTGACTGTTCAAGTTTGCCGCATTATCTGTAATGATAGTCGCAGGAATACCGAAGCGACAGATAAGATTTGAGTGTACAAAATCCACTACAGCTTTCTTGGTGACCGACTTGAGAGTGACAGCCTCTACCCATTTCGTAAAGTAGTCTATGGCAACTAGTATAAACCTGTGTCCGTTTGAGGCCTTTGGTTCAATTGGTCCAATGACGTCCATGCCCCAGGCGACAAATGGCCATGGTGCGGACATGGGATGCAGTTCCGTGGGAGGTGCATGAATCAAATCACCGTGCACCTGACACTGATGACACTTCCGAACGAAACTAAAGCAATCCTTTTCCATGGTCATCCAGTAATAACCTGCTCGAAGGATTTTCTTCGCCAAGACATACCCGTTCATGTGAGGTCCACACACACCTGCGTGTACTTCGTGCATGATCTTTCTTGCCTCCTCGATATCGACGCATCGTAAGAGATTGAGGTCCGGGGTCCTCTTATATAACAATTCACCGCTTAGAAAGAAACCACTTGCATGTCGCCTAATGGTCCTCTTCTGATCTCCAGTAGCATGCTCTGGGTATTCTTGCGTCTTTAGGAACCTCTTGATGTCATGGTACCAAGGCTGCGTATTTGATCCCGCCTCGATTACACTGCAGTAACCGTGTCTTTCCTTGATTTGGATTTCCAAAGGATCGACGTGGGCGTTTCCCGGGTAGGGTAGCATAGAAGCCAGAGTAGCAAGTGCATCTGCCAGTTCATTGTGACACCTCGGAATAAACCTGAACTCTATTGAGGTAAAGAGCTTGCTGAGGTCCTCCACATGTTGTCGGTATAGGATAAGTTTGACATCCCGAGTTTCCCACTCGCCTTGAACTTGCCGGATGATCAGGTCAGAATCTCCCATAATCAGTAAGTCTTTGACATCCTGATCGATTGCCATATGTATGCCCATAATGCAGGCTTCATATTCAGCTGTATTATTTGTGCAGAAGAAACGAAGTCTAGCTGTGGCGGGATAATGCTGACCGGCAGGTGAGATCAAAATTGCCCCAATCCCTATACCCTTGGCGTTCACGGCTCCGTCAAAGAACATCTTCCAAACATGAGCTTCCTCCGAGATCACTTCTACGGTGTTTACCTCTTCATCTGGAAAGTAGGTATCCAATGGCTGGTATTCCTCATCGACCGGGTTTTCGGCCAAATGATCTGCTAACGCCTGGGCTTTCATTGCCGTGCGAGTGACATAAACTATGTCGAATTCCGTAAGCAAGATTTGCCATTTAGCCAGTCTCCCAGTAGGCATTGGTTTCTGAAATATATACTTCAAGGGATCCAACCTGCTTATGAGGAATGTAGTGTGGGCTTGGAGATAATGTCTCAGCTTTTGAGCAACCCATGTGAGAGCGCAGCATGTCCTTTCCAGCAGAGTGTATTTGGCCTCGTAGCCGGTGAATTTCTTGCTCAAGTAGTAGATTGCTTGTTCCTTCTTTCCGGTTACGTCGTGTTGCCCGAGGACGCAGCCGAAAGAGTTCTCTAAAACTGTCAGATACAAGAAAAGTGGCCTTCCCGGTTCTGGAGGGACCAAGACCGGGGGGTTCGAAAGGTATTCTTTGACTTTATCAAAGGCTTCTTGACACTCAGTTGTCCACTTAATCGCCGCGTCTTTCCTTAACAGCTTAAATATGGGCTCACACGTGCTTGTTAGCTGGGCAATAAACCGACTGATGTAGTTCAACCTGCCCAAAAGACTCATCACGTCTTTCTTTGTTCTTGGAGGAGGCAGATCTCTGATGGATTTTATCTTAGTTGGATCCAGCTCGATTCCTCTCCTGCTTACGATGAAGCCCAAAAGTTTGCCCGACGGAACTCTGAAAGCACATTTGGCTGGGTTCAGCTTCAAGTCATACTTTCTTAGCCTCTCGAAGAACTTCCTCAAGTCTTGGATGTGATTATCCTGCGTCCTGGACTTGACTATCACGTCATCCACGTACACCTCTATTTCTTGGTGCATCATGTCATGGAAAATGGCAGTCATGGCCCTCATGTAAGTAGCCCCCGCATTCTTCAAACCAAATGGCATGACCCGATAACAGTAGGTGCCCCAAGGCGTGGTGAAAGCAGTTTTCTCGGCGTCCCCTTCATCCATCAGCACCTGATGATATCCAGCGTAACAATCTACGAAAGACTGTATCTCGTGTTTGGCGCAATTATCAACGAGGATGTGGATGTTAGGCAGCGGGAAATTATCTTTAGGACTTGCTCTGTTCAGATCTCGGTAATCTACACATACCCGAGTTTTCCCGTCCTTTTTCGGTACTGGAACCACATTCGCCAGCCATGTTGTATATTGGACTACCCGGATCACTCCCGTTTTCAGCTGCTTGGTGATCTCCTCTTTAATCTTGTCACTGACCTCAGTTTTGAACTTTCGTTGCTTTTGTTGAACTGGAGGACAATCAGGATGAATCGGCAATTTGTGAACCACTAGATCAACACCTAGTCCCGGCATGTCATCATATGACCAAGCAAACACGTCTTTGAATTCAAGAAGAAGTTGAATTATCGCCTCTCGCGTTTTCTTGTCCGTGTGAATGCTTATCTTGGTCTCCCGGACTTCTTCCGGGGTTCCTAAGTTTACCGGTTCAGTGTCATTCAGATTTGGCTTAGGTTTATTCTCGAAATATTCCAACTCTCGGTTTATCTCCCTAAAAGCCTCTTCCGCATCATATTCTGGTTCTGGGTTCATTAATTCGCAGTTAAATAGCTCATTGTGATCTGGGCGTGAAGTCCGCAAGCATGTCATATTTAAAGCCGCATTATTAGGACTGAAAAGGAAGATAAGAGGAAAAGTAATAAAAATCAGAACAAAAGAAAGAATAGGAAAGCAATGATGATTGTTTTTGTATTTTTGTATATTTTCTTTGGGAAGTTGGAAGACAACAATGTTTACAACTAGGAATTCAAAACAACAATTGAAAAGAAGAAAACGTTCAAGTTATGTCCCGGAGATAACTTGTGATACAGGAAAGGTGGCAGGGCAGGTCTACCCGGACTTCCGTCTAGTCGGGAATGGCGTGGCCTCCCAGTTTTGAAGTTGGGCGTTCGGTCCCATGTACAGCATCTTAGCAGTGCTTGTGCCTTCACCTGGTTGAACCATGTGGACCTCGTAGAACATTTCTCTCATAGCCCCACATATTTCCTCGATTTCCTCAGCTGTGAAGACCTCATCATCTTCTTCTTCAGCGTACTTTGGCCTGACGAAAGTCGCATATAAATCCGGCAGTGGTTGAGGCAACTTCCAGCCCTCATTTCTCCTTTTCTTTGCCCATTTTTCGTCTGTTGGAGTAGGTTTGAAACCTAGTCCAAAAGGTTTCTTGACGACTGGTAAAGTAATGGGTTCTGTTATTCCCTGAAGGGTTCGTCCAAGTCCCTTCCCTGGCCTAAATCCGTGCCGGATCATCTCTTTGGCCACCATGACCGAAGCGTTAGACAAGAAAGGCTGGGGGCAAGGTACTCCCTCTTCGTGCTGCTCGGCCAGTACCACCTCGAAAGCTTGATAGACCGTATGTTCGCTCCCTTCTCTTGGTTCAAGATACGGGACGGATGGATCCCGATAAATGGCATGCTCATCTTCCCCGTGGACCACGATCTCTCGTTCTTCGTACTCGAACTTCACCATCTGGTGAAGAGTGGAAGGAACGGCTCCTGCCGCATGGATCCAAGGTCTGCCAAGGAGAAAATTGTAGGATGTGTCCATGTCGATCACCTGGAAGGTTACTCGAAATTCGACTGGTCCTATGACCAACATCAGGTCTATTTCTCCCATGGTATCTCTTTTGATGCCGTCGAAAGCTCTTACGCAGACATTGTTGGGTCGGATTCTTCCGGTCCCAATTTACATCCTTTGTAGCGTGGAGAGCGGGCAAATGTCAACGCCTGAGCCTCCATCCAACATTACCCGCTTGACATAGTAGTCCTCGCATTTAACTGTTAAATGCAAGGCCTTGTTGTGTGCCGCTCCTTCCGGGGGTAAATCATTCTTGCTGAAAGAGATTTGGTTGACGGCGAAGAATCTTTCTGTCATCCGCTCTAGTTGCTCCACCGAGGTTTCAACCGGTACATATGCTTCATTCAGGGTTTTCAGTAGGATCTTTTGATGCTCGGTCGACCTCATTAACAATGACAGCATGGACACTTGCTCGGGGTACTTGCGCAGTTGATCTATCACTTCGTAATCCGGCATTTTCATTTGTTGGAAGAACACTTCCGCTTCTTCAACACTTACGGGCTTCTTTGGCGGGAAGCGCCTTTGTGTGGCGTTGTTCAGTTCTTGGGTATTTGAATACCTTCCAATGAAAGTATTTTCTGGAAGTTCTCCCATGACCTCTTTACCTTTGTACATTACCAAAGTCTTTTGATAATTCCACGGCACTGTGGACGGGTTGGTCATTGGCTTTTGTGGCACGCGTCCGATAACCACTGGCTCATTCAGCCGAGGTGGTTGAATCGTCCCCCGGACCACATAGGCCCCTTTTGGCACGTACATAGGTTTTGTCTTTTTGATCCCGAAGTTCTGCGTCTTCTTGGCTTGACCTCGTGGTATGTAAAGAACTCCACCCTTTGCTGGTACCACTTTCTTCTCCACCTTCTTTTCAGGCTTGCTTTCTGCAGCCTTGGCCTCCTCCCCTTTTCTGATTTCTGGTCTATTTCAGGCCTCTTCCCTGTGTCGACAATGGCAATTATGGCTTTCAAAGCAGGGTCGAACTCTTTGTCTTCACAAATCATGCCGATCAACGGCCCATTATTGTGAGCGGGCAATGGATTGTTAGTCACATTTGGGATCTCTTCGTCCCTTAGCACTATTTTCCCCTGCTCTATCAAATTTTCGACCACTCTTTTCAATGACCAGCAGTCGTTTGTATCATGTCCCTCGGCCCCTGAATGATAGGCGCATCTGACTCCGGCTTTGTAAGAAGGAGATGTCGGGTTTTGCCTTGTTTGAGGGATTTGTTGCAAGAAACCCAACTGGACTAGCTTAGGGAACAAAGTAGAGTATTGTTCACCGATGGGCGAGAAAGTCCGCCGTCGGGGTGGCTCCTGGGGGCGGTAATTATTCTGCGGGGGTTGTGGGTTATAGTGGTTGCGGTAAGGAGGCTGATTTCTGGGAGGTGGAGCTGGGCCTCGGTTGGATTGTTGTGGTGGATGGTTATAAGGTTGGGCATTCATGACCATATAAGGCTGATGAGCATATGCCAAATTTGAGTGGGGGTAATAGTATTGTGGGGCCCTTTCCGGAAAATGGGGCCTGGGGTGACGATACTCCCTTATTTCAGAGGCTGCCATAGTCGCTTCCTCCTTCTTCTTCCCCCTTGTCGTTCCTCCAGATCCACTTTGGACAGCCTGAGAGGTTGCCCTTATGGCTGCTTGACTCAAAATCCTTCCCGTTTTCAACCCATTTTCCACCATCTCTCCAATCTTGATCGCTTCCGCGAATGGCTTACCCATAGCCGACATCATGTTTTGGAAATAGTCTGACTCTTGAGCCTGGAGAAAGGTAGTGACCATTTCCACTTCATCCATGGGAGGCTTCACTCTCGACGCCTGTTCACGCCACTTAATAGCATACTCTCTAAAGCTTTCTGAAGGCTTCTTCTTCAAATTCGACAGAGAGTTTCGGTCTGGCGCAATGTCGATGTTATACTGGAATTGTTTTACAAAATCTCTGGCGAGATCATCCCATATATGCCATCGGGACATTTCCTGATCCATATACCATTCCGAAGCTATCCCTACTAGACTTTCCCCAAAGTATGCCATTAGCAGTTCTTCTTTTCCGCCGGCTCCCCGCAATTGGTTGCAGTATTTCTTAAGATGTGCAATGGGGTCACCGTGCCCATCGTATTTCTCAAACTTGGGGGTCTTGAAACCCGTTGGCAGGTGCACGTGAGGAAACATGCACAGGTCGGCGTAAGAGACGCTCTTTTGCCCGCTCAATCCTTGCATATTCTTCAGACTTTGTTCAAGGCTTCTCATCCTTTTGGCAATCTCATTTTGTTCTGCAAATCTGGGGTTCTGATCCTGCCCGGGTGCAAAGCTCGCACTGAGGCGGTAGAGGATTAGTATTGGTAGCGAACCTAGTTGGTTCCATTGAGAACGATGGGGCTTGGAATGTAAAAGATGATGAGTCAAAGCTTGGCTTGTATGTGGTAGGTTGTGCCGTAACCGGGCAAGGCGATGCAGTAAAGATGTTCATGCTTGCATCAGTGGCCGACATTCGGGGATGAGGTTCAGAAGGCGATCCAGCGGAGAAGGCTGAGGTGGCTGGGTACCCGAATGGGGTAGCAGGATAATTTATGGGGACATTAGAAGTCCCACTTGACCTGGAGAATAATTCAGGGAATCCGGGGACGACACTTGGCGGCTCTTTCCCATTATTCCAGTCGTCCAGCATTTCCAACATGCGGAGCCGTAGGATTCTATTTTCCTCCGCAGTTGCGGATTCAGGTGTGAGGACGGCTGAGATTGAGCTCTCCTCAGAAACAGGGATCGTTTGCAATGGAATTTCTGAAGACATTTCCACACTTCCTTTTGACCTGGTGAAGTAAGTGTGAGTACTGCTTCTGGCCCTAACAACAGGTAGTTGAACACTTCTCCTTGACCTCGTGAAATATGAGTGCGAGGCCAGACTTTCACCAAACCAACCGTCCTTTCAAAAACCCTGGGAAAATGCTTAATGACAAACGCACGGTTAATTTGTAGCAAATAACAGATAGTTAATCTCACGTTGGGCATGATGCACTTATACAGTTAAGTGGATTACTATATGTTTGCTACGAGAGCATGCGTCATTCCGGCGTTTTTTGTTAGTTTTCTTTTTTTTTTTTGGTTCTTTTTTTTTATTTATTTTATTTATTTTGTAGTAAAAGAAATGCGACCGGATCCGATGAGGATTGCCTACGTATCACGATGCCTACGTGAATCAGATCATTACGTAGTTCGAAAAACACAAATAAGCGTAAAAGAAACAACCTCTTTATTGTTGAAACGTTCTATTACAAGCTACATTTTGCAAAAGAAAGAGCAAACTTTGAAAACAAACCTAGACTCAAAATAGACTGAAAATCACCCTGATGGAAAAACAGGCAGAAGATGCTAAGATACAGATTTGACCTATGAATGCATTATGGTTTTAAAAATTGGTTTCCGCGGGGCATCGTTCGGCCTCGCCGCGGTCCTAGGCGTGAGATCCCTCTCAAGTTGCTCTAGCTCGTGCATAGTCTGCTTGACATAAACCATTACTGCCGAGAGGAAGGTAACACTGGACATGTTCTCACATCGTAGACATCGTCTGGTGATGGCGTGGGCAATGGCTTTGATCCTATCTCTGGTTTGCTTCTTCTCTACAAGCAGGTGCTTTATCTGATCGCTGCATATCTTGAAGACTTGAACATCTTGTACGTGTTGATGCTTCAATCGCCGTACTTCCAACTTCATCTGGGCTATTGAGTCGTACCAGTATCTGCTCTCAATTTGGAAATCCTTGGCCTGATTAACTGCTTTGATCTCAAGTGCAGCCATCTCTCTCTTTATTTTAGCAACAGTTTTCTCGTGGTCGCCTTCCAATTGATTCAGGTATCGACGATGCTTATCTGCTCTTGTATCCCACTGTGCTTTGAGCTCTGCTATGACGTTTTCAGACTTCTCCAAACCATCTTGCCATTCTCTGATCTCGCTTTTTAGCCTTTTGATCAAGTGCTCGTCTGATCGACGCCTTGGTTGTTTGTCTGCATCCAACCTTATCTGTTTGATCTGGGCTCTGAGCATTTCATTTTCTTGAATTAACCTGTTCCGCTCTCCCAGATCGGTGGCAATTTGCACGTTGTGCTCGTATTTCATGCCTTCTACTTGTTGCTTTAACCTGCTGATTTCGGCACAATAGCCTCTTTCCTTTGCTAACCAATCCCAATGCCTTTGCGATGACTCGGTGAAATTCCGGATGTGGGGTCTCTTAGCTGGCCTTTCATGCTCGAGTTCCCTTCTATACCATGCAAGGTAACCTGGCGCCATTTCCCCTTTGGCTCGATCCCGCACGCAAGTATCTGATTTCAAATGTTGACTCTCATTCCAGATTTGGCGAATCTTTGCTTCTGGGAACTGTCCGTTAGGACTTATTTCAACTGCTTGAGCGCTAAGATCTTCCTCATGAGGTACTGTCTGGCATCTTCCGAATTGTCTCAAAACTCGGCTGGGTGCGTAAGGTTGAATGCTCTTAAGCCCCATCAGCAAGAAATGAGTTTTAGCTGCAGTCATATATAGGATCTCATCAACAGGCAACCATCCTAGCGTCCATTGTATTTGGCTGGCAGTAAGAGCTTGAAAGAACGAGGTCCATGCCAGGACTCCTTTGGGCAAAATGATCTCTTTGGTTCTCGTGTAAGATTCTTCTATGCGGGTCTTTTCCGGGGAACCATGGCTCAAAATCTCGGAATGATGGCAGAGGTGCTCGGTCATCCATATCTGTAGGAGCAAATTACAACCTTCGAAGAAATTTCCCCCAGCTTTACAAGCTGTGAGAGCTCGAAAGATGTCAGATACCACCATTGGCGCGAGAGTACTGTCACTTTGCGTGAGTAAAGTGCTGACGACCCCAGATATCTTCAAATCGATGTTTCCATCTTTCCTCGAAAATACCAGAAGACCCAGGAACATTATCATGAACGCTACCCGTCTGTGCTCGTCCCACTTCTGACGAACTCCTTTGCTGCACAGTTTGTTGATTGGATTATTGAATCCCCCTCATGACCGTACCTATCATATATGAAGCATGGAGTACAGAATCCGGCTGCTAGATCCGGGTTGTGGACTGTTCTAGGTATTTTCAATGAATCCAGGAACCGATGCACCGTGACGACTCTTGGGGCGACCAAGTATTTTTCCCTCAAGGGAAACTCAGTATTCCCGAGGTATCCGGCCATTTCTTCCAAAGTCGGGGTGAGCTCAAAATCAGAGAAATGGAAAACATTGTGCGCCGGGTCCCAATAGGTAATCAAAGCTCTTATGATATCTCCCCGGGGCTGGACTTCCAACAGACCCACAAGACCTTTCAGATATTTCTTAACCTCATTTTGTCCTTCAACACCTAGATCATTCCACCATAGCCGTAACTTGACAGGGATTTTGGTCATTATTGAAAAATGTTCATTTTGCATCGTGCTCATCCTGCACATTTATTAAGGTGATTTTAACAAAACGACTTGACTCAAAATATTTTAAACAGAGGGGATCAAGTTTTGAACACGGCCTTTAAACACTTCGGGAATGAAGAGTTTAAGGCTGCGCGGGTCAACTGGACAAAAATGCTAGACAAGACCCAAAAAGTGGCAGTTTATGCAAAGTCAGCCTTCCGGCGTCCCTTTCGGGAACGTTTGGCTATTTATGACAAAACAGCGTCACCTGATTTATTTATGACTCTTTTAAAATTTGACACACATTTTTTTTATTTATTGATTTTGGCTGTTTTAGCAAAAATGGGGGTTGAACCCGACGAGGGTTGCCTACGTATCTCACATCCGGTGAGAATCAAACCAGCGTAGTTCGGGCATATCATGAATAGAGAAGATTAAATAAACCTAGAAATCAAGAATAAGTATTTTTATTATTATTTTTTTTTATATTTTTTTTTTGAAAAAAGATAAAGACTAAAGAAAAATATTATTTTTTTTTTTGCAATATTTGGACCATTAGTCTGAAGTTATAAAAAGGGGTACTACAAAGAAACAACACATTTTTGAATTAGGAATTATCCATTTTTATTATTATTTTTTTTTACTTTTAAAATAAATACCTTTTCTTTTTTTTTGATTTTGGAAGTGATAAAAGAAAAAAAATTTATATATTTTTTTTAATAACTCTCAATAAACAAGACAGTTTTTTTTTTTAGAAAAATTCCGGCGAGGTTTTGACACTACTTGGACATTGGTTTTATTTTCCAAAAATAAGTAATTATCTCCCCTACGCTGCTATTTTCCCCCTTTTTTAGGAACCGGTCGACATGCGGAACCGAAGCAAATAAATGCACAACACAGATAGGAATGCAGCATGATGGTCTTTTCCATTTCAGGTTGCCTGTCCTAGACGGACCCAACCCCTGTGTTGAGTCCCCTAAGTCAAATGCAATATGATGCAAATAAGCGTTCCTACTAGGGATCCGGCATGAAGTTTCGTTATACTAGGTTTAAACCTTGGGTATTTGTTCTAGACTGTGTACCCGAGCGGACAACTCGAGTCGAGGAGGGGGCTACGTACCGGGGACCCGCGAGATCGTCCGGCTTTGTAACTTGTCCGACCTCTTTCTTATTTCAGGTATTGACACTAACAGAATAGGGAGTCTCGACCAGCGAGCTTCTCCCCGGAGGTAAGAAAAGAAGGGTTTCGGCACAGTTTATATACAGTTCAGATAATATCAAAAGCGGTAAAAGACAACATTTAGCACTTTTATGCAAAACATGTAATAAAGATCAGATAATAAAGCCAAATATAACAATTATTCTAAGCTCGAATTCTTGGACCCTGAACCGGTGGTTCTGGGTCATCATCCCCAACAGAGTCGCCAGAGCTGTCACACCTCCTTTTTGCGCGCCCTCCCCGAAGGGTTAAATGCGCGGGTGGAGTTTTTCCAATTTAAGTGACAATATTCGAAATGGGATTATTTATTTAATTCAGAGTCGCCACTTGGGAAAGGTTTGGCTTTTGGTGTCCCAAGTCACCGGTTTATCTTGAATCCCAAATCGAGGAAATTTTTGACTTTTCCAAATGAAGTCTGCGAACCAGAAATTCTAAGTAAGGAATTCTGTTGACCCGAGGGAAGGTGTTAGGCACCCTCGAATCCCGTGGTTCTAGCACGGTCGCTTAAATTGTTATAATGGCTAAATATCTGATTTAAATACAATGTTATGACTTACATGCTTTTATTAAGTTTAAACCGCTTTTATCATTATCACTTATTTTATAGAATTGCAACGTCGTGAAAATGCATCTCGAACCACGTCACAATCAATGCACCCGTAGTTGTTAACACATTTTTGACTCCGTTGAGACTTGGATTTGGGTCACATCAATGTGCACCCGATTTTTAAGAATATAATTTACTTAAAAGTCGCGCCTAAAGAAATCTGAACGCATTATTGTCTTTGGGGAAGGCAGTGGAATTCACTAAACAGTCCGTCCCAAATTCTAAGTATTTACCATGATCAATTATTGAGGGCCCCGCAATTTGCATTTTTATTCGGCGAGGCTCGTCTCATTATTTTAGAAGGGCACCCTACAGTGGCTACATTTCTACTGCGTTTATCTTTAAAGAGAAAGGCGATGCCAAACTTTACTTGTTTGAACAAATACAGACTGAATCCTTATTATGTTTGCCGAACCTAAACTTGTTTGATTACCTGATTGATTGTTCATGAGGTGAGAGTTGCCTCATGCTTTGTCTTCATCGAGTGAATACGCTTATTAATTTGCTAAGTGAGATTGCAACAAACTAACAACATATATTGAGTTATGTTTAACGACCTCCAAGTTCCATTTTAGCACTCTAACCTATTTGAAATTGATAAACGAAATCGGCTGTTTATTAGGAAAATTACTACTAAATGAACTCGAAATGACTATTAGTTTCTCCCAACAATCATCACATTATTTCGAAACAAAGAATCTATACCGAAACCCGATATCGAACTTATATTGGAGCACATAATCTGACAGGAAAAGCTGGCCTTCATAGCCAACTCTTAATATGACTGCATGAGGGTTTGTTTGGGATACATTTATCCAGGACTTAATACCATAGATTTGTCAATTCAGAGGTCTGTGTAAAATACATACAAGTGCTTACCATGGCTCTATGTTATACAGTCATAACTAAACCAAACAAGTGTTATACTGAACTGAATGTATACTAAATCAAACATGCTGTCTAAGTCATACTGTCATTACTGTTGAGCCATGCTATCTAACAGTTCACTTTAAACAGAATGTATGCTAGTTTATACAGAATATTTGCAGTTTGCAGTAAAAATACAGGCCCAACTAACATTCGAACTATCTTTTACACCAATGCTATAATATAAACTGATATTCATTTCTCTATTATCTGCTTCAACTTCAAACTTTCAACAATACATGGTTCAAAGGTTGTGTACCTGGGAATATTTGCAATTGAAGAAGAGGGCAATCAGTAGAGTACAATGATAACAGAATGCAGCAGCAATCACAGCACTATCAGTAGCAACAGGGCAGAATAGCAGCAGGCAAAGCAATACAGCAAGAAACAGGCTCGAGTGCAGAATTGCGACTATGGCCAATAGAAAGCAAAAGCCAAATAACAGCCACACCCAGTGGAGTAGAATCAGAACTCCAGACAGACCAAATCAGTAGTAAACCAATGAAAACCACTCGATTAATAGACACAAACTGGACTTTCCAAGAATCAGAACTGATTTGAACAATTTGAACCACTGAAACCCAATAATAATAGGAGGAAAATGTTTCTGATTGTTGGTTGTATACCTTCTATCTCTTCACCTCTCTCTATCTATATTTTCCTAAAATCAGCCCTATCCTTTCTCTGTGTATATCTATTTGTATGTATTTCAGCTCTCAAGGTACAGTGTCTGTATATCTTCCTTTCTCTTTCAAAGAATTCCTCACAGTCTCCTTCTTTTTTTCTTTTTCCCTCCAGGTTCAGTCTGCCTCTGTATATCCCAGGTCCTCCTCTTTATAAGCCTAAACACTAACCCTTTTTAACAGCCTGTTTTAGAATATCCCAGTACCCCTCCCATGTGCCTTCCATTTTCAATTCCAACTTTAGCTAATTAAATATTAAACCCCATTCACATTCCCTGGAAGATTCAACTTTTCCATTTTATTAACTAAAAGCAAGTATGGGCAGTAGAATATATCTGACAGCATATGCTGTCAAACCACTTTGAAATTGAAAAACCTTTTATGCAGGAAAACAGGCTGTGCACAAGTGCACATGCCACCAACTCAGATTTCAGTTACAGACCAAGCCTTAGGTTTCTGAAATCATATTCACGACTATAAGTAACAGGACTTGGTTCTTAATTGATTCAGGCAAATGTTCAACAGAAGCAAGTTGATTTGTTATTGTTCGGACAGTTGAAACTAATTGACGACACATGTCGACTCGACTATATTAGCATTAACATACACAATCGTAGCCAAAAATCAAACATTTAAACAGTATCGATACATGGTTTGAATTATACTGACTAACAGAAATGCACTCGAGGAGTTAACTAGTCAGTCCAAACTCGAAACACAACCAATACATATGCCTTATCAGAATAGGAGGGGGGATTTAGACAAACACAGAGGTTTAAGTAAAGTGGACAAACAAAAGTTGATAAAATCAAAACAAATATGAACAGACTTTTAAACAATCACACGGACTAAAACAAATAAAGGAAAGAAAGCAGACTTACCTTAAAACATGAAAAGTTAACAGTTTGAACTCGGATTTGGACAAACTTTTCTTAAGGCTGAATGGACTTTAATCGAAATGTTTCTCAAATGAGAAACACTTTGATTAAAGTCCATCAGACCTTAACCTCTTCGGTTTGAACCGGTTTGAACCAGTGACGAGGGACCTTGTGGTTTCAAAACTCAGATCTAATATGCGTGCTTCCCTGGTTATATTCGGACCAAACCAAATATGGTTTGGTCACGAGGGGGTGTCTGGTATGAGTTTAAGGCAGATCGGTGTAGATTAGGTTCCGACTCGAATCTTCAAATGAAGATTCGAGAAGGTGGGATAGGATTCGAAGTGTGTGGTTGGTAGATTTGGGTTCAGGATGGCATGGGGGTTCTATGGTGTTAGGGGCGAGGTCACCGGCGTCCGTGCCGCCGGTTTTCATGGTGAGGGGTACAGGGGCGGCTCTAGGGTTTGGGGATTATGGTGAAGACGATGAAGGCTGGGGTTTGGATGGGGGGCAGGGTAGTGTTAGGAGTTTATATAGTTAGTGAGCAAATGGATCCTGGCCGTTGGATGAGATGAGATGAAGGGCCAGGATCCTTTGGCTAAACAGGGACGACGTCGTTTCAAGGATAAAGGTTTTGGGGTCGGTCCGGGTGAGACGGGTCGGGTTTGTTGGTGGGTTACGGGGGATTGATCTTGGCCGTTGATCAATCTGAGATCAACGGCCCAGATCACACTGGGCTAAAACGTCGTCGTTTGGATGTCCTGGGTATCAGGTGGTGTTGGACCGGGCAGGCCTGGGTTTTGGGCTGTTTGTTTGGGCCTAATTTTGTTAAAATTGGCCCAAGTCCGGAAGGGAAGGGGTCCTTTCTTTATATATATTTTTTTTATTTTTTATTTATTTCCTTTTTATTTTAAAACAAAACTAAACCAAAAATCAAATTAAAATTAAATACACACTCAATACAATTATTTGCACACTAAAATATTTCAAAACAGGTAAAGTTAAACAAAAATAAAATCACGGACGAAGATGCCTATTCATGATTTTCTATTTAACGACTGGATTACGGTTCGAATTATGCAGGACACATATATTTTTTGAATTTTGTTTTAATAAAGTAAATAAATAAAAATGGGCCGAAGTCACAAATAAATCAACAAGGTGCCGCACAGAAATCCAAAATTTGTACAGCAGGGCCAATTATTATTTTTTATTTCCTTTTGGAGCGATTGTCGTGCGAAACAAAAATCACGTGCTCACACCGATGGTGTGATCCATTGATTTATGCCGGAAGAAGAACAAATGGGAATTCTTGAGGCTTGCCACTCTTCACCGTATGTTGGTCCCCATGGTGGAGTGAGAACGACTACAAAAGTTTTGACTTGTTGATTCTATTGGCCTACCCTCTATAAATACTCTAGTGATCTTGTAAAGCGTTGTGATGAATTCCAAAGAGCTGGTGGAATTTCTAAGAAGAATGAGATGCCCCTTACCACCATTTTAGAGATTGATATCTTTGATATTTGGGGTATTGATTTCATGAGACCGTTCGTGAGCTCTTGTGGGAACACTTACATTTTGGTAGTTGTGGATTATGTTTCAAAATAGGTTGACGTCGTGGCTTTGCCCAACGATGAAGCTCGAAGTGTGGTGTCCTTCTTGAAAAAGAACATCTTCACAAGGTTTGGTACACCGCGAGCCATTATTAGTGATGGGGGTTTGCACTTTTGCAATCGGACTTTTGATATCTTACTCACCAAGTATGGTGTTACTCATAAAGTATCCATCCCCTACCACTCTCAAGCAAGCAGACAGGTTGAAGTTTCCAACCGGGAGATCAAGAGCATTTTGTCGAAGACTGTAAATGCCAACTGGATTGATTGGTCAAGAAAACTTGATGATGCTCTTTGGGATTATAGGACGGCCTACAAGACGTCGATTGGGATGTCTCTATATTGATTGCTGTTTGGGAAGGCGTGTCATCTTCCAGTAGAACTTGAGCATAAAACCATATGGGCGTTAGAAAAGTTGAACCTTGAGTGGGATGTCGCTGCAAACCTAAGAGCGGCACATTTGAATGAGCTTGATGAATTCCGGTATCATGCCTACACAAGTTCATCCCTTTATAAGGAGAAGATGAAGTACCTCCATGATAAGTACATCCACAACAAGGAGTTCAAAGAAGGTGATTTGGTGCTATTGTTCAATTCCTGATTGAGGATGTTTCCGGGCAAGTTGAAATCAAAATCGAGTGGGCCCTTTGAAGTAGTGAATGTAACCCCCCTTTGGTGCTCTAGATTTGAAAAATAAGAACGATAAGATTTTTAGAGTCAATGGGCACCGGGTTAAACATTATTTTGGCAAGGTTGATGATGGTCACATTGTGGCGGTTCTCCATTTCTCATGATTGGTAATCTGCGTCATGTCGCGACATTAATCAGGCGCTTCTTGGGAGGCAACCCATGTCTTTTTCTTTCTATTATTTTTCTTCTTTTAGATAGGCTTGATTTTGTGCTAACCAGTTTTGAAGTGTATGCAGGAATGGGTGTGCATTGCAGGGACTGTGCATGAAAAATTTGGCTAAGGGTCAAAATGCATGGTCTCTGAAGTTGCTCTGTCCAAATTGCTTAAGGAATTGCGGACACACACATTTTTGTGCGATCTGCACTGATGCTGCGGCCGCACTTATTTTTGTGTGGTCAGTGGACAGTCATCTCAAAAGCAGTAAGGAGTGCGGTCCACATCAAAATTATGTGGCCGCACTCAAGTTAAAATAGAGGTCCCACGGGTAAAAGTATACATAGAACCTCTCTCTCTCTCTCTCTTGTTTACACTTTTCGAACTCCTTGGGCCTAAAAACTGAACTTGCATAGTAAATTTCCCCATTTGCACTCAAATTGTTCACTCGATTCATCACCTCCATCTTCATTATTGGTATGTACAATTCCTCATTAGACCTTTTATCTTTTATTTGCTTTTGTTCTTAGATTTAGGGTTAATTTCATGCTCAAAAATGTCAGAGTTTTGTTGTTTCTACTTAGAAATCATGTGGGTAGCTTTTTGTATGATAATTGGGGTCTGGGTAATGTGCTAATGAAGTTTGATTGCTAAAACCGTGTCAATTAGAGAACAAAAATGCATGAACCCTAGGTCCATGCCTGTTAATTTTGAATTGTGCGGTCTGTAATAGAGGTCATGCGGACGTACACACTTTTGTGCGGACCACAACCCTTTAAGTTCTGAGAATAGTGAGCTTAACTTATGCATCCACACTCAAATTTGTGCGGTCCACAATAGACTTATGTGGCCGCACTCACTTTTGTGTAGTTTGCAATGATGGAACTTCAGAGATCCCAGTAGTCTGAACCTGGGCATTGCGGCTGCACTCACTTTTATGCGGTCCGCAATGGGTACTCTGTGGCCACACTCATTTTTGTGTGGTCCTCAATGGGCTGTCTGCGGCCGCACTCATTTTTGTGCGGTCCGCACTGCCCTTCTAAGACAATTTTACTACAACTTTCCATCATGCTTATGTATACACTTTGAGCTTCAATTATTACTGATGTCTAATTCTTATGTGTTGTAGATAATGGTTCGCTCATGTGGTAGAGGAGATATACCACAAGGGAGGGCAGAACCCTCCCGAGGCCGGGGTCGAGGTAAAAGCAATCTATCTCTAGCAATTCAAAAGGCTATTAGCAAGAAAGCAACCGCTAATAGAGCCCCTGATACTTCGGAGACCAGTGAGTATGTCCCATCTGGGGAAGCTTCTTAGGATAACTCCATGCAAGCATAGCCGGAAGCCCAATCACAACAAAGAAAATAATCCCTAGGAGACATCATTTGGTAGATGAGTCCTCATCAGCTTCCAATTCATCCGAGAGTTCGGAAGAGGGTAGTCAAGATACTGAACCCTCTTCTTCACATGCTCCCCAGCTCCAATAAATGTAGATGATGATGATGATGTCCCATATTATGGTAGAGGGGGAGACACTGCAATGGCAAGGTTAGAGAGGTCAAGGCGACTAGAGATTTGGGAGGACTGTTTTGTTAATGGAAATGCCTTTGTAAAGTTCTGGGAATTGTAGCCACAGAGGTTGCTCACTCTTGGGTGGCAGTTCTTAAAGAAAGACCTGAGCAAACACAACCCCAATGTCCTAAGGCAATTCCAAGAGCGGAAAGTTTAGAGCTAGTTTACCAAAAAAGTTTAGATGCAAATGAGTACCTAGTCAAAGAGTTCTACGCAAATGTTGCTCACATCAAGCAGGGAACGAAAGTGACAAAAGTGTGGAATCTAATGATCCGCTTTGACTCTTGTGAACTGAACACGTATGTGGGGTTTGAAGAAGTGGAGGCAGTTTAATATTTGGAGAAGCTGGCCATGGGTGATACAGCTCGTCTGTAGTTGACTGAGATTCTGGCAATTCCAGGGTTAACACCTCCGTGGCTCACAGCTGGAGTTCCAATTCTTTGGGCCACCCTAAACTTTGAATAAAAAGGTTGGCAAACATTTGTGTGTAGCCTCATTGACCCATGCCTCAATAAAAACATGCTCCCAATTCCCTATGCAGTTCTGGTGGCCACGATTATGGCTGGGTATCCGATAAATGTTGGTTCCATCATGTCCACCAAAATCACTCTAGTTGTCCGGAAGGGTGAGAGATATTATCTATACCCAAACTTCCTCACCGAGTACTTCAAGGATCAAGGGGTGGAGTCCAAGCATTATGAACAGATGTGAAGGCAAAAAAGCCTTTCTCCTGGTTCCACCTTCAGGGAGCTGACAACTCGAAGTTTAAGAGTAAAGCTACTACCTCCACTGGCCAGTCTAAGGAGCTAGCGGTAATGGTTACTGATTCAGCTACCGAGCCTTCCACAGCAGCGGATACTTCTATAGGGACATCAGTCAAGCCACCATCTTCATCCTCTGGTTCACCAGCTTCTACTAGATTAGCAATTCCATTTCCAGTGTCATCTTCATCTACCTATCCTCAGACTGCGCTGCGAGTCTCTCAGACATTGACGAGTCTCAACAACTGGATGCAGGCAGCTACTACAAAGCTGACTACTATTTCTAGTACTATTGCAACACAGTCCTCAGCCCCAGCACAGCCATAGGTACTTCTATCAGTGAAGGAAGAATTGAAGAAGATTCTCTGGAGGCACATGGGAAGGTCATTGTAGACTTGACCAAGCAGGTCATAAAGATAAAGAAGTCTCAAGCATCAAAGAGGTCCGTGAAGAAGTTGACAAAGGAGGTCGAGAAGATTGCATCTGCAGGAGACCTTTCATTGGACCTACTTATGGAGTCTACTATTCCAGCAGCACAGACAGCACCAGAGGCAGCAGCCGGCCAGTCTGAGAAGCCGATTGCCACTTCCCACACAGCTAAAGAGATTATTTGTATGCTCAGCAACCTAGTTGACCCTCAACCTGGTGATGATGAGATACAACTTGAGGCTGAGGTTGCTGAGGATCCCATGCAGACTGAGACCATATAGGAAGTTCTCTTAACTCTCTACCCTTTTCCTGTTCTTATTTTGTTAAGAATTGGGGACAATGCTTATTTTTCATTTGGGGGGTGATTTATTCTGTTTATTTGACATTTGGGTTGTAATAACTCTTATACTATTTTCTTTTCATCTTTATTTTTATTTGGTATGTATATATTTTCTCCATTTGATGTAAATATTCATGCCCCTTATGTATATATTCATTTGACTTCGGTTTTTATAATCCTTTCCAAAGGTGGATTATGTGTGAACCGGGTTGCTCTTCCCAATGATAGATGGCGTGATAACCTTCTTAAGGGATTGAGTCCATTTTATTTTATGTTTTGGTATATATAGTAGTAATGAATAAAAGGGGTCTCAAGCCTGCTTCACTTAGTACCAACACATTTACCTATGATCGTATGGTTAAAAACAAGTTGTTGACAGAAAATAGCTCTAGTTGTGACTCTTTTGACTCTTGTGTTGACTTAAGCAGTCATCGAGTAGTTCAAATCGAGCCATTTGTTATTCTTAATCTTAGTTAGGGTTGTACTGGGCTCTCAACTATGTTCTCTTTAGCAATCCAGAAGCGTGGGAGGCGAGATGTTTAGTTGCAAGTCTAAGTATCTGTGCTAATGGTTTAGAACTTGCAACGAATGTTTGTCTAGGCAAAATTCTAAGTGTAGCTTGGCTTGAGAAATGATCGTAGGCTCTCCTTGATCCGATTTGAAATTTGAAATCTTCCATGGCCTACCAATGTGATATCCCTAGTCAACCCCTTTGAGCCGAAGCCCTTTTTCTTTCAATAACCACGTTACAAGACTTCATCCATTTTACAATAACCTTATCTTGGCACCCGATCTTTCCTTATCATTCTTGAGAAACAATTGGCAAAAATATAAATTTGGGGGAGAGAAGAGGAGTTTTAAAGTGATGAAAGGTACAAAGAAGAGAAAGAAATGAAGAAAAGGGAAGGCAAAGAAAAGAAAGAAAGAAAGAACAAAAAGAAAAAAATGCCAAAAAGAAAGTGAATTAAGTGAAGAGTTGAAGGGAATCCAAAAGAAAATAAGGAAGAAAGATTGATGTAAATAGAAAAAGGAGAAAAATGAATGTCATGCTCAAGAAAGAGTGACGTTATGTCTTTCTAGTTCTCCCGAGGAAGAAGAAAATGACTCAAAGAATCGAGAAAGTATGAGCCGAAAAGAGAAAATGGAGTGCTTAAGGAAAGATGAAACCATTCTATTCCAACAAGTCCTACTTTGATCCAAAAGCCTTCATTGCATCCCGCAAAAGCCCTACATGATTTCAAATTGAGGGAGCTTACATTAGTGGTGATTTACATGAGGGGCAAGCTTATGATACTTAAAGCCGGTCTTGAGACGTTCTTTTGAGAGAGATGAGCGAACTTTTCACAATCCTTGTTTCGAGTGTTACATTCTAAAGTGAGATTTGCTAATGGAGAGTAGAGGAGGAGGAGTCTGGGATCCATAATGATCTACGCGAAAGAACGAGCTTCCTTGATGAATAGAGTCAACTCTTGATGCTTTAGTGTCACACTAGAACTATTGTACTCAAAAAGTCAATTCGTTGAATTGCTGATAATTCATATGTGTTATGGGTAAGTGTTGATCACAATTGATGTGTCTCTAATTCACCTTAGGCCAACTGAAATATCCCTTTTCTAGTGGAGGTGGGAATTGTCTTATTTTCTTGAGGACAAGCAAAAGCTTAAGTTTGGAGAGTTGATAAGTAGGGATTTTGACTGCTTAATTGCTCTCTTTTACTTGCACTTTAGCTCAAAAATGCTTAAAGGTATTTACAGAAACTAACGAAATGTGCTTACTTGCAGGAATATTGGAAAACGAGCCAAAGAAGGTAAAATCGACTCATAAAGGAGTAAAAAGTGAACAAGAGCGTACCAGACAATTCTAGTGCGACCGTAGAATGAGATTCAGAGAAAGGGTTTTAGATAGCTCAGACAATGGGGACCGCACCAAAAATGTGTGGCCGCAGGAAATCAAGTGCGGCCACAATCATTATTATATGATCTGCAAGATTGAATAATTAGAGAGTTGATCAAAGTCCAAAAGTTGAAGAGTGCGGACCGCATCACTTTTGTGCGGCAGCAGAATCCTAAGTGTCACGACCCAGATTTTCCGCCTTCGGGAGTCGTGATGGTGTGTACTAGTGAAAGCTAGGCAAGCCAACCATTTGAACAAATTACCTTTTTCCCATTTTAATATTTTAACAATTATGAACCAATAGTTTATAAACAGCGGAATTTAAACGAGCGGAAGAAACAAATAAAACCATTTAAATATTTTCAATACAATTTCTTAAACAAAGACTACCTAGAACTGGTGTCATAACTTCTCAGACGGTCTAGGAATACTATAAACAAGGTCCGAAAAATAAATGCGACATTGTTTCTGAAATACATAAATGAAACAGGATGAAAGGATAGAGGGAGATTCCAGGGCCTGCGGACGCCTGCATGACTATTTTGGATCTCCGAATGGACTGAAGGCAGCCACCCCAAACTAAGGTCCAAAAGCTGTTGCGCCTGTGAGCACGTAATTTTTGTTTTACGCGACAATCACTCCAAAAGAAACAAAATAATAGCAATTGGTCTTGTTGTGCATTTTCTGGATTTTTACGAGGCATTTTTGCTAGTTATTTGTGATTTTGCCCGTGGTTATTTTATTCAAACAAAATAAAAAAAATATATGTATATATGTCGTGTGAAACGTAATCCGTTTATTAAAAGAAAAATAAAATGTGTGCATCCTTCATTGTATTTTGTCATTAAGTGTTTAGTATAATTAAACGTTAATTGTGTGATAATTGTTGTTCAATGTTTTATATGGTATTATTTGGCTAATTAATTTAAGAAATTAAAAAAAAAAAAAAAAGGGGAAGAAAGAGTTTCGAACTTGGGCCAGTCCAATTCTTAAACAAACAAGCCCAAACAACCCAACCCAAAACCCCATATCTACCCGGTCTAGACCAGCTGACCTCAGGGGAGGTCCAAACGACGCCGTATTGATTTGGTCTGATCTGGGCCGTTGATCTCAGATCGATCAACGGCCAGGATCACATTCCCTATACCCACGAACAAACCCGGCCCGTCTTACCCGAACCAACCCAAACCCTGGCATTTGAAACGACACCGTTTCCCCATCAGTTGAAAGATCCTGGCCTTCCATCTCGCCTCATCCAACGGCTAAGATCAATCTACCCATTCCGTATATAAGCTTTCCTACCATACCCTGCCCCCCCTATCCGAGACCCCTGCCTCAGTCATCCCCTCCACAAACCTCAATCCCCAAACCCTAGCTGCCCCTGTGCACATTCACCATGAAAGCCGGCGGCATGAACGCCGGTGACCTCCACCTTAACACCATAGATACGCCTAACCACCCTGAACCCAAATCCATCAACCACTTAGCTCAAATCCCCTCCCACCTTCTCGAATCTTCATTTGAAGATTCGAGTCGGAACCTGACTTACACAGATCTGCCCCAGTTTCACACCAGGCAGTCCCCGGACCTCCCTCGTGACCAAACCATGCTTGGTTTGGTCCAAATCTAACCAAGGAAACCCAAAACCCAAATCTGCCCTCTAAGAACCCTAGGTTTCCTCGTGACTGATCCATGTCTGTTCGAGCCAAGTGATTAAGGTCTAATGGACTTTAATCGAAGTGTTTCTCATTTGAGAAACACTTCGATTACAGTCCGTTCAACCCCAAGAAAGGTCCATTCAAGTCCGACCTAAGGCTTCCTGATTTTTCGGAGGTTTAAGGTGAGTTTGTTTTTCCTTTTTCTTTATGTGTTGATTAAAGGTCTGTCCGTTGGCCAAATGTCTTGTTTAATTTGTGTTTTGAATTTTACCAACTGTGTCCGGTCCACCTTGCCTGAACCTCTGTGTTTGATTGAGTCCTTCTTCTATTTTCACTGATAATGTGTATATGTGTATGTGCTGTGCAATCAATTGAACCTCAAATTTGACTGATTAACTGATTCCCCAGTACAATTTTGCTTAGTCAGTACGATTCGAGTCATGTGTTCGATACTGTTAGACATCTGATCATGGTTTCGATTGTACATGTTATGATTAGTATAGTCGAGTCGACATGTGTCGTCAATTAGTTTTAGCTGTCTGAACAATAACAAATTGACCTGCTTCTGTTAAGCATTGTTTGAATCAATTAGGAATTGAGTTTTAGCTACTTATAGTTGATTAATTTGAATCAAAAAGATTTGTTTTGTTCATTTGCAATCTGAATTGTGGTCATGTGCACTTCTGCACAGCATGTGCATTTAGGGGCCTTTTAGGATTAAAATAAGCTGTCAACAGGTGCTGTCAGAACACACCCCTGCTGTCCATGCCCTGTTTTAATTTAGAAATAATAAGCCCCATCCAGATATATGTTTGTCAGGGAATATCATGGGAGGGGATATACTTAAATGTTTGAGTGGAAACTGAAAAGAGAAAAATAGCACATGGGAGGGGTTTTCTGATTGATTAACAGGCCGTTTAAATGGCCTGATGTTAGGCTTATAAGGGGGAGCAGAATTTTGAGAAGGGAGAGGATTTTTGGAGAAAACATAGATACAAACATACACGCACAGACACAGATACACACACACATACAAAAGAGAAGCTGAAACCAAACAGAATCAGCTTCTGAGTTAGAAAGAGAGTTCTTTTTTTTCAGAAATCAGGAAGGGAGATTTAGAAAAGAAATTCTTGTTCGTCTGGAACCAAAAAACACTACCTTTCCTCATCCTTTCGTGTCTGAAATCCAGCATCCAGTTTGTTTTTGTTTCTATCAGGTTTTAGGATTTTCCCCTTGAGTATTTGAAAAGATCGACATTGAGTACTGTATCATTGGTTTATTGCTTTGGTCTGTTTTGTCTGGGATTGTCATTGTTGTTGTATCGCTTTGTTTGTTACTGCCATTCTTGTTGCTGCTGCTGCTGACTCTTCTGCTTCCACTTCTTCTTTGCATTTCAATATCCAGGTACACATTTCGAGTCCCATATTGGTGTAACTGTAACAGTTTGAAAGCATGAAATGAAAGAAGTTGAAGAAGTTTAAATATCTGTTGTAATACTCATGGTATATTGATTTCTTTTGTATAATTGATTAGTTTGTAATTCAATAGCAGGAAAAGATTAGTTAGTTGATACTTAACTGAGTTTTGGTCTCTTGCGTCTTAGTTTATAGTTGTTTGTTAGTACGAGGTATGTAATTGTACAGTACACAGAATGTACGGATAATTGACGTAGTGACTGACCAGATTCCTGTTTAGCTATAATGATATGCATAGGATAGAATACTTCCACTTTACACAATGTTGTTCTGTTTTATTTTAGTTCTTTTATCAGGACCCGCTAGGCAGTATATAGGAGCACGTTCGAATCCCCATTAGTAATAATGCCTAGTAGTTAATTCCCTTAATCTAGCCTAAATAAGTTTAGTTAAATTCAATTCGAGAAATGTTTGAATGTAAGTATAGCATTTCATCAGCTCGTATGTAATTTCTTTGTCAAATTAAAGCATTTTCCGTGAAGTATAACGTTTTCTCCACTTTGTAAATAATTAATCAGAAATTGATAAAAATCCGGATTAGGCCAAAGCATATAATTAAATTAGCATGTATCTTTTTCTTCTATTTTTAGAGACAAACGCATTAGAAATGTAGCCACTTTAGGATATCTTTTTTACTAACGAGACGAGCCTCGACAAACAAAAATGCACAAGTTGCGGGGGCCCTCTAAATATATATATTAAATACTCAGAATTCGGGACATGCCGTTTAGAAATGGCTGGGTACATCGGAAATGCTGAACTTCCGTTAAGGCAAAAATACTTGGTCGCCCCAAGAGCTGTCACGGTACATCGGTTCCTGGATTCACTGAAGATACCCAGAACGATCCACAATCCGGATCTGGCTGCCGGGTTTTGTACTCCATGCTTCATATATGATAGTTACGGTCATGAAGGAGGATTCAATAATCCAATCAACAAACTGTGCAGCAAAGGTATTCGTCAGAAGTGGGACAAACACAGACGGGTAGCCTTCATGATGATGTTCCTGGGCCTTCTGGTATTTCCAAGGAAAGACGGAAACATTGATTTGAAGATATCCGGGGTCGTCAGCACCCTACTCACGCAAAGTGACAGTACTCTCGCGCCTATGGTGGTATCTGACATCTTTCGAGCTCTTACAGCTTGTAAAGCTGGGGGAAATTTCTTCGAAGGTTGTAACTTGCTCCTACAAATGTGGATGACCGAGCACCTTTGCCATCGTTCCGAGATTTTGAGCCACGGTTCCCCAGAAAAGACTTGCGTAGAAGAATTTTACATGAGAACCAAAGTGATCAGTTTGCCCAAAGGAGTCATGGCATGGTCCTCGTTTTTTCAAGATCTTACTGCCAGCCAAATACAGTGGACGCTGGGATGGTTGCCTGTTGATGAGGTCATATATATGCCAGCAGTTAGAACTCATTTCTTACTGATGGGGCTTAAGAGCATTCAACCTTACGCGCCCTGCCGAGTTTTGAGACAGCTCGGAAGATGCTAGACAGTACCGCATGAGGAAGATCTTAGCACTCAAACAGTTGAGATAACTCCCTGACGGACAGTTTCCAGAAGCGAAAATTCGCCAAATCTGGAGTGAGTGTCAATATTTGAAATCAGATACTTGCGTACGGGATCGAGCCAAAGGTGAGACGGCACCAGGTTACCTTGCATGGTATAGAAGGGAACTTGAGCATGAAAGACCGGCTAAGAGACCCCACATCCTGAATTTCACCGAATCGTCGCAAAGGCAGTGGGATTGGTTAGAAAAAGAAAGAGGCTATTGCGCCGAAATCAGCAGGTTAAAGCAACAAGTGGAAAGCCTGAAGTATGAGCACAACGTGAAATTTGCTACCGACCTGGGAGAGCGGAACAGGTTGATTCAGGAAAATGAAATGCTCAAAGCCCAGATCAAACAGATAAGGATGGATGCGGATAAGCAACCAAGGCGTCGATCAGACGAGCAGTTGATAAAAAGGCTAAAAAGTGAAGTCAGGGAATGGCAAGAGGGTTTAGAGAAATCTAAAAACATCATAGCGGAGCTCAGGGCACAGTGGGATACAAGAATAGATAAGCATCGCCGACACTTGAATCAATTAAAAGGCGACCACGAGAAAACTGTTGTCAGAATGAAGAGAGAGATGGCCATACTTGAAATCAAAACAGTTAATCAGGCCAAGGATTTCCAAATTGAGAGCAGATACTGGCACGACTTGTTAGCCCAGATGAAGTTAGAAGTACGACGACTAAAAAATCAGCATATACAGGATTCTCAGGTATTCAAAATGTGTAGCGATCAGATAAGACGCCTACTCATAGAGAAGAAGCAAACAAGAGATAGGATCAAGGCCATTGCCCATGCCATCACCAGACGATGTCTACGATGTGAGAACATGACCAGTGTTACCGTCCTCTCGGCAGTGATGGGTTATGTCAAGCAGACCATGCATGAGCTGGAGCAGCTTGAGAGGGATCTCACACCTAGGACCGCGGCGAGGCCGAACGATGCCCCGCGGGTACCAATTTTCAAAACCATAATGTACTCATAAGTCAAGTCTGTATCTTAGCATCTTCTGCCTGTTTTTCCTATCAGGGTGATTTTTAGTCTATTTTGAGTCTAGGTTTATTTTCAAAGTCTGCTCTTTCTTTTGCAAAATGTAGTTTGTAATAGACCGTTTCAACAATAAAAAGGTTGTTTCTTTTACGCTCATTTGTGTTTTTGAACTACGTAATGATCTGATTCACGTGGCATCGTGATACGTAGGCAATCCTCATCGGATCCGGTCGCGATTTAACCAAAGAGGAAAATTAAAAAAAAAGGGGAAATAATAAAAAGCCTAAAAAAGAATACTGGAATGACGCATGCTTTCATCGCAAACATGTAGGAATCCATTTAACTGTATAGGTGCATCATGCCCCAACGTGAGATTACCTATCTGTTATTTGATTCGAATTAACCATTCGTTTGTCATTGAGTTTCTTCCAGGTCTTTGCAAAAGGCAGTTGGTTTGTTGAAAGTCTGGCCTCGCACTCATACTCCACGAGGTCGAAAGGGAGTGTTCTATTACCTATTGTTAAGACAGGAGGCAGTGCTCACACTTACTTCACAAGGTCAAAAGGAAGTGTAGAAATGTCTTCAGAGATTCCATTGCCAACAATCCCTGTTTCCGAGGAAAGTTTGATCTCGGCTGTCCTCACACCCGAGTCCGCAACTGCGGAGGAAAATAAAATCCTACGGCTCTGCATGTTGGAAATGCTGGATGACTGGAATAATGGGAAAGAACCGCCAAGTGTCGTCCCCGGATTCCCTGAGTTATTCTCTAGGTCAAGCGGGACTTCTAATGTCCCCATAAATTATCCTACTACCCCATTCGGGTACCCAGCCACTTCAGCCTTCTCTGCTGGATCGCCTTCTGAGCCTCAGCCCCGAATGTCAGCCACCAATGCAAGCACGAACATCTTTACTGCACTGCCCTGCCCAATTACGGCACAGCCTGCTACGTACAAGCCAAGCTTTGACTCGTCCTCCTTTACATTCCAAGCACCCTCTTTCTCAATGGAACCAACTAGGTTCGCTACCACCACTAATCCTCCACCGCCTCAGTGCGAGCTTGCACCCGGGCAGGATCAGAACCCCAGAATTGCAGAACAAAATGAGATGGCCAAAAGAATGAGAAGCCTTGAACAGAGTTTGAAGAATATGCAAGGTTTGAGCGGACAGAAGAGCGTCTCTTACACCGACCTATGCATGTTCCCTCACGTACACCTACCAGTGGGTTTCAAGACCCCAAAGTTTGAGAAGTACGACGGGCACGGTGACCCCATTGCTCACCTAAAGAAATATTGCAACCAATTAAGGGGAGCCGGCGGAAAAGAGGAATTGCTAATGGCATATTTCGGGGAAAGTCTGATAGGAATAGCCTCGGAATGGTACATGGACCAGGACATGTCCCGATGGCATGTCTGGGATGATCTCGCTAGAGATTTTGTGAGACAATTCCAGTATAACATCGACATCGCACCAGACCGAAATTCTCTGTCGAACTTGAAAAAGAAACCTTCAGAAAGCTTCAGAGAGTATGCTATTAAGTGGCGCGAGCAGGCGTCGAGGGTGAAGCCTCCCATGGATGAAGTGGAAATGGTCACTACCTTTCTCCAGGCTCAAGAGTCTGACTATTTCCAAAACATGATGTCAGCCATGGGAAAGCCGTTTGCAGAAGCAATTAAGATTGGAAAAATGGTGGAGAATGGTCTGAAAACAGGCAGGATTTTGAGTCAAGCAGCCATAAGGGCGACCTCCCAAGCCGTCCAAAGCGGATCTGGAGGAATGGCAAGAGGGAAGAAAAAGGAAGAAACGGGCATGGCAGCCTCAGGAACAAGGGAATATCGTAATCCCCGACCCCGTTTTCCAGAAAGAACCCCACAACACTACTACCCCCACTCAAATCTGGCATATGCTCATCAACCCTATATGGTCATGAATGCCCAGCCTTATGTCCATCCGCCGCAACAAGCCAACCGCGGCCAAGCTCCACCTCCCAAAAATCAGCCTCCTTACCGCAACCACTATAACCCACAACCTCCGCAGAATAACTTTCGCCCTCAGGAGCCACCTAGAAGGCAGACTTTCACGCCCATCGGTGAACCATATCTACTTTGTTCCCGAAACTAGTCCAGTTGGGCTTCCTGCAACCAGTCCCTCAAACAAGGCAAAACCCGACGTCACCTTCTTACAAAGCTGGAGTCAGATGCGCCTATCATTCAGGGGCCGAGGGGCACGATACAAATGACTGCTGGTCGTTGAAAAGAGTGGTCGAGAATTTAATAGAGCAAGGGAAAATAGTGCTAAGGGACGAGGAGGTCCCAAATGTGACTAACAACCCATTACCTGCTCATAATAACGGGCCGCTGATCGGAATGATTTGCGAAGACAAAGAATTCGACCTTGCTTTGAAGTCTATAATCGCCATTGTCGACATGGGGAAAAGGCATGGGACAGACCAGAAACCAGAAAAGGGGAAGGAGGCCAATGCTGTAAAGAGCGAGCCTGAAAAGAAGGTGGAGAAGAAAGTGGTACCGGTAAAGGATGGAGTTCTTTACATACCACGAGGTCGAGCAGAGAAGCCGCAGAGCTTCGGGGTCAAAAAGGCAAAACCTATGTACGTGCCAAAATGGGCCTATGTGGTCCGGGGGACGATTCAACCACCTCGGCTAAATGAGCCAGTGGTTATCGGACGTGTGCCACAAAAGCCAATGACAAACCTGTCCACAGTACCGTGGAACTATCAGAGGACGTTGGTAACGTACAAAGGTAAAGAAGTCACGGGGGAACTCCCGGAAGATACTTTCATTGGAAGGCATTCAAACACCCAAGAGCTGAACAACGCTACACAGAGACGCTTCCCACCAAAGAAGCCTGTAAGCCTTGAAGAAGCGGAAGTGTTCTTCCAACAAATGAAAATGCCGGATTACGAAGTGATAGATCAACTGCGCAAGTACCCCGAGCAAGTGTCCATGCTATCACTGTTGATGAGGTCGGCCAAGCATCAAAAGATCTTACTGAAAACCCTGAATGAAGCATACGTGCCAGTTGAAACCTCAGCTGAACAACTGGAACGGATGACAGAAAGATTCTTCGCCGTCAACCAAATCTCTTTCAGCAAGAACGATTTACCCCCAGAAGGAGCAGCACACAACAAAGCCTTGCATCTAACAGTTAAATGCGAGGACTACTATGTCAAGTGGGTAATGTTGGATGGAGGCTCAGGTGTTGACATTTGCCCGCTCTCCACACTACAAAGGATGGAAATTGGGACCGGAAGAATCTGACCCAATAATGTCTGCGTAAGGGCTTTCGACGGCATCAAGAGAGATACCATGGGGGAAATAGACCTGTTGTTGGTCATAGGGCCAGTCGAATTTGAAGTAACCTTCCAGGTGCTCGACATGGATACATCCTACAATTTTCACCTCGGCAGACCTTGGATCCATGCGGCAGGAGCTGTGCCTTCCACTCTTCACCAGATGGTAAAGTTTGAGTATGAAGACCGAGAGATCGTGGTCCATAGAGAAGGCGAGCATGCTATTTATCGGGACCCATCCATCCCATATCTTAAACCAAGAGGAGGGAGCGAACACACGGTCTATCAATCTTTCGAGATTGTACTAGCAGAGCAGCATGAAGAGGGAATACCTTGCCCCCAGCCTTTTTTGTCTAACGCCTCGGTTATGGTAGCCAAAGATATGATCCGGCACGGGTTCAGGCCAGGGAAAGGGCTTGGACGAACCCTGCAGGGAATAACAGAACCCATCACCTTGCCAACCGCCAAGAAACCATTCGGACTAGGTTTCAAACCCACTCCAGGAGATGAAGAGTGGGCAAAGAAAAGGAAAAATGAGGGTTGGAAGTTACCTCGACCATTGCCGGATTTATATGAAACCTTCATCAGCCCAAGATACACCGAAGAAGAAGACGATGAGGTCTTCATGGCTGAGGAAATCGAGGAGATATGTGGGGCAATGAGAGAAATGCTCTATGAGACTCACATGGTTCAACCAGGTGAAGGCACAAGCACTGCTGAGATGCTGTACGTGGGGCCGAACGCCAAACTTCGAAACTGGGAGGCCACGCCATTCCCGACTAGACGGAAGTCCGGGTAGACCTGTCCTACCACCTTTCCTGTGTCACAAGTTATCTCCAGGACATAACTTGAACGTTTTTTTTTCTTTCAATTGTTGTTTTGAATTCCTAAGTTGGAAACATTGTTGTCTTCCAACTTCCCAAAGAAAAATAAAAAAAATCATCATTGCTTTCCCATTTTTTTTTCTTTTGTTCTGATTTTTGTTATTTTTCCTTTTATCTTTCCTTTCAGTTATAATAATGCGGCTTTAAATATGATATGCTTGCGGACTTCACGCCCAGAACACAACGAGCTATTTAACTGTGAATTAATGAACCCAGAACCAGAATATGATGAAGAAGAAGCTTTTAGGGAAATAAACCGAGAGTTGGAACATTTTGAGAATAAACCTAAGCCGAATCTGAATGACACCGAACCGGTTAATTTAGGAACTCCTGAAGAAATCCGGGAGACCAAAATAAGCATTCACACGGACAAGAAAATGCGAGATGCGATAATTCAACTTCTTTTTGAATTTAAAGACGTGTTTGCTTGGTCATACGATGACATGCCGGGACTAGGTGTGATCTAGTAGTTCATAAATTTCCGATTCATCCTGATTGTCCTCCAGTTCAACAAAAGCAACGAAAGTTCAAAACTGAGGTCAGTGACAAGATTAAAGAGGAGATCACCAAACAACTAAAAACGGGAGTGATTCGGGTAGTCCAGTATACAACGTGGTTGGCAAATGTGGTTCCAGTACCGAAAAAGGACGGGAAGACTCGGGTATGTGTAGATTACCGAGATTTGAATAGAGCAAGTCCCTAAGATAATTTCCCACTACCCAACATCCACATCCTCATTGATAATTGCGCCAAACACGAGATACAGTCTTTCGTAGATTGTTACGATGGATATCATCAAGTATTGATGGATGAAGAGGGCGCCGAGAAAACTGCCTTCACCACACCTTGGGGCACCTACTGTTATCGGGTCATGCCATTCGGTCTGAAGAATGCTGGGGCTACTTACATGAGGGCCATGACCACCATTTTTCATGATATGATGCATCAGGAAATAGAGGTGTACGTGGATGACGTGATAGTCAAGTCCAGGACGCAGGATAATCACATCCAAGATTTGAGGAAGTTCTTCGAGAGACTAAGGAAGTATGACTTGAAGCTGAACCCAGCCAAATGTGCTTTCGGGGTTCCGTCGGGCAAACTTTTGGGCTTCATTGTAAGCAGGAGAGGTATCGAACTAGATCCAACTAAGATAAAATCTATCAGAGATCTACCTCCCACGAGAACGAAGAAAGACGTGATGAGTTTGTTGGGCAGGTTGAACTACATCAGTCGGTTTATTGCCCAACTGACAAGCACGTGTGAGCCCATATTCAAGCTGTTGAGGAAAGATGCGGTGATCAAATGGACGGCTGAGTGTCAAGAAGCCTTTGATAAAGTCAAAGTATATCTTTCTAATCCCCCAGTTTTGGTCCCGCCAGAGCCAGGGAGACCATTGTTCTTGTATCTGACAGTCTTGGAGAATTATTTCGGTTGCGTCCTCGGGCAACACGACATAACCGGAAAGAAGGAGCAAGCAATCTACTACTTGAGCAAGAAATTCACCGGCTATGAGGCCAAGTACACTCTGCTGGAAAGAACCTGTTGCGCTCTGACATGGGTTGCTCAAAAGCTGAGACATTATCTTCAAGCTCACACTACCTTCCTCATAAGCAGGTTGGATCCTTTGAAGTATATATTTCAGAAACCAATGTCTACTGGAAGACTGGATAAGTGGCAAATCTTGCTTACCGAATTCGACATAGTCTATGTTACTTGCACGGCAATGAAAGCCCAGGCGCTAGCAGATCACTTAGCTGAAAATCCGGTCGATGAGGAATACCAGCCATTGAGTACCTACTTTCCAAATGAAGAAGTAAACACCGTAGAAGTGGTCTCGGAGGACGCTCATGTTTGGAAGATGTTCTTTGATGGAGCCGTGAATGCCAAAGGTGTAGGGATCGGGGCAATTTTGATTTCGCCTTCTGGTCAGCATTATCCCGCCACAGCTAGACTGCGTTTCTTTTGCACAAACAATACAGCTGAGTATGAAGCCTGCATTATGGGCATGCATATGGCGATCGATCAGGATGTCGAAGACTTACTGATTATGGGAGATTCTGACCTGATTATCCGGCAAGCCCAAGGTGAATGGGAAACTCGGGATGTCAAACTTATCCCTTACCGATAGCACGTGGAAGACCTCGGCAAGCATTTTAAATCAATAGAATTCAGGTATATCCCGAGGTGTCACAATGAACTGGCAGATGCCCTTGCTACTCTGGCTTCAATGCTACCCTACCCGGGCAACGCCCACGTCGATCCTTTGGAAATCCAAATCAGGGAAAGACACGGTTACTGCAATGTAATCGAGGCGGGATCAAATACACAGCCTTGGTACCATGACATCAAGAGGTTCTTGAAGACGCAAGAATACCCCGAGCATGCTACTGAAGATCAAAAGAGAACCATTAGGTGGCATGCAAGTGGTTTCTTTCTGAGTGGTGAATTGTTGTACAAGAGGACCCCGGACCTCAACCTACTAAGATGTGTCGAAGTCGAGGAGGCGAGAAAGATCATGCACGAAGTACACGCAGGTGTGTGCGGACCTCACATGAACGGGTATGTCTTAGCGAAGAAAATCCTTCGAGCGGGTTATTACTGGATGACCATGGAAAAGGACTACTTTAGCTTCGTTCGGAAGTGTCATCAGTGTCAGGTGCACGGTGATTTGATTCATGCACCTCCCACAGAACTGCATCCCATGTCTGCACCTTGGCCATTTGTCGCCTGGGGCATGGACGTCATTGGACCAATCAAGCCAAAGGCTTCAAATGGACACCGATTTATACTGGTTGCCATCGACTACTTCACAAAATGGGTAGAGGCTGTCACTCTCAAGTCGGTCACTAAAAAAGCTGTAGTGGATTTTGTACACTCAAATCTTATCTGTCGTTTCGGTATTCCTGCGACTATCATTACAGATAACGCAGCAAACTTGAACAGTCACTTGATGGGAGATGTATGCGAGCAATTCAAAATAACGCATAGGAATTCTACTCCTTATCGGCCAAAGGCCAATGGTGCTGTAGAAGCGGGCGAACAAAAACATCAAGAAGATTTTGAGGAAAACGATCCAAAGTTCCCGACAGTGGCACGAGCAGTTACCATTTGCATTGTTGGGATATCGTACTACGGTACGCACGTCAGTAGGAGCAACTCCTTATCTCTTAGTTTATGGGACAGAGGCTGTGATACCAGTAGAAGTAGAAATCCCTTCGCTTTGAACTATTGTTGAAGCAGAAATCGAGGACAGCGAATGGGTTAAGACTCGATTGGAGCAGTTGACTTTGATTGATGAAAAACGAATGGCCGCGGTTTGTCACGGACAGTTGTACCAACGAAGAATGGCCCGCGCTTACAACAAGAAAGTCCGGCCCAGGAATTTCGAAGTAGGTCAGCTGGTACTAAGGCGTATTCTGCCACATCACCAGGAAGAAAAAGGGAAATTTGCTCCAAATTGGAAAGGCCCATACATCAGCAGGAAAATATTGCCGAGAGGAGCATTGTACCTAGGTGACATTGAATGAAATGACCCCGAAACAGCAGTAAATGCAGATGCAATCAAGAGATACTACGTCTGAGTGACGTTTCAGCGATCCTGACACATTTGAAATGCTGAAGGTTTTTATTCCCACTACCGACTCTCTCTATAAGCCTTTGAGCCGCTTACAACTTCGGAAAAAAAAACATTGATTGAGGCCGGAACTACGTTTGACTTGATTCCGAAAGGATACGTAGGCAGCCTCTCTCTGAGGTTCAGTCACACCAACAATAAAATCCCATTTACTCTGAAATTGAAATCGGGGCACGTCAAGCGGTTTAAAAGTTAGTATCATCTACCTCTCTTTACCAAGCACAAGCCTTCAGATCAATTACCAAAGATAGCGGGAAGCCAATAAGCATCACAAATGGAGACCGGCACACTCTAAATTGAGAGAGATAAAATGAGAGAGTCTCGTTGGTGAAAACCTTCGGGCACCATGAGGCGACGGGAGTAGAGAAACCAAAATGAGAGAGCTTGTTTAGTAAAAACTCGCAAAGAGTGCTATCAAGCGATGACAAGAAGAGAAATGAGAGAGGTCAGCCAGCGAAAACCCGCAAAGGGCGCTGCTGGCCAAAAAAATGACTCCACCCCAAGGAGGTCTCGGCAAAGTTCCACCGATTTGGAATCACAGATCCGTTTTGGTTCGGAGAAACTCAAGTTCATTGAAGGTCAGGCGTCCAGTCCAAAGAGCATGTCATGTCCATTTAAAGTCAGTATTGTCTTCCTCAGATAAGTCTTTCTTATCCCGAAAGGGACACTCCTTTCTGAAATTTGCTTTCTCCTTTCTTTGTTTTTCTTCAAATCCCTTTCATGTTTAACCCCAAGTTCCAGATATACCAGAAAGGACAGGTGGCAGGTTTGGCTTCACGGAATTCCGTTTCATGAAGGAAAACACCTCGTTTCTTTTGTACGTTTGTCCGAACCTGATGAATCATGATATTTGACTACGTTCGAAGTAAAGAGGAAAGAGAGAAAATTTTCCCAGCAAGTCCGCTCCGTACAAATCCCCACAGGGTTTCCTTTTGTACAAATCCGCACAAAGAATCCACTGCATAAATATTCCCCAAAGAGTCTGCCCCAACGAAATCCACACAGATTTTCTATCTTGTACAGATCCCCACAAGGTCTTCCCTTTGTTAATACTAATAAAAATAAAATAAAATAAAAAAGAGAAGGATTTCCCCAGCAAATCCCCAGCGAGTCCCTTTGTAAAAATTTCCCAGCGAACTTACCCCAACAAATCCTGGAAAGGCCGCTTTGAAACAAATCCACAGCATGTCCCCGTTGTACAAAAATCCACACAAAGAATCCACTCTGTAAATATTCCCCCACAGAGCTTCCCTTTGTACAAATCCCCACAGAATACCTTCAATAAAATCTCCGTTGAGAATCTTCAAGCAAAACGGGACACAAAAAAAAGAGCCTTACGAGGCAAATCATCACAGAATCTGGAAATACAAGCTTGAGCAGTCTAAAGGGTTTCGCCATTTGAATCCAATCAATGGCAGGACTTCGCAACAGAAATAAGGACGCAACAAAGCAACTGGAACGATCAAGGTAACCGAACCAACCGTCATTTCCGAACTAACAATTGTTCTTTGTCTGAAAAGTTGAAACAGGTATAATCCAAGACAACCGTGCAAGAAGCAGGTGTCGCCCAAAGAAGAAGGTACATGGGTACAAGAAATATTTTGGCAATAAGGAATTCACTCGAAAGGTAAGTTTCCACGAGACTCCCTTTTATCTTCTACTAAAACAAGAAAATTCAAAAAAAAAGAGGTTAGTTAGTATTCTCGAACTTTGTCCCCAGCCACTCAGCATTAGTGTTTTAAAACCCTGAACTGATCTTTCCCTTCAGTCAGCATTAGGGTTTTAAACCCTAAACTGAACTTTTGCCTTTAATCAGCATTAGGGTTTTAAACCCTAAACTGAACTTTTGCCTTTAATCAGCATTAGGGTTTTAAACCCTAAACTGAACTTTTGCCTTTAATCAGCATTAGGGTTTTAAACCCTAAACTGAACTTTTGCCTTTAATCAGCACTAGGGTTTTAAACCCTAAACTGAATTTTTCCATTTAGTCAGCATTAGGGTTTTAAACCCTAAACTGAACTTTTGCCTTTAATCAGCATTAGGGTTTTAAACCCTAAACTGCACTTTTCCCTCTTAATCAGCATTAGGGTTTTAAACCCTAAACTGAACTTTTCCATTTAGTCAGCATTAGGGTTTTAAACCCTAAACTGAACTTTTCCATTCAGTCAGCATTAGGGTTTTAAACCCTAAACTGAACTTTTTCCATTCAGTCAGCATTAGGGTTTTAAACCCTAAACTGAACTTTTTCCTTCAGTCAGCATTAGGGTTTTAAACCCTAAACTGAACTTTTTCCATTTAGTCAGCATTAGGGTTTTAAACCCTAAACTGAACTTTTCCATTTAGTCAGCATTAGGGTTTTTAAACCCTAAACTGAACTTTTCCTTTAGTCAGCGTTAGGGTTTTAAACCCTAAACTGAACTTTCCCTTTAGTCAGCATTAGGGTTTTAAATCCTAAACTGAACTCTTTCCTTCAGTCAGCAATAGGGTTTTAAACCCTAAACTGAACTTTTCCATTCAGTCAGCGTTAGGGTTTTAAACCCTAAACTGAACTTTTCCTTTAGTCAGCATTAGGGTTTTAAACCCTAAACTGAACTTTTCCATTCAGTCAGCGTTAGGGTTTTAAACCCTAAACTGAACTTTTTCCTTTAGTCAGCGTTAGGGTTTTAAACCCTAAACTGAACTTTTCCTTTAGTCAGCATTAGGGTTTTAAACCCTAAACTGAACTTTTCCATTCAGTCAGCGTTAGGGTTTTAAACCCTAAACTGAACTTTTTCCTTTAGTCAGCATTAGGGTTTTAAACCCTATACTGAACTTTTTCCATCCAGTCGGCATTAGGGTTTTAAACCCTAAACTGAACTTTTCCATCCAGTCAGCATTAGGGTTTTAAACCCTAAACTGAACTTTTTCCATTCAGTCAGCATTAGGGTCTTAAACCCTAAACTGAACTCTTTTCCTTTAGTCAGTATTAGGGTTTTATACCCTAAACTGAACTTTTCCTTTAGTCAGCATTAGGGCCCCGACCCTAAACTGAACTTTTCCCCAGTTGGTCAGTATTAGAGTTTCAACTCTAAAACTAAACTTCTCCCCAGTTAGTCGGTATTAGGGCTCCAACCCTAAACTGAGCATTCATATCCTCTTTCATCAATTTTATGAACTTCCTGGCGAATAATTCACGAAATTTTCCTAGTGAAACTGGGGCAGAAAATTTCGTTCGTTTGTTTTTCCCGCAGGTCTAACCTCGAGCAACACGAATCGAAATGACCCACGAGATGAGTCTCAACTCAGAGTTAAAGAAGAAAAAGACAAAAAGAAGATGTCCCGAGATACCGGAGAAAATGGAAGGCGGATCATTCCAAGTTTTGGTTAAGGTCCCGAACTCCGCTAGTCGCGTCTCACTCAGTATCCCAGAGATTAAACAGGTCGCCACAACTCGCAAGCATCAAGATTCGTATCGAAGTCTCCAAGCACAATCAGCTAAGACCCAAGATCAAGTCGCAAAAGAATCATAGATAGGGATCTTGTAACTAGCAGTTGACATGCATATAAGTATTTAGTTCAGTTTCAATTTTTCTTTGGTTGTAATAAGGCGGTCAGTAAAGCAACGGTGACAACAGCAACAGTAGTAACAGCAAGCATTGCAATCCCATGGTAGTCCCAACTGCCAAGAATTTCCCGAACTATATTGACCTGATTCCTGTTTGGCCCAGGATATGTAGGAAATCTTTGAAGCAAAGATCCGGTCAGATCTTTCAAAACATGCTTCACACGGAGTAGTCCGATAGGCAAAAATCACTCATATCCGCTCACTTATCTTTGCACGAAAACTCTTCGTGTTTCCGGACAAAGAGGGGCAGCTGTGAGCACGTGATTTTTGTTTTACGCGACAATCACTCCAAAAGAAACAAAATAATAGCAATTGGTCTTGTTGTGCATTTTCTGGATTTTTACGAGGCATTTTTGCTAGTTATTTGTGATTTTGCCCGTGGTTATTTTATTCAAACAAAATAAAAAAAATATATGTATATATGTCGTGTGAAACGTAATCCGTTTATTAAAAGAAAAATAAAATGTGTGCATCCTTCATTGTATTTTTTCATTAAGTGTTTAGTATAATTAAACGTTAATTGTGTGATAATTGTTATTCAATGTTTTATATGGTATTATTTGGCTAATTAATTTAAGAAATTAAAAAAAAAAGAAGGGGAAGAAAGAGTTTCGAACTTGGGCCAGTCCAATTCTTAAACAAACAAGCCCAAACAACCCAACCCAAAACCCCATATCTACCCGGTCCAGACCAGCTGACCTCAGGGAGGTCCAAACGACGCCGTATTGATCTGGTCTGATCTGGGCCGTTGATCTCAGATCGATCAACGGCCAGGATCACATTCCCTATACCCACGAACAAACCCGGCCCGTCTTACCCGAACCAACCCAAACCCTGGCATTTGAAACGACACCGTTTCCCCATCAGTTGAAAGATCCTGGCCTTCCATCTCGCCTCATCCAATGGCTGAGATCAATCTACCCATTCCGTATATAAGCTTTCCTACCATACCCTGCCCCCCCTATCCGAGACCCCTGCCTCAGTCATCCCCTCCACAGACCTCAATCCCCAAACCCTAGCCGCCCCTGTGCACATTCACCATGAAAGCCGGCGGCATGAACACCGGTGACCTCCACCTTAACACCATAGATACACCTAACCACCCTGAACCCAAATCCATCAACCACTTATCTCAAATCCCCTCCCACCTTCTCAAATCTTCATTTGAAGATTCGAGTCGGAACCTGACTTACACAGATCTGCCCCAGTTTCACACCAGGCAGTCCCCGGACCTCCCTCGTGACCAAACCATGCTTGGTTTGGTCCAAATCTAACCAAGGAAACCCAAAACCCAAATCTGCCCTCTAAGAACCCTAGGTTTCCTCGTGACTGATCCATGTCTGTTCGAGCCAAGTGATTAGGGTCTAATGGACTTTAATCGAAGTGTTTCTCATTTGAGAAACACTTCGATTACAGTCTGTTCAACCCCAAGAAAGGTCCATTCAAGTCCGACCTAAGGCTTCCTGATTTTTCGGAGGTTTAAGGTGAGTTTGTTTTTCCTTTTTCTTTATGTGTTGATTAAAGGTCTGTCTGTTGGCCAAATGTCTTGTTTAATTTGTGTTTTGAATTTTACCAATTGTGTCCTGTCCACCTTGCCTGAACCTCTGTGTTTGATTGAGTCCTTCTTCTATTTTCACTGATAATGTGTATATGTGTATGTGTTGTGCAATCAATTGAACCTCAAATTTGACTGATTAACTGATTCCCCAGTACAATTTTGCTTAGTCAGTACGATTCGAGTCATGTGTTCGATACTGTTAGACATCTGATCATGGTTTCGATTGTACATGTTATGATTAGTATAGTCGAGTCGACATGTGTCGTCAATTAGTTTTAGCTGTCTGAACAATAACAAATTGACCTGCTTCTGTTAAGCATTGTTTGAATCAATTAGGAATTGAGTTTTAGCTACTTATAGTTGATTAATTTGAATCAAAAAGATTTGTTTTGTTCATTTGCAATCTGAATTGTGGTCATGTGCACTTCTGCACATCATGTGCATTTAGGGGCCTTTTAGGATTAAAATAAGCTGTCAACAGGTGCTGTCAGAACACACCCCTGCTGTCCATGCCCTGTTTTAATTTAGAAATAATAAGCCCCATCCAGATATATGTTTGTTAGGGAATATCATGGGAGGGGATATACTTAAATGTTTGAGTGGAAACTGAAAAGAGAAAAACAGCACATGGGAGGGGTTTTCTAATTGATTAACAGGCTGTTTAAATGGCCTGATGTTAGGCTTGTAAGGGGGAGCAGAATTTTGAGAAGGGAGAGGATTTTTGGAGAAAACATAGATACAAACATACACGCACAGACACAGATACACACACACATACAAAAGAGAAGCTGAAACCAAATAGAATCAGCTTCTGAGTTAGAAAGAGAGTTCTTTTTTTTCAGAAATCAGGAAGGGAGATTTAGAAAAGAAATTCTTGTTCGTCTGGAACCAAAAAACACTACCTTTCCTCATCCTTTCGTGTCTGAAATCCAGCATCCAGTTTGTTTTTGTTTCTATCAGGTTTTAGGATTTTCCCCTTGAGTATTTGAAAAGATCGACATTGAGTACTGTATCATTGGTTTATTGGTTTGGTCTGTTTTGTCTGGGATTGTCATTGCTGCTGTATCGCTTTGTTTGTTACTTCCATTCTTGTTGCTGTTGCTGCTGACTCTTCTGCTTCCACTTCTTCTTTGCATTTCAGTATCTAGGTACACATTTCGAGTCCCATATTGGTGTAACTGTAACAGTTTGAAAGCATGAAATGAAAGAAGTTGAAGAAGTTTAAATATCTGTTGTAATACTCATGGTATATTGATTTCTTTTGTATAATTGATTAGTTTGTTATTCAATAGCAGGAAAAGATTAGTTAGTTGATACTTAACTGAGTTTTAGTCTCTTGCGTCTTAGTTTATAGTTGTTTGTTGGTACGAGGTATGTAATTGTACAGTACATAGAATGTACGGATAATTGACGTAGTGACTGACCAGATTCCTGTTTAGCTATAATGATATGCATAGGATAGAATACTTCCACTTTACACAATGTTGTTCTGTTTTATTTTAGTTCTTTTATCAGGAACCGCTAGGCAGTATATAGGAGCACGTTCGAATACCCATTAGTAATAATGCCTAGTAGTTAATTCCCTTAATCTAGCCTAAATAAGTTTAGTTAAATTCAATTCAAGAAATGTTTGGATGTAAGTATAGCATTTCATCAGCTCGTATGTAATTTCTTTGTCAAATTAAAGCATTTTCCGTGAAGTATAACGTTTTCTCCACTTTGTAAATGATTAATCAGAAATTGATAAAATTCCGGATTAGGCCAAAGCATATAATTAAATTAGCATGTATCTTTTTCTTCTATTTTTAAAGACAAACGCATTAAAAATGTAGCCACTTTAGGATATCTTTTTTACTAACGAGACGAGCCTCGACAAACAAAAATGCACAAGCTGCGGGGGCCCTCTAAATATATATATTAAATACTCAGAATTCGGGACATGCCGTTTAGCGAATTTTACGGCCTTCCCAAAATGATAATAACGTGTTAGACTCTTTAGGCGCGATTTAATTAAATTACATTCTTAAATTTGGGTGCGCATTTATGTGACCCAAATTCAAATCTCAACGAAGTCGAAATGTGTTAATAACTACGGGTGCATTGATTGTGACGTTGTTCGAGATGCATATTCACGACGTTGCAATTCTATAAAAATAAATGATAATAATAAAAGCGGTTTAAACTTAATAAAAGCACATAAGTCACAACATGTATTTAGATCAGATATTTAGCCATTATAACAATTTAAGCGACCGTGCTAGAACCACGGGATTCGAGGGTGCCTAACACCTTCCCTCGGGTCAACAGAATTCCTTACTTAGAATTTCTGGTTCGCAAACTTCATTTGGAAAAGTCGAAAATTTCCTCGATTTGGGATTCAAGATAAACCGGTGACTTGGGACACCAAAAGCCAAACCTTTCCCAAGTGGCGACTCTGAATTAAATAAATAATCTCATTTCGAATATTGTCACTTAAATTGGAAAAACTCCCCTCGCGCATTTTTACCCTCCGGGGAGGGACGCGCAAAAAGGAGGTGTGACAGCGCCGGGTCTGCATATAGTGCAGTGTGTAGTATCAACACAACCTACCCCATGTGCTGGTAAGTGCCTAGCCTAACCTCGGCGAAGTAGTGATGAGGCTAGAACCAGACTACCAAATAAACCTGTGTAGTTAAATCATATACGGCGGAAAATAAAAACAGGACTGTACAGTTAGGAATGGGAGGGGAAACATGCTACGGGGAAACATCAATTAAAAGTAGAAAGACAACAAGTAAATACGAGGAACACTATATCTCAATTATCAACAAGAATCAGAAATCAAACAAGTGCACGACACCCTTCGTGCTTTTAGTCTCGTCCTCACCATAAGAATCAATATAAACTTCACGGTATCACCCTTCATGCTTTTACTCTCGTCCTCACCATAAAATCAATATAATCAGCATGGAATTGTACATCGTGCGGCATGGCATCACCCTTCGTGCTTTTATACTCTTCCTCACAAAATCATACACGGCATCACCATTTGTGCTTTAACACTCTCTCACCAAAACAATGCATGTCATCACCCTTCGTGCTTTAACACTCTTCCTCACCCAAACAATAATCACAAACAATAAGGTCAAGGAAATAAATAAAATCACAATAAAATTCCGGCAAGGGAACAATAGCTCAGCAACCAAATCCCGACAAGGGAACAATATCAAAGGCATAAAACATCCAGGCAAGGGAAATAGCATTAAGAACCACAACATCCCGGCAAGGGAGACAATATAATAATCCCCTTCTATTTTTCACATTTACTTCACAACTTGAGCCAATGCTTTATAAGATTCAATTGCCAATTATACTTCCACAATTCATTATACAACTTGAGCCAATGCTCTTCAATATTCAAATACCACTATTTCTTCCACAAGTTTTGCTCAACAATAGAAATCATCACATAAGGCATGAAAAATACAAAGGAGTCATAATAGTCATAATATAAGACTCGCGGGCATGCTTGACACCAACGTATAGATACTCGTCACCATTCCTATATGTCGTACTCAACAAATAACACATATCAAATAGGACACAACTCATAATCCCTCAAGCTAAGGTTAGACCAAACACTTACCTCGATGCCACGAACACAATTCAAGTCTCAACTATCGTTTTACCTCTTGATTCCACCACCAATTTGCTCGTATCTAGCCACAAGTTACTTAACTATATCAATAAATGCTAAATGAATCAATTCCAATGCATGGAAATAGGTTTTCTAAAGTTTTTCCCAAAAAGTCAAAAATCGCCCCCGGGCCCACATGGTCAAAACCCGAGGTTCGAACCAAAACCCGATTACCCATTCCCCCACGAACCCAAATATATAATTTGTTTTGAAATCGGACCTCAAATCGAGGTCCAAATCCCCAAAATTTGTAAAACCTAGGTTCTACACAAAACACCCAATTTCCCCCATGAAAATCTTTGATTTAGAGTTGAAATCATGAGAAAAGATGTTAAAGATTAATAAAACAAGTTAGAAATGACTTACAATCGATTTGGAAGAGTACTTGTCTTTGAAAAATCGCCCAAGAGTGTTTTGGTTTTGAAAGGGTTTGAAAAATGAAAGATTTTCGGCTAAGTTATGAATTTGAAGGTCGCAGATGTCGCAATTTTAGAAGTCTGCTATTGTTGCATTTGCGACTAATGATCGCAATTGCGAAGTTGCTTTTGCGATGGGGGTTGTCGCATTTGCGACGAGGGGAAATCTGGGCCTCTTCGCATTTGTGAAGAAGTGATCACATTTGCGATCACGCCTGCCCAGTCCTTCTCTCGCATTTGCGAGCCAGGCTTCGCAAATGCGAAGCCTGCAAACCTGCAACATACCAGCTAAAAAACTGCAACATCCTAAGTTAAATTCCACTCTGTGGCCTATCCAAAACTCACCCGAGCCCTCGGGGCTCCAAACCAAACATACACACCAACCTAAAAACATCATACAGACTTGCTCGTGCAACCAAATCATGAAAATAACATGTAAAACTATGAATTAAACCTCAAAACTCATCATTTTCATCAAGAACACTTTAAAGTTCATAACTCTTCGACCGGAGGTCCAAATCATATCAAATAAACTCCATTTTTATCAAATTTCACAGTTATCATTTCAATACTATAACAAGTTTGTACTGGGCTTCACAACCAAAATACGGGCCTGGTACCAATTGTTTTAAACATTAATTCTTTTCTTTATTTCATAAATAACTCAGCAAAAATATTTCTTTCAAAACCTGATTTCTAAGGCTTGGGACCTCGGAATTTATTTTCGGGCATACGCTCAAGTCTCATATTTTATTGCGGACCTCCCGGGATCGTCGGAACACAGATTTAGGTCCGTTTGATTAAAAGGTTGACCAAAGTCAACCATAATCAAATTTTTAACTCTAGGAAATTCTATTTCTCATATTTTCACATAAAAGCCTTCCGGATATACGTCCGGACCACGCATGCAAATTGAGGTGAGGTAAAAAGGAGGTTTTAAGGCCTCAAAACACAGGATTTATTTCTAAAACAAGTGATGACCTGAACGGACATAAGAAGGAAGTACCTGAGTCAGGGGAAAATGGGGATAACGGCTCCACATATCGGACTCTAACTCCCAGGTCGATGCCTCAGCAGGCTGACCTCTCCACTAAATACGAACAGAAGGGAAACTCTTCGGTCTCAACTGACGAACCTATCGGTCTAGAATAGCTACCGGCTCATCCTCATAGGGCAAGTCCTTGTCCAACTAGACAGTGTTGAAATCTAACACGTGGGATGGATCTCTGTGATACTTCTAAAGCATGGACACATGAAACACTGGATGCACGGCTGATAGGCTCCGCGGCAACGCAAGTCTGTAAGACACTTCTCCCACTCGATCAAGAATCTCAAACGGGCCAATGAATCTAGGGCTAAGCTTGCCCCTCTTCCCAAATCTCATCACGCCCTTTATAGGCTACACCCGAAGCAATATCTGCTCACTGACCATGAAAGCCAAATCATGAACCTTACGGTTGGCATAACTCTTTTGCCTGGATTGAGCTATACAAAGCCTATCCTGAATGATCCTGACCTTTTCCAAGGCATCCTGTACTAGATCTATACCCAACAACCGAGCCTCTCCCGGTTCGAACTATCCAACCGGCGACCGACACCACCTATTATATAAAGCCTCATAAGGATCCATCTGGATACTCGACTGGTAGCTGTTGTTGTAGGCACACTCTGCTAAAGGTAAAAACTGATCCCACGAGCCTCCAAAGTCAATGACACAAGCTCAGAGCATATCCTCCAAAATCTGAATAGTCCGCTCGGACAGCACATCCGTCTCAGGATGAAACGTTGTGCTCAACTCAACCCGTGTGCCCAACTCCCACTGAATTGCTCTACAAAAATGTGAGGTAAACTGTATACCTCGGTCGTTCTAAATGATAGACACGGGCAAACCATGAAGACGAATAATCTCCCGGATGTAGATCTTAGCTAACCTCTCGGAAGAATATGAGACTGCCACCAAAATAAAATGTGCTGACTTGGACAGCCTATCAACAATAACCCACACTTCATCAGCTTCCCCTGAGTCTGTGGGAGTCCAACAACGAAGTCCATAGTGATACTCTCCCACTTACACTCAGGAATCTCAATCTTCTGGAACAAACCACCAAGCATTTGATGCTCATACTTAACCTACTGACAATTCAAACACCGAGCCATATATGCAACAATGTCCTTCTTCATTCTCCTCCACCAATAATGTTGTCGCAAATCCTGATACATCTTAGCAGCGCCTGGATGAATAGAATAGCAGGAACTATGGACCTCCTCTAAAATCAAATACCGGAGTCCATCCACATTAGGCACACAAACTCGACCCTGCAGCCTCAAAACTCCACCATCTTCTAAGGTAACCTGCTTGGCACTTTCGTGTTGCACCGTGTCCCTAAGGATACACAAATGAGGATCATCATACTGTCGATCTCGGATACGCTCCAACAATGAAGAACGAGTGACTGTGCAAGCTAACACATGGTTGGGCTCAGAAACATCCAACCTCACGAACTGATTGGCCAAAGCCTGAACATCCAAAGTAAGCGGTCTCTCACTGACCGAAATATACGCAAAACTGCCCATACTGGCTGATTTCCTACTCAAAGCATCGGCCTCCACATTGGCCTATCCCGGGTGATATAAGATGGTGATATCATAGTCTTTCAACAGCTCCAATCACCTTCTCTGCCTCAAATTTAGCTCCTTCTGCTTGAACAGGTACTGCAGACTCTTGTGATCCGTGAACACCTCACATGACACGCCATATAGATAATGCCTCCAAATCTTCAACGCGTAAATAATGGCTGCTAACTCCAAATAATGGACTGGATAGATCTTCTCATGAATTTTTAACTACTGCAAAGCGTAGGAAATAACCTTACCATCCTACATCAACACCGCACCAAGTCCAATACGAGATGCGTCACAATAAACTGTATATGGCCCTGAACCTGTGGGCAAAACCAACACTAGCACCATAGTCAAAGCTGTGTTGAGCTTCTGAAAGCTCGCCTCACACTCGTCCGACCACCTGAACTGGGCACCCTTCTGGGTCAACTTGGTTATCGGGGCTGCAATAGATGAAAACCCCTCCACAAACCGACGATAATAGCCTGCCAAACCTAAGAAACTCCGGATCTCTGTAGCTGATGCTGGTCTAGGCTAGTTCTTGACTGCCTCTATCTTCTTCGGATCTACCTGAATACCCTCTGCTGATATAACATGACCTAAGAATGCAAATGCAACTAAACTCAACCAGAACTCACACTTCGAAAACTTAGCATAGAACTGACTATATCTCAAAGTCTGAAGAAACATTTTGAGATACTGTTCATACTCCTCCTGACTGCGGGAATAGATCAGAATATTTACAATGAAGACTATCAAGAACGAATTCAAGTAAGGCCTGAACACTCGGTTCATCAAATCCATAAAATTTGCTGGGGCATTTGTCAACCTAAATGATATCACCAAGAATTCATAATGCCCGTACCGAGTACAGAAAGCTGTCTTAGGCACATCGGATGCCCTAATCCTCAACTGATGGTAGCCAAATCTTAAGTCAATCTTCGAAAATATCTTAGCACCCTGAAACTGATCAAACAAATCATCAATCATCGGCAATGGATACTTATTCTTGATTGTAACCTTGTTCAACTGTCGATATTCAATACACATTCTCATCGATCCGTCCTTCTTCTTAACAAACAACACCGACGCACCCCAAGGTGAGACACTAGGTCTAATGAAGCCTTTTTCAAGCAAGTCTTGCAACTGCTCCTTCAACTCAGGCGAGGCCATACGATATGGCAGGATAGAAATGGGCTGAGTGCCCAGAGCCAAATCAATGCAGAAGTCAATATCCCTGTCGGGTGGAATACTCGGCATGTCTGAAGGAAATACCTCAGGAAACTCATGAACAATAGGCACAGAATCAATAGAAGGAACCACGGCACTAGAATCACGAACATATGCCAAATAAGCCAAACACCCTTTCTCGAACATAACGTCGAGCCTTCATATATGAAACAACATTATGGGTAGAATTACCAGGAGTCCCTTTCCACTCTAAATGGGATAAGCTCGGCAAGGCTAAGGTCACAGTCTTGGCATGACAGTCCAAGATAGCGTGGTAAGATGATAACCAGTCCATCCCTAATATGACATCAAAATCAACAATGTCCAGAAGTAACAAATCTACACGAGTCTCAAGACCCCCGATCACAACTATACATAAAGGATGGACTCGATCTACCATAATAGAATCACCCACCGGTGTAGACACATATACAGGATCACTCAAAGAATCACTAGGCATGACCAGATACGGTGCAAAATAAGATGACACATAGGAGTATGTAGACCCTAGATCAAATAGAACTGAAGCATCTCTACTACAAACCAGAACAGTACTTGTGATAACTGCATCGGAAGCCTTAGCCTCATGCCTTGCTAGAAGGGCATAACATTGGGGCTGGGCCCCACCACCCTGAACTACATCTCTGGGAAGGCTTGCTGTTGGCTGGCCTCCATCTCTAGCGGCCTGACCTTCACCTCTAATACCTCTACCTCCACCTCTAACTGGCTGAGCAGGCTGTGGAACACTCGATGCCTGAACCATGGCACGGGAACCCTGATGCTGAGAGTTGCTTGATGCTCGAGGGCAAAACCTAGCAATGTGACCCATATCACCACAAGTATAACAAGCCCTCGAATGTTAAGACTACTGACCTTAACGACCTGAATGACCACCCCAAAAACTCTGGAGTGGCGATGCACTGATAGGAGTTGGTGGTGCACTGTAGGACTACTTGTGAGCACGTGATTTTTGTTTTTGCGCGACAGTCGCTCCAAAAGAATAAAAATTGGTCCTGTTGTACAATTTTTGGACTTCTGTGCGGCACTTTGTTGATTTATTTGTGACTTTGGCCCATTTTTATTTATTTACTTTATTAAAACAAAATTCAAAAAAAATGTGTACGTGTCATGCATAATCTGAACCGTAACATGGTTTAAATAGAAAGGCATAAACAGGCATCTTTGTCCGTGATTTTGTTTTGTTTGATTTTACCTGTTTTGGAATATCTTTAGTGTGTGTGCAAATAATTGTATTGAGTGTGTATTTAATTTTAATTTGATTTTTTGCTTAGTCTTGTTTTTAAAATAAATAAGAAAAGAAATATAAATAAAAAAAAAAAGAGAAAAGGGCCCTTTCTTCTTCCGAACTTGGGCCAATTTTAACAAAATTGGCCCAAACAAACAGCCCAAAACCCAGGCCTGCCCGGTCCAGACCACCTGATACCCAGGGCATCCAAACGACGCCGTTTTGGTCCAGTGTGACCTGGGCCGTTGATCTCAGAGTGATCAACGGCCAAGATCAATTCCCCATAACCCACCAACAAACCCGACCCGTTTCCACCCGGACCAACCCAAAACCCCCATTAGTTGAAACGACACCGTTTCCCCTAAACCCTTAGATCCAAGCCATCGATTTTGGTTGATCCAACGGTCGAGATCCGCCCACCCACTAACTATATAAGTCTCTAATCGTACCCTACCCCCCTATCCAATACCTAGCCTCGTCGTCTTCACCCAAACCCACAAACCCTAGAGCCTCCCCTGTACTCTTCACCATGAAAAACCGGCGGCATGAACGCCGGTGACCTCACCCTGAACACCATAGAACCCCCTCACCACCCTGAACATAGACATGTTAACCGTTTAGTTCGAATCTTCCTCTAGGTCCTCGAATCTTCATTTGAAGATTCGAGTCAAAACTCGATCTACACCGTTTAACCCCAGCTTCACACCAGACACTCCCCAGACCCCCTCGTGACCAAACCATACTTGGTTTGGTCCGAATCTGACCAGGGAAGCATGAATCCCGGATCTGAGTTTTGGAAATGTTGTAGTTCTTCGTCACTGGTTCATACCCGTTCGAGCCAAAGAAATTAAGGTCTAAGGGACCTTAATCGAAGTGTTTCTCATCTGAGAAACACTTCGATTAAAGTCCGTTCAGCCTTAAGAAAGTCTGTCCAAGTTCGAGTCAAGGTTTTTGATTTTTCAAGATTTGAGGTGAGTCTTGCTTGCTTTCTTTATTTCTGTTTGGTCCATGTGAGTGATTAAATGTCTGTTCATGTTTTGTTTCAATTTGTATCTTTGAATTTTTACCAACTTCTATTTGTCCACTTTGCCTGAACCACTGTGTTTGTTTGAACCCCTCCTATTCTGATAAGGCATGTGTATTGGTTGTGTTCCAAATTTGTATTGATTAACTGATTCCTCGAAGTATAATTTTGTTTAATCAGTATAAGTCAAGTCATGTGTCCCATACTTTAAATGTCTGATTTTTGGCTTCGATTGTGTATGTTAATGCTAATATAGTCGAGTCGACATATGTCGTCAATTAGTTTCAGCTATCCGAACAATGACAAATCGACTTACTTCTGCTAAGCATTTGTTGAATCAATAAAGAACCAGTTTTGTTTACTTATAGCTGTTGAATTGGATCAGTAGTGCTTAAATTCTGAATCAGAGGGCATGTGCACTTGTGCACAGCATGTGCATTGGTGCACCTCATGTGTTTTGTGCACAGCCTGTTTTCCTGCATAAAAGGGCTTTTAATTTTAAAATGGTTTGACAGCATATGCTGTCAGACATATTCTACTGCCCATACTTGCTTTTAGTTAATAAAATGGAAAAGTTAAATCTGCCAGGGAATGATGGGGTTTTAATACCTAATTAGCTAAAGTGGAATTGAAAATGGAAGGCACATGGGAGGATACTGTGATATTCTAAAACAGGCTGTTAAAAGGGGTGGTGTTGAGGCTTATAAAAGGAGGAGGACCTGGGAGATAAAAGAGATACAGAATTGGAGAGGGGAAAAAGAAAAATAGACAGACTGTGAGGAATTTTTGAAAAAGAGAGCTGAAATACATACAAATAGGTACACACAGAGATAAGAGAGCAAAAGAGAAAAGGATACCACCTGGTATTAAGGAGAGGACATACACTGTGAGGATAGAAGGGAAAAGATAGAGCTGATTTTAGGAAAACACAGATAGAGAGAGGTTAAGAGATAGAAGGTACACAACCTCCGAAACCTTGTATTGTTGAAAGTTTGAAGTTGAAGCAAAAATAAAGAAACGAACAGTTGTTTATGTTATAACATTGGTGTTAAAAATAGGTCGAATGTTAGTTGGGCTTGTATTTTTACTGCAAACTGCAAATACTTTGTATAAACTAGCATACATTCTGTTTGAGATGGACTGTTAGATAGCATTGTTCAATAGTAATGACAGTATGACATAGACAGCATGTTTGATCTAGTATACATTCAGTTCAGTATAACACTCTGTTTAGCTTAGTTATGACTGTATAACATAGAGTCATGGCAAGCACTTGTATGTATTTTTGCCTAGACCACTGAATTGATAAATCTGTGGTACCAGGTCTGGGATAAATGTATCCCAAACAAACTCTCATGCAGTCACATTAAGAGTCTGGCTATGAATACCAGCTCTCCTGTCAGATTATTTGTTCCAATACAGGTTCGATATCGGGTTTCGGTATAGATTCCTTGTTTCGAAATAATGTGATGATTTGTTGAGAGAAACTAATAGTCATTTTGAGTCCAGTTAGTAGTAATTTTCCTAATAAATAGCCGATTTCGTTTATCAATTTCAAATAGGTTAGAGTTTAAAAATAGAACTTGGAGGTCGTTAAACATAACTCAATATATGTCGTTAGTTTGCTTGCAATCTCACTTAGTAAATTAATAAGCGTATTCACCCGATGAAGACAAAGCATCAGGTAACTCTCACCTCATAAACAATCAATCGGGTAATCAAACAAATCTAAGTTCGGCAAACATAATAAAGATTCAGTCTGTATTTGTTCAAACAAGCAAAGTTCGGTATCATCCTTCTTTTTAAAGATAAACATAGTAGAAATGTAGCCATTGTAGGGTACCCTTCTAAAATAATGAGACGAGTCTCGCCAAATAAAAAATGCAAATTGCGGGGCCCTCAATAATTGATCGTGATAAATACTTAGAATTTGGGACGGATTGTTTAGTGAATTCCACTGCCCTCCCCAAAGAGAATAACGCGTTAGATTCTTTAGGCGCGACTTTAAGTAAATTATATTCTTAAATTCGGGTGCGCATTGATGCGACCCGAATCCAAATCTCAACGGAGTCGAAATGTGTTGACAACCACGGGTGCATTGATTGTGACGTGGTTCGAGATGCATTTTCACGACGTTGCAATTCTATAAAAATAAATGATAATAATAAAAGCGGTTTAAACTTAATAAAAGCACATAAGTCACAACATGTATTTAAATCAGATATTTAGCCATTATAACAATTTAAGCGACCGTGCTAGAACCACGGGATTCAAGGGTGCCTAACACCTTCCCTCGGGTCAACAGAATTCCTTACTTAGAATTTCTGGTTCGCAGACTTCATTTGGAAAAGTCGAAAATTTCCTCGATTTGGGATTCGAGATAAACCGGTGACTTGGGACACCAAAAGCCAAACCTTTCCCAAGTGGCGACTCTGAATTAAATAAATAATCCCATTTCGAATATTGTCACTTAAATTGGAAAAACTCCACCCGCGCATTTAACCCTTCGGGGCCGGGCGCGCAAAAAGGAGGTGTGACAGCTCTGGCGACTCCGCTGGGGATGAAACCCAGAACCACTGGTTCAGGGTTCAAGAATTCGAGCTTAGAATAATTGTTATATTTGGCTTTATTATCTGATCTTTATTACATGTTTTTGCATAACGTGCTAAATGTTGTCTTTTACCGCTTTGATATTATCTGAACTGTATATAAACTGTGTCGAAACCCTTCTCTTCTTACCTCCGGGGAGAAGCTCGCTGGTCGAGACTCCCTATTCTGTTAGTGTCAATACCTGAAATAAGAAAGAGGTCGGACAAGTTACAAAGCCGGACGATCACGCAGGGTTCCCGGTACGTAGCCCCCTCCTCGACTCGAGTTGTCCGCTCGGGTACACAGTCTAGAACAAATACCCAGGTTACGAACCTAAAATAACTTGACTTCATGCCGGATCCCTAGTAGGAACGCTTATTTGCATCATGTTGCATTTGACTTAGGGGACTCAACACAGGGGTTGGGTCCGTCTAGGACAGGCCAGCCTGAAACGAAAAAGACCACCCTGCTGCATCCTGTTTGTGTTGTGCATTTATTTGCTTCGGTTCCGCATGTCGACCGGTTCCTAAAAAGGGGAAAATAGCAGCGTAGGGGAGATAATTACTATTTTTGGAAAATAAAACCAATGTCCAAGTAGTGTCAAAACCTCGCCGGAATTTTTCTAAAAAAAAAACCTGTCTTTTATTGAGAGTTATTAAAAAAAAAATAAAAAAAAATTTCTTTTATCACTTTCAAAATCAAAAAAAAAAAGGTATTTATTTTAAAAGTAAAAAAAAATGGAAAATTCCTAATTCAAAAATGTGTTGTTTCTTTGTAGTACCCCTTTTTATAAATTCAGACTAATGGTCCAAATATTGCCAAAAAAAAAAATTCTTTAGTCTTTATCTTTTTTCAAAAATAATAAAAATACTTATTCTTGATTTCTAGGTTTATTTAATTTTCTCTATTCATGATATCCCCGAACTACGCCGGTTTGATTCTCACCGGATGTGAGATACGTAGGCAACCCTCGTCGGGTTCAACCCCATTTTTTCTAAAATAGCCAAAATCAAAAAAAATGTGTTTTCAAATTTTTAAAGAGTCATAAATAAATCGGGTGACGTTGTTTTGTCATAAATAGACGAATGTTCCCGAAAGGGACGCCGGAAGGCTGACTTTGTCTAAATAGCCACCTTTGGGTCTTATTTAGCATTTTTACCCAGTAGACCCACACAGCCTTAAAATCTTCATCCCCGAAGTGTTTAAAGGCCGTGTTCAAAACTTGATCCCCTCTGTAAAAAAAAAATTTAGTCAGTTCGTTTTGTTAAAATCACCTTAATAAATGTGCAGGATGAGCACGATGCAAAATGAACATTTTTCAATAATGACCAAAATCCCTGTCAAGTTACGGCTATGGTGGAATGATCTAGGTGTTGAAGGACAAAATGAGGTTAAGAAATATTTGAAAGGTCTTGTGGGTCTGTTGGAAATCCAGCCTCGGGGAGATATCATAAGAGCTTTGGTTACCTATTGGGACCCGGCGCACAATGTTTTTCATTTCTCTGATTTTGAGCTCACCCCGACTTTGGAAGAAATGGCCGGATACATCGGGAATACTGAACTTCCTTTGAGGGAAAAATACTTGGTCGCCCCGAGAGTCGTCACGGTACATTGGTTCCTGGATTCAATGAAAATACCTAGAACAGTCCACAACCCGGATCTAGCAGCCGGATTCTGTACTCCATGCTTCATATATGATAGGTACGGTCACAAGGGGGATTCAATAATCCAATCAACAAACTGTGCAGCAAAGGAGTTCGTCAGAAGTGGGACGAGCACAGACGGGTAGCGTTCATGATAATGTTCCTGGGTCTTCTGGTATTTCCGAGGAAAGATGGAAACATTGATTTGAAGATATCTGGGGTCGTCAGCACTTTACTCACGCAAAGTGACAGTACTCTCGCGCCAATGGTGGTATCTGACATCTTTCGAGCTCTCGCAGCTTGTAAAGCTGGGGGAAATTTCTTCGAAGGTTGTAACTTGCTCCTACAGATATGGATGACCGAGCACCTCTGCCATCATTCCGAGATGTTGAGCCATGGTTCCCTGGAAAAGACCCGCATAGAAGAATCTTACACGAGAACCAGAGAGATCATTTGGCCCAAAGGAGTCCTGGCATGGACCTCGTTCTTGCAAGCTCTTACTGCCAGCCAAATACAATGGACGTTGGGATGGTTGCCTGTTGATGAGATCTTATATATGTCGGCGGCTAAAACTCATTTCTTGCTGATGGGGCTTAAGAGCATTCAACCTTACGCACCCGGCCGAGTTTTGAGACAGTTCGGAAGATGCCAGACAGTACCTCATGAGGAAGATCTTAGCGCTCAAACAGTTGAGATAAGTCCTAACGGACAGTTCCCAGAAGCAAAGATTCGCCAAATCTGGAATGAGGGTCAACATTTGAAATCAGATACTTGCGTGCGGGATCGAGCCAAAGGAGAAACGGCGCCAGGTTACCTTGCATGGTATAGAAGGGAACTCGAGCATGAAAGGCCAGCTAAGAGACCCCACATCCGGGATTTCACCGAGTCATCGCAAAGGCATTGGGATTGGTTAGCAAAGGAAAGAGGCTATTGTGCCGAAATCAGCAGATTAAAGCAACAAGTAGAAGGCATGAAATACGAGCACAACGTGCAAATTGCCACCGATCTGGGAGAGCGGAACAGGTTAATTCAAGAAAATGAAATGCTCAGAGCCCAGATCAAACAAATAAGATTGGATGCAGATAAACAACCAAGGCGTCGATCAGACGAGCGCCTGATAAAAAGGCTAAAAAGTGAGATCAGAGAATGGCAAAATGGTTTGGAGAAGTCTGAAAACGTCATAGCAGAGCTCAAAGCGCAGTGGGATACGAGAGCAGATAAACATCGTCGATACCTGAATCAATTGGAAGGCGACCACGAGAAAACTGTTGCTAAAATAAAGAGAGAGATGGCTGCACTTGAGGTCAAAGCAGTTAATCAGGCCAAGGATTTCCAAACTGAGAGCAGATACTGGTACGACTCAATAGCCTAGATGAAGTTGGAAGTACGGCGACTGAAGCATCAGCATGTACAAGATACTCAAGTCTTCAAGATATGCAGCGATCAGATAGAACGCCTGCTTGTAGAGAAGAAGCAAACCAGAGATAGGATCAAGGCCATTGCCCATGCCATCACCAGACGATGTCTACGATGTGAGAACATGTCCAGTGTTACCTTCCTCTCGGCAGTAATGGTTTATGTCAAGCAGACTATGCACGAGCTAGAGCAACTTGAGAGGGATCTCACGCCTAGGACCGCGGCGAGGCCGAACGATGCCCCGCGGAAACCAATTTTTAAAACCATAATGCATTCATAGGTCAAATCTGTATCTTAGCATCTTCTGCCTGTTTTTCCATCAGGGTGATTTTCAGTCTATTTTGAGTCTAGGTTTATTTTCAAAGTTTGCTCTTTCTTTTGCAAAATGTAGCTTGTAATAGAACGTTTCAACAATAAAGAGGTTGTTTCTTTTACGCTCATTCGTGTTTTTCGAACTACGTAATGATCTGATTCACGTAGGCATCGTGATACGTAGGCAATCCTCATCGGATCCGGTCGCATTTCATTTACTGCAAAATAAAAATAGAAAACAAAAAAAAACATAAAAGAAAAACAAAAGAGAAAAAGAAAAAAAAAGAAAAAAAAAACTAATAAAACGCCGGAATGACGCATGCTCTCGTAGCAAACATATAGTAATCCACTTAACTGTATAGGTGCATCATGCCCAACGTGAGATTAACTATCTGTTATTTGCTACAAATTAACCGTGTGTTTGTCATTGAGCATTTTTCCAGAGTTTTTGGAAAGACGGTTGGTTTGGTGAAAGTCTGGCCTCGCACTCGTACTTCACGAGGTCAAGGAGAAGTGTTCAACTACCTGTTGTTAGGACCGGAAGCAGTACTCACACTTACTTCACCAGGTCAAAAGGAAGTGTGGAAATGTCTTCAGAAATTCCATTGCAAACAATCCCTGTTTCCGAGGAAAGCTCGATCTCAGCCATCCTCACACCTGAATCCGCGACTGCAGAAGAAAATAGAATCCTACGGCTCCGCATGTTGGAAATGCTGGACGACTGGAATAATGGGAAAGAGCCGCCAAGTGTCGTCCCCGGATTCCCTGAATTATTCTCCAGGTCAAGTGGGACTTCTAATGTCCCCATAAATTATCCTGCTACCCCATTCGGGTACCCAGCCACCTCAGCCTTCTCTGCTGGATCGCCTTCTGAGCCTCATCCCCGAATGTCATCCACTGATGCAAGCATGAACATCTTTACTGCATCGCCTTGCCCGGTTACGGCACAGCCCACCACGTACAAGCCAAGCTTTGACTCATCCTCTTTTACATTCCAAGCACCATCGTTCTCAATGGAACCAACTAGGTTCGCTACCAGTACCAATCCTCTACCGCCTCAGTGCGAGCTTGCACCAGGGCAGGATCAGAACCCCAGAATTGCAGAACAAAATGAGATTGCCAAGAGAATGAGAAGCCTTGAACAAAGTTTGAAGAATATGCAAGGATTGAGCGGACAAAAGAGCGTCTCTTACGCCGACCTGTGCATGTTCCCTCACGTGCACCTGCCAACGGGTTTCAAGACCCCCAAGTTCGAGAAATACGATGGGCACGGTGACCCCATTGCGCATCTTAAGAAATACTGCAACCAATTGCGGGGAGCCGGCGGAAAAGAAGAACTGCTAATGGCATATTTTGGGGAAAGTCTAGTAGGGATAGCTTCGGAATGGTATATGGATCAGGAAATGTCCCGATGGCATATATGGGATGATCTCGCCAGAGATTTTGTAAAACAATTCCAGTATAACATCGACATTGCGCCAGACCGAAACTCTCTGTCGAATTTGAAGAAGAAGCCTTCAGAAAGCTTTAGAGAGTATGCTATTAAGTGGCGTGAACAGGCGTCGAGAGTGAAGCCTCCCATGGATGAAGTGGAAATGGTCACTACCTTTCTCCAGGCTCAAGAGTCTGACTATTTCCAAAACATGATGTCGGCCATGGGTAAGCCATTCGCGGAAGCGATCAAGATTGGAGAGATGGTGGAAAATGGGTTGAAAACGGGAAGGATTTTGAGTCAAGCAGCCATAAGGGCAACCTCTCAGGCCGTCCAAAGCGGGTCTGGAGGAACGACAAGGGGAAGAAGAAGGAAGAAACGACTATGGCAGCCTCTGAAGCAAGGGAGTATCGTCATCCCAGGCCCCATTTTCCGGAAAGAGCCCCACAACACTACTACCCCCACTCAAATTTGGCATATGCTCATCAACCTTATATGGTCATGAATGCCCAACCTTATAACCATCCACCACAACAAGCCAACCGAGGCCCAGCTCCACCTCCCAGAAATCAGCCTCCTTACCGCAACCACTATAACCCACAACCCCCGCAGAATAACTACCGCCCCCAGGAGCCACCTCGACGGCGGACTTTCACGCCCATCGGTGAACAATACTCTACTTTGTTCCCTAAGCTAGTCCAGTTGGGTTTCTTGCAACCAATTCCCCAAACGAGGCAAAACCCAACATCGCCTTCTTACAAAGCCGGAGTCAGATGCGCCTATCATTCAGGAGCCGAGGGACATGATACAAACGACTGCTGGTCATTGAAAAGAGTGGTCGAAAATTTGATAGAGCAGGGGAAAATAGTGCTAAGGGACGAAGAGATCCCAAATGTGACTAACAATCCATTGCCCGCTCACAATAATGGGCCGCTGATCGGCATGATTTGTGAAGACAAAGAGTTCGACCCTGTTTTGAAAGCCATAATTGCCATTGTCGACACGGGGAAGAGGCCAGAAATAAACCAGAAACCAGAAAAGGGGGAAGAGGCCAAAGCTATAAAGAAAGTGCTTGAGAAGAAGGTGGAGAAGAAAGTGGTACCAGCAAAGGGTGGAGTTCTTTACATACCGCGAGGTCAAGCCGAGAAGACGCAGAACTTCGGAATCAAAAAGACAAAACCTATGTACGTGCCGAAACGGGCCTATGTGGTCCGGGGGACGATTCAACCACCTCGGCTGAATGAGCCAGTGGTTATCGGACGCGTGCCACAAAAGCCAATGACCAACCCGTCCACAGTACCATGGAATTATCAAAAGACTTTGGTGATGTACAAAGGTAAAGAGGTCATGGGAGAACTTCCAGAAAATACTTTCATTGGAAGGTATTCAAATACCCAAGAACTGAACAACGCCACACAAAGGCGCTTCCCTCCAAAGAAGCCCGTGAGTGTTGAAGAAGCGGAGGTGTTCTTCCAACAAATGAAAATGCCGGATTACGAAGTGATAGATCAGCTGCGCAAGTACCCTGAGCAAGTATCCATGCTGTCATTATTGATGAGGTCAACTGAGCATCAAAAGATCCTATTGAAAACCCTGAATGAAGCATATGTACCAGTTGAAACCTCGGTGGAACAACTAGAGCGGATGACAGAAAGATTCTTCGCTGTCAACCAAATCGCTTTCAGCAAAAACGATTTACCCCCGGAAGGAGCAGCACACAACAAGGCCTTGCATTTAACAGTTAAATACGAGGACTACTATGTCAAGCGGGTAATGTTGGATGGAGGCTCAGGCGTTGACATTTGCCCGCTCTCCACGCTACAGAGAATGGAAATCGGGACAGGAAGAATCCGACCCAACAATGTCTGCGTAAGAGCTTTTGACGGCATCAAGAGAGATACCATGGGAGAAATAGACCTGTTGTTGGTCATAGGACCAGTCGAATTTCGAGTAACCTTCCAGGTAATCGACATGGACACATCCTACAATTTTCTCCTTGGCAGACCTTGGATCCATGCGGCAGGAGCCGTTCCTTCCACTCTTCACCAGATGGTGAAGTTCGAGTACGAAGACCGAGAGATCGTGGTCCATGGGGAAGATGAGCATGCCATTTATCGGGACCCATCCATCCCGTACCTTGAACCAAGAGAAGGAAGCGAACATACGGTCTATCAAGCTTTCGAGGTTGTACTGGCAGAGCAGCACGAAGAGGGAATACCCTGCCCCCAGCCTTTCCTGTCTAACGCCTCGTTTATGGTGGCCAAAGAGATGATCCGGCATGGATTTAGGCCAGGGAAGGGGCTTGGGCGAACCCTTCAGGGAATAACAGAACCCATTACTTTGCCAATCATCAAGAAACCTTTTGGACTAGGTTTCAAACCTACTCCAGCAGACGAAGAGTGGGCAAAGAAAAGGAAAAATGAGGGTTGGAAGTTACCTCAACCACTACCGGATTTATATGCAACTTTCATCAGGCCAAGGTACATTGAAGAAGAAGATGATGAGGTCTTCACAGCTAAGGAAATCGAGGAGATATCTGGGGCAATGAGAGAGATGCTCTACGAGGTCCACATGGTTCAACCAGGTGAAGGCACAAGCGCTGCTGAGATGATGTACCTGGGGCCAAACGCCAAACTCCAAAACTGGGAGGCCACGCCATTCCCGACTAGACGGAAGTCCGGGTAGACCTGTCCTGCCACCTTTCCTGTGTCGCAAGTTATCTCCAGGACATGACTTGAACGTTTTCTTCTTTTCGATTGTTGCTTTGAATTCATAGTTGTAAACATTGTTGTCTTCCAACTTTCCAGAGAAAATATAAAAAATCATCCTCATTGCTTTCCCATTCTTTCTTTTGTTCTGATTTTTATTATTTTTCCTTTTATCTTTCTTTTCAGTCCTAATAACGCGGCTTTAAATATGACATGCTTGCGGACTTCACGCCCAGATCACAATGAGTTACTTAACTGCGAATTAATGAACCCAGAACCAGAATATGATGCGGAAGAGGCTTTTAGGGAGATAAACCGAGAGTTGGAATATTTCGAGAATAAACCTAAGCCAAATCTGAATGACACTGAACCGGTAAATTTAGGAACCCCGGAAGAAATCCGGGAGACCAAGATAAGCATTCACACGGACAAGAAAACGCGAGAGGCGATAATTCAACTTCTTCTTGAATTCAAAGACGTGTTTGCTTGGTCATATGATGACATGCCGGGACTAGGTGTTGATCTAGTGGTTCATAAATTGCCGATTCATCCTGATTGTCCTCCAGTTCAACAAAAGCAACGAAAGTTCAAAACTGAGGTCAGTGACAAGATTAAAGAGGAGATCACCAAACAACTGAAAACGGGAGTGATTCGGGTAGTCCAATATACAACATGGTTGGCGAATGTGGTTCCAGTACCAAAAAAGGACGGGAAAACTCGGGTATGTGTAGATTACCGAGATCTGAACAGAGCAAGTCCTAAAGATAATTTCCCGCTGCCCAACATCCACATCCTCGTTGATAATTGCGCCAAACACGAGATACAGTCTTTCGTAGATTGTTACGCTGGGTATCATCAGGTATTGATGGATGAAGAGGACGCCGAGAAAACTGCCTTCACCACGCCTTGGGGCACCTACTGTTACCGGGTCATGCCATTTGGTTTGAAGAATGCTGGGGCTACTTACATGAGGGCCATGACTGCCATTTTCCATGACATGATGCATCAGGAAATAGAGGTGTACGTGGATGACGTGATAGTCAAGTCCAGGACGCAGGATAATCACATCCAAGACTTGAGGAAATTCTTCGAGAGGCTAAGGAAGTATGACTTGAAGCTAAACCCAGCCAAATGTGCTTTCGGAGTTCCGTCGGGCAAACTTTTGGGTTTCATCGTAAGCAGGAGAGGTATCGAGCTAGATCCAACTAAGATAAAATCCATCAGAGATCTGCCTCCCCCAAGAACAAAGAAAGACGTGATGAGTCTTTTGGGCAGGTTGAACTACATCAGTCGGTTTATTGCCCAGCTGACGAGCACGTGTGAGCCCATATTCAAGCTGTTAAGGAAAGATGCGGCGATTAAGTGGACAACTGAGTGTCAAGAAGCCTTTGATAAAGTCAAAGAATACCTTTCGAATCCCCCGGTCTTGGTCCCTCCAGAACCGGGAAGGCCACTTTTCTTGTATCTAACAGTCTTGGAGAACTCTTTCGGCTGCGTCCTCGGGCAACACGACGTAACCGGAAAGAAAGAGCAAGCAATCTACTATTTGAGCAAGAAATTCACCGGCTACGAGGCCAAATACACACTGTTGGAAAGGACATGTTGCGCTCTCACATGGGTTGCACAAAAGCTGAGACATTATCTCCAAGCCCACACTACGTTCCTCATAAGCAGGTTGGATACTTTGAAGTATATATTTCAGAAACCAATGCCTACTGGGAGACTGGCTAAATGGCAAATTTTGCTTACGGAATTCGACTTAGTTTATGTCACTCGCACGGCAATGAAAGCCCAGGCATTAGCAGATCATTTGGCCGAAAATCCGGTCGATGAGGAATACCAGCCATTGGATACCTACTTTCCAGATGAAGAGGTAAACACCGTAGAAGTGATCTCGGAGGAAGCTCATGTTTGGAAGATGTTCTTTGACGGAGCCGTGAACGCCAAGGGTGTAGGGATTGGGGCAATTTTGATCTCGCCTTCCGGTCAGCATTATCCCGCCACAGCTAGACTTCGTTTCTTTTGCACAAATAATACAGCTGAATACGAAGCCTGCATTATGGGCATGCATATGGCCATCGATCAGGATGTCGAAAACTTATTGATTATGGGAGATTCTGACCTGATCATCCGGCAAGCTCAAGGCGAATGGGAAACTCGGGATGTCAAACTTATCCCATACCGACAACATGTGGAGGACCTCAGCAAGCGCTTTACATCAATAGAATTCAGGTACATTCCGAGGTGTCACAATGAACTGGCAGATGCACTTGCTACTTTGGCTTCAATGCTACCCTACCCGGGCAACGCCCACGTCGATCCTTTGGAAATCCAAATCAAGGAAAGACACGGTTACTGCAGTGTAATCGAGGCGGGATCAAATACGCAGCCTTGGTACCATGACATCAAGAAATTCCTGAAGACACAAGAATACCCCGAGCACGCTACTGGAGATCAAAAAAGGACCATTAGGCGACATGCAAGTGGTTTCTTTCTGAGCGGCGAATTGTTGTATAAGAGGACCCCGGACCTCAATCTCCTAAGATGTGTCGATATCGAGGAAGCGAGAAAGATCATGCACGAAGTACACGCAGGTGTGTGCGGACCTCACATGAACGGGTATGTCTTAGCGAAGAAAATCCTTAGAGCAGGTTATTACTGGATGACCATGGAAAAGGATTGCTTCAGCTTCGTTCGGAAATGTCATCAGTGTCAGGTGCACGGTGATTTGATTCATGCACCTCCCACGGAACTGCATCCCATGTCTGCGCCTTGGCCATTTGTCGCCTGGGGCATGGACGTCATTGGACCAATTGAACCAAAGGCCTCGAATGGACACAGGTTTATACTGGTTGCCATCGATTACTTCACAAAATGGGTAGAAGCTGTCACTCTCAAGTCGGTCACTAAGAAAGCTGTAGTAGATTTTGTGCACTCAAATCTTATCTGTCGTTTCGGTATTCCTGCGACTATCATTACAGATAATGCAGCAAACTTGAACAGTCACTTGATGGGAGATGTATGCGAACAGTTCAAGATAACGCATAGGAATTCTACTCCTTATCGGCCGAAAGCCAATGGTGCTGTGGAAGCTGCAAATAAAAACATCAAGAAGATTTTGAGGAAAACAATCCAAAGTTCCCGACAGTGGCATGAGCAGTTACCTTTTGCATTATTGGGGTACCGCACTACGGTACGCACATCGGTGGGAGCGACTCCCTATCTTTTGGTCTATGGGACCGAGGCTGTAATACCGGCAGAGGTAGAAATTCCTTCGCTTCGAATCATTGTCGAAGCAGAAATCGAAGACAGCGAGTGGGTTAAGGCTCGACTGGAGCAATTGACGTTGATTGATGAAAAGCGAATGGCCGCAGTTTGTCACGGACAGTTATACCAACGAAGGATGGCCCGTGCTTACAACAAGAAAGTCCGACCCCGGAATTTCGAAGTAGGTCAGCTGGTACTAAGGCGTATTCTGCCGCATCATGAAGAAGCAAAAGGAAAGTTTGCCCCAAATTGGAAAGGCCCATACATCGTAAGGAAGATATTGCCGAGAGGAGCACTGTATTTGGGTGATATCGAAGGAAATGACCCCGACACAGCAGTAAATGCAGATGCAGTCAAGAGATACTACGTCTAGATCATACTCCAAGTGGTCCTGACACATTTGAAAATGGCGAAGGTTTTATCCCCCACTACTCCCAAACACTACCCAATTCTCTCCACCAATTTTTGAGCCAAAAAAAAAAGAAAAACAAAACAAAACATTGATTGAGGCCTGAACTACGTTTGACTTGATTCCGAAAGGATACGTAGGCAGCCTCTCCCTGAGGTTCAGTCACACCAACAATAAAATCCCATCCACCCTGAAATTGAAAACCGGGGCACGTCGAGCAGTTGAGAAGTTAGTATCACTACCTCTCTTTACCAAGCACAAGCCTTCAAATCAATTACCAAATATGGTGGGGAATCAATAAGCGTCACAAATGGAGACCAGCACGCTCTGAATTGAGAGAGATAAAATGAGAGAGTCTCGGCGGTGAAAACCTTCGGGCACCGCGAGGCGACGGGAGTAGAGAAACCAAAATGAGAGAGCTTGTTTGGTAAAAACTCGCAAAGAGTGCTATCAAGCGATGACAGGAAGAGAAATGAGAGAGGTCAGCCAGCGAAAACCCGCAAAGGGCGCTGTTGGCCGAAAAAGAATGACGCCACCCCAAGAAAGTTTCGGCAGAATGCCACCAGTTTGGAATCACAGATCCGTTCTGGTTCAGGAAAACGCAAGCTCTTAGAAGGTCAGACGTCCAGTCCCAAAGAGCATGTCATGTCATTTAAAGCCAGCATTATCTTCCTCAGATAAGTCTTTCTCGTCCCGAAAAGGGTATTCCTTTTCTGATTTGTTTTCCCTTTCTTTGTTTCTTTTCGAATCCTTTTTGCATTTTAACCCCGAATTCAGGACACACCGGAAAGGACAGGTGGCATGGTTTGTTTGCACGGAATCCCGTCTCATGAAGGAAAGCGCCTCATCTCGTTGGTGTGATTGCCCAAGCATGATGAATCATGACGTTTGATGGTGTTTCAGAGTAAAGAGGAAAGAAAGAAATCTTGAAATCTTCCCCAGCAAGTCCGCCTTCGGACAAATCCCCACAGATTCTCCCCCTGTACAAATCCCCACAAAGTCTCCCCCTGTACAAATCCCCACAGAGTCTCTATTGTACAATCTCCCACAGAGTCTCCCCAATATACAAAAAAAAATGGAATCTCCCCGGCACATCCCAGCGAGTCCTTTTGTAAAAATTCCCCAGCAAGCTTACCCCAACAAATCCTAGAAATTCCGCTTTGAAATAAATCCCCAGCATGCCCCATTGTACAAAAATCCACACAAAGAATCCACTTTGTAAATATTCCCCACAGAGCTTCCTTTTTGTACAAATTCCCACAAAATACCTCCAATAAAATCCCCGTTGAGAACCTCCAAGCAAAACGGGACACACAAAAAAAGAAAAAAAATAAGAGCCTTACGAAGCAAGTCATCACAGAATCCGGAAATACAAGCCTGAGCAGTCTAAAGGTTTCGCCATTCGAATCAAATCAATGGCGGGACTTCGCAACAGAAATAGAGACGCAACAAAGCAATTGGGAACGATCAAGGTCACCGAACCGACCGTCATTTCCGAACTAACAATTGTTCTTTGTCTGAAAAGTTGAAACAGGTATAATCCAAGACAACCGTGCAAGAAGCAGGTGTCGCCCAAAGAAGAAGGTACACGGGTACAAGAAACATTTTGGCAATAAGGAATTCACTCAAAAGGTAAGTTCCCGCAAAACTCCCTTTTATCTTCTATTAAAACAAGAAAACTCAAAAATAGATCGTGTAGTATTCTCGAACTTTATCCCCAGTCGATCAGCATTAGGGTTTTAAACCCTAAACTGAACTTTTTCCTTTCAGCCAGCATTAGGGTTTTAAACCCTAAACTGAGCTTTTCCGTGCAATCAGCATTAGGGTTTTAAACCCTAAACTGAATTTTCCCTTTAGTCAGCATTAGGGTTTTAAACCCTAAACTGAACTTTTTCCTTTCAGCCAGCATTAGGGTTTTAAACCCTAAACTGAGCTTTTTCCATGCAATCAGCATTAGGGTTTTAAACCCTAAACTGAACTTTTTCCTTTCAGCCCGCATTAGGGTTTTAAACCCTAAACTGAGCTTTTTCCATGCAATCAGCATTAGGGTTTTAAACCCTAAACTGAATTTTCCTTTTAGTCAGCATTAGGGTTTTAAACCCTAAACTGAACTTTTTCCTTTCAGCCAGCATTAGGGTTTTAAACCCTAAACTGAGCTTTTTCCATGCAATCAGCATTAGGGTTTTAAACCCTAAACTGAGTTTTCCTTTTAGTCAGCATTAGGGTTTTAAACCCTAAACTGAACTTTTTCCTTTCAGCCAGCATTAGGGTTTTAAACCCTAAACTGAGCTTTTTCCATGCAATCAGCATTAGGGTTTTAAACCCTAAACTGAGTTTTCCTTTTAGTCAGCATTAGGGTTTTAAACCTTAAACTGAACTTTTCCATGCAATCAGCATTAGGGTTTTAAACCCTAAACTGAATTTTCCTTTTAGTCAGCATTAGGGTTTTAAACCCTAAACTGAACTTTTTCCTTTCAGCCAGCATTAGGGTTTTAAACCCTAAACTGAGTTTTTCCATGCAATCAGCATTAGGGTTTTAAACCCTAAACTGAATTTTCCTTTTAGTCAGCATTAGGGTTTTAAACCCTAAACTGAACTTTTTCCTTTCAACCAGCATTAGGGTTTTAAACCCTAAACTGAGCTTTTCCATGCAATCAGCATTAGGGTTTTAAACCCTAAACTGAATTTTTCTTTTAATCAGCATTAGGGTTTTAAACCCTAAACTGAACTTTTTCCTTTCAGCCAGCATTAGGGTTTTAAACCCTAAACTGAGCTTTTCCATGCAATCAGCATTAGGGTTTTAAACCCTAAACTGAATTTTCCTTTTAATCAGCATTAGGGTTTTAAACCCTAAACTGAATTTTCCCTTTAGTCAGCATTAGGGTATTAAACCCTAAACTGAATTTTCCGTTTAGTCAGCATTGGGGTTTTAAACCCTAAACTGAACTTTTTTCATTCAATCAGCATTAGGGTTTTAAACCCTAAACTGAATTTTTCCTTAGTCAGCATTAGGGTTTTAAACCCTAAACTGAATTCTTCCTTTGTTCGGCGTTAGGGTTTTAAACCCTAAACTGAACCTTTCCCCAGCTAGTCGATATTAGGGCTCCAACCCTGAACTGAGCATGCATATCCTCTTTCATTAATTTTATGAACTTCCTGGTGAATAATTAACGAAATTTTCCTAGTGAAACTGGGGCAGAAAATTTCGTTCGTTTGTTTTCTCCCGCAGGTCTGACCTCGAGCCACATGGATCGAAATGACCCACGAGATGAATCCCAGTTCGGAATCAAAAAAAAAAAAAAAAAAAAGATGTCCCGAGATATCGGAGTAAATGGAAGGCGGATTGACTCCAACATTTGACTAAGGTCCTGAACCCCGCCAATCACATCTCACTCAGTATCCCAGAGATTAAACAGGTCACCGCAACTCGCAAGCATCAAGATTCGGATCGGAGTCTACAAGTAGAATCAGCTAAGACCCAAGATCAAGTCGTAAAAGAATCATAGATAGGAATCTTGTAACTAGCAGTTGACATGCATATAAGTAGTTAGTTCAGTTTCCAATTTTCGTTTGGTTGTAATAAGGCGGTCAGTAACGTAGCAGTGACAACAGCAGCAGCAGTAGCAGCAAGCATTGCAGTCCCATGGTAGTCCCAGCTACCAAAACTTCTCGAACTACATTGACCTGATTCCTGTTTAGCCCAGGATATGTAGGAAATCTTTGAAGCAAGATTCGGTCAGATCTTTCAAAAAAAAACATGCTTCATACGGAGTGGTCCATAGGCAAAAATCGCTCATACACGCTCACTTTATCTTTGCACGAAAACTCTTCATGTTTCCGAACAAAGAGGGGCAGCTGTGAGCACGTGATTTTTGTTTTTGCGCGACAGTCGCTCCAAAAGAATAAAAATTGGTCCTGCTGTACAATTTTTGGACTTCTGTGCGGCACTTTGTTGATTTATTTGTGACTTTGGCCCGTTTTTATTTATTTACTTTATTAAAACAAAATTCAAAAAAAATGTGTATGTGTCATGCATAATCTGAACCGTAACATGGTTTAAATAGAAAGGCATAAACAGGCATCTTTGTCCGTGATTTTGTTTTGTTTGATTTTACCTGTTTTGGAATATCTTTAGTGTGTGTGCAAATAATTGTATTGAGTGTGTATTTAATTTTAATTTGATTTTTTGCTTAGTCTTGTTTTTAAAATAAATAAGAAAAGAAATATAAATAATAAAAAAAAAAGAGAAAAGGGCCCTTTCTTCTTCCGGACTTGGGCCAATTTTAACAAAATTGGCCCAAACAAACAGCCCAAAACCCAGGCCTGCCCGGTCCAGACCACCTGATACCCAGGGCATCCAAACGACGCCGTTTTGGTCCAGTGTGACCTGGGCCATTGATCTCAGAGTGATCAACGGCCAAGATCAATTCCCCATAACCCACCAACAAACCCGACCCGTTTCCACCCGGACCAACCCAAAACCCTCATTAGTTGAAATGACACCGTTTCCCCTAAACCCTTAGATCCAAGCCATCGATTTCGGTTGATCCAACGGTCGAGATCCGCCCACCCACTAACTATATAAGTCTCTAATCGTACCCTACCCCCCCTATCCAATACCCAGCCTCGTCGTCTTCACCCAAACCCACAAACCCTAGAGCTGCCCCTGTACTCTTCACCATGAAAAACCGGCGGCATGAACGCCGGTGACCTCGCCCTGAACACCATAGAACCCCCTCACCACCCTGAACATAGACCTGTTAACCGTTTAGTTCGAATCTTCCTCTAGGTCCTCGAATCTTCATTTGAAGATTCGAGTCAAAACTCGATCTACACCGTTTAACCCCATCTTCACACCAGACACTCCCCAGACCCCCCTCGTGACCAAACCATACTTGGTTTGGTCCGATTCTGACCAGGGAAGCATGAATCCCGGATCTGAGTTTTGGAAATATTGTAGTTCTTCGTCACTGGTTCATACCCGTTCGAGCCAAAGAAATTAAGGTCTAAGGGACCTTAATCTGAGAAACACTTCGATTAAAGTCCGTTCAGCCTTAAGAAAGTCTGTCCAAGTCCGAGTCAAGGTTTTTGATTTTTCAAGATTTGAGGTGAGTCTTGCTTGCTTTCTTTATTTCTGTTTGGTCCATGTGAGTGATTAAATGTCTGTTCATGTTTTGTTTCAATTTGTATCTTTGAATTTTTACCAACTTCTATTTGTCCACTTTGCCTGAACCACTGTGTTTGTTTGAACCCCTCCTATTCTGATAAGGCATGTGTATTGGTTGTGTTCCAAATTTGTATTGATTAACTGATTCCTCGAAGTATAATTTTGTTTAATCAGTATAAGTCAAGTCATGTGTCCCATACTTTAAATGTCTGATTTTTGGCTTCGATTGTGTATGTTAATGCTAATATAGTCGAGTCGACATATGTCGTCAATTAGTTTCAGCTATCCGAACAATAACAAATCGACTTACTTCTGCTAAGCATTTGTTGAATCAATTAAGAACCAGTTTTGTTTACTTATAGCTATTGAATTGGATCAGTAGTGCTTAAATTCTGAATCAGAGGGCATGTGCACTTGTGCACAGCATGTGCATTGGTGCACCTCATGTGTTTTGTGCACAGCCTGTTTTCCTGCATAAAAGGGCTTTTAATTTTAAAATGGTTTGACAGCATATGCTGTCAGACATATTCTACTGCCCATACTTGCTTTTAGTTAATAAAATGGAAAAGTTAAATCTGCCAGGGAATGATGGGGTTTTAATACCTAATTAGCTAAAGTGGAACTGAAAATGGAAGGCACATGGGAGGATACTATGATATTCTAAAACAGGCTGTTAAAAGGGGTGGTGTTGAGGCTTATAAAAGGAGGAGGACCTGGGAGATAAAAGAGATACAGAATTGGAGAGGGGAAAAAGAAAAATAGACAGACTGTGAGGAATTTTTGAAAAAGAGAGCTGAAATACATACAAATAGATACACACAGAGAGAAGAGAGCAAAAGAGAAAAGGATACCACCTGGTATTAAGGAGAGGACATACACTGTGAGGATAGAAGGGAAAAGATAGAGCTGATTTTAGGAAAACACAGATAGAGAGAGGTTAAGAGATAGAAGGTACACAACCTCCGAAACCTTGTATTGTTGAAAGTTTGAAGTTGAAGCAAAAATAAAGAAACGAACAGTTGTTTATGTTATAACATTGGTGTTAAAAATAGGTCGAATGTTAGTTGGGCTTGTATTTTTACTGCAAACTGCAAATACTTTGTATAAACTAGCATACATTCTGTTTGAGATGGACTGTTAGATAGCATTGTTCAATAGTAATGACAGTATGACATAGACAGCATGTTTGATCTAGTATACATTCAGTTCAGTATAACACTCTGTTTAGCTTAGTTATGACTGTATAACATAGAGTCATGGCAAGTACTTGTATGTATTTTTGCCTAGACCACTGAATTGATAAATCTGTGGTACCAGGTCTGGGATAAATGTATCCCAAACAAACTCTCATGCAGTCACATTAAGAGTCTGGCTATGAATACCAGCTCTCCTGTCAGATTATTTGTTCCAATACAGGTTCGATATCGGGTTTCGGTATAGATTCCTTGTTTCGAAATAATGTGATGATTTGTTGAGAGAAACTAATAGTCATTTTGAGTCCAGTTAGTAGTAATTTTCCTAATAAATAGCCGATTTCGTTTATCAATTTCAAATAGGTTAGAGTTTAAAAATAGAACTTGGAGGTCGTTAAATATAACTCAATATATGTCGTTAGTTTGCTTGCAATCTCACTTAGTAAATTAATAAGCGTATTCACCCGATGAAGACAAAGCATGAGGTAACTCTCACCTCATAAACAATCAATCGGGTAATCAAACAAATCTAAGTTCGGCAAACATAATAAAGATTCAGTCTGTATTTGTTCAAACAAGCAAAGTTCGGTATCATCCTTCTTTTTAAAGATAAACGTAGTAGAAATGTAGCCATTGTAGGGTACCCTTCTAAAATAATGAGACGAGCCTCGCCAAATAAAAAATGCAAATTGTGGGGCCCTCAATAATTGATCGTGATAAATACTTAGAATTTGGGATGGACTGTTTAGTGAATTCCACTGCCCTCCCCAAAGAGAATAACGCGTTAGATTCTTTAGGCGCGACTTTAAGTAAATTATATTCTTAAATTCGGGTGCGCATTGATGCGACCCGAATCCAAATCTCAACGGAGTCGAAATGTGTTGACAACCACGGGTGCATTGATTGTGACGTGGTTCGAGATGCATTTTCACGACGTTGCAATTCTATAAAAATAAATGATAATAATAAAAGCGGTTTAAACTTAATAAAAGCACATAAGTCACAACATGTATTTAAATCAGATATTTAGCCATTATAACAATTTAAGCGACCGTGCTAGAACCACGGGATTCGAGGGTGCCTAACACCTTCCCTCGGGTCAACAGAATTCCTTACTTAGAATTTCTGGTTCGCAGACTTCATTTGGAAAAGTCGAAAATTTCCTCGATTTGGGATTCGAGATAAACCGGTGACTTGGGACACCAAAAGCCAAACCTTTCCCAAGTGGCGACTCTGAATTAAATAAATAATCCCATTTCGAATATTGTCACTTAAATTGGAAAAACTCCACCCGCGCATGTAACCCTTCGGGGCCGGGCGCACAAAAAGGAGGTGTGACACTACTGATCTGAATGCTGCATGTGAGAACCACTGCCACCTGAAGCACCGTGAGAAACCTGAAGTGCGGACTGAAAAGGCATAGGATGATGTCCTCTACCATACGAATCCCTGCCTCTAAACAAGGTACCACTCAATCTGTATGAATGGCAAAACCTCTTGTCAGACCCATGATCACCTCCCTACGATAGAACCATCTCAACTCTCCTAGCCACATTGGCTGCCTCCTGAAAAATAATCTCACTCCCCGTCTCCTTAGCCATCTGAAGTCGAATAGGCTGGATGAGCCCCTCAATGAACCTCCTCTCTCTCTCTCTCTCTCTCTTTGTTTCTCTCTCTCTCTCTTAGTGGGGAGTATAAGTAGAGCATGATGGGCTAAATCGATAAACATTGTCTCGTACTGAGTAACAGTCATAGAACCCTGTTGGAGACGCTCAAACTGCCTCCGATAGACCTCTATTTGAGTGACAGGAAGAAACTTCTCCAGAAATAGCTGAGAAAACTGCTCCCAAGTCAAAGCTGGTGACCCAACTGGTCTATCCAAACAATAATCCCTCCACCAGGTCTTGGCGGATCCAGATAAGCGAAAAGTAGCAAAGTCGACCCCATTGGTCTCCACTATCCCCATGTTCCTGATAACCTTATAACAGCTGTATAAATAATCCTAAGGATCCTCAGAAGATGCACCGCTGAAAGTGGTAGTGAAGAGCTTGGTGAACCTGTCCAATCTCCATAAGGCATCGGCAGACATAGCTGCTCCATCACCGGTCTGAGCTACCACACCTGGCTGAACTACTCCAACTAGCTGAGCTGCTAGGGTTTGAAACTGGGGAGCCATCTGCTCCGGAGTGAGAGTAGTAGGAGTCTAGGCTCCTTTTCCAGCCTGAGATACGGCTAGTGTTACATGAAGCAAGCCTGCTCGGGTGACACTCTCCATAAGGCCTACTAGACGAACCAGAGCATCCTAGAGTACTGGGGTAGCAATGAACCCCTCTGGGACCTGAGCTGGGCTCACCGGAACTGCCTAGGCCAGAACCTCATCATCAAACTCAACCTGAGGCTCCGCCGCTGGTGCTGCTGCTCTGGGCTGAGCTTTGCCCCTACATCGGCCTCTAGCACGGCCTCGGCCTCGCCCTCTGCCCTTCGTGGAAGATGCTGCTGGGGGCTCGGGCTACTGATCAGTGGATGAGGAAGCACGTGTTCTCGCCATCTGCGAAAGAATAGAGTATAAATTCAGTTAGCATTGAGAAACCAAACCGCACGACAGGAAAGAATAAATGTGAAGTTTTTCCTAACTCTATAGCCTATGGGGGATGAATACAGATGTCTCCGTATCGATCCCTCACACTCTGCTAAGCTTATCCGTGAGTTGTGAGACCTATGTAACCTAGGGCTCTGATACCAACTTGTGACGACCCAGATTTTCCGCCCTCGGGAGTCGTGATGGCACCTAATAGTGAAAGCTAGGCAAGCCAACCATTTGAACAAATTACCTTTTTCCCATTTTAATCTTTTAACAATTATGAACCAACAGTTTATAAATAGTGGAATTTAAACGAGCGGAAGAAACAAATAAAAACCATTTAAATATTTCCAATGCAGATTCTTAAACAAAGACTATCCAGAACTGGTGTCACAACTTCACAAACGGTCTAGGAATACTACAAACAAGGTCCGAAAAATAAAATGCGACACTGTTTCTAAAATACTTAAATGAAACAGGATGAAAGGATAGAGGGAGATTCCAGGGCCTGCGGACGCATGCAGGACTACCTTAGATCTCCGAATGGACTGAAGGCAGCCACCCCAAGCTAAGGTCCAAAAGTTGTTGTGCCAGGATCTTCACACAGTGTAGAGTGTAGTATCAGCACAATCGACCCCATGTGCTGGTAAGTGCCTAGCCTAACCTCGGCGAAGTAGTGACGAGGCTAGGACCAGACTACCAAATAAACATGTGCAGTTAAATCATATACGGCGGAAAATAAAAGCAGGAATGTACAATTAGGAATGGGAGGGGGAAACATGTTGCGGGGAAACATCAATTAAAAGTAGAAAGACAGCAAGTAAATATGAGGAACACTATATCTCAATTATCAACAAGAATCAGAAATCAAACAAGTGCACGACATCACCCTTCGTGTTTTTACTCTCGTCCTCACCATAAGAATCAATATAAACTTCACGGTATCACCCTTCATGCTTTTACTCTCGTCCTCACCATAAAATCAATATAATCAGCATGGAATTGTACATCGTGCGGCATGGCATCACCCTTCATGCTTTTATACTCTTCCTCACAAAATCATACACGACATCACCCTTTGTGCTTTAACACTCTCTCACCAAAACAATGCATGTCATCACCCTTCGTGCTTTAACACTCTTCCTCACCCAAACAATAATCACAAACAATAAGGTCAAGGAAATAAATAAAATCACAATAAAATTCCGGTAAGGGAACAATAGCTCGACAACCAAATCCCGACAAGGGAACAATATCAAAGGCATAAAACATCCCGGCAAGGGAAATAGCATTAAGAACCACAACATCCCGGCAAGGGAGACAATATAATAATCCCCTTCTATTTTTCACATTTACTTCACAACTTGAGCCAATGCTTTATAAGATTCAATTGCCAATTATACTTCCATAATTCATTATACAACTTGATCCAACGCTCTTCAATATTCAAATACCACTATTTCTTCCACAAGTTTTGCTCAACAATAGAAATCATCACATAAGGCATGAAAAATACAAAGGAGTCATAATAGTCATAATATAAGACTCATGGGCATGCTTGACACCAACGTATAGATACTCGTCACCGTGCCTATACGTCGTACTCAACAAATAACACATATCAAATAGGACACAACTCATAATACCTCAAGCTAAGGTTAGACCAAACACTTACCTCGATGTCACGAACACAATTCAAGTCTCAACTATCGTTTTACCTCTTGATTCCACCACCAATTCGCTCGTATCTAGCCACAAGTTACTTAACTATATCAATAAATGCTAAATGAATCAATTCCAATGCATGGAAATAGGTTTTCTAAAGTTTTTCCCAAAAAGTCAAAAATCGCCCCCGGGCCCACATGGTCAAAACCCGAGGTTCGAACCAAAACCCGATTACCCATTCCCCTACGAACCCAAATATATAATTTGTTTTGAAATCGGACCTCAAATCGAGGTCCAAATCCCCAAAATTTGTAAAACCTAGGTTCTACACAAAACACTCAATTTCCCCCATGAAAATCTTTGATTTAGAGTTGAAATCATGAGAAAAGATGTTAAAGATTAATAAAAACAAGTTAGAAATGACTTACAATCGATTTGGAAGAGTACTTGTCTTTGAAAAATTGCCCAAGAGCGTTTTGGTTTTGAAAGGGTTTGAAAAATGAAAGATTTTCGGCTAAGTTATGAATTTGCAGGTCGCAGATGTCGCAATTACAGCTATTGTCACATTTGCGACTAATGATCGCAATTGCGAAGTCGCTTTTGCGATGGGGGTTGTCGCATTTGCGAGGAGGGGAATTTCTGGGCCTCTTCGCATTTGCGAAGATGTGATCGCATTTGCGATCATGCCTGCCCAGGCCTTCTCTCGCATTTGCGAGCCAGGCTTCGCAAATGCAAAGCCTGCAGACCTGTAACATACTAGCTAAAAACTTGCAACATCCTAAGTTAAATTCCACTCTGTGGCCTATCCAAAACTCACCCGAACCCTCGGGGCTCCAAATCAAACATGCACACCAACCTATAAACATCATACAGACTTGCTCGTGCAACCAAATCATGAAAATAACATGTAAAATTATGAATTAAACCTCAAAACTCATCATTTTCATCAAGAACACTTTAAAGTTCATAACTCTTTGACCGGAGGTCCAAATCACGTCACATAAACTCCATTTTTCACCAAATTTTACAGTTTTCATTTAAATACTATAACAAGTTTGTATCCGGCTCCGAACCAAAATACGGGCCCGATACCAATAGTTTCAATCATTAATTCTTTTCTTTATTTCATAAATAACTCAGCAAAATAATTTCTTTCAAAAATTAATTTCTAAGGCTTGGGACCTCGGAATTCATTTCTGGGCATACGCCCAAGTCTTATATTTTACTGCGGACCTTCCGGGATCATCGGAACACGGATCCGGGTCCGTTTGCTCAAAATATTAACTAAAGTCAACCATAATTAAATTTTTAACTCTAGGAATTTCTATTTCTCATATTTTCACATAAAAGCCTTCCGGATATACGTCCAGACCATGCACGAAAATTGAGGTACGGTAAAAATGAGGTTTTAAGGCCTCAGAACACATGATTTATTTCTAAAACAAGTGATGACCTTTCGAGTCATCACACTAAGTGCAGTTGCAACCATTTTTATGCGGACCGTAGAAGACCTCAAGTTCCAGTCCCAAGTTCCCAAGTGTGCGGACAACACCAGAATTGTGCAGCCGCATAAGGCCATTTTGCGGTCCACATCAGAATTATGTGGCCGCATAACCTCCGTAGGGGCATTTTTGTTAGATATTTTCAGTTTAGTATAAATACATTTTTTTGTCATTTTTAGGTTAAGTTTTAGTTTGCAGAGGTGCACATGAACGTTTTTCTTTACTTCTTTGAGTAAATTTATATTAGATTGACTTCTTAACATTAGTTTTTCTTTGTTTAATCTATGATTATGCATTCTACCTTAATTTATTCTTGTATTTCTTTATTTTTTATGAGTAGCTAAATTTTTAGTTAGGGTTGTGGCTCAACCCTAGTGTGGATACTTAATGGGTATTTAATTTAGGGCTTGTTTGTTATTGTGTTAGTGATATCTAGCCGTATTTATGCTTAAATTCTAGAATAAATGGTTGTAAACATTGATTCATGCATTTTTGACCTAGTCTTTGCTTGAGAAAGAGAGACTAGGTTTAGGAAAACTTGGCTAGCAAGGAATTGGGGTGAATTCAAGAAATTGATAGCCTAATTAAATGATCAAATATAGAGATAATAAGATCCAACTTGAGCATATATCACTTGATTTGTACAAATACTCATTTGGTCTTGAGAAAGCCAAATCGGGCAAAATCACTCAAACTACCGAGAGGTATAGAGTGAGCAATTGTGTGTCTTTGCTATATTACGAACCCGATAAATCAAACCAGCCCTATAGTTTACAATCCGTTAGATAGCTACCTAGGTGGAAGTCACGACCCTAGATTCCTTTATCATTTGGAAAACACTCAAAACCAAAATCACTATTTTCTAGTTATTATTTGCATCCTTAGCTAAAAGTAGAACTAGAAAACAATCAATGAATATGTGGAAATCCAATCTAAGGCACGTCATACATTAGCTCTAGTTATATACTTAATCCAAACTCTAACTTCCTGTGGATTCGACCTCGACCCGTGTTGGGTTTATTATTGCTTCGACCGCTTCACTACCTATTTGTGGTGTGAGTTTGGGTGAGATTAGATACATAAATAATACACAGTGTGATACACATATCATTTTTTTTTTCATGTTCAGTTTTTACTTTGAATTATCAGTTCAAACCACCTCAAAACTTCACCAAATGTAATACCCCAATATTTTAAGTGAGAACATATTGGACATTTAGAAAATAATTTAAATCCCAAAAAAATAAAAAGGAACTAACAAATAAAACAAAACAAAACAAAAAGGGGGGGAAGGGATCCAATTACAAAAGGGCCGAAGCCCACTCTCTGAACAAAAAAAAGAACAAAACAAGGGTCAGGGGAAAGAAGCAAAAGCTTCAGCAAAACGAAGAAAAAAAGGAGCAGAGAAAGAAAGAAGGAAAAGAGAAAAGGAGGAAGAAGTGGGTGCAGTGCGTTGGAGCCATAGCTATAACTGTTGAGGAATCTTAAGCACTAATTGCCTCTTACGGGTATTACTTGAATTTTTTCTTCTGGTAGATTTTAATTTCAATTCTCTTGATTAGAAGATTCTACAGATTAATAGAAATTACACTAGTTCATTCACACAATTGAGAATTTTCTTCCTAAAGAACCAATAGAATTCGAACTCTATGAAATTTGGAGTAATAAATTATATGAATAGGTTAGAGTTGATAAATTAGTAATTACTCGTATAGGGGTAAATATTAATCCACAAATTAAGATCCAAACATGAACACCAATGATTGGGTATTCTAAAATAGCTATGAATTAGCCTAAATAAAGAAATTAACATGAGATCGATATTATGTAATTATAGATTGATTGGAGGAATTTGTACGAGTTGTTTGAGGTGAAGCAGTTGGTATTTCGGCACGAGTATTGTGAGTAATAATCTTACCGTAATTTGTGTTTTCATAACTTACATGATTTACACATGATATTTTTTAATATGAATATGTTACCGATTATTTTGAGTTGCATGTGGGACAAGTCTTTTACTCGATATGATACCAAAATAGTTATTTGATATGGTTACCGTGGTTTTAAATATTTCCGTTGTCACTAGATATGTTTTACTGTTACTTGAATTTACTGTTATCGAAATGAAATTATATGATTTGATAAGAACTGAAATGCCCTATATAGATTTAAAGGATTTTCTATGAGTATATACGGATTACAAAGACAAGTATAAATGGGAGTAGACATTGAAGGATCTCGTAGCTAATGGTGGGTTCGTTAGACCTGGTGCACCTTGTAACTACAGATTACCGTTATAGCCCTCGCTAGTGGGAAGGTAGAACTAGTATACCGTTACCGATTTTCCTCGAGTACGGACTACCATTATATTTGACTTCTTGCAAAGAGGTCCACAGTTATACTGATTACATGATCCGTTCATTGAAACCTCCCAAATGTGAATATTGATATAAGACAGTGGTTACCGAGCTTATTACCGAATTGTTAATTGTATTATACTACAAGAAAAGCATGACGAGACAGAAAATTATTTATTGTTTCTGAAAGGGCATTTTTATTTTATTTTTTGTTTCATATACTAGCATGTTTTCTGACTTGTCTCCAATAAAAACGGTTGTGGTTAAGTGTTATTACTCACTGAGCTAGCGACTCATTCCCCGCTAATTTTTTTTTTTTTACAGAGACAGCAGTTGACGCAGGCGAGGATTTCGTTAATTAGAGCGCACAAGTTGATATTTCTCGGTGAGCCTCGCATTTATTCGCGTGGGCAGAGATTTTATTTATTGTTATGGTCTTTTTATTGAACTCTTAGAGTTGCTCCATGGTCATTCTTTTAGTGTCTTGAGTATTTCTTCGTTGTTATAGACTTATGTTGAGTATCACTCATTCTTATCAAATTTGGAGATAAAGTAGTATTTCTAGTTGTTAGTGGGTGGACTATTAAAGGTAGATATTTATTTTGGTTAATTGATAAAGTCGTTGTCAATTGAATTGCTATTAGGATGTTTGGTTGCTAATTTGAGACAGGGAAAATTTTTGGGATAGTCCAAAAACGGGGGAAACTCTGTCCGATTTTCTGTAAAATATCGATGAGGCTTACTTGGGAGCACTTGCTCATAAGGGCCGGTCACGATCCTAAATTGGGTCGTGATATCAAATCATCCCAAAATTGAGATTCAAGCTCCTCTTAAGATGTACCCAATCTATTCTAATAACAACCACTCAAAAGAAAGCAAAAATTTGACATTTTTTTGTTACAAATAGCTAATTGGCTAATATTAGTAATATTTGGCTAATATTAATAATATTTTGTGAATTGACCAATTTTTGTAATGAGCTACTTATAGATGGACATAGCTGATAGTTTCCCTTTTATGTTATTGGACTCCATTAAACTTCTACTTCTGCAATTGATCAATCAAATGTTTCGCTTTGCGCATGAGCATTATATGTTTATATTATATGCTTTTGGTCCTCCTATAAAGGATTTCTACGGTCTACCCAAATTTGTTTTCCTATGATTGAACTCTAGCATGACAAACAATGTGTTTCACGCTTTCCTACCTTTAAATTGAGATACATGTAAAATGTCCTCTTGTAAAGGATTTCTATGATCCATAGAATTTATCTTTTCATTTCGCCACTGTGTATCTACCAATACTATTGATCTAGGTCTAGGATTCTAGCTAGTTTCATTCTCTTTTCTATCATCTACATTCCTAACTTGTTACACGTTGTTTCTATAACCTCATCTTTTTCATTTTATACGATATATTTTTCGTTTGAGTTTATTTAAAAAAGAGTTAACATATTTAAAAATTTGAAAATTTTAACTTTAAACTTTCTTTTCTGTTCTCTTAACATTGTGCGCTTATAGGCAAATAAATTATGACACATTTAGAATACTAGTTTAAAATACTTCAATTATATCCAAAAGTCTTTTATTTAACAGTCGAACGTTCTTATATAAAATAAAATAGGGACTCTAGAAGTGAAAAATACAACTATAATTACGACATACCCAATATAATTAGTTCTATAACGTTTGGTTGGAATACGATTTATACCTGTATAAGTTATGCCGGTATAAGTTATATTGGAATAAGTTATACTGGGATTAGTTATGTTGGGATTGTTGTTTATTCATTGTTTGGTATGTTGTATTAAGAATGACCATTGCATAATTTCTAAGAAGAAGGTATAAGTTATACCGGTGCTAATTACCCCACCTTCTATAAGGTATAAGTTATCCCGGTGTTAAAATTAACACCGGATATTAAAATTAACACCGGGATAACTTATACCTGGTTTGCTAACCAAACAGAATATTAAGATGGTAATCAAACAGAATATTAAGATAGTGTATACGTAGACCTTACCTCTATACTCTAAAAGTAAACAAACTATTTTCGATACAACTTGGACAAGTAAAAAAAGGAAAGAAGAAATAAAAAGGGTGAGGTGAATGGTCCAAGACGAATCAGGTGTACAATAAAAACAAGGGTTGGCAGTGGTCTATCGTTATCAGATATCTGGTGTGGCATTCTTTCATTTAACATTCTTACATACAGCTGCGCTTCTAGGGTTTTCCTTTTAGAATTTTGAGACATAGAATGAGTGCTCACATGATGACCTCATGATAAATGGCCCCCACTAAAAGAAAGACAAGACGTGAATTTTGATCAGTTGTTTTAACTACAATAGAGAAACTTCTGCATTTCTTTGCTTGCTTATTTATGCCTTTGCCAGTTGCCTCTCTGTATTGTCCCTCTCTTTCCCTGTTTTGTTTCCTTCCCTCCATTTATTGCTCCTCTCCCCCCTTTTTGTTTCCGCTACTACTTTCTTATTTTCTTCAATTCTATTCCCTACATTCTTCTTCTTTTGTCCTATTTTTTATTAAGAAATGCTCCATCCCGTATTCAAGTAGGGTTTAGGGAAAGGTCCAACTCAAGAGATGTGATATAGATAATTTATTCCTAATATAAGTAGTAGTATCTACTTCTTCGGTTCGAACCCATGACTTATGGGTCACACACAAACAATTTTACTGTTACTTTAACAGCTTGTTTGGATGGTTGTTACCTATTGTATAGTATTGTTACTTTAAGTACGATATTTGTTTTAATTGTTACTTAAATTTTTTTGTATCGTATCGTTAAATTTGTCGTTACGTAACAACGAAATGTGTTACTTTATGTAACGACTCATTTGGTGTAGTCGCGTCGTTACCTTGTCTTTTTCTCTCATTTATTATTAAATAATTTTATTTTATCATTTACCCTCCTTTTTATATTATAATTTTACCTCCTATCATAATTTTTCTTTATAATATTGCAGTTTTATTCTTCATATTACTGGTGTGTGATATCATGAAACAACGGCAAACGATACAATCTATCCAAACATTGTATTTATCAAACGATACAGTACAATACAATACGATACATTATGAAACGACACGTAACAACCATTCAAACAAGGTGTAAGACTCCCCTTCAAATTATCAATTATACTGCTACTTAAAAATAAATATCAAACGAAGCATAGTTTTACTGATTTACCTTATATACACGAATGTTATAAGAAGTATCTTATTTACGTATTATATCTTGTTTTAGCAAGGAATTTCATGTAAATTTTTGAGTTGTTAATTCCACTTTTTATTAAGTAAGCTTTAAGTTGCCATTTAGATCTCATGATATAGTGCAATATGATCTTTTGCAGCAACGTGATTATCATTTTTAACTCCTTTGATCAATATAAGGTCTCTGTGCCACCATATGAAAGATTTAATTGGAAAAAAAATGTTTAAAAATATAGAAGATAAGCTCATTTTATTGTGCACTAAGTCAAGAAAACTGTTACGATGCCAGAAATAACTGTCAAGTAGACCCAACGCTTTTTTCCTATAGATGATCTTTAATATATTTAATATCAAGAACATTCAAAGCATCTAGTTGGGTTGTGCTCAAGTAATTTATAATAATATTTAGGGTTGTGGCATGTAATGCTTGACCTAGGAAATTGAACATTAATTGGGAAAGAATTTGAAATATATATCCTCCAAAATAATCGTGGCTAATTAACCAAATTAACAGGAGAAGGATTCGTCACATATTGATTCAAATAAATTAAAGCAAAAGAAGTAGGTTATAATACGCATGTTTGTTTCGTATTCTGACAATAAGAGTGGAAAATAATGGAGAAACTATACAATTTGTTTTAAAAAATGATTTGGAAGTCACCTTTTGAAGAAAAGATAGATCCCTTTTGTCTAAGTCAAGGTAAAAGTTAGGGTAAGAAGGAGGCAAAAAGTACACTTTGGCATGGTGAAGATTCTCAATCACCACCCCCACTCTACAGTTCTTTTATCTCCTTTTATTTTTATTTTTCAGTTTGTACGTAATTATATTTCTTCTTATTCGTCCTTGTCTAACAGATCTGTTCCTTTTCCTGAATTATGATTAGCATGCAGATTTGATGAATCAAGTCTCCTAAAATTTAGTACAAATAAAGAAGTAAAAAAGTGAGAGAAGAAATCAGAACAGTGTCTCGTAAAATCCTATATAGTGACGAATGCAATCCCTCTTATATAAACTTATAACTCCATCAAAGAATCAAATCTCTAAAAGCTTACGAAACCACGATAAAGAGCATCTTTGAAACCATAGCATGTTCCTCAATACTTTTTAGATCTTTAATTAGGAATTAGGATGCATTTAAACCTTAGCATATTCCTCAATACTTTTTAAATCCTCCATTTGAGGTTTACAGATTCTGAACTTGCAATCGAACTCATATTTCGTTTTAATTACTGGGTTCACGTTCAAATATTTTTACATATTTAACTAATAAAATTTCTACTACAAATATAGCATATAAGAAAAAAACTAGCTACTAAGTTTGTTCGAACCCTCTAGATAATATATATAGTAGCTCCGCCCCTGTTGGGAACTCCATATACTAATTTGTAAATCACATAATAAAATTTGTTGGTCATACAATTTGAATTTTACTGAATATGTTAGAGTAATTTGAACATATGCAATGAGTTTCATCTCAAAATCAATTCACAAGTGCAAAATAGCATTTGTGTATGCAAATGTATATACTAGACATCGAATACTAAACCGATTTAAACCCAATACAACCTTAATAAATTTCTCGATTCTAAAGTTTAAGAAATAATGAGTTTAGCCTTCAAAAAAGAAAAAAATAATGACGAGTCTAGTCCGTAAAATAGCTTTTAAATTGTTGACTGGTCAGATTCACACACAAAGTAGGAAGAATTCCTAGCTAGCACAATTATGAAATTCTTGACTGGCTCAAAAACTTATGCTTACAAAAGAACCATCAATGATTTAAAAACCATAAGCTAGGATGTGTTGTTACCCCAACAAATTTTGCACTGTTTGGCTCAATAGAAACAAGAACACTTTTGAAATTTGTTTGACAAATCTTTGAAACAAATCTTTGACAATCATTGGCGGCCTAAGATGGACTATAATCTATGGAAAGAAATTAATATAGCAACCTATGCAAATGCAATTTTATCTTCGTTAAGACTATATGAAACAAGATGTAAGTGCGATTTCAAACTCTCACCCATCAAGATAGAAAAAAAGAAAAGGAGAGAAAAGAAAACGAAAGAATTGATCATGATGCTGAACTCAATAAAGGACATGCATAGTGTGAAATATGAATGCATGGTATTGTGTAATACATGTTAGTACAAAGAGTTGATGAGCTACAAAGAAACACTCAGAAAACCACGAAGAAATAGTCAAAAAAGTTATACCATACAAAAAATCAAAAGAAGGAGGAAGCAATAATTCAGTGTAGGTTAGAAAACCCAGTGTTTGTCTGTGAAAGAGCCTAAGGAGATTCACGAATTGTCTAACACAACAAAAGGTACTAACCACTGCCATGCCAAAGATAAAATTGTACGATAAAGAAAAACGAGGACCGCAAAAAACCCTAGCTATTGCAGCTGGAAACAAAACCTGCAGGCTTTAAATTTCAACTTTTTCTTTCTTTCTTTCTACATGTTCAGTTTGAGTTAATTCTAAAGTTATCCTCTCATTCTGATTATAAATTCTTTTTGTCAAAGTCTAATGGCCCTTCCCTTCTGAATTTCTTTTATACAGACTCTGCATGTACATGGCTCAGTATCGACGTGTCAATACTTCTTCTTATTATAATTCTAACTTTGCATAGAAAGCAACTGCACCTATTTATTGGAAACTATGGCTCTTCCATGCGCTCTCAAAGGGTAAATAGAAAGCAACTTCTCTTCATATAAAATGAATTTTTTGTGCAACTCAACTTCAAAACTTATCTCATACTATAAGATAAGGATTGCTCAAAGCTATATAATTAGGGAATATTCTTTTGTCATTGTGAGACTTCTCACGGACTAGACGACGTATGAAGTGTAGATAGTATAATATGGGGAATCTAACATGGAGTAAATCAAGAAATATAACGGGGTTTGACTCTTATATCATATTAATTAAGAAGATGAACCATACACATATATCAATCCAAAAGCTAACTCATGAAATTAGGAATGATCAAAATTACATAAGAAGATATAATAACAAACTATCGTTGCTCATCAAATAATTAATCATAATCTAAATGTGTTAGAATATTAGGCTTGCATCTTCTGTTTAATTGGTTCCACTGGCCCCACCGCCAGCTTAATCTAGCAATATACTAAATCTAGCTCACATTTGCTTTTCAAACCGAAGCATGCAGTCGTTTATTTCTTTTTAATTTTTTAATAGAATGTAGGCTCATCAACTTATCCTATCCTATATGTGTCAAACTTAGTAAAGGAGAGGAGTGTAAAACTGTTACTAATATCCGAATCACATCAACATATAAACTGTTCAAATCCATATTTCAATTTTCATCATCCACTTCTGTCCCCCACCCCACCCCCCACCCCCCACCCCCCCACCCCCAAAAAAAAAATTATCTTCGCCCCAGCCTACGCACAAAAAAAGTGTATATATATATATATCAACTTTATAAGAGTCAGATTAATTTTTAGGAGCAATGACATTTTCGGCTAAACAAGAGGCCAACTGCTCTCAACATCAGAATTTCTACGATAGCTACAACATAATTACCCCCAAAAATAAGTAGTAAAAGCGTTGCATACACATGATACAAATGCATTTACGGCAATCTTCGATTTCCCGAAAGGATACATATATCATTGAACCACAACATTACTAATAATAGGGAAAAAATCCCATCATTAATTTTAAGTTACATAAATAGGAAGAGACTAAGAAATTAAAGCACCCTGTCTCTAGATCCCTTAGTTTTTAAGTGGAAGAAACTCAAAAAACTGGTAATGACTACCACTAAAGTTACTGTTCGAGTTAGCATCGGCCCCTGATATCTCTACTTCATCCTTCTCCGAAAAATTATTATCGTCGTTGTTATCATTGCTGCTGCGGAGAGGAAACAATTCAAGGGTCTGAGATTCTTCCTGTCCTTCGTCTCCAACAATGTTTTCCATATTTTCGTGTTTACGATTATCTGTTCTAAAGGGTGCTATAAATATATTGAGATGATCTTTGGTTTTGAAGAGTTGCTTTGGCTCCATTGTCGTTCTTGGTGTTGATGGAGTATTACTACTGCATATTATTGGAGAAGTAGTTCCAGATATAGTATTACTAATTGCTGCAGTAGATGAGTTGATGTTCATGAGATGATGATGGGGGGTGGTGGAGGTGGGTGGTGAACAAGACAAATGCATCATCTGCCACGTGGCATTCCTTTGATCAGCTAGTAATAGGCTCCTTCTTTGTTCTCCTTCATCGAATGGTATCCATCTTTCTGCTGCTACTCTACATTCTGCCACTCCTCCTGCTGCTGCTGCTTTTGTTGTTGCCACAGTTTTCTGTAAATTTATTGCAATGCAAAAAAAAATCATCAATTTACTTGTTACAACTATTTCATGCAACGTTTATTATCTTTCTCTAGTGAAAAGTAACAACCCTAGTTTGACCAATGTTCATAGGCATAGCAAAATGTTTAGTTTCTTTATCCGTATATTTCATTAGTTCTTGATTTGATAGAGCATTATACCTATGCTATATGGAAAGTCAAATATCACAGAAGAGGGTTGGGAAATGTCTTTTCTTGATAGGATGGATCATGGGTGCCCATATCACTTGTCTAATGAAATGTAAAAGCACAAAATCCCAAAACCCTAGCTATTTAGCTATTCATTCAACTAGCTACGTACGTATAGAATTGGCAGCCCCAACAGAAAGGAAGAATCACAGCTTTTGGACCCTTTTATATTTCCCAAGAAATATTGCTTTTGTTAATTTACTGCCTAGCTACGGCGTGATCAATAAATAGATCTTCCTTTTTCACCTTGGGCTGTTTTTTTTTTACTGAAACAAAACAATATCTATACTTTTTCTATGATCTTCTAATCATAACAACATAATGACCTGTTTAAGGAATTTTAATTGCTTTTTAATTTGGTTGTGAAAAAGAGAATTCAGAGTCTAAGGAGAGAGAAAAGAAAAAGGCAAATGAAAAAATATATAGGGAAGGACCTCTGCAAGAGTACTGCAGTTTGTTGGGGATGGCCAGTTCTTGGTCTGTTCAATTTCAAATCCTGTCCTATTTGCCCCTGCGATATCGACGACAAACACAAAAACAAAAGAGTAAAGAAAATTTTTATATCTCAAGCAACAATCGGAATGGAAGAAGAAAAAGCATATCTCTCAAAATCCAAACACGAATGCAACTTTACATTTTAAATAACAACAAAATACGAGTGTGGATGGATTGGAAAAGAATAAAAGAATATTTAGTGTATCATCACACGCTATCAAACAAATTTCTCTCTTTCATGTATCATTCTCATTGCATGTCTTTTTGTTAAGTTGCATGTTGTGCTCCACCCCCTTCAAGATTTATAACATATTACTTGTTCTAATTTTCAAGATTTTCACATGTATATTTATATATAGAGTTTAAATAAATATTTGTGAGTTCAATAAACTCATCATGTGGAGGAGCCATGTTCATTGAAGGGGTTCAACACTTCAATTAGATTTCCTTTGCCGGAAAATTGTACTGAAAATTCTTTTATGTGTATATATATAAATTGTTGAATCTTCTAAATACAAATATTTATAAATGGTTACTATAAATCTTTTGATAAATTTCTGACTTTAATCCGGCATAAACTATACACAAGCAGATGGATTAACGTATACCTGATTCTTTCCTTTCGGTGTTTTCAGGGTTACAATTACTACGAGACTGATCATCTCCACCACCAGCAGCATTTGCAGCACCTCCACCAGCAGCGGATTCAAGTTGACGGCGTCGTTTTTGGCGTTCCCTAGCCTTGTGATTTTGAAACCAGTAAAAAACATTCTTGCCTTCAATTTTCCCATAGCGTCGAAGTTGAGCAGTAATATGCTGAATCTGTTCAGCTGAAGGGGTTCTCGTGCCACGTCGATACAACTCCTCTAGGGTTTGAAGTTGTTCTGGAGTTGGATTCCAACGTGAGCTCACAACTAATTGTTGTGTATTAAAATCTCTCTTATTTTGCTCACTCATAGCTGCGTGAAAAAGAAAAAAAAATTGCAACCATTAAATTAAATAATATGGCTATTCGTTAGATCTGTTGATATATGACTTTTTTTATATACGAAGGAAGACAAAGTATCAATGTCACGCATGCAAAAAAAGGAACGGAAAGGGTAAAAAGAGAAAAGTAGAAAGACAACTCTATATAGTATATATAATCTCTAGCAGTTAATTACTTACCAAGCTGATGGTGATTAAGTGCAACAAAATTTTCGCCATGAATACTTCTTAAACAAGTTGGATTAGTAGAAATATTAGCAGTGGGAAGATGAGGTACTCTTGGCATTAGTGGACGAAGCTTTCTTCCATTGAATGAATCCTGCATGTTGAAATCTCCCCCGTCGTTGTAACCCATCATCCACATTTTTTTAAAACTAGGGCTTAGCTTCTAATTAATTAAGAGATGGGGCTTAATTAGTTCAAGCGGTGGATGTTTTTGAGTTTATGAAAAGAGAAAGAAGGAAGTTTAAAGAGAATGGAGGTGATCTTTTAAGTTACAAGAATTAACTATAAGTGGTCAATCGAGTTTCAAAGTAAGAAAAGGTATATATTGTAATGGTAAAAGTAAAAGAGAGAAAGAAATAGGGGGAGAATAACTAAAATGGGTGACTTTTAAGGGTGGGGAGAGGGAGCTGAAGACAAGGAATTTGGCAAGATTCAGGAGAAAGAGATGGAACAATAGAGACAGAAAGAAAGAGAGAAGGAGAGAGACAAAGAAAGAAGATAGAATGGTGTTGGTTTAAATTGAAACAAAGTGATCAAAACATGAGGTTGACTAGGCTTGAATTTTACAAATAAAATTGTTTTGACATGTAGCTTAGTAGTATGTAGGACTACACTGATATCTCAATTCTCAAGGCGTGAGAGAGGAGACAAATTAGACAGAGAGAAAAGGAAAGACTGGCCTGGTGAGAGAAAGCAAAATGGAATAAGGAAGGAAAGGAAAAGGGGAATTAAGAAGAGAGAATGAAATGAAACAAAAAGAAAGAAAGAAGAAGGCGTGGAATTCTGGGAGAGAAGAGAGATATCGATAAATGTGAAGGAAAAACGACGTGACGATCATGAGGGTTATCATAAGCCTCATCACCACCCCTAGCTCATTTATTGTTCTTTCCTTGTCCTCTCCCTTTCACACTTATTCTCAATCCGAACTGCCCCCTCTATCTCCATAGTTCCCTCTTTAATTATGGTAAATAAATAACAAAATCATTCGCTATCTACTTTTAATTATATAAATAATATCATATTTAAATTATAGATTAAGGTATGAGTGTGCATTAATTGACTACGGATATATGATCGAGACAGTTACTTCATCCGTTTACTTTTAATCGTTCACTTTTAACTTTGTATTCTCTTCGGAAAAATAAATAAAGTATGTATTTTACAATTGTACCCATAATAATGATCACATTTTCAAAAGTCTTGGAAAATGATTTGAGGAATGAATGGTTAATGATAGGGGTAAAACATAAAAAAAATATTATCTTTCTCTTGATTTAGTATAGTGGACAAGTAAAAGTGAAAATGTATTTTTAGTATAGTTGACAAGTAAAAGTGAATGAAGGGAGTAATATTTATTTATTGGATTGATATAAATATTAAGTGTGTGTAAACTTTTAATATATTACCCCCACTCTTGAGTACTCCTCTACTTTTTATATACCACCTTCTTCATAACTTAAAAATCAAAAATTAAACACCTCTTCTTATATCCATATCTTTCTTTTTCCTTCATAACCTTTTTTCTTTTTTCTCTTTGTTTACCGGGCGCGTATCACTTTTTTTTTTCTTTTCTAAATTCGTAGAATTCATTCGAGTATTTTACATTGAGTTTATTTTAATTATAATCCTTAGCTTCCTTGAGAGTTGAACCGTATATAACCAGAGCTTTATATTAGAAAGTTATAAGGAAATCTCTGGAATGAGGACGGTGTATACAGGGGCGGATGCAACAATCGAGTGCCGGGTTCAACTGAACTCAGTGGATATGAACCCATAACTTTAAATATACTATGGGTTCAATGCTAAAGACATTAAAGATTGAACCCATAGAGTTTAAATCCTAGATCCGCATCTGGTGTATATAAATATAGTTTCAGTCCTATCAATTTGCTATTACTGTACAATATTTCTCATCTTGGGTTGGGTGTAAGGAAGTTGGTCTATCATGTTACAAGAAAATAACAATGTGCATCAGTACGAAGAGCTTGTAAACATGTGATTTATTCATATTTATCTGAACACGCGTATATATGAAATTTGATTGAGAATACTTGGAAAGATAAAAAAAAAAAAAACAATAAAAGACTATTCGCAAACAAGAAATTTTGGTACTCGTGAGTTTTTTTTCTTTTTTGATTCCCTTTGATCTTCTTTATTGGAGCTATTACTCCTTTGGTGACTCGAAGGGAATCGCTGACCATCGGAGCAACCTCTTCTTGTCTTGGTACTAGTGATTGCGCACATAATTAAGTCGCCAAAACCATAATATTATTTAAATCCTGAATTCTTCTCTTCTCCGGGGGAATAAATGGTGTTTTTGCATGAGATCTTAGGACTCATTTGTTCATACAAAAAAAAAATTGTTTGTCCATGAAATTTTTCAAGTTTCTTTAAAAGAAAAAAATTCAAAAATGAGTTTTTCAACAAAAAATCAAATTCTTTCCCACTAACAAAACTGTAACATTTTTCTTAAAGTAAAATGCATGTCCAAATATAATTCAAATTTCAAATACCATTTTTCAATTGAACTTCGAATACTAAATTTTTTAAAAAATTATAATTTTTATATCAAAACGCCTACTTAATTCTTAATACACGTCCAGAATAGGGTGTAACTAAAGCAGGGGGTAGGTTAACATGCATGTTTTAGGTGCAATGAAAATGACTGTCCTCAAAACGGAATCTTGTCTATACTCCCTATATAGCTCTCTTGTAGGTGTGTCCCTGTGCGTGTATGTCTGTATCTCAATTCCATCTCTACTAATTACTATACAGCCCACTTGACTCCAATACTGAGCCATCTGAATCCTCATTATTATGGAATGATATATCATATCCTCCTATATACAGTATTAATAATGTATTTTTAAATAAATCTGATATATTGTGGCAGCCTGCAGGTATACTAATGGTGAACAGTATTCTTGAGTTTAGTGTCGTCATGAAAAATCAGTATCAACGCTACTGTTTCAGAATTTGCTTATCCATCGAATTTTTGCATGCCAAAATGGGTCAACCTCTATATTTCATGTATATATATAGGTTAAAGCTTACAGTTACAGTAATAGGCTTTACAATATATGTCTCTAGCTACTTTTTCTTCCCCTTTCCCAACGCACAAACCAATCCCCATATATATTCACTGCTTCCCTATAGGCTAGTAGAGTTTCTCTTTTTTTTTTTTCTTTTTTTTTTTTAGGGTAACTAGATGTGTAATTTTTGCTGCAACGGTTTCATTGTCCTTGAACTAGCCATGTAAAAAAAGAGGAAGGAGATTGGATAGTTGATTTAAACACAAGTTGGGACAAGACAAAGAAGGGACTCTTGGAACTGTGTGAAGACTATAAACGCCTCAGGGATCCAGGTTGCAGCTACTGGTTATGGTCCCAGTATAAAATTCGATGGTGATGGAACCTACTGTTTGCCGATTCCATTGATATGTTTTACTATAAATTATGCACGGAGTAGATATGTGGTGGTACTACATTATATTCCAACGGATAAAAAAAGAATCATCATATGCAATAATTAATTTGATTGAACATAATATTTAAGAATGTAGAGAAAACTTTCGAATATTATGATTTTAGTTAAACGTGTGAATAACATATCAAAATTTAATATGTTTTGAATCTTGTAGTCTTAAGTGCAAGTTCCTAAGGGTAAAATAGGAAAGTAGGAATTAACCAGTTTTTTATGCAGCTCTTAGGCTATGGGTTCATCGGAACCACCATTTTCAACGGAGTGTTTGATATATATGTGAAAACTTACAAATTTTCAATGAATACTACACTAAAAAAGTTTGAGAAATGTATATTTTTAGCCGCTCCCAAAAATAATAGCAGATAATTTTTTGTTTTTACATATGTGTTATATACATGATTTACATATTTTATATACTTTTTGGCTAGTGAATGCAATTAGTTTGTGCCGACCGGCTATATTTTGTCCTAAAATGTTTTACTGAAGTTTCAAATATATACATACCTGATTAAAAATTAAAATTTCCTACTTGGAAAGAATAACAATAATTTTTAGAAACAAAAATCCAAAATAATAATAAGAAAAAAGTTTTGATATTACTATAAAATCTCCGGAAAAAATAATAATTTGGAATTACCAATCTATAACGATTCAAAGTTTTAATTTAGGAAATATGGTGCAATAAGATAGCCGGGATATAGGTGGAAGTACAGTTTTTCCTGTGTTCTTTGTCTGAGTTGGATAAGCTGCGCTTTGTTTTGCTCTATATGATTAATGAGATGGTGTTCAGGTTTACCAAAAAAAATACTGAACAATAACGAACAAATTTATCCAACAAGTTAACGTTTTATCTTGAGATATTTGCGATTCCAACGGGAAATGCTTCAATCTCAATCTAAAATAAAGTCGGGTTAAAATGTCATTATATGGGAGATGGACCTTTAAAAGTAGAGGGAATGTCATGTTTATTAACCAAAAAAATAAAAGAATTAATCTAAATAGCTTACAAAATATCTTAGACTAGAAAAATATAGGCAAATATATAATATATGTATGATTTATGTAATAATATATGTATAATTATATATAATCTTGTACTATATCAGCTAACAAAAATAAATGGTGAATTGTTACAGCTATATTGTAAAGATCCCAAAAATCACTGCTAAGAGAGTTTGGTTTAAAGATAGGCTGAAACAGCAAAGTTAAGAAGAATTAACTTAAATAGCCGTCCATCTAATCGCTTAAATTTAAAATAACCTAGGAATATGTAATATATAAATAATTCAGATATAATATATATATAATTGTATATAAATAGTATAATCCATATACACCGACTAAAAAAATAAATAATGAATATGACTGATTATTTGTATAAATATCCTGCATTATTCCAATTTTTGTGAATTGTACGGATGGCCCAGTCCAAAGTGCGGAAGACCCCAACTAGCCCAGATTAAGGCTGTATTGTGGTCCGGGCCCAGCCCGGGACCGGCCCAGGACCGTGAGCCAAACGGGCCAAATGGGTCGGTTCAAGCGGACCCGGTCTCTAGTGGTGCATAAGCACGTAGCGGGCCGGTCCAACCCAAATAGCCCGGGACCGGCAGGCGGACCTGGGCCGGTTCAACCGGGCCCTAACGGCTATTTTTTAAAAAAAATAAAAATAAAAATGACCAACGGTCAGATTTTTAAAATCTAGCCGTTGGCCATCAAAATTCAACCGTTTGGCACTTTAAAAAATAGTCATTTAGCCCCCCAAACTTTATTTTAACCCAAACTTTTTATAATTACACTTTTCCCAATTCTCAACTATAAATACCCCCCATTTTTTCATTTTTACTCACAAATTCATCAATCTCTCTCTAATTTTCTTCTATAATTGCTTACTTTATTATTGCAATTTCGTGAAAAATTGTGAAGTTGGTGAATTGAAGTATTCAAGTCTTCAAGTCTTCAACGATATTCAATTTTCAAGAAGTTGTTCGTCAATTCGGTAAACTCGTTCCAACTCTTAAGTTTTAATATTATAGTTTTGTTAGTTTTATTTAGTATAATTATAATTAATATGGCATTTTCTTTGAAAAATTTTTTTGGTGGTAAGGGTAAGGGAAAATCTAAAATTGGTAAATCTAGTAGCCAAGCTACTACTCTTCCCCCGACTCCCCGACCCAGACTGTTACCCGTCCTCCTCTACCTATTATTCTTGATAGTGATAACCCTTGTTTTCAATTTTCCGATAGTCAATCTTGCCATAATGTTGCACCACGTCAACAATTAAATGAAGAAGTTATGAATGCTCTTTATCCTAATGAAACTATCTTTGAAAATGATGAGGAAAATGATGATTTAGATGAAACGCAACCGGATTTAGATGATACACCTACTAGTCCTGTTAATAACCCAAATGATGCTCCGCCTGACCCTCCTGTAGTAACCCCTACTTTTAATAGACAACCTGCTAAACGGCCTGAAACATCTCTTGTTTGGCACTTTTTTACTCAACTATGAGAACAAAATAAGGCTAAGTGTAAAACTTGTGGGTCTCAACTAGTTCATAAATTTACTGGAGACCGTAGCGGTACGGGTAGTTTGACTAGACACATAAAGACACACCATAGAGATAAAGCTAGATTTTTACAAATGAAAGTTGCGCAAGAGGGGACAAGTGTAGATACTACGGTTAACCCTAGAACAGGTTCAAATCTAGTTCAACCGGGAATTAACACTGTTATCGGTGGCATTTTATATTATGATCCAAATAAAGATCGTGAAGAATTGGCAAAAATGATTACTGTTATGTGCTTACCCTATAGTTTTCCTTCTAACCCTCATTTTGTGCATTATATTAGAAGAGTTTTTAATCCTACTTATAAAGGATGGTCTCACGCAACCGTAAAGAGCGATATTTATAAATATAAACATGAATATGAACAATATTTGCGATATTTATTTACTCATATAGATTGTCGCATTACTATTACTACTGATATTGGTAGAAGTGGTAATGACTGTGATTATCTAACTGTTACAAGTCATTCGATAGATGAGGAGTGGATAATGCAAAAGCGCATTATTGCTTATAGAATAATTAATTCACGCCACACAGGTAAGTTTATTGCTAGCACAATTGCAGATATTTGTAGATATTTTTGCATTAGAGATAAAATTATGTCGGTTTCAATGGATAATGCTTCTAGTAACACTAACGCTATAGGCTTGGTTACAACTACACTAAATCCTGCATTTAGTAATATTTTTCATGTTAGATGTAATCATATTTACCATTTAATCGTCGGTGCTGGTATGAAAATTTTAAATGTAGAAATTAAAAAGGTTAAAATGGCTCTTAATTGGCTTTTTTATTCAAACCGTAGAAGTAGACTTAGAGACTATTTTAAAAAATGTGATGAATTTGGCCTTAGAGAAAGAAAGGTTCCTAAAGCTTGTCCAACTAGATGGAATTACATGTATGAAAGTTTAGTTGTTGCATATGAATATAGGAACCCAATAATCCCAACATATAATGCTCGTGTGGTGATGGTGATGATGACGATGATGAGCACCTTACAAATCAAGATTGGAGTAATGTTAAAATGCTTGTAGATTTTTTAGAACAATTTCATATTGCTACAAATGAATTATCTGGCCAATATTATCCTACTATTTATAACTGTTTAGTTTATATTGCAGCACTTGTAGATTTATTTACTCAATTTTCAGAGGGTGGAGTAATTTATCAAGAAGCTATTAATTCTATGAAAGCTAAGTTTAAAAAATATTTTCTCTATCCCCCCTATTTTTGGTGTTGCTGCATTGTTAAATCCTACAATGAAATTAGGAGGTCCTCACTTTTGGTATTCAAAAATTTATAACGCTTTATCATTTTCAGCTGAGGAATTTGCTACACTTGGAGATGCAAAAGCCTCATTAAAATAACTGCTCAAACAATTTATAATGCTTATCAACTTGTCTTAGATCAAGCTAGACCAAATGTTCCAACTCTTACTTCGTCTAGTTCGCAAGCATCTAAAAGAACTGCGGGCCTAAAAGCCCTTAGTTCTTGGATGGAGTTCAGGGGTTCTCAAGGTGATAATTTTGGTGATATTTCACAACTAAATGAGCTTCAAGTTTATTTGTCGCAGGGACTTGAATCAGAGAATCCCGACGGCTCCTTCGATGTTTTGGAATGGTGAAAGGACAAACAAAAATACTATCTGGTCCTTTCAAGGATGGCTCGAGATATTTTAAGTGTTCAAGCTTCAACGGTGACATCGGAGAGCGCATTCAGTCAAGCGAGACTTCAAATCGGTGATCATAGAGCGTTTATGAGGGAGAGCTTGAAAAAATCAGTACTCTTCAGAGATTGGATCCGTTTGGAAAGAAGAAATTTTGGACTTGCATAATCACAACCGGAGATAGATGAAGCTTATGAAGAAATGCTAGCGGAACTTGCACAGGATGTTGCTTCGCCCGGAAGCGGTGATGAACAAGCTTCTTTTCCACCACCACCAACGAAAATTCCTCTGGACCTTGAAGGATTTATGAGATTTGTTAGAGATAATACATAGACTAACATGTAACTTGTATTTTGGCACATCTTCCTTAGTTTTTTTCCTTTTAATGGTGGTATTAGTACCTTGTTGTGCTCATTCCATTGGGGGAGGAAGACTAAGAAAGATATTATCATTCTTTGTTAATGTCGTAATAGTAAAATATATAAGACATTCCCTTGAATATTTCTTTGCAATTTATTTTGTATTTAAATTTGAGATATATATACACATACATATATATAAGGCAATACATACTATACATACTATATATACTACATATATTTATATAGCTATATATAAGTAATTTATACTAGTATATACATATATAGTTTACAAGGAAGTGCCTTAGATAAAAAAAATAAAAAAAATAGCCTATATATATATATATATATATATATATACATACACATATATATAAGACACTATATATATCTCTAATACATATAAACTATATATATATATATATACATACAATATATAAGGCAATATATATTACATAAGGCAATATATAATTATATATACACATAATACACCCTTATATATACATACTATATATACTATATATATTTATATAGCTATATATAAGCAATTTATACTAGTATATACATATATAGTTTATAAGAAAGTGCCTTAGATTAAAAAAAATTAAAAAAAAATAGCTCGGAACGAAAAAAGCCCGTTAGGCACGTTTAGGGCCGCGGGCCCGGCCCATTTAGCCCGTGACCATATGGGCTTAGGAACACCATGGGACGGTTCCACACATTGGGACCGTTTGGCCTGGGCCCGGACCACAATACAGCCTTAGCCCAGATACTTACCAGCTAGATAGATGCTTCATCATTTTGCACAGGGAACACAACAAAGAAGGCCTTTGCAGATCCGAGGCTTTTACATTTGTACTTGATTTTAGGGTCACAATTGAACATATACTCACTTTACAAAAAAAAATTGCAAGCTCTCCCATTTTACGATTAACTTCAAATTTATCGGGTCTGAAGTTAAAAAAAAAATTAGTCTAAAGTGAAAAAATTGCACTTCAGATGCACTTAAGTCCAAATAGGTTCGAAGTGCAACCAATGATTTCATGCACTTAAGGCCAATGCACTTAATGCCAAAAGGTTTGAAGTGCAACAAATATTTTCCTACACTAAGGGCAATAAGTGTGAAGTGAAAAATTACACTTCAGACGCACTTAAGGCCAAATAGGTTTGAAGTGCAACCAATAGTTTCATGCACTTAGTGTCAATAAATGTGAATGAAAAATTACACTTCAGATATAGTTAAGGCCAAAAGGTCTCAAGTGCAACAAAAAAATTTCTACACTTAAGGCTAGGGGTATACAAAGAAAACCGATAAATCGCACCAACCTGATAATACGAGTCAAATCGAGAAAAAAGTCCGATTGTGGTTTGGTGTTGAAAAAAAAATCCGACCATAATTGGTTTGGTTTGGTTTGGTTTTAACTAAAAAAGTCAAACCGAAACCAAACCAACCCGACTTTACATTTATACAATTTAAAAAAATATTTTATGCATATAAATATTTATTGTAATATAATTTATAAATATTTCTTAAACTTGCTCATAGTTTTATCTTTAAAAGATTTATTTAAAATTTGGACTTAACATTCTTGAATGGTCCAATAAATTTTATAGCTTATAAAGGTAGTAAGTCAAATAAAGTTCAAATCAATACTAATGTTAATAAAGGAAATTTGATTCAACACTAGGAATGACAATAGTATTAGATATCTATTTTTTAGTTTTGCATTGATTTATAATGAAAATGTATAACCTAGTTTATCTTCTTTTTTTTATGCTTAGTTATATAATTAATAGTACTTATTAGTTGTACTTATTTTAGCACGACCTATATAATATTTTTAGATTATGTTAGTTTTATTATGGTGTATTAATTAGTAATATTTTCTTTGTGCAATTTTATTATCTATGTTATTGAATATTTTAGTACAATGTTATGACTCATCTCATATTATTATTTTATTTTTTTGGAAAATACATCATATAGTTGTATCCTACTAGGATTAAAATAAATCTTTGGAGCACAAGTTATCCCGCCCAATTATGCCTTATAACAATGACAAAGCGGTCGCTGCAAATATTCTGGTTAACAAGTCCGGAGTCGAATCACAGGGAATTAATCTATCAATCACAGCTATTGGACTCACAGAAATTCACGTATTCAATCTTCAGAGATATATGAATAACAAAGTTGGTGTTTATTAACAAAAAATATTATGTAATAAAAATGCAGTAATTAAGAACTAGCCAAGAACTATTTATAAGCAAGAATGAGGATGGTCTAAGGTTCTGATTTCCCCTCTTGTCGGAATCCTTTCAGCTATGTTTGCTATAAATTTGCCTAAGTTTCCTCAATCGATCATGAGCACTCTGACTGTCGTAACTCTCTCCCGAGTAATTACAACAATATACTAGACATATTCTCCCGAATTACGCTAGGTGGCCTTAGTTACAGCTCAATTAGATCGCACTCAAGGTTTCGTTATCCCTAATCCCACCTTTAAACCCTTCGTATTGATCCATCATATACGTTAGGAGTAGTGTTGTTCAACAACTACCTAAATATGCACTCTCTCCCGAGTAGTGCATACTAAATAGGCACAGCCGATTGAGGGCCCTTCAATCAACAACAATCACAATATAGTTGAACAAACAGAGAAAATATTAGGGCAAACTTATATTAGCATATCAAGAAATTCATCATCCAAGAGGTTCTATCAAAATCCTAGATTAGGAGTTTAGCTACGCATAATCGTTTTCACTATCATAACAATCGAATTCATCATCAGTGCTAGAAACAAGAGAAAGAAAGATAAAACTCTATGTCGACTCTTCCGCCTTGCCTTTTGCATGTTCTTGCCTTCAACAATCCTTTAAAAACTTTGATACCCTCTTTTTGGATGAGCTGGGCTTCTTATAGGTGAAGGAGAGTCGCCCCCAAACTTACGAATTTACCCCTGAAATAAAATTTCTCGGAGTGACGAGCGCGGCTGCTGTTGGAACGCGTATAATGCATTCTTTTCTGCCTATTGAGCGTGGTCGCGGTTTGCCCGCGCTCCTAGAGCTCAGTTGTCTTCTATTTTTTTCTTCTTTCGTGCGCACTCACCTCCGATTGGACTTCCTTGCTCCAAATTAACTCCAAACACTGTTTAATGTCCTCATAGTTAGGAATTGCTCCTGCAAAGCACAAAATTCATAATTAGAGCCATTTGTTGTCATTTAATCTTCATATAGCAATAAAGTATAGCTAAGTTGGGACATAAATGATCGCTAAACTACATAAATATAGCTTATTATCAACAAGTTACATATTTTGTGCTATTAAAACTTTATCGAGAAAAAACCCGAAAACCCGAGAAAAATTGAAAAACCCGAGAAAAATCGAGATTGAAAACCCCGACTTTATTGGTTTGGCTTGGTTTATAAATTTAAAAACCCGACACCATTGGTTTGGCTTGGTTTATAGCCTGCATACCACACATGGAATGTAAACCGCACTAGACAAGCCCTGTGCGACAGACTCAACCCAGAAGGCATTGAGGGGGGATTCGATCCCAGGTTATCCGTACGGATATTCCATAGTCCTTTAAGTTGGGCCTGCAAACTCTTAGGCCTAAAGGAAAATGCTTTGGGATCTTTACACAAATAGTCCGCAAGATTCAATATTTATTTTTCTTAGTTGGTATGCATAGTTTATACACAATTATATACAAATTATACTTGAATTATATATATTATATATCTTCTTCCTATATTTAAATTAAGTGGTTGGCTAGGCGTCTAATTGGGTTAATTCTCCAAAATGTGCCTTTAAGGGGTCGTTTCATTCACTTACAAGCAAGAGTAGTTTTTGTGGTGATTAATAATAACGGGATCGTTATGTAATAATTAAATAATAAAGTGATTGTTATGTATGAATTACTTGATGTAAAGACATTTTTGTCCTGCTAATATATGTGTTTGTATTCCACATTCTATCCTGCGCGCATAAATTCCCTCGTTAATTTGAGTATTCTTATTCCACATTCTTCATTTATCGTATTACTCCAAAATAAAATGTTTCCAGATGAAGATAATACATGATAACTTTGTCGTCATATAGACTTGTTAGTTAGAATCATTTTCAATTGAGAAAAGAAAAAAAGCTTCGCATCATTTTCTATAAGATACAGAAATAAATGAGGAAAAGATTTCTCCGACAAAAAATTAATAAAGGAACTCACAGGTCAGTAAAACCAAATTACCCAAGTAACTAATTAGTTAAGCAAAAAGCCTTGCTTTGCTGCTGCAATAATACCCTCATGGATCAACTGGCTCATTCATTGAGCAATGGATTTTTTTTTTTTTTTTTTTGGTTGACGATGACAAAGAATATTACCTAAATAGGGTTCCAAGAATAGAGTTAAAGAGTCAGTTTCAATTAATGATAAAAGAATGAAGCTGCATATCAACTTTACCTAATATTTGACATAATTAAATCACCCAAAACAAATAAACAATAATTAAAGCTTCATTTCAGAAATATAGGTAAGTTGACTAAATTTAACATTACGCTAGGACGGCACATCTTTAAGAGAAAGAGTCACAATTGGCAAACTTTGCTCACGAGAGGCCAACCCACAAAATATCCATAGCTATATTTCAACACGACGGACACTTTTAAACCGTTGGATCAACCTATGGAAACTTAATCCTCACTCTTTATTTTTCAGTTTAAGTTATATACACCGTCAATATAAAGAAGTTTTACACCATCATGTCGCATTTACTTATTATAGAAAGTAGTTTTCTTATTTTCAAGAATAACAAAGCGCATATTCAAAAGAGGTTTACCTGTAGATATCTTTTGGTCCTGATAGTGTAAAAAATTCTTGCACTGACGCCTGACAGTGTATGTAACTTAAACTCTTTGTATAACTCCAGCCTAGTACTATTTCGCATCATCACTACTTCTATATAAACCTTACAAATCCTCAGCATTAAACTCAACCCCTTGGGAGAGTTACTAGAAAAAGTTGAAAAACAACTTGTAGTAAACATTTCCTTGCCAAAAAAAAATGCGTGAGATTCTTCATATTCAAGCAGGACAATGTGGGAATCAAATTGGATCAAAATTTTGGGAAGTAGTATGTGATGAACATGGGATTGATCCCATTGGAAAATACTGTGGGGATTCTGATTTACAGCTTGAAAGAGTGAATGTATATTATAATGAAACTGGAAATGGGCGTTATGTGCCACGGGCAGTGCTTATGGACCTTGAACCTGGTACTATGGACAGCATCAAAACTGGTCCTTATGGTCAGATTTTTCGCCCCGATAACTATGTTTTCGGACAGTCTGGTGCTGGAAATAATTGGGCTAAAGGCCATTACACTGAGGGTGCTGAACTTATTGACTCTGTTCTTGATGTTGTCCGAAAAGAAGTTGAAAACTCAGACTGCTTACAAGGTTAGTAATATTAGTGTATTTTAACATGTGATATATGGTTAGTAATTAATGCTTATCATTGAGATTTACTTGTAATTACTATCTTATAGATGACCTGATTGTCTGTAAAACGCCTAGAACTATTTTTTAGCCTGAAAAGAAAAAGTGTGTTGGACTAATTTTCATGCAAGTTGGACGGATAAAGTCCATGGAACCAGCTACTAATGTTTGCATTAGGTTAGACTATCTAGCGTTGGAAAAATTTGGTTATGGAGAATAGGATTTATCAAAGCTTGAGGCATGTCAAGAACACTGTCCTTAAGAATATTTTGCCTACACAATAAAGAATAAATTAGGCGTATCCCTCAGGATTCAACAAGCTCTTCCCGTTATTAAACTCGGAACAGAACTAGCAGAAAATTTAACAAAGAAACCCAGCATATAGGAGGAAGAAGAAGATTCAGAAAATTGTGTTTTTAGCTTTCCAAAGACCATGTTTATATAGGTGTTGCTCCAACAGCTAATTAGCTGCTAGTTCCAACGACTAATTTCCAACGGCTAGTTTATTTCAAAGTAGATAAAAATAAGGGACATTTCCTTTTGAGATATCCACAAATTCTTACATCTATATCATACCCCTTGAGGATGCGACCCTTTGTCGGACCCTGCGTGAATGCATAATACTTTGTGCACGGGCTGCCCTTTTTTGGCCTTTTGGACGGATAAATTATTTATTAAGCTTTGTTAATAAGAAAAGAAGGTAGCTATTTTAGAGGAATATGTTATTTGTATCTCAAAGCGAAATATGTGAATACAGGATTTCAGGTGTGTCATTCTCTTGGAGGAGGGACAGGATCAGGAATGGGGACATTGCTGATATCAAAGATAAGGGAAGAATATCCAGATAGAATGATGCTTACTTTCTCTGTATTTCCATCTCCAAAAGTTTCAGACACAGTAGTGGAGCCTTACAATGCAACACTTTCAGTTCATCAACTGGTGGAAAATGCTGATGAGTGTATGGTTCTTGACAATGAAGCTCTCTATGATATTTGCTTCAGGACTCTCAAACTCTCCACTCCAAGTTGTAAGTATTATACAAAATATAATTAAGTAATTATAACTGTTCTTTTTCTAATAGCTTAAGTTTTTAGATGGTGTTATCACAATTCTACATTTATCAAAACAGGCAGAGGTCTTGGATTCAAAATTTTGTCGCCACCCAAAAAACAAAAAGTATTTTCTTGTGTTTGGCACGAGTTTCGCTATGAAAAGAATCAAGCCTAGACGTGAGGGTGTGTATTGAGACATAGTAATAGAGTAAAAGTTTGCTCTCTCTAACTGTTTAATGGCCTAATTCGTTTATAAACGTGATCAATCTTTAGTCATAATTTGATTCAAGATCTAATATATCTGCTTTGTTGTTGTGATCAGTTGGAGACCTGAATCATCTAATTTCAGCAACAATGAGTGGTGTGACATGTTGCCTGCGATTCCCTGGCCAGTTGAACTCTGACCTTCGAAAACTAGCTGTGAACTTAATTCCTTTCCCGCGACTTCACTTTTTCATGGTGGGATTTGCGCCTCTAACATCAAGAGGATCTCAGCAATACCGAGCACTTACAGTCCCTGAACTGACACAACAAATGTGGGATTCAAAGAACATGATGTGTGCTGCTGATCCACGACACGGTCGTTACCTCACAGCCTCAGCACTATTTAGAGGCAAAATGAGCACAAAAGAAGTAGATGAACAAATGATGAATGTGCAAAACAAGAACTCGTCGTATTTTGTGGAATGGATTCCAAATAATGTTAAGTCGAGTGTTTGTGACATACCACCTAAAGGGCTTTCAATGTCTTCGACGTTTGTTGGGAATTCAACTTCAATTCAAGAAATGTTTAGGAGAGTGAGTGAGCAGTTTACTGCTATGTTTAGGAGAAAGGCTTTCTTGCATTGGTATACTGGAGAAGGAATGGATGAAATGGAATTTACTGAAGCAGAGAGCAATATGAATGATCTTGTGGCAGAATATCAGCAGTACCAAGATGCAACAGTTGAAGAAAATAGTGATTACGAAGATGAAGCTGCAGAAGATTAAAGGTGTTCGACAAATTTGCTGTTACGTATGTTCCTTGCTGCAATGAAACTCCATTAGATTTATGTTTCTCAGCCATATTTGTACTGCGTTTATCTTTTATGTCATACTGTTTTCTGCAAAATTTTCTTTGTCATGCTCTGCCTAATATGTTATATCATGTCCTGAGGTATATCACTACTCATTTACAAGGTTAAACGGCAAGAGCATAAATATCTTCTATTTTCCTGACTTTGTAAAAAAAAAAAAAAAAAAAAAAAAAAAAAATCTATTCTGTTAGTAGAATTTGAAAATTTACCTAATATATGTTGAAGATACTTCTTATGATTGTGAGTCATGAGTCTAACTCGTGGATGTTAATCAAAATCAATAGCAAGATCATTTTCAGCAAAATTTACCTGAAGTTTGAAATTAAATTACGTAGGTTTTTAGAAAATTACCTCGTAACTCAGTACTACAAATTTTCAGCATCATAACTTCACCCTGTAGGTTGATAAGTACATTCCTTTCAGTAGGCGATTTTGGATATTTAGCCAAATTATAACTGCAGAGGCTGACCATGGGATTTTCCCAAAACACGCAATATCTAGCTAAATTAGGTTAAAAACGAAATTCCATTATAGTTTAACCCAAACGGGAAGGGGGAAGGCGAGTCAGTATGCTAATTCTTTCACCATTTTCCTAGTACACATTATGAAGGATCCTTTATAATTATCAGGAGAGACCCTTATACAATGTCTCTCTATCTCTATAAGGTAGGGGTAAAGCATACGTACACACTACCCTCCCTAGACCCCATTTATGGGATTACGCTGGGTTTGTTGTTGTTGTACCCTTATACAATGTGCGCTCTTCTTCTCATCCAATTAGAATCCTCTTATAGGCACAAATTGAACATGACTACTCTAGGAGTAGCATCTATTGGCAAGATTCTGAACTTTAAATTTCAGGAGAAGCTTAATAGTACAATCATTTGAGGCATTCAGTGCATTGACATACGGCAGAAAAAGTGAAAATGAGGGTGATCTGCTCATGACTTCACGAGATAAGATTTTGCTTTCATCCGTGGTGATCGCTAAAAAGTAGATTATGATGGAGATATTTGAAAAATGAAAATCACAAGCGGCTCAATCAAAGAAGAGGTTAACAAGGAAGACAGACAAAAAGTTACCAATTCCAAAACCACAATTACACTCCTTTGCGCCGAAAGATGCATGGGTGAGCAACAAAACAAAACATAGAACTCAATACGGATGCTATATGCATCAAATTATAGGGTAGAATGGCAGCTGAATGAAGAACAAATTCCAACCAGTACAGTAATTTATATCCTAAACACAGGCAAACAACCCGATTATTACTTGGGAGACTAAACATAACATAAAATTACTGCAAGGCATGCATGTTGATATTCGAGTACATAAAATGGGACTGGATCCACCACACATTTGGATAATTCAGTTCTTCTTGGCAATGAACAAACCCCACCTCTGCTCACCTGAAGAACTCCTGATTAGCTTGGCCTTCCAACCTCCAACTATTTCATTATAGTCTTGCTGTGATATTAAAATCAGAAACAAAAGTGAGGAAATTATTCTGTAAGAAACAAAAGTTAAATGACACAAAACAGAAAGAGGAGATAAAGTGCATCAAATGATGAAGCACTCACTTCAGAGAAGTCGTGGATAAATGACTCTCTTTCCTTCTCCACAGTATCTAACTCCTTTTGCAGAACTCCAATGAACTGCAATGCAAGTACAGACATACAAGTTGTTTCAATATCTTCCTAGCCTGGCACACAAGTTTAAACAAGATTTGTAAAACACATACCTGTTCAGTACGATCCTCGGCCACAACTTCATTAAAACCCGCATCTCTGAGCATCTATATGGTTAGCACACCCCAAAAAAAAGTTGCGTCAAACGATAAACAGGCAAATAATAGAAGGGGAACAATTACATGGAATGGATCTATACCTGCCCATATGCTTCAACATCATGTAAATCATAACCCCTTTGTTTAATATAACCTGCAAATTCTTCTGATGCTGTTCCTGCTTTTTTGCAGTAATCACTTATGAGAACTTTGCCTCCTGGTTTCAGCCACTTGTAGAAAGATCTGAACAATGCAGGTTTGTCCTGACACCACACCATTAAAACAACAAATAAATAAAACCATGAAAATCAGGCATAAGAAATAAATTGACTTCAACAGTGAATGATTAAAGGACAAAAGTGACAGATAATTTGGTGGTGCAAGGCTCTTCACCATTAAAGATAAAAACAAATTAGCAAAATACATTGAATTAAGAGTTGTAAAATGACTGAGAAAATGAGATGACATGGATGTGTTCCTAAGTTTGCTACAGAAGAATATATATGCAGTGAGACAGGAGGGGGGTATGGTGCAGTGAGACAGGAGGGGGGTATGGTGCTAATCAATTATCGCTCATCTGTCACTACATAAAATAAAATTAACTACAGATAAAACAATTGACGAAGGAACCAAAAGGAAGATAAGATAAATATAAATGAAGAATATTAGTTAATAAAGTATTGGGGAGAGGTGATCAGACAGGACATGGCGCGACTTAGGATTACTGAGGACATGACCCTTGATAGGGAATTATGGAGGTCGAGCACTAAGGTTGTAGGTTAGGGGAGAGTGTGAATATTTCTACAGCACAATAGAGGGAGACTATCTAGTTAGGAGTTAGACTAGGAATGTCATTGGTCATCTATTGATGCAGGGCTTTACCTTCTAGTGGTACTATACCAGCCATCTATTTCGTATTTAGTATTTCGTATCCTGTATTTCATATTTCATATCTCTTAGGGTCTCCTGGAAACAGCCTCTCTACCCTTCGGGGTAGGGGTAAGGTCTGCGTACATATTACCCTCCCCAGACCCCACTTGTGGGATTACACTGGGTCGTTGTTGTTGTTGTTGTTGTAAAGATTTTGAAGCTCCACACAAGTGAAATTTTACCTGGATGTGAAGGATAGTATCCCGACTGTATATCACATCAAATGCGCCATCAGGATATGTTTTCTTAGTGCAGTCAGCAACCTCAAATTCAACAGCACATTTGAGACCAATAGCACGCTCAAGAGCAAAAGAGATCATGTTGATAGACAGGTCAATGCCAACAACGTGAACATCATACTTGTCAGCCATGTAGAAGTCACCTCCTCCAATGCCACAGCCAACATCAAGGACCTTTTGGCCAGGCTGAAGATTCAACATGGCTACAAATTCTTTTGTAGTTTCTGCTCAAGAACAAGTACTGCATCAGAAACTAAATAATTGGAAAAGAATATTATTGGATTACATTAAGCCAGAAGAGACACTCGCAAGCAGATATCTGCGCAGAACCAAGTACACATTTGTACAAGTCCTCACCACAATGACATGTCAAACAAAAGAAACTTAGTCATTATAAACTTTTTAGGTCTGAGGACGTAATCGGAGAACCTACACATTGTAAGAAGAGACATTCATGGAGCCAATGGACAACACTTAAAGAGGTTATTGGGTTCTCTGATTCAACACAAGTGTTTTGCAGTATGAGTAGTTATGTCAAAGGGCATCTATGGTAACAAATGTTTGCCCTGTACCAAACGCATGGTTGACTTATAGTCATAAATTTGGTCTCTAGTATTATTGATGAATATATATCTATGATGAATGAGATAACCAACTTGTATTGTATCAGTTGGTAACCCCAAAGGCTGAAAACTCATATTAATAATCCCTCTATATTACACAAGACTAGAGTAAGACGTGCAATCTGAGAGGCATACCAATTCCTCCCGTGCTCACAAAACCTTGTCCAAAGACATGTTCATAGCGCAGAATACCACTACACTTGTACTGAACAGTGTCCAAGAACCGCTGAAATCCCCTGTCATCCTCACAACTAACCTTCTGCCATGTCCAGCAAATCTGCAATGTGCAAGTAGCAAGAAAACATTGCTTGGATTGTGAGTTAACATTAACTAACAAAAGGGTCAATAAGGAAAGCATGATTCTACCTGATTTTGATTCTTTTTGTTCCTCACATAAGCTCCGATGCACTTGCAACCAACGAGAGAAAGTTCAAATGATTCTCCATTACCAGCATTTACATGGCATTCCTTGAAAACCTGCGCTTGACAGCTATTTTTTCAGCTCTTCTTACTATGCTTTCCGCGTAACAATTAAGAGAGGACCAGAAAATGAGATCCATGTAGAGTAAGTAAGAAGAGGCAAACCTAAAGAGTTATTTTCAAAGTGACAAATGCATCAATTCAAGCCTTTTAGACTTTCATTATGTGTAAAGGTAAGGATTTGGGTAAAATTATTTAATATAAACAGTGTAATTTAGTGTCCACAATAAAGCTTCAAAGCACTTTATGAGAAAGCTGCAATTCCAGGAAAAAATGAAAAGATGTGGAGAAAAGAAAATGCCTTATCTAGGATTTACTAAAGAGGATCATTTAATGGTGAAGAGAAAAGACAACGATATACACATAGAAGCACGATAAAAAGATTTACTAAATGGAGCCAAATGGTTGGTCAATGCAATAACATACTTCAGCCACTTTGTTGAGTTGAATGCCAAGGAAATAACAAATGTTCTTAAACAACAATGCATTTTTCTCATAATATAATGTTGGACAAGAAAGCAGTTGAAAGCAAAGCTAAGACCTTTGTGTAAAACCTAGGTTCCCGATAGTGGGTAGGGTTATTCTTTCGCTTGTGGTCTCCTGACTGATGGAAGCATGACTCTCTGAAAAATATGTAACCACCAACTTTCAACCATTTAACCATTCTCTCAACGAGATCCTGAACCTGCGAGCAAGGGTAGAAACAGTTTCAAATGTTAAAGCGGCAACTAATTAAACAGCAAATCAAGTCAGAAGTAGTAGTAGAATTGCCACATAGCGCTGAATGCAATACTTTCAACCTAAAACCATTTTCCAGTTCTCTAAAGGAACGGTCGGTGGAAATAAAGGTTAAATACGCATGGAATTAAATTCTTATTTTCAGCTATTTTCCCTATAAAAGCATGTTTAGCAAAGAAACACTCCGTTTTATTGAGGATCGTGGCATGTCACTTGTTGGAGAGAGATACTGACCCAGAGAGATTGGAATTGACTTCTTTTTGTAAAATCATAGTATTAGTTTAAATATGTGTAACTAACAATGTGCCTGTATACTTCAAGATTTCCCTAAGCATGACCTCCATACAATGTGCCTGTATACTTCAACATTTGCCTAACCATGATCTCCATACACCACCATTAAGGTGGATATTTAGTATTAAAAAAAGCATTAAATGCTAAAGAGTGACCAACCAGTGTGTTGAATATTAGCTAATCTTTATTAACTGAATCACAACCCTTCAGTCCAGCGTAATTTGACGCAATTAACTGTTCATCCATTTTTATATAAAGGTAACTCCAGTGATTTTCTATGTGGAAGATAAGGCAAAAGATAGAAAAGAAACTTACCTCTCCATCAGAAAGATACATCAATAGCCAGTTAGAAAATATCAAGTCCACTGATTCAGGTGAAAAGTTCAAATCTGGAGAAGTCACATCAGCACACATGAACTTGACATTCTTATGGTGCCCGTTAATGCTTTCATTCTGCAAGGAAGCAAATTAGAAGGATCAGGATATACATAAACCTATTAAGTATATCATCACTTAAAAAGCATGAAGAAGTGACAAGTAAATCTTCTAAACCAACTCTTATTTTCTCTTAATTCTGAGAAGTATCTTATAACCCTCCAGATGCACAGCGCATTGTTGACAGAGACAGAAAATGCAAATATCTGAAAGGCAAACAGACACAAACCTTCTTAATTGCACCTTCAATGAAGTCCAGTGCTATAAGCTGTCCAGCTTTCTTGGCTAATTCGCCGGTGAAACGGCCAATACCAGCACCCAATTCCAGCACAGATTTCCCTTCATATGGCGGAAGGAGAGACACCACCTACATGACCAGCCAAAAGTTTCAATTTTGGGGAAATATTTAAATTGTCATACACGTAATCATATCCACTCACAAACAAACCAAATAGAATGTGCGGTTCTGAAACAAACTCGAGGACAAAAAATTTGCTAGTTTCCTCTCAAAGCAGGAAATAGAATAACCTTCTTCATAAGGCTACACTGGTAAAGACAACTCAATGAACTCAAAGATGTTGGAACTCGAAAGAGCTCCAGGCTGTATGGAATCAGTTTAAAATATGAACAAAAACCCGTCAATTAACCTTTGTCCATGTAATAGGAATTAGGTCAAAATCTTACCCCTAGTTACTGAAGTTCAAAACCGATTAAATTGCATACTGAATAGACTTCACTGAGGACAATTATGTACCTGGGAAATGCTGGGCAATTACTAGTTGAAGACAAGTACAGGGGAAGAAACAATAATTTTTTTTAAAAGTTATCCTATGAGTCAGTCCCAGCTTCATCAGTCACTAGGAACCAATGACATCACTCATCATGATTATTCTTTTTTGTGACTGTAAGAAAGCATTTGGGAATCAAATAGAAATTCCCATATTCAAGGATATTTGTCATTTCAGATGACAAGCAGGGAATTTCAAAGGTACTGTTGCTGGCATGATAAACAACGTCTAATAAGTTATAGGTACTAATTACCAATTACACATCCTAATATAAAATCCCAAAACAAAATTAGCACTATACCACTTTTTTTTCTTTTGGCAAATGTAAAGGGTATGTTCCAAAAAGGAAATCAGTGAAAATGATTGAGTCCGGAACCAAAGTGTGGTCTTTTTTTTCTTCAAATCAAGGACATACTTCTTTTGAGAGATGGCTCTACTTCTTATAGATCTCGAAAACCTCTGTGTCCAAGAAGTACCTTAGCATGCCAAGTTTATGTCGAAGGTGCGGCTCAGGTAAGCCTTCAATCTTGCAATCTCATCAACATCATCACCAGTGACCACAATATTATAAACATTTACTATGATCCGGCTCACTTTCTCACCCTTTATTACGAAATGTGTGTGATCAGAAGCACACCTTTTGTAGCCAAACTAAACTATGGCCTTACTGAACTTCTCAAACCACGCCCTCGGGGATTGCTTCAATCCATACAGGGCTTTCTTCAATCTGCATACTTTATGTGACTCCCCTTTCATTCCATATCCGGGTGCTATCTCTATATACACCTCCTCGATTTTTTAAGCAAAAAAACTCATTTGGAGCTCACCCATCCCACAAAAAGTGATCTTCTCCGTATTGTAGCAAGCTAACACCGGATTCAAGGAGTTGTCGTGTAGTGGATCTCGTCTATTGCTCGTTTCAGCCACCAAATCATCAAATTTTTACATTTCAAAAAACTTTAAATCGAGGTATTCCGACTTACTTTTTAGTAAAACCCATGTATAAAAAATACTTATGAGTTATTTTTTTTACTGTGGGCTACGTTTTTTTGTGATCGTTTTGTGATTTAATTAATTTGTTATTTTTTATCCAGATTAGATTATTTATGTGCTAAAAAATTAGTAAAAAAGATATATTGTTATTTTATGAATAACTATTGTTATATGTGATTTTATTGTTGTACGTATATTAATATGTGACTTCATTATTGCTTAGTGCCCTTTAATGTTATGTTGTGCCCTTAATTGTTATGTAGTGCTCTTTAGCGTAGTAAAACTGATAATAAATTTTAGCTTATGGTAGTTGACTTTGTTCATGGCCATTTAAACAGTATTACTTTAGTGCTTTTTAAGATTCTGTTGTGTAGAATAAATACATGATCTACTTAACAAACTCGGATAGAGTACTAATTATGGATTTAATGTATCCGTAAATAATTATCAAATATTAAATAGGTATCATAAAATAATCATTTGCCGGGAAATTTGGGCAAAATATGAAAGTTAACAAACAAATCATTACGAATGAAATAAATTCAATATTATTTACTATTAAGTTTGTAGTATTTTTTATATTATTAATTATTGAATATATCTTGATTACTTATGAAATTGTAATATATAATAATTCAAAAATAACTTTAAAAAGATGATAGTTCAAACAAAACCATGTAGAATTTTAGTAGAAAAATGTTGGAAACTAACATATGAAATATTAATATAGAAAATTTATCAACCTAAGTATTTGTTATATGAATAATTACTAAATTATCTTTGTAGTTATTAAAATTAATCATTTAATTATCTGTTAACACCAAAAACATCTGAAAAAATGATGATAATTCAAACACAAACCCTCTCGAATTTTAGTGAACAAATGTAAGAAAATAACATAAAAAACAACAATATAGAAAATTTGTCAAACTAAGTATTTTTATATGAATACTTATTAATTATATCATGTATAGTTATGAAAATTAATTATTTAATTCTATACCCAAAAATAGCTGAGTAAGAAACAAACATATAAAATAATGTAATAAACTAACATATAAAATAATAATATAGAACAATATCGACTAAATATTAATATAAAAGATAATGCAATATATTTAAAGATGTTAAACAATTAAACAGAAAAACACTTTAATTAATATTGTTCAATTTACAGACATCGTCATGGAGGTTCCCCTGTGTATCACTGACCTGCATCTCGAGAGCTACTGTTGCTACAGGGCAACCATAGGTCTTCACACATCTGTGATGGACAGTGTCTGTCCCAGACATATTGACGATATGTGGGAGTTCATTAGGGACCACCCACTGCATCCCCGTATAGTTAGACGCCTTTAGGATACGGGTTTCTACAGGATCATAGAGATCGGCAGCTATGATAGAATCAGTACTTCCTAATCAACATAGCTTTTACAAATAATTACGACAGTAATTTTTACCCAACCAAGATAAAGCTAATAAAGTAACGGACCAACTGTATGATAAGACATAGTATTAAAATTGGATATCAATAGATCATTTAAGGAAGCAGAAAGTTAGTATATATACCTCAGGCCTCTCTTCTTTGTCAAGATCTGCTGCTTTAGAGTCGAGCATCATAGCCTCTACAGTAAGTTCCGCAGTGTGCTCCATCCAATAACTCTTTTGAACCTCACGCTCTTGTCCTATAAACACACCACATTCACAATCAAAACCTTAACAACAGTCAAAATAAGTGACAAATCAAGTAACAGACCTGAAGTAGCAGCCATTGTTGCGTGATGATAGATGATTCCGATCTGATGAGTTGGATCGTTGAAGAAAATGTAGGTGATCTGGATTGGGTATTAGGGTGGGAGAAAATTGCTAAAAACCCTCAATGGCAAGGCGAGATCTAGAAAAGCTCCTGGATCTACGGTTATTCTTTCTACCTTTCTGCTGCATCAGCTAGACGTAAAATGTTTTGTGAATTGTGATGGGTTATGGCTATCAATGGACTTGACTTGCCTATTTATAGGAAACGAAATGGCATTGAAAATGGGTAAAAAGAGTAACGTATATCTGATGATATTTTTGGGTTTATGTGTACCAGAGAGAGAGAGAGGGTTTTAGAAATTATAGGAAGGTGAATGGCGAAAAGGGATAATCGGCGAGATGATAGAGAAACGTTACTTTTGTTTTAAGAGCCGTTTGGACATAACAATTTTTTCCTTTTTTAAGAAAAAAATTTCATAAAATTTTTAATTTTTATTCGAAGATGTATTTTGAAAATTTGAAATTCAAAAAGATATTTTTCAAAATTTTCACTCAAATAACTCACAAAACTTCAAAAATAACCTAAAAATATATTCATATCCAAACACAACTCTAAGTGGGCGTTTGGACATAAGAATTGTAAAATTCCAAAAAAGGATGGAAAAAAAAATCAAGTGAAAATGGTATTTGAAATTTAGTGGGCGTTTGGACATAAGAATTGTAAAATTGTAGAAAAAAAGTGAATTTTTTTTAAAGTGAATGGTATTTGAAAGTTAGAGTTGTGTTTGGACATGAATATAATTTCGGGTTGTTTTTTGTGCGAGTGATTTGAAGCGAAAATTTTGTAAACAACCTTTTAGAGTTTTCCAAATTTTCAAAAAATTCCAAATTTTATCTTCAAGTGAAAGTTGAAAATTTCAATGGCCAAACGTTGATTTAAAAAAAATGAATTTTTTTGTTAAAATAAATGAAAATATTTGTATGGATAAACGGCCCCTTAGAGTTGTGTTTGAAAGTCAAATATCATTTTCACTTTGAAATTTTTTTTACCCCTATTTTAAAATTTTACAATTCTTATGTCCAAACGCCCCCTAAAAGTAGCACAATATTTGGTGAAGATGAATATGATATCACCGGTAGTGGGCCTTTGCCACGTGAAATTAGGGCATTTGCATCTATACCCGCTTTTTGTGTCACGTTTTAACTTGTGCCCGCTTTGCAAAAAATTACAAATGTACCCGCTTTTTCGCATAAATTCAGCATACGGGGCTGAAGTAGCAAAGACAATCACGCAAAACTTCAGCATTCTAGTAGTCGGGCCTAAAGTTCAACTCTAGAGCTGAAGTTTTTGTTTTGTAACTCGCGAACTTCAGCTCTAGAGCTGAAGTTTTTATTTTGTAATTTTGATTTTTGGCCATTATTCATCTTCCAGAATGTTTTAGACGTGAACTTTATATGTATGTTGAAAGCCTCGTTTTGCCAAATTCACTGGTAGAAATTTAAAGAGCTGAGGATCAATGAGTGAAGGATCACTTTGCAATAGTCAATTTCACTGCATTAAAACAATTCAAAGAATCGCAAATCCATAGTGTTGGTAAAACTTGGACTCGTCTGTTCCAACAGTCTTTACTGGACTTTCTTTTTAGTTTCTATTGTCAATTTTTGCACAGTTATTTAATTCTGTTCCTAGTTAATAGGATGAATGGTTACCATTTGAAAACGAACAGTGAATAAACCATTTAAAGTTGTTAAATAAGAGATGTGAAATCTCCATTGGAATCTCTCCTACTAAGTTATAATGGGAATGAGAAAGAAGAAATTTCCATTAAAAGTACGGAATTTAAAAAGAAGAAGAAGAAAATGAATAAGGAGAAGGAGGAGGAGAAAGGGGGCTGAAGTTATTTAAACAGTGGGTATAAGTTAAAAAAATTTAAAATAATGGGTATAGGTTGTGCAATTTTTACCGTGAAATTACTGAAGATTCTCCGTTACGCTAATTTGGACTGATCTACCCTGTTGTTGGGTAAAAATAGCACGATATAGCCAGTTTTCGGACTGGTCATTCAAAAATAGCTAGCATTTACGAAGTCAATGAAAAATAACCACTATTTTGCTGCAACAGAGACCGGTCCAGCATAATATACTGGAGTTCGGTGCACTTGTGTATGAACTCCAACATATTATGCTGGACCGATATACTTTGCTGACTCCAGTATAATATACTGGAGACTGGAGCACCGGTGCTCCAAACTCCAGTATATTATACCGAACAATTATACTTGCTGGAACTCCAGTATATTATGCTTGAGTTCTAGTGTACTTATGCTGGAACTCCATCATATTATGTTGGAGTTCCAGCATACTTATCCTAGAACTCTAGTATAATATGCTGGAGTTCAAACATACTTATGCTGAAACTCCAGTATAATATACTGGCGTATTTTTCGGATTTTGAACAGTATTTTCGCTCAGATTTATCTTTACATGAAAAGTGGCTAAATTTCGATTGCTTTTGAAACTGGACTATTTTTGAACGACCAGTTGTAAATCTGGCTATCTTTGAATTTCTCCCTGTTATAGGCCCAGGGTCGCTGCATCTTAAGCTCCCTCTTAATCAATTTGGGAATGTTACACAAATAACCGGCCAAATTTATTATTTAATTTTTTTAGCCAGTATACATAGATCATATATTAATTATACATACTTATACATTTATTATGTATAAAGTATATAAAATATACATATATTATATATTAGCTGGCTATTTTAGTTTTAAAACTTAGGTGGATAGCTATTTGGCTTAACTATCCTCCGACCCGAAAAAATTAAGTGAGTCACAAATAGGGTTTAGTTACCAATAATTAACCATTAATTCATTCTATCAAAAATAGCTATAAGAACTCCATTCATATACAACATTAAAAATAATTAGTTAAACAAGATTTCTTCAACGGCTATGATTGCAATTCACTAAAAACACATAGATGAGACAATACATAAAATTTGAGGGAACTTAGAGGTAATTTGGAGTCAAAATTTGTTATAATGTTATACATCGTTCAAAAAACTTAGGCATAAAAGATTTTTTTTCAATGGGTATGTTTGAAACTTATTAAAAACACATAGATGAAGCAATATATAAAATTAAGTAGAGGTAATTTGGAATCAAAATATGTAGCTGATATCGAATTTAAAAATGTTCTGTGACACATCTATCTAATAAGTATCTCATATACAATATACATGGATACATTAGGAATACAGAAAGGATACATATTTGATATATATGAGATATGCAAACGGATTAGGGAATAAAAATAAATAGGGTCCTTGTATTTATATGGTAGGTTATGGATTATTGGTTAATTAAAAGAAAATTTCTTTAATTAATCCGTTGGGGATCCACTAGGGTTGAGGTAATTTTAAAAACGTTGGGGAAATTTGACCAAATATTATAAGAAATGTTAAATGTGGACAATATCCGAGAGTAGAAGTGTAAATATGGCCATTTTCCCTAAATAAGATAGGAATTTATAGCTCATATGGCAAAGGCTAATACCTTATTTATTTTAAATAAATACCCTTTTAAAAATTATATTCCATAGCTACTTTTTAATTTCTTATAGCAAATATTTATTTATGATCACCTCCTACCCTTAAACCATAAAATAAGCGTTGTATTATTTTTCTCTCTCCCTTCAAATTTCTCGTATCCCTCAAATCTCTTGTATCCTCTACCCCATATATATTCTTCCTCTGTCTCTATCATCTTCCACCTTCACCTTTTCAACCTAACCATTATAGCCCCTCCGTTTTAACTGGTACTGTCACGACCATAAAAAAGAAATGGTGAATCCATCACCTTCAGATCTGAAGAAGGAATAACTTAAAGAAAAGCACCAATCGAAAACGGAAAAACAAAAGAATTCAACAAATAGAAAATAAACGCCGACAGATCGATAGGTACCCTAATGATTCGAATTTCATTGTTGAGAAGGCGAGAAGCCCTAATAATATCATCAGTGGACATAACATAGAGCTAGTCATCTTCGAAGTTGCTATCCTCTGCCATCACCGTTTCCATCGTATCTTCTATCTTCTGTTTGTATGAGAATCCGGGGAGAAAACGGAATTAGAGAGTCGATCTGGGTAGCTTGTGCAATCAGAAAGCTTTCTTGAAGATTCTGTTAATATATTTCAATGTATCTCGTTGTATTTCATTGTATTCATTGTCTTTTTTTCTATTATATTTCAATATATCTCGCTGTATTTCATGTATTTCATTGTATTCATTGTCTCGTTGTATTCCATGAATATATTCATATATTTTTTAATTAATATAATTTATGTATTCAGATGTATATATGTATTCAAATTGCTTTGTTTTTGTTGTATTTATCGGCTGGAAAAAGTATTAAGCATATTTCGCCTCAAATACAGATTATGGGTGATGTAATTGAAATATATTAGGAGTCTATTGTGTTAATTGATTCACTTTCCATTTAAAATCAACTGAATAGGCCACGATTTGCGCTACTTACGTTATTGTATTCACAATTACATGTCGTGAATACAGTCGAATACAATATCTGTCTAGCTGTAATCCCCTGTTTCACACCGCGAGTACAGTCGAATACAAAAATTTGTCTAGCTGTAATCCCATGTTTCACACCTAGAAATGTTACTGTATTCATGAATACAGTAGTTTAAATACATCGAATACATTCTAAAAAAACTGAAACATAGTTATAGAAAGTAATATAGTAAATGATAGTTACAACTAGCTAGTAACTACTAAACAATAGTGATTTGTGAAAAAATTTCAATAAAATAAGTAAAAATAACCAATGGCCCTAAAAATTGGATGTTGGAAAGACTAAAGAGGGGAAAAGTAGCCCAACAGGACGGTGTTACGAAGTACCTTTCTGTAAGGACTGGAACGGCCCAAAGTAGCTCAACAGCCGTCAATTAGGCCCAACAGAAGAAATTACTGGGCCATTGGGTTACACGACCCGTAAATGCATGGTGCGTGAGCTGTTATTAATGCAAAAAAAGCACGGTATAGCCAGTTTTCGGACTGGTCATTCAAAAATAGCTAGCGTTTACGAAGTCAATGAAAAATAGCCACTATTTTGCTGCAACAGAGACCGGTCCAACATAATATACTGGAGTTCGGTGCACCTGTGTATGAACTCCAGCATATTATGCTGGACCGGTATACTTTGCTGACTCCAGGATAATATACTGGAGGCTGGAGCACCGGTGCTCCAAACTCCAGTATATTATACTGAACAATTATACATGTTGGAACTCCAGTATATTATGCTGGAGTTCTAGTGTATTTATGCTGGAACTCCATCATATTATGCTGGAGTTCTAGCATACTTATCCTGGAACTCCAATATAATATGCTGGAGTTCAAGCATATTTATGCTGGAACTCCAGTATAATATACTGGCGTATTTTCCGGGTTTTGAACAGTGTTTTCGCTCAGATTTATCTTTACATGAAAAGTGGCTAAATTTCGATTACTTTTGAAACTGGGCTATTTTTGAACGACCAGTTATAAATCTGGCTATTTTTGAATTTCTTCCGTTATTAATTGTAGTAGGTATTAATTCATTAAAAAGATTTTTTGCCCAGGAATTGCTGTTTTATGATAAATATATTCTACGGATAGTTCTATAACCAGATTAATTGAAAATGAAACCGTGCTCTTTAAACTAAAACATTCCTTCACCAAAAAAATAAAATAAAATCTAGATAGTATTATCACGTAACCATAAATTTGGGAGCTTCTGCTAGGTTTTAAATGCTATTTGCCTTTCTGAGTTATGACTTTGCAAACTGGTTTATTTTGTAATGACAAGTTTATAACATGACATGATTTTGATATTCATTTTAGCATTTAAAGTCGGTTGTTAACATGTATTTTTACCTTAATTAATACGTAATTGAGTTTTCTGCATCTCTAAGTTCATACATGTACGGTCTTCTTAGATTGGTCCATAATATATCGCTATATTCATACACCACGTCTAGTTAACTGTTCATATATGGTTTAAAACTCTAAACGACAAGAATTAATTTTGTTATTAACTGCACTGCCGTTGTCTGAATTTGAGGTAAACAAGATTTTAAATAATTACGTAAAACTAAGCAAATAAAAAAGGTAGGGAATAAAATATAAAACGGTGATGGTCCCGCTCCGTTTAAAATTGAATTTCTTTTTCATTAACGGTGTGTAACATTTATAATAACTGGTCAAACATGTTATTGTTTGCAAAAAAGTTACTTGAGATCCACATTTGTTCTTTCCCATACAACTATTTGGACTCCTAGCATTTTGCAACCTTAACCTTTGCCCCCCACCCCAACCCCTTGTTTTTTTTTCCATGGAAAAAGGATAAAAAAATGTAACGCTCCACTATACACATCTCATTTTTATTAAAAGAATTAATTCAAATAGCCGTCTACCTAATTTTTTAAACTAAAAATTGATGATGGATAATATATATATATATATATATATATAACTATGTATAATTAATATAGCTATTTGTGTAATAAAGTAGCATCTTGTTTTTCTTTCCTTTCCCCACCTATAATGTAATAATAAAAAATTAAAAAGAAACTGATAATGTTCTCTAAAGTTGTATAGTAGAGCCATATATCTCTGTGCATGGGAAATTCGCATCGCACAATTCTCGAGCTACAGTATATCCGTATATATAAAAACAAATTGAAAGTGAGGGCATGACAGCCAAACATAATCTTGGCTAAAATAGGGCCATGTCATCATCTACTTCCTGTATGAATATAATAAACTATTTCTGTAATAAAAACATACTATTAATATTTACAGCTATGAGAGGTCCATGTATTTGGAAATAAAATCCGATTATTTGCAATTTTCAATTCACTCCTCACGTGCAAGCACTTTCCTTTTTCTATTTTTTATCATCCTATAAAATTCTATCTTGGTTGGGAAAAAGGAGTCGAGAAGCAAGAGTACAAGGAACTTTAGAGAATCTCAGAAGAGAAAGGCTGCAAAATTAACCACAGGGAGAAGGATATTTTAATCTTTTTTTCCTACATAAAAGCATATTTTCAAAAAGAGTGTCGATGGGAATCAAAAACTATATAAATAAAAAAGAGCACGTTGGTTTATAAAGTATTTTGCTCTTACACAAGGTTTAGAAAAGATTGTGTGACATAAACAGTCTAAACTAATAAACGATTTGAAAAAGCTACTTTGATGGCTTGAACACATAACTTATAAATTACAAAAAAAAAAAAAATTTATCGTTGCTCCAAAACTCTATAAACAGGGGCGGATCCACCCCTTTACAACAGGGTGGCATAACACATGCTAAGATGATAAAAAATTTATATACCAGTGTTGAAATTTTCTTAAATTAGGTTAAATATCTAATTCTACCGCTCGCAGCTGTAAATTAGACAAAGATGCCATGACTGATAGATCTTTTTGAAAGCTTTTCTCGTGTGAAAAATTCAAGTTTGAAAATTATCTTGAACCTTATCCGACTTTCCCTTTTCGTATGCTTTTTATTTCTTTTTTTCCCAATCATTTTCCTTCTTGGCTCCCTCCCAATTTTCTATTTACCGTTTCATTATTTTTTGTATTTTTCTTTTCTTTATTCTATTATTTATGTGTGGTCTCTAACAAGAACACTCAAAAAAAAGACTCCAATATTATAAAATTTTATAAAATAAGAATTTATCTTAATCTCAAATTTATGAGTTTGCTTCTTTCATATCCGAGAAATTTGAGTCTTAATGGGAATTTTCGATTGAGATCAAATTTTTTTCATCTTTTTTTTAATTATATCATAAATATTTGTGTTATTCTATAGTTATTAAATATAATTTAAATCTCTTTACTATTACATTATAACAAAAAATTTCTAAGCATTGCTTAAAAATATGAAATTTATGATTTTAATTTTTGAGAACTTCTAGTTAATTTAATTCTATACTTGTGAGATATAATTTATCTATTGAAGATATTTTAAAAAAATTTCCTATTCTGCTTGATGTAATTCTATCCTTCAAGATGTTATCTTGTGTAAATTTATTTTAATATATAAAAAAAGATGTAATTTCCTAGTGAACATGTTGAATTTACTTGTGTTGTTATAATTAAGGTATGGTTCCTTATTTAAAAAATCGAATAAATATTCCTAATAAATTTCATATTAGTCATTATAAGATATACATTAAAAGAAATTATGATAGATGCCATCTTCAAATCCTAGATCCGTCCATGTCTATAAATAATAAATAAAGATGGTAGAAAACAAAAACACGCATGCACGCAATATATAATAAATTGATACAATATCGACAGGACAAACGCACAAAGGTTTGTCTTGGGAAAGGCCGACCCAACAAAAGTTAGTGGGAGACATAAAGAAATCTCCCTTTAATTTTCTTTCTTTCTTTTTCTGTACTATTATCTATTTGTTCAATTCCATTTATCGTCTAAGTTTTCTCCCTCTTTTAATTTGTTTGCTTAAAATCTCTGAAATTTCTGATGGAAACCAATGCGATAAGGACAAGACTGATGTCGTCGCCTGTCTTGACATTGTCATTTCTTTGATGTTTCCTTTGGCTTTATATATGGACTCTAACCAATTTCTTTTTATGAGTTGGATATATACGCATTAGCAATATGTAAAATATTTATAATATATCGAGTCATCTAAAATGATATTTTACGCGATCATTCATAAAAAATAAATTTGTACTATCTAATCTGAAAAATAAAAATTAATTACTTATTATAAAAATTGAATCATTATACTGTTGAGTCCCATATTGGTGGATTAATGGGCATTTGATAATTTTAAATAATTTTGGACAATCTTTATTTCTTAAACAGACTTTTGAGATTGAGTTTGGTATAAAGTTTATTCTTTTAATCAGATAAGTGGAAAAAAATTAGATCGGCAAAATATAATAACGTGAAATCTCTTTATTATAGGTAGATCGATATCCAACCAGCCACTTGGGGGTATTTTTCTTACAGATAAAAAAAATAAAAAGAAATATCCTGCATACAAGTGCGTGCCTACTTCACTTTCCATATTTTCATAGGCCCATAGTAATTCTTATTAATTCCATGTATTTAATGCTTTGCAGCCCACATTATTTTCTTCAAATTTTTGCACTGTCGTAGTTCATAGTTACAAGTCGTCTCACCTGATCAAATCTTTTACAATGGATGCTGCTATATTTTTCTTTCAATAATGAAAAGCGCTTGTTATTTTCGAGAGGTAATTGCTTATATACATCAGAATAATTAATATATATATATCAAATTTTATGTGATGAATTATGTGTCAAGAGTTTTGCTTACCTAATTATTCCATCCGGTCCACAATAAGTGACCAATTTACTCTTTTATTTTGATCCAAAATAAGTGTCTATTTATATAAACAAAAAATAATTCAATTTATTTTTCTAATATTACCATCATGTACGTATCCCTAAACAAACTTGTACTCCTCACATTAACTATACTGCAGCATTTAATTAAGGATAGTTTAGTCATAGTAACTATTTTTATCTAAAATTTAGTATTTTCTTAATAGGTGTGCCAAAAGTAAATTGATTTTTTATTGTGGACCGGACCGAGTAATAGGAAGATAAAAGCCCTTCTGCCTTTATCTTCTCATCTCTCGCTATTTACTTGATTATCTCAAATCTCAAATACCAGAAAAGTATTTAACCAAAAAAGAAAAGGTAACTAAAGTAGCAGCTAATGTGGACTAAAATGACCAACTTTACACCATAGTTGCACTCTGGTCATTTTTGAAAACGCGGCCATCAAGAGGTACGAGGTTCAATTCTATCAGGCGAAGTTTTTCCAATTTGGCAGTCACATAAAGCGGCAGAGAAAATAATAAAACCAAAATAATGTTATTACGAAAGAAAAGTAAAAAGAAAGCCAAAATGCAATAGCAAAAATTATTAGACAAAAAAGTTTCTTAGTATGTAATTATGTACTAGTGAGAATGTGCCCGGGCATAGCTCGGGTCCAACATCGAACTATCTGATATTGTTGTTAATACTATTATTTTTAGATGTCACTCACTCTTGAATTTAAATTTGCCGCGTTGGTTATGTAGATGGTGATAAATTTACATCCTCGAAGGCTATTTGTTGCAGGTTGGGCATTTTTCTCGGTAAATTAGAGCGTAAATCTCTACAATATTTTTGTATAACACAATTGATATGTACCAGGTTATAAACGATTCGACTGTAGTGGGAGAAGTAATTTTTCTCCAAAGTTATCCGGCCAAGAAATTGAGTTGTGGAGTCTTGCAATAGTATTATAATACATAATATTTTGCAATTGAGAGAGATATGATATAAGGTCGATTCAGATAGTTTGTGTAGATAGATTTAAAAGAAGTTACATCAAGATCGAAGAATTAAACTTAGTATACACACTGCAAGTGTAATAAATTGAGAAAATAAGATATTTCATATTTGTAAATCACAAATACTTTATTTTCTCTAGCTGGTTTGCTAATGAAAGCACTACTTTAATGCAAATGATTGAAGAAAATAATGCAAGCACTTAGGTAAATTTGTACTAAAGGTATCAATATTAAATAGAAAAGGATGTAATTAGACAAGAGATACACGAATGTTGAATTTTCCTTGTAATTATATGAAACATATTATTTTCACGCTACCAAAGTAAATGCAAATAACCAAACAAAGCATAACCTAATCCTTTTGATAACTAACGCTACAATGAAGCTTTTTTCCGACTATATCACTTTTGTGTACCAAAAGAAACACTCACATATTGGCATATGTAACGGATATTTTTATCTCTATCGAAATTATTAGAATGAGTAGCAAAATTATTAACTAAAAGTCTATATAGAATGAGCATATTTGGGAAAGATTTTTATACGGGGATGAGGAATCATAAGTGGATGTGAGTCATAGGTAATATCAATGCAAAAGTTACTTGCTTTACATCAAAGTGTATATTCACCAACAGTATGAGCCCGTATACTCTAATTGTATAAAGGCGTGCTAACACAGATCCAACATTTGCAAGTTCTTTAGTTCGATTCTTTGTTAGCTTTATTTATATCATATTTATTTTAATTAAGCTGGAGTTTGTTCTTCCCACATTAATCCCTCTCCCCCTCTTTCCAAAAAAAAAAGGATAGTTCTTGTGTTATATTTCACATATAATCCTAATTTATCTTTTGAATTCAAGCAATGGCAGGTTCATGTTACAAAATTTGGAAAAAAACCCTTATTTACAAAATCATTATGAAAAGCTTCTAAAGCAATCCGAGTAAAATGTACTTGTTATCTCTTTTAGCAACTATAAGAATGAGCATGTATCGCTCTAATATTTCAAATTCTAAAATGTACATTGACATCTCGACAACTCTTCATTTTAATAAATTAGTTTTTATTTTTTAAATTTTTATGCATTATTTATTTTATATTTGGCTAGGAAAAGTATATACTTGATCTCGATATTTTTGAAGACAATTGCACCTATATATTTTTATCTCATGTGCTTGCAACGTCCAATTAATCTAATAGTAAATTTTTTACCAACCACATATAATTCTCTTCTTATCCAATCTAAAATCACAAATGAAATATTTCTTTTTTCAAGACTGCCATCAGTACACTGGAAATCACCCTGAGTGCCTAAGAAATTAGGTTTCATAAAAATAATAAGTATTACGATAAAATTTGTAATCAAACTAAGTTTACAATAAAGGTGCACACATCTTGAATATGGAAACTCGATCATGCTCCCTGTAATTGTGTTTTTATCATTTCTTTTTTGTCACCTATACGTCAGTGACATCAATTTTTGTTTGTTAGAATTGTAATAGATGTAGGTTTCCGTAATACATCTTAACATCTAGAATAATCTTATTAGTAAGTGTTTGACTTTTCTTATTATGTTTATCATAAGGAAAAGCTAATATCTTATCGTGCTTTAACATAATTTTAGAGAATATCCAATAAGATTTAAATCCTAAATACATTAACTTATACCAAATAGTAATAAGAGTTTTAGTGGTACATCTTTTTTAATGTTGTTGCTCTGTTATTTTAACAACTGATTCGATTATTTATATTGTTGTATACTTTAGTAGTAAGTAAACTAGTATTAATACCCGCGCGATGCGCAGACATAAACAACATCAAATTATGATTTGAATAATTTGAATTATGTGCAAATAACCTTAAAATTAAACCTTCTATATAGAAATTATAAACAATTATTAGATATTAATTAAGAAGCAGACATGAAATCATTTTTCAGATCTCGTAATGGATAACATATTATTTTTTTCTATACCGTAATGATCCAACCCCTTGATTTTGGTACTTTGTATTTTATTTTACGGACAATATTAAAGAATATTAAACATATAACGTAGTGAACTATCTTGTTTGAGCACAATAAATCATATTATGTCATGACCCAGATTTTCCACCCTCGGGAATCGTGATGGCGCCTACTCGTAGAAGCTAGGCAAGCCACGCAATTTAGAAATCTTGACTTCTTAATTTTAGTCCTTTTTACCAATTTCTAATAACAGGTGATCAACATTTAAATAATAGCGGAAGACAAAAATATGCGGAAGACTTAGACTAATATAATACCAGAATCAGTACAAAAATATCAACATACGTCTCTACCCAGAAACCGGTGTCACAATATTCACGGACTGTCTATGAATACTACATACAGATGTCTGAAGAAAAGAAATATAGTCTGTCTCGGATACAAATGAAAACAGAACATATAAGAAGATAGAAGAGGCGTCGGGCCTGCGGACGCCTGCAGGACTACCTCGGGGTCTCTGTGGACTGAAGGCTGGCTCCCAAGTGACACTGTCCCAGTGCTGCTCCGGTATCTGCACATAGTGCATAGTGTAATATCAGCACAACCGACCCCATGTGCTGGTAAGCGCCTGGCCTAACCCTGGCGAGGTAGTGACGAGGCTAGGACCAGACTCCAGATAAACTTGTGCAATTACATAATATACGGCAGAAAATAAACAAGAATAAGCAGTTTAAATGGGAGGGGGTAAATGCTTCGGGGAACATATCAAATCCAGCAGAAATAACGAGAAATATGAGAGAAACAACTCAAAATCTACAACAAGTAATAATAACACTGTTGCGGCGCGCAACCCGATCCAATATATATCTAACATAGTTGCGGCGCGCAACCCGATCTAATATATATAACATTGTTGCGGCGTGCAACCCGATCCAATATATATAATATTGTTGCGGTGTGCAACCCGATCCAATATATATAACATTGTTGCGGCGTGCAACCCGATCTAATATATATAACATTGTTGCGGCATGCACCCGATCCAATATATACTCCCTCCGTTTCAATTTATATGAACCCATTTGACTGGGCACAGAGTTTAAGAAAAGAGAGAAGACTTTTGATCTTGTGGTGTAAAATGAAGCACATATATTTTGTGTGGCTATAAATCATTGTATAAAGGTAAATTATTTCTAAATAAGGAAATGAGTCATTCTTTTTGGCACGGACTAAAAAGGAAATAGGTTCACATAAATTGAAACGGAGGGAGTATAACATTATTGCGGCGTACAACCCGATCCAATATATTTATATACCTTAAACTCAATCGTACCACGAGTCCTGGCAAGGGATCAACAATAAACTACACTATCCCGGCAAGGGAATTCAATAGTAAAGTATATACGTCTCGGCAAGGGAGAATCGGCTATAACTAATTTCAACTTGATCCCTACTCATCTCAGCTAACACCAATACTCAAGCTTAATTAATTTTTACGTAAATAAACTACAGCCTTGCTCAACATCGAGAATCACCAATCAGAACATCCGTAGAATCATTTAAGAACATAACAAATATCAATTTAAGACTCACTGTCATGCTCGACTCCAACGTATAGATACTCGTCACCATGCCTATACATCGTACTCAACAAGAAGTAATTAGCAAATAGGACACAAATCCTAACCCCTCAAGCTAAGGTTAGACCAAACACTTACCTCGAACTTCCACTGCCAACTCAAGCCTCAAACACCACCTTTCTTTTCGAATTTGGCTCCAAATCAACGGTATCTAGACATATTTGACTTCATAACATCAATAAATGCTAAACAATCCAATTCCAATGCCTAATTATAGCTTTCCAATCATTCTTCCCAAAAATCCAAAAAATCGACTCCGGGCCCACTTGGTCAAAACACGAGGTTCGGACCAAAACCCGATCACTCATTCACCCACGAGCCCTAATATATAATTTGTTTTGAAATCCGACTCCAAAACGAGGTCAAATTCCCCAAATAATCAAAAATCCCTAACTCTACCGAAATTCCTAATTTTCTACCCTTGATCTCATGTTTTAGGCTTAGAAATATAGTGGGTGTTGACAAAAATGGAAGGAAACAAGTTAAAGATTAATTACCCAAGAGGTTATGGTAAAGGAGTTCTTCAAAAATCGCCCAAGAGGTGTGGAGAAGATGAAGTTTGTGAAAATTTATGAAAATCCCGTAAGTGTTCTGTTTTTGAGACTTAAAAATAACTGGGCGGATTTGTTCATCGCGTTCGCAATAAGCCCATCGCGTTCGCGATGAGTTAGGTTAGACAAGCCTTCGTGTTTGCGGAATACGGCTCGCGTTCGCGGAGCTTTGGCTCCTCAAGCCCATCGCGTTCGCGGGCCAATGGCCGCGTTCGCGATGCATAAAGTGGTGACCCTCCCCAGCCCAGGCTGTAAGCCTTCGCGTTCGCGATACCATGCCCGTGTTCGCGAAGGGAAGACCCCCGATGCTACGCGACCTGGTTTACGCGTTTGCGTAGAAGGAAATTCCTTCAGCATAATTATAACATCGCGTTCGCGCGGGCCATCCCGCGAACGCGAAGAAGACAGCATCAGTACACCAGATCAGCTGTTTTCTGCAACTTTTCTTAAGTCCAAACTTTCTGAAACACATCCGAAACACACCCGAGCCCTCGGGGCTCCTAACCAAACATACATACTAACTCAATAACATCATACGAACTTATCCTTACGATCAAATCGCCAAAATAACCTCAATAACAACGAATTAAACCTCAAAATCAAAGAATTTTTCTCAAACTTCTTAAAACATCAACTTTGGCAATTTAGGTCCGAATCACGTCAAATGACATCCGTTTTTCACCAAATTCCATAGAAACATCTTAAATCATATATAAAACTTGTACCAGACGCCGGAACCAAAATACAGGCCTGATACCATCATGTTTTAATCAAATTTCATTTCAATTTTCTTTAAACAGTTTCAAAAAATATTTTTCTTTAAAAATTCATTTCTCGGGCTTGGGACCTCGGAATCCGATTCTGGGCACATGCTAAAGTCCCATATTTTCCTACGGACCCTCCGGGACCATTAAATCTTGGGTACGGGTCCGTTTACCCAAAACATTGACCGAAGTCAAATTAACCCATTTTATAGCCCAATTTTATCATTTTTCTCAAATTTTCATATTTAAGCTTTCCAGCTATGCGCCCGGATTGCGCACGCAAATTGAGGTGATGCTAAAAGAGGTTTTCAAGGCCTCGGAAACACATAATTTAATTTAAAAGCAAGTGATGACCTTTTGGATCATCACATTCTCCACCTCTAAAACAATCGTTCGTCTTCGAACGGACATAAGAAGGAAGTACCTGAGTCGGGGAAAAGATGGGGATAACTGCTCCGCATACCGGGCTCGGACTCCCAGGTCGATGCCTTAGGAGGCTGACCTCTCCACTAAACACGAACAGAAGGAAAACTCTTTGATCTCAACTGACGAACCTGCCGGTCTAGAATAGCTACTAGCTCCTCCTCATAAGACAAGTCCTTGTCCAACTAGACAGTGCTGAAATCTAACACGTGGGATGGATCGCCATGATATTTTCGGAGCATGGACACATGAAACACTGGATGCACAGCTAATAAGCTCGGCAACAATGCAAGTCTCTAAGCCACCTCTCCCGCTCGATCAAGAATCTCAAATAGACCTACGAACCTAGGGCTAAGCTTGCCCTTTTTCCCAAATCTCATCATGCCCTTCATAGGCGACACTCTAAGCAAAACCCGTTCACCGACCATGAAAGACAAATCTCGAACCTTGCAATCAGCATAACTCTTTTGCCTGGACTGAGCTGTATGAAGCCTATTTTGAATAATATTGACCTTGTTCAAGGCCTCCTGAACCAGATCTGTACCTAAAAATCGAGCCTCTCCCGGCCCAAACCATCCAACCGGAGACCGACACCACCTACCATATAAAGCCTCATAAGGAGCCATCTGGATACTCGACTGGTAGTTGTTGTTGTAGGCAAACTCTGGCAAAAACTGATCCCACGAGCCTCCAAAGTCAATGACAAAAGCTCGGAGCATATCCTCCAAAATCTGAATAGTCCGCTCGGACTGCCCGTCCGTCTGAGGATGAAATGTTGTGCTCAACTCAACCTGTGTGCCCAACTCTCGCTGAACTGCTCTCTAGAAACGGGAGGTAAACTGCGTACCTCGGTCCGAAATGATAGACACGGGCATACCATGAAGACGAACAATCTCCCGGATATAGATCTCAGCTAACCTCTCGGATGAATAGGAGACTGCCACAGGAATGAAATACGCTGACTTGGTCAGCCTATCAAAAATAACCCATACTGTGTCGAACTTCCTCCGAGTCTGCGGGAGTCCAACAACGAAATCCATAGTGATCCGCTTCTACTTCCACTCGGGAAGCTCAATCCTCTGAAATAAACCACCAGGCCTCTAATGCTCGTACTTAACCCGCTGACAATTCAAACACAGAGCCACATATGCAACGATATCCTTCTTCATTCTCCACCACCAATAATGTTGCCGCAAATCCTGATACATCTTCGTGGTGCCCGGATGAATAGAGTACCGGGAGCTATGGGCCTCTTCTAAAATCAACTCCCGAAGCCCATCCACATTAGGAACACAAACTCGACCCTGCAATCTCAAAGCTCCATCATCATCTAAGGTAACCTGCTTGGCACCGCCGCGCTGCACCTTGTCTCTAAGGACACATAAATAGGGATCATCATACTGCCGATCACGGATATGCTCCAATAATGAAGAATGAGCTACCATGCAAGCCAACACACGACTAGGCTCAGAAACATCCAACCTCATGAGCTGATTGGCCAAAGCCTGAACATCCAAAGCAAGCGGTCTCTCACCGACCGGAATATATACAAGACTTCCCATACTGACTGACTTTCTACTCAAAGCATCGGCCACCACATTGGCCTTTCCCGGATGGTATAAGATAGTGATATCATAATCTTTCAACAACTCTAACCACATTCTCTGCCTCAAATTCAACTCCTTTTGTTTGATCAGATACTGAAGACTCTTATGATCCGTGAACACCTCACATGCCACGCCATATAGATAATGCCTCAAAATCTTCAACGCGTGAACAATGGCTGCCAACTCCAAATCATGAACCGGATAGTTCTTCTCATGAATCTTCAACTGCCGTGAAGCATAGGCAATGACCTTGCCATCCTGCATCAACACTGCACCAAGCCTGAACATCCAAAGCAACACTGTCTCGAGCTTCTAAAAGCTCACCTCACACTCATTCGACCATCTGAACTGGGTACCCTTCTGGGTCAATCTGGTCATTGGGGCTGCGATAGACGAGAACCCCTATACAAACCGGCGATAGTATCCTGCCAATCCCAAGAAACTCCTAATCTCTGTAGCTGATGCTGGTCTAGGCCAGTTCTTGACTGCCTCAATCTTCTTCGGATCAACCTGAATACCCTCTGCTGATACAACATGACCCAGGAATGCAACTGAACTCAACCAGAACTCACACTTCGAAAACTTAACATATAACTGACTATCTCTCAGAGTCTGAAGAACCACCCTGAGATGTTGCTCATGCTCCTCCCAGCTGCGGGAATATATCAAAATATCATCAATGAAGACTATCACGAACAAATCCAAATAAGGCTTGAACACTCGGTTCATCAAATCTATAAAAGCTGTTGGGGCATTGGTCAACCCGAATGACATAACCAAGAACTCATAATGCCTGTACCAAGTGCGGAAAGCTGTCTTAGCGACATCAGACGCCCTAATCCTCAACTGATGGTAACCAGACTCAAGTCAATCTTTGAAATACCTTTGCACCCTTAAGTTGATCGAACAAATCATCAATCCTCGGCAATGGATACTTATTCTTGATTGTAACCTTGTTCAACTTCCTGTAATCAATACACATTCTCATCGACCCATCCTTTTTCTTAACAAACAACACTGGCGCACCCCAAGGCAAAACACTGGGTCTAATGAAACCCTTCTCAAGCAAATTTGCAACTGTTCCTTTAACTCTTTCAACTCAGGTGGGGCCATACGATACGGCGGAATAGAAATGGGTTGAGTGCCCCGAGCCAAATCAATGCAAAAGTCAATATCCCTGTCGGGTGGAATACCCGGCATCTCTGAAGGGAATACCTCAGAAAACTCACAAATAATAGGCACAAAATCAATAGAAGGAACCTCAGCACTAGAATTACGTACATGTGCAAAATAGGCCAAACACCCCTTCTCGACCATGCGTCGAGCCATCACATAAGCGATAACACTACGGGTAGAATGACTAGGAGTCCCTCTCCACTCTAAATGAGGCAAACCTGGTAAAGATAAGGTCACAACCAAGATAGCATGGTAAGGTGATAACCAGTCCATCCCCAATATAACATCGAAATCGACTATGTCCAGAAGCAGTAAATCTACTCGAGTCTCAAGACCCCTAATCACAACTACACAAGAGCAATGGACTCGATCTACCATAATAGAATCACCCATCGGTGTAGACACATAAACAAGAACACTCAATGAATCACTAGGCATGACCAGATACGGTACAAAATAAGATGACACGTATGAGTATGTAGACCCTGGATCAAATAACACTGAAGCATCTCTATCACAAACCAGAACAGTACCTGTGATAACCGCATTTGAAGCCTCAGCCTCGGGCCTGGATGGAAGGGCATAACATCAGGGCTGGGCCCCACCACCCTCGACTACATCTCTGGGATGACCTGCAGCTGGCTGACCTCCACCTCTAGTGATCTGAGCTCCACCTCTAAATCCTCTACCTCCACCTCTAGCACCTCTACCCCCACCTCTAGCTAGCTGGGCGGGCTGTGGAACACCTGGTACCTGAACCATAGCACGGGGACCCTGTTACTATGATCGAGTACCCACCAATCCCGGACCAGCCCTCCTGATATGACCATACTCACCACACTCATAGCATCCACCTGAGTGCTGCGGCTGAGAAAACTGAGACTGACCCTGGCAACCTGAATGACCACCCCGAAAATTCTGGAGCGGCGGTGCACTGATAGGAGCTGGTGGTGCACTGTAGGACTACTGATCAGAATACTGCACCTGAGGACCACGACTACTTGAAGCACCGTGAGAGACCTGAAGTGCTGATTGGAAAGGCCTCTACCATATGAATATCTATCTTCAGACGAGGTACTACTGAATCTACCTGAATGACGGGGCCTCTTGTCCGACCCATGACCATCTTCCTGTGACAGAACCATCTCAACTCTGCAGGACACATTGTCCGCCTCCTAAAAAGTAATCTCACTCCCAGCCTACCTAGTTATCTGAAGACGAACCGGCTGAATAAGACCATCAATAAACCTCCTCACCTTCTCTTTCGGTAGGAAGTATGACAAGAGCATGGCAAGCCAAGTCGATGAATCTGGTCTCATACTGGGTAACAGTCATGGAACCCTGCTGGAGACGCTCAAACTGCCTCCGATAGGCCTCTCTCTAAGTAATGGGGAGAAACTTCTCCAGAAATAGCTGTGCAAACTGCTCCCAAGTTAAGGCTGGTGATCCGGCTGGTCTAGACAAGTAATAATCTCTCCACCAAGCGAAATGTAGCAAAATCAACCCCATTGGTCTCAACAATACCCATATTCTTGAGAACCTCGTGGCAGCTGTCTAGATAATCCTGGGGATCCTCAGTAGATGCACCACTAAAAGTAGTAGTGAAGAGATTGGTGAACCTATCCAGCCTCCACAAAGCATCGACAGACATAGCTTCTCCATCACCGGTCTGAGACACCACACCCGACTGAACTACTCTAAATGGCTGAACCGTTGGAGTTTGAATCTGGGGAGCTACCTGCTCCGGAGTGTGAGTAGTAGGAGTCTGGGTTCCTCCTCTAGCTTGAGAGACGGCTGGTGATGCAGGAAGCAAGTGTGCCCAGGTGACACTCTCCATAAGGCCCACTAGTCGGACCAGAACATCCTGAAGAACTGGGGTGGCAATAAACCCCAATGGGACCTGAGCTGGGCCCACCGGAACTGCTGGGGCTGGAACCTCATCATCAAATTCAACCTGAGGCTCCGCCACTGGTGCTTCTACTCGGGGCTGAGCTCTACCCCTACCTCGGCCTCTAGCACAGCCTCGACCTCGCCTTCTGCCCCTCGTAGGAGCTACTGCTAGGGGCTCGGGCTGCTGAGCAGTGGATGAGGAAGCATGTGTTCTCGCCATCTACTAAAGAACAGAGTAGAAATTCAATTAGCATTGAGAAACAGAACCGCACAACGAGAAAGAACAAATGTGAAGTTTTTCCTAACTCTGTATCCTCTAGAGGATAAATACAGACGTCTCCCTACCTATCCCTCAGAATCTACTAAGCTTGTCCGTGAATTGTGAGACCTATGTAACCTAAAACTCTGATACCAACTTGTCACGACCCGAATTTTCCACCCTCGGGAGTCGTAATGGTGCCTACTCGTACAAGCTAGGCAAGCCACGAAATTTAGAAATCTTAAATCCTTCATTTTAGTCCTTTTTAACAATTTGTAATAACATATGATCAACATTTAAGTAATAGCGGAAGACGAAAATATGCGGAAGACTTAGACTAATATAATACCAGAATCAGTACGAAAATACCAACATACGTCTCTACCCAGAAACCAGTGTCACAATATTCACGGATTGTCTATTAATACTACATACAGATGTCTGAAGAAAAGAAATACAGTCTGTCTCGGATATAAATGAAAACAGAACATATAAGTAGATAGAAGAGGCGCCGGGCCTGCGGACGCCTGCAGGACTACCTCGGGGTCTCTGTGGACTGAAGGCTGGCTCCTCAAGTGCTACTGTCCCAGTGCTTCTCCGGTATTTTCATAGAGTGCAGAGTGTAGTATCAGCACAACCGACCCCATGTGTTGGTAAGTGCCTGGCCTAACCCCGGCGAGGTAGTGACGAGGCTAGGACTAGACTCTAGATAAACCTGTGCAATTACATAATATACGACGGAAAATAAACAGGAATAAGCAGTTTAAATGGGAGGGGGTACATGCTTCCGGGAACATATCAAATCCAGCAGAAATAACAAGAAATATGAGAGAAACAACTCAAAATCTACAATAAGTAATAATAACACTATTGCGGCGCGCAACCCGATACAATATATATCTAACATAGTTGCGGCGTGCAAGCCGATCCAATATATATAACATTATTGCGGCGTGCAACCCGATCCAATATATATAACATTGTTGCGGCGTGCAACCCAATCCAATATATATAACATTGTTGAGGCGTGCAACCCGATCCAATATATATAACATTGTTGCGGCATGCAACTCGATCCAATATATTTATATACCTTAAACTCAATCGTACCACGGGTTTCGGCAAGGGATCAATAATAAACTACACTATCCCAGCAAGGGAATTCAACAGTAAAGTATATACGTCCCGGCAAGGGAGAATCAGCTATAACCGATCTCAACTCAATCCCTACTCGTCTCAGCCAACACCAATACTCAACCTTAATTAATTTCCACATAAATAAATTACAGCCTTGCTAATCATCGAGAATCACCAATCAAAACGTCCGTAGAATCATTTAAGAACATAACAAATATCAATTTAAGACTCACGGTCATGTTCGACTCTAACGTATAGATACTCGTCACCATGCCTATACATCGTACTCAACAAGAAGTAATTAGCAAATAGGACACAAATCCTAACCCCTCAAGCTAAGGTTAGACCAAACACTTACCTCGAACTTCCACGACCAACTCAAGCCTCAAACACCGCCTTTCCTTTTAAATTCGGCCCCAAATCAACGGTATCTAGACATATTCGACTTCATAACATCAATAAATGCTAAACAATCTAATTCCAATGCCTAATTATAACTTTCCAATCATTATTCCCAAAAATCCAAAAAATGGACCCGGGCCCACTTGGTCAAAACATGAGGTTCAGACGAAAACTCGATAACCCATTCACCCACGAGCCCGATGTCACGACCCAATCTCCGAACCCGGTCGTGACGACACCTCTCGTGAAGACAAGGCCAGCCAGACCAAAACGGAACACCTTCTTTAAACAGTTAATCATCATAAACAGTAATAACATATAATATAATACTCATAAATTGCGGAATTTAACGATAATAATCGCAAGAACCATCCCGACACAACCCTAACTGGGGTGTCACAAGTCACGAGCATCTACTAGGATATAAATACAACTGAAAGCCTGGAGTGTACAAATACAGACTAATTAAATGAGGAGAGAGAAAAGCAGTGCTGCGAACGCCGTCAGCTACCTTGCTAAACTCTGATGACTCTGCCTCCGATCAGCCAAAACATACCTGAATCTGCACACAAGGTGCAGGGAGTAATGTGAGTACTCCGATTCAGTGAGTAATAATTATAAATAATGGCTGAAAGTATGAAAACACGTAAATGCACAAAGCAATTCCATATCAAGCAATAAAATCACTTAAAACAGTAAATCAGTGAAGAAATCAAATGATATTCCTTTTAAAACAATTAAAACAGGTAATTTAATAGGTAAATAACAAGTAGAAATCCGCCCCTCGGGCACAGTGTCAATCGCTCAGCATAGTATCAGCCCCTCGGGCTCACTCTCAGTACAGTATCAGCCCCTCAGGCTCAGTATCAATCACTCAGAACAGTATCAGCCCCTCGGGCTCACTCTCAGAATAGTATCAGCCCCTCGGGCTACCTCACAATCACTCATATCAGCCCCTCGGACATAGCATCAATCACTTAGAACAATGGGTACTCGCGCTCACTGCGGGTGTGCAGACTCCGGAGGGGCCCTTACGGCCCAAGCGCTATATCAAGCCACCTCGTGGCATCATCACTCCGCATATCCTCACATCACTCAAGCCACCGCGTGGCATACAAAGTATCTCAGCCCTTCGGCTTCATATCACTCAGCCTCACATCACTCAAACCATCGCGTGGCATAAATAGTAACTCAGGCCCTCTGCCTCATATCACTCAGCATATCCTCACCTATGGCCCTCGGCCTCACTCAGTCCGGAAATCATCATAAGCCCCTTGGGCATTAGTAAAATAGTAGTTCTTAGCCCAAAACATGATGTAGAAATATCATTTTAGTTTCAAATCTGAGTAAAAGTGGCTGAGCTTGTAAAACAGTAGATATCAACAGGACTGAGTTCAAATAATAAGTCAAGTAGTGAGCAAACAGTGATAAAAATCCCCGAAAGGTTCAAATAGTTGACACGAAGCCCAAATATAGCAATCAGCCCAATCATGATGATAACAAATGAATTTTAGTTAAATATTCGGTAAAATCATCAATCGGGATGGACCAAGTCACAATCCCCAGTAGTGAAAGACCCCACGCTCATCATCCAGCTCGTATCTTGCCTCAATATAACACTACGATGTGCAATCCGGGGTTTCAAATCCTCAGGACATCATTTACAACCATTACTCACCTTGAACTGGCTAATTCTTTAGCTCGCGACGCCTTTAACCCTCGAATTAGCCTCCACGCGTGTCGAATCTATCCAAAATCAGAACAAATATGTCACAATATGCTAAGGGAACAAAGCCCAAGCAAAAACATTCGAAAATATCAAAAATCCCGAAATTAGCAAATCCCGAGCCCTAGGCCCACATCTCGGAATCGGGTAAAATTTACATTTTCAGAATCCTCATACCCCCACAAGTCTAACCATACCAAAATTATCCAATTCTGATACCATTTGGTCCTTCAAATCATCATTTTATATTTTTGAAAGGTTTCACAATTTTCTTCCCAAATTCCATCTCAAATCACGAATTAAATGATGAATTCAGTGATAGATTCATGTATTCTAGCCAAATCTGAGTTAAAATCACTTACCCCGATGAATTTCTTGAAAAACCTTCGAAAAATCGCCAAAATCCGAGCTCTCTAGGTCAAAATATTAAATAAAATCCAAAACCTCGTATTTATAGGGTACCCCTCAGGTTTCAGCCTCCGGGGGCCGCACCAAATCAACCGCTGTCCGCGCAAGCCAGTGCGGTCCGCGCAAACACAACCGCAGCCGCACAGGCCTTCCTCTGCAGTGACAGGCTTTAGTTTTTGGCCATAACGTTTGCTACAGATGTCCAAATTGCGATATATTTACCTTTCTGGAAACTAGACACGAAGGGCTACAACTTTCGTTTTTGAAGCATCTCAAAATTCCTTGTAGATTAAACGATATGAGCTTCCTAAGTCGGACCGACGATCTGCAGATCTTCATGACCGCGGCCGCGGTCACTTTTACGCGCCCAGCACTAAGCCAGCGCGCCCAGCGCTAATTCTACCGCGGCCAGCACTAAAAATTCTGCCCCCATCCATTTTCTAAGTTCCGAAATGTCCGTACTCGCTCAAAACTCACCCGAAACACACTCGGAGCCATCAGATCTTAACCCAAACACATAAACACCTCCCATAACATCATTAACACCTAGTCGAGTTTTTGAATCACTCTGAACAACATCAAAACACAAAATCAACTTCGGATTCAAGCCTAAGATCTCCAAGAACTCTTAAATTATGCTTTCGATCAAAAAGTCTATCAAATCTCGTCCGAATGACCTGGAATTTTTCACGCACATCCCAAATGACACAACGAAACTACTGGCACTCTCGGAATTCCATTCTAACCCCTATATCAAAATATCACCTATCGACCGGAAAGCGCCGAAATCTCAATTTCGCCAATCCAAGCCTAAACCTTCCACGGATTTCCAAAATGCGTTCCGATCATGCTCCTAAGTCCCAAATCACCTAACGGAGCAAACCAAATCATAAAAATTCTCATCCGAGATTAAATACACATAAGTCAAATTTTGGTCAAACCTTTCAAATTTTAAGCTTTCAACTGGGTCTATTCTTCCAAATTCATTCTGATTAACCTGAAACCCAACACCAACGATTTACATAAGTCATAATACACCACACGGGGCAAGTCATACCCGAGAACTGGCGGGCAAAATGCAATAGCTCAAAGCGACCGGTCGGGTCGTTACATCCTCCCCCACTTAAACATGCGTCCATCCGTGAATGTGCCAAGAGCTGTTCCAAAAGCCAACCAATTGCTGAATAACTTCACCATGCACATGCCCGGGGGTGATCCCATGTCACCCTATCTCGCATAGGTTCGATAACATAATATAACGGAAATTTCACAATCCATCCTAGTCCATGAACTATGGAACCACATTTCCTCTTCTAAAATTATCGACACGATCAGAATTTCACATTTATACTTTGAATAAGTCCGAACAAGCGGTAACAAACCATATATGCTATCTCCAGTGCAATCACATGATATACCACATAACTCAACACTTGTAGTGATAACTTCTAACCACAGCAGCTGCACAAAACATCTGCATACCGATAGAAAAATTCTTATCAACTAGAGTCTCATCCCAACACTTTCATATACTGCCAATGATCACTAAGACACGCGGTAAGCCATAACCATTTTCCAGATCAACCATTCATGAAGCCACTTCTTCCTTGGCAAATACCACAACAAATTTCCGAACCGAAGCTCGATACTATCCTTCCAACCTGCTGAAATCACATCCGTGCGTATTTATTAATGATCCCCAACGATCTCCTCTAATCCAACACATTCTCTGGTGACATGACACATCCATACAGGCCTAAGCCACAACTTGCACAAGACACGCATCAATACGCAACAGTCCGAACATACTCAAATCATGAAAATGACTCAAATGAAAGAGTTGTATCTCAAGCTCGCCGGTAGCACCACAACACAAGGCTGAGAACCCGTCTCACATCATAGGAACAAAACACACGAGTCTAACCCGCAAGGTCATACCTCCACATAACTTTGCTACAATGTGCGATCCTATCCAATACTGCCCCACATGAACCACCTTAAGTCACTAGCTCGAAATCGACAACCACGCACAATTTGATATCTGGAACCAAAACAATTCATCATACTCATGGTGAAGTAAATAACATACACCATGCAAACCCGAAAGGACATAACCGATACGCCATTCACCGAGCAACACCCAATTACTCTTCCTGCTCAACTTTCACTACGAGACCCCAATAGAACCGCACCACATATACCTATAACCAACAAATCATAACATCTCACAACACAGAAAGGTAACTCATGGATCTCCCCAGATTACTAATAAGCTCAATAACAATCGAATCAATACACCCCTCAATAGTACAATTCAGAGCCAACCAAGCCGACTCAAATTAAAACCCGCACCCACATTGACCTGCAACGAGATCCTTATCACAAAAATCCTGGAGTTGCTCTTCAACTCCTTTAACTCTGCCGGTGCCATACGATATAGTGCCCGACATCAAATCAATACCGAAATCAACAACCTTGCCCGACGACATTCCCGGCCACAAGAAACATATCCGAAAAGTCCCTCACCACTGGAACTAAATCAATGGTAGGAGACTCTACACTAACATCCGTCATGAAAGCCCAAATAAGGAAGACAATCTTTCCCAGCCATCTGCTGGGCCGTCGAAATATAAAACCACTCCACTAGGGCATAATCCTACGGACCTCGCCACTCAATCCGTGGAATTTCCGGCATAGCCAACAATGTCGCCTTAGTGCAATAGTCCAGAATGACACAATACGGAGACAACCAGTCTGAACCCAATATCACATCCAAAATCTAACATACCAAGCAACAAAAGATCCGCTCGGTCTCCAAATCCCGATAGTCACTAAACAGTGCCGATACACACGACTCACAACCTACACATAGCCTGAATATGAGAACTTCCCGTCTCTAACTCCATATGGCCCATGAATCCATATATCTGGTTCCAATTCCGCCGTCTGAATGCATACCACACCTCGAATACTCAATCATTCCACGAGAGATTATCTAGAATTCCCCTGTGCCACCAAGAAAACACGTGTATCAGCAGTCGTTCTAACCAGAAAATGCCGCAATACTACCGATGTATCACCAACTTAATCATATTGCCCTTTCTGAAAAATATGCCCTCGTCAAATCACCCCAAATTAGCAATACCATTTCCTTAATCATCCGAAAACCCTTCCTCTAATTATCTGAAGCTCGTTCCTCTAATTATCTGAAACTCATTCCTCTAATTATCTGAAACTGCCCGTGCTGCCTAAGAATTATATGACTTTCCGTTCAAAACTGAACCGCAACCTCACGCACACACTTCCCAATCATTTATAACATACTGCATAACCCATACCATTCTAGGATACCCATGAGAACTTCATATCCCTTCCGAACCGCAAGCCACTATGCATTCCAATAGCCAAGAACTTTCCATTGATCCCATCTAGCAAAGAACCACTATACATTCCATGCTCCTCATGCCCATAGAAAATATACATCTCCAACCAAGGTAGAAACCATCAAGGACTCTCCGAGTTCCCCTTGCACAAACCAGACCTGTTAGGACTAAATCTTCTAACTCGACCAAGCTACGCAAGCCATCAAAACCTGAGAGCATTGCCGCGAAATACCTGTAGGAACTCATTACCCCGTACACACCCAAGGAACTAATCATATCCTTGCCATACTGATCCAGCCTACTATCAAGCTACCCCATCTATCTAAATTTCCTTCTGATTCATTTTCAACTTGATATTCTCTCTTAAATATTCTCAAAAGCACTACATTCAAAATACTTCGCTCTGAAGAACTTCCTGCGGATCTAAATCCGTTACCTCCTAATATTAGTACATAGAATCCCACAATTAATATAGAAAACACCACAAGTCTTGACGTCTTCCAAGGAAAACTCAGTTCCTAACCACACATACAACTTGAAAATATCCAATTGTTACATGCAAAATTTTGAACACAATAGGACTATTATCTAGAGGCATCCACTCTACTTAAACCGTAGTTAGATTGATTAAACAAACCGAACAACCTGTGCTTCATTTGCGCTCCAACACTGCAGAATGTGACCTCATTTCGATATATCCAAGCAACTTCCTGACCTATGCACCGAGCATTCCTTACCAACCACAACTCAAGTCATTCCCCGATTCTCGTACACCCATAAGGCATAACATAACCTTTATTGAAATTTCCTTTACTCGAGCCATAACTGATTCACAAATACGCCTCAAACTGGAACCATTAGAGCATATAACCGTGCAATCAACTATTCAATAGCGGACTCCCCCACTTGGCTCAAAGCCATAGATCAAAACACACACCATAACTTATAACGCATATACTTTATTGCTTTCATAATACCATAGTGAGATTAGACTCAGTCCTTCATAAGCTCTTGAAACACCGACCATCGGGTACTTTAACTCTATGTAAATCTCGCATTCACTCTCGTAACAGTTAAGCCCACTCTATCAAGTGACCCAAATTTAAATTTCAACACATATGTTTCACTTGTGAATGAGATCTTCTAACAGACAGCATAAGGATCACACAATTTCAAAACACTGTAGGAGACAACCCGCCTGCTTCGCCTCAATATAACATTTCTGTATACCTTCCACCGTCATACACATTACACAGTCACTTAATTTTCCTGAGTCTGAACTCATACTGCAACATGAAATTTACTTCACTCCAATTAGGAGACATGAAAAGATTCTTCATGCGCCCATAACTCGAGGCTACACATCCAACCACAATGGAAATCAAATACTTAATAGTTCATCTATATACCATCAGACCTTCCTCGTCACTTCCAAGTCATATAGATACCTCTCGCAGTACCAACATACTCATCACATAGTTGTCAGCCACACTTCGACTAATAGGGTCAATACCGCACATATAAGTTCAAAACACTTGCTCACACAATCATCACCTCAGTGCTCAAGCCATAGGCAAAGATCCGGCCTCAAGTCCTCTAGACTGGCCCAACATCAAACTCAGAGAGATCATACCTTGCCCCTCGATCAAGGAATCACAAGCCATTGATGCACATCTGATACTAAGCGCTCATGCGCGCATACGAATGCATGGAAGGAATTTCAAGAGTTATTTTTCAAGCTGAATCAAGGACGCACGATAAAAATTCAAGAATATGAAGTTTTCCTAAAGGTTCTGCAGCCTCTCGAGGATAAATACAGACGTCTCTATACCAATCCACGAGACTCTACTAAACCTACTCATGACTCGTGAGACCTATGTAACCTAGGCTCTGATACCAACTTGTCACGACCCAATCCCCGAACCCGGTCGTGACGGCACCTCTCGTGAAGACAAGGTCAGCCAGACCAAACGGAACACCTTCTTTAAACAGTTAATCATCATAAATAGTAATAACATATATAGTACTCATAAATTAAGGAATTTAACAATAATAACCGCAAGAACCATCCCGATACAGCCCTAATCAGGGTGTCACAAGTCACGAGCATCTACTAGGGTATAAATACAACTGAAGTACAAATACATACTAATTAAATGAGGAGAGAGAAAAGCAGTGCTGCAAATGTCGGCAGCTACCTTGCTAAACTCTGATAACTCTGCCTCCGATCAGCCAAAACATACCTGAATCTGCACATAAGGTGCAGGGAGTAATGTGAGTACTCCGACTCAGTGAGTAATAATTATAAATAATGGCTGAAAGTATGAAAACACGTAAAGGCACAAAGCAATTCCATATCAAGTAGTAAAATCACTTAAAGCAGTAAATCAGTAAATCAGTAAAGAAATAAAATGATATTCCTTTTAAAAAAATTAAAACCGGTAATTTAATCGGTAAATAACAAGTAGAAATCCACCCCTCGGGCACAGTATCAATCGCTCAGCATAGTATCAGCCCCTCGGGCTCACTCTCAGTACAGTATCAGCCCCTCGGGCTCAATATCAATCACTCAGAACAGTATCAGCCCATCGGGCTCACTCTCAGAATAGTATCAGCCCCTCAGGCTACCTCACAATCACTCATATCAGCCCCTCGGGCATAGCATCAATCACTTAGAACAATGGGTACTCGCGCTCACTGCGGGTGTGCAGACTCCGGAGGGGCCCTTACGGCCCAAACGCTATATCAAGCCACCTCGTGGCATCATCACTCCGCATATCCTCACATCACTCAAGCCACCGCGTGGCATACAAAGTATCTCAGGCCCTTCGGCTTCATATCACTCGGCCTCACATCACTCAAACCATCGCGTGGCATAAATAGTAACTCAGGCCCTCGGCCTCATATCACTCAGCATATCCTCACATATGGCCCTCGGCCTCACTCAGTCCGGAAATCATCATAAGCCCCTTGGGCATTAGTAAAATAGTAGTTCTTAGCCCAAAACATGATGTAGAAATATCATTTTAGTTTCAAATCTGAGTAAAAGTGGCTGAGCTTGTAAAATAGTAGATATCAACAGGACTGAGTTCAAATAATAAGTCAAGTAGTGAGGAAATAGTGATAAAAATCCTCGAAGGATTCAAATAGTTGGCACGATGCCCAAATATGACAATCAGCCCAAATCATGATGATAACAAATAAATTTCAGTCAAATATTCGATAAAATCATCAATCGAGATGGACCAAGTGACAATCCCCAGTAGTGAAAGACCCCACGCTCATCATCCAGCGCGTATCTTGCCTTAATATAGCACTACGATGTGCAATCAGGGGTTTCAAACCCTCAAGACATCATTTACAACCATTACTCACCTCGAACTGGCTAACTCTCTAGCTCGCGATGCCTTTACCCGTCGAATTGGCCTCCATGCGAATCTATCCAATTTCAGAACGAATACGTCACAATATGCTAAGGAAACAAACCCCAAGCGAAAACATTCGAAAAATATCAAAAATCCCGAAATTAGCAAATCCCGAGCCCTGATCGGGTAAAATTTATATTTTCAGAATCCTCATACCCTCACAAGTCTAACCATACCAAAATTATCCAATTCTGATACCATTTGGTCCTTCAAATCATCATTTTACATTTTTGAAAGGTTTCATAATTTTCTTTCCAAATTCCATCCCAAATCACGAATTAAATGATGAATTCAGTGATAGATTCATGTATTCAAGCCAAATCTGAGTTAAAATCACTTACACCAATGAATTTCTTGAAAAACCTTCGAAAAATCGCCAAAATCCGAGCTCTCTAGGTCAAAATATTAAATAAAACTCAAAACCTCGTATTTATAGGGTACCCCTCAGGTTTCAGCCTCCGCGGGCCGCACCAAATCGACCGCGGTCCGCGCAAGCTAGTGCGGTCCGCGCAAACACAACCGCGGCCGCACAGGCCTTCCTCTGCAGTGATAGGCTTTAGTATTTTGGCCATAACTTTTGCTACAGATGTTCAAATTGCGATATCTTTACCTTTCTGGAAACTAGACATGAAGGGCTACAACCTTTGTTTTTGAAGCATGTCAAAATTCCTTGTGGATCAAACGATATGAGCTTCCGAAGTTGGACCGACGATCTGCAGATTTTCATGACCGCGGCCGCGGTCATTTTTACGCGCCCAGCACTAAGCCAGCGCGCCCAGCGCTAATTCTACCGCGGCCAGCACTAAAAATTCTGCCCCCATCCATTTTCTAAGTTCCGAAATGTCCGTACTCGCTCAAAACTCACCCGAAACACACCCGGAGCCATCAGATCTTAACCCAAACACATCAACACCTCCCATAACATCATTAACACCTAGTCGAGTTTTCGAATCACTCCGAACAACATCAAAACACAAAATCAACTTCGGATTCAAGCCTAAGAACTCCAAGAACTCTTAAATTATGCTTTCGATCAAAAAGTCTATCAAATCTCGTCCGAATGACCTGAAATTTTGCATGCACATCCCAAATGACACAACGAAACTACTAGTACTCTCGGAATTCCTTTCCGACCCCTATATCAAAATCTTACCTATCGACCGGAAAGCGCCGAAATCTCAATTTCGCCAATCTTAAGAACTTTTAAATTATGCTTTCAATCAAAAAGTCTATCAAATCTCGTCCGAATGACTTGAAATTTTGCGCGCACATCCCAAATGACACAACGAAACTACTGGTACTCTCGGAATTCCATTCCGACCCCTATATCAAAATTTTACCTATCGACCGGAAAGCGCCGAAATCTCAATTTCGCCAATCCAAGCCTAAACCTTCCACGGACTTCTAAAATGCATTCCAATCACGCTCCTAAGTCCCAAATGACCTAACAGAGCTTACCAAATCATAAAAATTCCCATCCGAGATCAAATACACATAAGTCAAATTTTGGTCAAACCTTTCAAATTTTAAGCTTTCAACTGAGACTGTTCTTCCAAATTCATTCTGATTAACCTGAAACCTAACACAAACGATTTACATAAGTCATAATACACCACACGGGACAAGTCATGCCCGAGAACTGGCGGGCGAAATGCAAAAGCTCAAAGCGACCGGTCAGGTCGTTACATCTGAATATATAATTTGTTCTGAAATCCGACCCCAAAACGAGGTCAAATCCCCAAATAATCAAAAAGCCCTAACTCTACCCAAATCCCTAATTTTCTATCCTTAATCTCATGTTTTAGGCTTAGAAATCTAGTGGGTGTTGATAAAAATGGAAGGGAACAAGCTAAAGATTACTTACCCAGGAAGTTATGGTGAAAGAGTTCTTCAAAAATTACCCAAGAGGTGTGGAGAAGATGAAGTTTGTGAAAATTTATGAAAATCCCGTAAGTGTTTTGTTTTTGAGACTTAAAAATAACTGGGCGGATTTGATCATCGCGTTCGCGATAAGCCCATCGCGTTCACGATGAGTTAGGTCAGACAGACCTTCGCGTTCGCGGAAGACGGTTCGCGGAACTTTGGCTCCTCAAGCCTACGTGTTCGCAGGCCAGTGGCCGCGTTCGCGATACATAAAGTGGTGACCCTCCCCAGCCCAGGCTGTAAGCCTTCGCGTTCGCGAAGGGAAGACCCCCCAATGCTTCGCGTTCGCGACTTGGTTTACGCGTTCGCGTAGAAGGAAATTCCTTCAGCATAATTAACATATCGCGTTTGCAAGGGCCATCCCACGAACGCGAAGAGGAAAGCATCAGTACACCAGATCAGCTGTTTTCTGCAACTTTTCTTAAGACCAAACTTTCCGAAACACATCCGAAACATACCCGAGCCCTCGGGGCTCCTAACCAAACATACGTACTAACTCAATAACATCATACAAACTTATCCGTGCGATCAAATCGCCAAAATAACCTCAATAACAACGAATTAAACCTCAAAATCAAAGAATATTTCTCAAACTTCTTAAAACATCAACTTTGGCAATTTAGGTCCGAATCACGTCAAATGACATCCGTTTTTCACCAAATTCCACAGAAACGTCTTAAACTATATATAAGACCTGTATCGGACGCCGGGACCAAAATATGGGTCTGATACCATCATGTTCTAATCAAATTTCATTTCAATTTTCTTTAAACAGTTTCAGAAAATAATTTTCTTTTAAAATTTATTTCTCGGGCTTACGACCTCGGAATCCGATTCCGGGCACATGCCCAAGTCCTATATTTTCCTACGACCCTACCAGACCATCAAATTACGAGTCTGGGTCCGTTTACCCAAAACGTTGACCGAAGTCAAATTAACTCATTTTATAGTCCAATTTTATCATTTTTCACAGATTTTCATATTTAAGCTTTCTGGCTACGCGCCCGGACTGCGCACGCAAATCGAGGTGACGCTAAATGAGATTTTCAAGGCCTCGGAAATACAGAATTCAATTTAAAAGCAAGTGATGACCCTTTGGGTCATCACATATTAGTTTAGCAAAATTCTTACTACCGTTTTATTTTACATCTCAAGTTCAAATAAGTCTTATCCTTCTATATTTTTAGATATTTTTTTTTCTTTTTGTTCTTTGCCTATGATTATTGCATTATTTATTACTTCATTGCTATATTGTAATGTAATCTTATATTAGCTTATAATTAACTTAATGTCTTGCTTATGACCCTAATAATAATCATCAATAAATATAAAAAAATTATGCTTACAATTTAGTGTATTCTTACATTGTTATTCTCTTACTTAGAACTCTTTCATCATTCAAATTTACCAATAAAACTTTTAAGTATTATTTAATAATTTACTTCATATATTTTAAATAAATTTAAAATAAAAGCATCATCGCACTATCTATATTCTCCTCTTTATACATTCTCTTCCCTACTAAAAAATTTTAATTAGCTTTTACACAAATATTTTTGGCAGACTCTCAAGTAATATCACGTTTATTTAAAAAAATAATTTTTAATTAGTATAAAATTAATACATAAGTTCTTTTATTGTTTTAGTTTTATTGAATTTTCTTATAATTATTTTTTGTATTATGTGCAATTAATTTTTTTCCTCTTTTATTTACAAGATAAAAATTTAGCTTTTAATTTTAAATTAGTAAAATTACCTGCATGAGATATTTATTTAATATATTAAATTTTTAATTTGATATCAAATTCTTATTTTTCTTTATCTAGCAAATCTTGAATTTTGTGATCATGCCCATATTTTGAGCATTCTGATTATAACTTTAAGAAATTTCTAATCTCAAGTTCAAATACTCTTTTCCTTACTTTTGCTATAATGTTATCTAATATGTAATATTATCATGTTTTCATGTAATCTTTTATTAACTTTATACTTTATTTAATATTCCTATCCACTACTATTTTTTAATATAATATAGATAGATATGTAACTATTTGATATTAAATTAAATATTTATTTTATTTTTAAACTATTGATTGAAAATTTTAAATTATTTAAATTTATCAATAATATTTTTAAGTGTTGTATACTTGATTTATTTTATTTTCTAAAGTAATTCTTGGTATAAATATCCTCACATTATTTTTAATTTATTTTTATTATTTAATAATTTTCATTTTTCTTTTGTCTATTAGACTTTAGTTATGTGGTCTTATCCACATGCATGCCATTTTTTATCATACTTAAACAAAATTTCACATCTCAAATTTAAATAAGTTTTAACCTTCTTTTTTGTATGATGAATTTTTTCTCTATTTGTTCCTTAGTTTTGCTGTTATATTATTCAATACTTAATTTTATTACATTGTCATATGGCTTTACATTAGCTTGTCTGAAATTAATATCTGTTTTTACCATGTTAAGATTTGTTCTTATTAAGTTTAAAATTTTAATTATATAAAAAATATTTATTACATATAAAATAGTAGTTTGCCCAATTTGTCAATACTAATATGACTTTATTATTCTTGTTATTAAAATATTTTTTACTGATTTGTTTTATTTTTAAAGTTGTTAAATATTTAATATCTTAAGCAAATTATAGTTTTTTTTTGTATTGTATCTTACTCCAAGGTATAAGTAGTCATAGGTTATCTTAATTTAATGTCTTTCTATATTTTTTAATTTCTTACCTCCATATTTCTAGCTAATAGAGAAGAAAATCTATAATTGGTTCAATATATAAATATAGATATACATATAAATATAAATATAGATATATAGATTAGAGATGACTAAGATCAATTTAGATTATGTAGAAGATCTATTTCATTCAAATACTTCCATTAATTATGTTTTTATTTATATTTTTTAATTATTGTTGTTGTCCTAAAATTGCCAAGTGGCTTCATTTTAGCTTGCCACTTGGCTTAACCACAATGCAAACTACTCTCCTTTTAATATAACTAGTATTAGTACCCGCGCAATGCGCGGACAAAAATCATGTCAAATTGTGATGTAGGTTATTTGAATCATGTGCGAATAACCTTAAAATATAAACCTCTGAGATAAAAATTATATAACTTTAGATATTAATTACGAAGAAGGATATGAAATTATTGTTTAAATCTCGTAGTAGACAACCTATTTTTTTTAATATATATTTGTAGTAGCATAACCCTTATTTTTAGTACTTGCATTTCGTTTCGCTGTCAATATTAAAGAATACTAAACATGTCATGTTATGATCTGTCTTGTTTGAGCATATTAGATAATATTATTTTAATAAAATTCTTACTACCACTTTGTTTTTATTTGAAAGTCAAATATGTCTTATTTATCACATCATTTTTATGCAAATTATTTTTTGGTTCTTTTCTTATAGTTATTGTATTATTTATTATTTAATATTATTATACTATTACATAATTTTTTATTAGCTTAATAATTAAATTAATGTATTGCTTATTATCCTTTAATAGTCTTTAATAAATATAAATATTTTATTCTTGAAATTTGATATAATTTAACGTTTGTAACCACTTATTTCGGAATTTTTTAATCATTTAAATTTAAAGTAATATTTTAAACTATAATTTAATTATTTTGTCTTTAAATTAATTTAAAGTATAAGTATCCTCACACTACCTCTTTTTTTTTATGCATTCTCTTCCTTACTACAATATTTTAATTAGTTTTTATATTAATGTTTCACCTATAACAAAAATAATATCATATTTTATTTTAAATTATAACTTTGAATTAATTTATTTGATTATTATATTCCAAGTGTATTGAGTTCTCTTAGTAATTATTTTTGTATTAAATGCAGTTAATTTTTCTTTCTCTTTTATTGTTAAGATGAAAATTTAATTTTTAATTTTATTAGTAAATTACCTATATTAGAATTTTAATTTGTATTTTTAAAATTTTATTTTAATCATAAAAAATATTTCTTAATTATTTTGAACCTATTATATCTGAATGTTATAGCAATATTTTCAGTGTAATATTATTTTTTTATATAAATTTTCTTTCTTTTTTAGTTTTAAGATACAGAATTAATTTTTAATTTTTATTAGTAAAATTACCTATATATAAATTTATTTTTTATTTTAAAAATTTTATTTTTCATAAATAAGACTTCAATTTTGTGGTATTATCTATAGTTTGAGCATTCTCATCATAGTTCTAAGAACTTTCTAATCTCAAATAGTCTTTCCCTTTCATTTCGATTAGTACATTTTTAATAATTTAACGTAATTTTGCTATTTTTTAAACTGATATATAGTCTTATTACGTTTTTGTGTGGCTTTTCATTAACTTGTAACTTTATTTAATATCATTATCAACTACTATTATTTAATATAATATAGATAAATATATAATTTTTTAATCATTAAATAAATATTTATTTTGATTTAAAAATATTGCTTGAAAATTTTAAATTATTTAAATTTTAATAATATTTTTAAGTATTGTATATTTACTTTATTTTATTTTCTAAACTATGATTTATACATATTCTCACATTATCTCTAATTTATTTTTATTATTCAATATTATTAGTTTTTGATTTTGTATATTAGACTTGAGTTACGTGGACTTACCCATATTATGACTTTTCTTATCACAATATAAAAGACTTTCTTATCTCAAATTTAAATTATTTTTACCCTTTTTCTCTATGATAAAAAATCTGAATTTATATTTTTTCTCTATTTAGTCTTTATTTTTTATATTATATTATTCAATTCCTAATATTAATACATTGTCATGTGAATTTTTATTAGCTTGTTTGAATTTAATATATATTTCTGTCACACTTATTCTAATAAAATATAGATAAAAATTAAATAACTTTCCCATCTCAACTTCAAATATTTTTTTATCATTCTATTTTCTAAATTGGACCGCATTTTAAAAAATTCATGTTATGCTTTCAAACTTAAACTAACTAAACTCAATTCAAATATTAATCATATAGAAATATTTTCTTAATTGTTTGAACCCATTATATCTAAATAATATAGTAATATTTATGTATAAAATATTTGTTTGCCCGATTTATCAATATTAATATGACTTTATTATTCTTGTTATTAAAATATTTTTACTGATTCTTTAATTTTTTTTTTACCTTATAAATAATTTGTATACTTTATATAAGATCTTATTTTGCTGCTTGAATTTTTAAACTCAATAAATCTTTAATATCTTAAGTAAATTTTAGTTTTATTTTATATTTTAACTTACTCCAAAATATAAATAATCATAAGTTATCTCAATTTACGTATCTCTATATTTTTTATTTTTGCTATTATATTTATTTAATTAATTTTTTACCTCTTTATTTCTAGCTAATATAGAAGAAAAATCTATGAGTGGATCAATATATAGATACCAATATAGATATAAATATAAATATAAATATAGATATATAGATTAGATTTGTCTAAGATCTATTTAGATTATGTATAGGATTCATTAAACTACTTCCATTAATTATGTTTCTATTTATAATTTCTAATTATTAATGTTGTCCTAAAATTGCCAAGTGGCTTCATTTTAGCTTGCCACTTGGCTTAACCACAATGCATACTACTCTCCTTTTAATATAATATAGATATTCAATATTATTAGTTTTTGATTTTGTATATTAGACTTGAGTTACGTGGACTTACCCATATTATGACTTTTCTTATCACAATATAAAAGACTTTCTTATCTCAAATTTAAATTATTTTTACCCTTTTTCTCTATGATAAAAAATCTGAATTTATATTTTTTCTCTATTTAGTATTTTTTATATTATATTATTCAATTCCTAATATTAATACATTGTCATGTGAATTTTTATTAGCTTGTTTGAATTTAATATATATTTCTGTCACACTTATTCTAATATAATATAGATAAAAATTAAATAACTTTCCCATCTCAACTTCAAATATTTTTTTATCATTCTATTTTCTAAATTGGACCGCATTTTAAAAATTCATGTTATGCTTTCAAACTTAAACTAACTAAACTCAATTCAAATATTAGTCATATAAAAATATTTTCTTAATTGTTTGAACCCATTATATCTAAATAATATAGTAATATTTACGTATAAAATATTTGTTTGCCCGATTTATCAATATTAATATGACTTTATTATTCTTGTTATTAAAATATTTCTACTGATTCTTTAATTTTTTTCTTACCTTATAAATAATTTGTATACTTTATATAAGATCTTATTTTGCTGTTGAATTTTTAAACTCAATAAATCTTTAATATCTTAAGTAAATTTTAGTTTTATTTTATATTTTAACTTACTCCAAAATATAAATAATCATAAGTTATCTCAATTTACGTATCTCTATATTTTTTATTTTTTCTATTATATTTATTTAATTAATTTTTTACCTCTTTATTTCTAGCTAATATAGAAAAAAAATCTATGAGTGGATCAATATATAGATACAAATATACATATAAATATAAATATAAATATAGATATATAGATTAGATTTGTCTAAGATCTATTTAGATTATGTATAGGATTCATTAAACTATTTCCATTAATTATGTTTCTATTTATAATTCCTAATTATTAATGTTGTCCTAAAATTGCCAAGTGGCTTCATTTTAGCTTGCCACTTGGCTTAACCACAATGCATACTACTCTCGTTTTAATATAATATAGATATAGATTATTGCAGTATTTGACGTACAAAATTATTTTATGTAATATTTTAAGAGATAAATTTTATAAATATAGACGGGTACGATGCCTAAATAACCATGTAAAAGTCACTATTATTTTGATAATATTTTTATGTTCTTGCGCTTTTGCTTTGAATTTATGTTAATTATTAATAATTGGTTTAACATTAAAGCCTGAAAAATCAAATTTTACAACTTGTTCTTCAAATTGGATTTTACCAATACAAACGGTAGTTTTAGAATATATTAAAAACGGAGTAGACTCCAAAGGTCTCAACTGAGTTTTAAAAGACTTAAAATGCTCTCTAGATTACCTTTCAAGCATAGTATAAGAATTAGTTTTTTTCACAAGTTTAAAACTATTTAGCACATATTAGATAGTATATACAATGGAAAATGGGCTATAATTTAGCTTGATCACGGTATATTATGGGACCTAATAGAAAACCTTAGAAATTTTATCCTCATCTCTTTATACAAGATGAAAATTCTTATAACTTGTATCATCTTACGTGGCTTAGTGGAGAATAAATGGCTACGTAGTTATACATGTAGTCAAAGTAGAGTGATTATTTAGCCTTTGCAAAATAGCTCAATTGTACCCTTTATTTACTTAGTGGGCGTTTGGACATAAGAATTGTAAAATGCCAAAAATAAAGCGAAAAAAAAAATTCAAGTGAGAATGGTATTTGAAAATTGAGTTATGTTTGGATATGGATATTATTCTTTTTTAAAGTTTTGTGAGTGATTTGAGTGAAAATTTTGAAAACAGTTTTTTCGAGTTTTTCAAATTTTCGAAAAATTCCAAATTCTATCTTCAAGTGAAACTTGAAAATTTTATGGCCAAATATTGATTTCGGAAAAAGTATTTTTTTTTTTGAAAAAAAGTAATTTTTTAATGTCCGAACAAGCTCTTATTCTGTATAATGGCAATTGTAGTAATAATGAGCTAATCCATGGGCAAACAATAATCACAGGACGACCCCAAGCTCCTCAACTACCTGTCACGACCCAAACTGAAGGGCCATGACTAGCACCCGACCACACTTGCCGAGCACCAACATACATTTCATCTAACCTTCATTATTATCTTTTAAGGCTGACGAGATCAATATAAATGGTAGACCTAGATCATGGACAACCAGCAATAAAATATGACGGCATGAACATACATAACAGGGGATGACCAGACAATCAAGAAACTACATATAAGGTATGAGCTACCACGCTACTATGAAAGACTATACAACAAAAACTAGCCGACAAGGAATACCAAACTATACATGAGCCGACACCTGTCTATGAGCCTCTAAAAGAACATAAGTGTTGCAACATAGCCGGAACAGGGCCCCGACATACCCATAATGTCTATAACAAAAATTGCATACCAAGACCAAGGCAAGTCCGGAGAAGGGATCTCGCCAATCACCGCTGAACTGGACAGTCTACTGTGGTGGGGGAGCTGCACCTGCCTGTCTATCAGGACCTGCAGCACGACATGCAGCGTCCACAAATAAAAGGACGTCAGTACGAATAAAGTACTGAGTATGTAAGGCAAGGAACCATAAATACGATCAGTAATGTAAGCAAGGATAGAGAATATACAACCTGTAACATCTTAGTACCTCTAAGGGCTACTTACATGAAATGCATGATACATATGTATAAATACATAAACCTTTAAAGCATTCGCCTCTGTGGGCATCATCATCATCATATCGTACCCGGCCATAATAGGCTCGGTAGAATCGTACCCGGCCACGTGGAGCTCGGTAAAACCCAACTGATCAGTGGTTGCACAATAGGTGCCGTACCCGGCCAACTATAGCGTGGCTCGGTAGAGTAAAATAGATACATATATATAATGCATGCTCGACTCATGGAATCACATTCTAAACCTTTCGGAGTGACGTAAGGTCGGTATCCTCTGTACACGTTATTAGGACTAAGTCTTCACTATGAACCTTATAAGATTCAGGAAGTATGAACAACATTGATAACATAAGAATAAGAGAAGCAACATTAACATCAATCGTTCCATAAGAGGGAAAACAATGTAAGTACTGCTAGCTTCTAAGAGTAGAGTATCTTTGGAAGCTCGTTCATTACATTATGTACAATCGGAGTCGTGCAAAAGAAGGAAAGGGATAGCCTCACATACCTTGTATATACTTCCCCAATCTCAAGCTATGCAATTGTCAAAACTCCTTAGTCTACAATAAGAGAAACGATACTATCATTATCATTTAAGCGTCATAACTATTATGTATCGACCACAACCTATTTTACGATGAAACGGACAGCACCTCCCCTATATATATGACCTCACACCATTCAAAACAGTCACCAAACAGCCCAAACAACATCAATAATAAACATATTGAGCCTCCCAAAATAGTCCACACATAGCCTAATCACTCCATACATACGACGACCACCGTAGTCGTGTCAAACAACCTGGAAATGTTACGAATAACTATCAGCCCATAACCCTACATATATATGGTGTTTCTCCACACCCTTCCTCCTCCAAAACTCCACAAGATAGTAGTAAAATACGCAGCCCAACAACAACGCAAAACAGTCCACAAAACAATAACATTACTACCAAGCCTTTCGATATATATCTCACAAGTTCTAGCTTCAATGGCTTAGCCGCAACTTGGATAATCTTAAATACATATAGAGTAAGAGGTTCCTTACCTTTATACAGAAAGAACAACTCCAATTTGACCTTAAATTTCCATGAAATATCCCTCCAATGCTGCCACAACAACAAAAAAGCGAAACTAGCGATCAATTAGTGTTTTTCGGCACTAGAATCACTTTAGAAGGCTTGAAATCACCTAGGATTGATATTAAGAACATGAGGGAGTATTTACAGAACATAAACCCTTTAAAACAACCTCCCACACGAGCTGGAACGACACAAAAATGAGCAACAACAAGAAGAACAAGAGACTTACTAGCGCCACGGAATTCCCGACACTTGATTTGTGTTGTTTGCCCTTTTTTTGGGTCTTGAATCTTGAGAGAACCTTGAGAGGATGTTCCTAGGGTTCTAAGGTCTGAAAATAGTGAAAAGAAATGACTTAAAACGGGTTGTAGTCATCCTATATAGGTCCAAATATCTTAAACCGACTTAGTGGGCCCCATAGAGAGGTGCTTGGCGCAGTCTCGCGAAAACGCGAATATCTCTCTACTCCGAGATCGTATCGATGAACGGTTTAATGAGTTGGAAACTAGACTCATAGATATTTAATTTGGTGGGTAGATCACCCCGTAATTCCTTGTAAATTATGAGAAAAGATTAGAAACATTTGACCTAATGTTTAAGTAAAATTATGAACCTAAGTTGCGACAACTTTTGTCGACTTTTGTTTCATAACTCGTTTGACTTCAAGACTTATGATACGGATATTATATGATTAAAATACCTTAATAAATGACCTCTTGAGTGTATTAAGCACCGCTAGATTACCTGAAAATACGAGTTACAACATCCTTGATTCGTTTAACTTCTAATACTGGTTAATCACCCTTATACACTCTTGTATCACTTAAGACCAATAGGATTGACTTCTTATCATCTCAAAGATAATTCCTTCTTGGATTTATGTTAACTAATATATGGCATGAACTAACACATGTGGATATGGGTTGTAACACCCTCCCCCCTTAGGAACATTCGTCCTCGAATGTAAGGGTTTATGGGGAGTTTAAATCATCGTGGATTCCAATGGAAATTTCCGATCAATTTTCCCCTATAAAATGGTCACTAGCAAAACTTGCAAGTAATTAAGCCCAACATATGGTTTCACAAGTCTACACAAAGCATTATGCGTATTTACATTATCTACATATCATCATTTTGTATTAAGGAGGAGTATTCTCAAATTATTGCTTACCTCATAGAGCCGTTTCTTCTTCCAATGTATCCTGTCTTCCACCAGCATCCTTGTTATCTTCATTCTGGAATAAGTAAGGGTATTTTGACTTCATCTCCTTTTCTGCTTCCCATGTCATTTCTTCCATATTTTTGTTCCTCCACAATACTTTGACGGAAGCTACATCTTTTGTTCTCAGCTTGCGGACTTGCCGATCTAATATCGCCACTGGCACTTTTTCATATGATAGGTCCTCTGTAACTTGTACATCTTTGATAGGGACGACTCGAGAAGGGTCTCCAATACATTTTCTCAACATAGATACATGGAATACCGGGTGGACAAATTCCAATTCGGATGGCAATTCTAACTCATAAGCAACCTGTCCAATCCGTCGAAGAATTTTATACGGCCCGATATACCTTGGACTCAGCTTACCTTTCTTCCCAAAACGCATAATACCCTTCATTGGTGAGATCCTCAGGAAAACCCAATCACCAACCTCAAACTCTAGATCACGACGTCGGACATCAGAATAAGATTTTTGCCTGCTTTGTGCCGTCCTCAATCGCTCCTGTATCACTTTCACCTTCTCAATAGCTTGGTGAATCAAATCTGGCCCATATAATTCTGTTTCACCGACTTCGAACCATCCAACTGGTGATCTACATCTCCTCCCGTATAGTGCCTCATATGGGGCCATTTTAATACTGGAATGGTAGCTATTGTTATAGGCGAATTCTATGAGTGGAAGATGATCATCCCAATTCCCCTTAAAATCTAGAACACATGCTCGTAGCATATCTTCCAGTGTCTGAATGGTACGTTCAGCCTGTCCGTCAGTCTGCGGATGAAATGCAGTGCTGAGATTTACTTGTGTGCCTAAACCCTTCTGGAAAGACCTCCAAAAGTTAGCCGTAAATTGAGCTCCTCGGTCTGATATAATAGATATGGGCACACCATGAAGCCTAACAATCTCCTTGATATACAACTTCGCATAATCTTCAGCCGTGTAAGTTGTCTTTACTGGTAGAAAATGGGCACATTTTGTAAGTCGATCAATTATCACCCAGATGGAGTCAAACTTATGATAAGAGCGAGGTAATCCAATAATGAAGTCCATATTAATCACCTCCCACTTCCAGGTCGGAATCTCTATATTTTGAAGCAATCCACTGGGTTTCTGATGTTCTATCTTTACTTGTTGACAATTGGGACACTGGGCTACAAATTCTGCAATAGACTTCTTCATATTATCCCACCAATATTGCTCCTTGACATCATGATACATCTTTGTCGAGCCGGGATGGATGGAATATCGGGATTGATGAATCTCATTCATAATCTTCTCTCGCAACCCTGCCACATTAGGCACACACAATCGGCTCTGGTATCTCAGTGCCCCATCTTTTCCGATCCCAAAAGCCATACTTTTACACTGTTGAATGCTTTCTCTTAATCGTACTAAGATAGGATCTTCATATTGTCGTGCTTTTACCTCTGCTACCAAAGATGATTCTGATGTATTCTGTACAGTAACACCTCCATCATCAGAGTCTAACAATCTGATTCTCATATTGGCTAGCTGATGAAGCTCTTTAATCAACCCCCATCTACCTGCCTCAATATGTACTAAGCTTCCCATTGATTTACGGCTGAGAGCATCTGCCACAACATTGGCTTTACCGGGATGATACAATATCTCGACGTCGTAGTCTTTCAATAATTCAAGCCACCTACGCTGCCTCAAATTCAACTCTTTCTGCTTGAAGATGTATTGTAAACTCTTGTGATCTGTGTAGATGTCAACATGGACGCCGTATAAGTAGTGCCGCCATATCTTCAAAGCATATATTACTGCAGCCAATTCCAAATCATGGGTTGGATAATTCTTTTCATGCTTCTTCAATTGTCTTGATGCATAAGCAATCACATTCCCATGCTGCATCAATACGCACCCCAAACCTATACCTGAGGCATCACAATATACCACATAACCTTCTGTTCCTTCAGGAAGAGTGAGCACTGGTGCAGATGTCAATCGATTCTTCAACTCCTGAAAACTACGTTCACAAGTGTCAGACCACTGGAATTTGGTAGCTTTTTGTGTTAACTTAGTCAATGGTGATGATATAGAGGAAAATCCTTCTACAAACCGCCTATAATATCCTGCTAGCCCTAGGAAGCTGCGGACTTCTGATGGTGTTGTAGGTCTCGGCCAATTCTTTACTGCATCGATCTTCTGAGTGTCGACACTAATACCCTCATCAGATATCACATGGCCAAGGAATGCTACTGAGTTCAGCCAGAATTCACATTTGGAGAGCTTAGCATATAACTTACGATCCTGAAGCGTCTGTAATACTATCCGCAAGTGGCCCGCATGTTCCACCTCCGAACGAGAATACACTAGAATGTCATCAATGAATACAATCACGAACACATCAAGATAGGGCCTGAATATAGTATTCATGAGATCCATAAAAGCTGCTGGGGCATTTGTTAGCCCGAACGACATCACCAAGAACTCAAAGTGCCCATATCTTGTCCGGAAGGCCGTCTTTGGAATATCTTTCTCCCTAACCCTTACCTGATGATACCCTGAACGTAAATCAATCTTGGAGAAATACTTGGCACCCTGGAGTTGGTCAAACAGGTCATCAATTCTTGGAAGTGGATACTTGTTCTTTATAGTAGACTTATTCAACTGTCGATAGTCGATACACATCCGTAACGACCCGTCTTTCTTCCGCACGAATAGGACTGGTGCACCCCAAGGTGAAGTGCTAGGCCTAATAAAGCCCTTATCTAGCAAGTCCTTCAACTGCACCTTCAACTCTTGCAACTCTGCCGGGGCCATTCTGTATGGAGGAATAGAGATCGGTTGAGTGTCAGGCAACACATCAATGCTAAACTCAATCTCCCTTTCAGGAGGAAGGCCCGGGAGTTCATCTGGGAAAACATCTGGGAATTCGTTGACCACAGGGATTGATTGTAAAGTAGGCGGTTTCGCCTCCGCATCCCTAACGCGAACGAGATGATAAATGTAACCTTTTGAGATCATTTTCCTTGCCTTAAGATAGGAAATAAACCTACCTTTCGGTGTAGCAATGTTCCCTTTCCATTCAATGACGGGTTCACCCGGAAATTGGAACCTAACCATCTTCGTACGACAGTCAACATTTGCATAGCATGAGGCCAACCAGTCCATTCCCATTATCACATCAAAATCAACCATTTCTAACTCAAATAAATTTGCCGAGGTTTGACGACTACAAATCATCACAGTGCAACCTCTATATACCCTTCTAGCAATCACAGAATCTCCTATCGGAGTAGATACCGCGAGGGGTTTACTTATCAATTCAGGTTCAATGCCAAACTTATTAGCCACAAAGGGTGTAACATATGATAATGTAGATCCCGGATCAATCAGCGCATATACATCATAAGAAAATACAGATATAATACCTGTAACAACATCTGGAGACGACTCGAGATCCTGTCGACCTACTAGAGCATAGGTTCGATTTTGAGCACCACTCGAACTCGGCACTGCACCTCTACCCCTACCACGACCTGTCGACTGCTGAAAACCCCGTGCTGGAGGTCGAACTGATGAGGAAGAACCAGACACAGATCCAGTCGGCTGAGCCATACCATCACCTCCTCTATTAGGACAATCCCGCATCATATGGCCAGGCTGCCCGCACGAATAGCATGCATCAGAACCTCGACGACACAGTCCAAAGTGGGCCTTGCCGCACTGATCACAATGTGGTGTTGGGGGTCTCATCTGACTAGTATCCCTGTGATGTTGCGAGCCAGATGCCCGCGAACTCTGACCTGGACCAGAATAGGATCGATCATATCGAGGCCTCTGAAACTGTGGAGGAGCACTAGCTACAGGTGGCGCCGAACTCCTCGAAAACTGTGGCCTGATGCGGCCTCTGAAGTCATCAGAATACCCTGCAAATCTCGCCCTCTTATGCTGGCCCCTATCCTGCTCCCTAACTGCCCTCTGCTGGCGCTTACGATCCTCTAGGGTCTGGGCATAAGCTTGAATACGGGAAATATCCATGCCCTCCACCAAGGAGGCTGTCGTACACTCATTTATTAGATGTGGTCCCAACCCATTCACGAACATATGCACCCTATCACTCATCTCGGCCACCATATGGGGAGCATACCTTGCCAAAGAATCAAACTGCATACTGTACTCTCGCACACTCATATTACCTTGTCTAAGGTTCAAGAACTTATCAGCTCTAGCTCGTCGTATCTCAACTGGCAAGTAGTGATGAAGAAAGGCCTCAGAAAATTCCTTCCACACAGCTGGAGGAGGGTTCGGACCCCTGGATCTCTCCCAACTATCATACCAGAGAACCGCTAAATCCCGTAGCCGATAAGAAGCCAACTCTACTGCCTCTGTATCACTAACATGCATAACCCGAAGTGTACGATGAACCTGGTCAATAAAAGTCTGTGGGTCCTCCTTGGGGTCTGATCCGGTAAACACTGGAGGGTCTAAATTAATAAAATCACGAACTCTTGTACTAACTGGTTTCTCAGCAGCACCTGTATTCTGCCTCTGAGCCTGAGCAGCTACCAAGCTAGTCAATAACTGCAAAGCACTCTGCATATCCTGGTCTGGAGTGCCAGACGGAGGAACTGGAGGCGCTGGGTGCCTTCTAATATCCTCTGGAGGAGATGGAGTAGATAAGGTATGAGAGGGCATCTCACTTTGAGCCTCACTTTGTCCTGCTCTGACTTGGGGCACCTGACTGGTACCCTCTCCCGCTGCTGTATCAAGCCGTCTACTAATCGTTTGCTTCCTAGTCGAAGGCATCACTGAAAAAAACAAGGTGAATATTAGAGACAAACACTTACGACTCAACTCTACGCACGATCTAGATTCAGGAAGAAGGTAACAACCCTAGATGTCATGTAGCCTCCTGATTATAAATGTGGCGCGCTACACATCCATAATCAAGACTCTACTAGACACGGCTCATAGACAACCCCTAGGACAGACTTGCTCTGATACCAAGTTTGTCACGACCCAAACTGAAGGGCCATGACTAGCACCCGACCACACTTGCCGAGCACCAACATACATTTCATCTAACCTTCATTATTATCTTTTAAGGCTGACGAGATCAATATAAATGGTAGACCTAGATCATGGACAACCAGCAATAAAATATGATGGCATGAACATACATAGCAGGGGATGACCAGACAATCAAGAAACTACATATAAGGTATGAGCTACCACGCTACTATGAAAGACTATACAACAAAAACTAGCCGACAAGGCATACCAAACTATACATGAGCCGACACCTGTCTATGAGCCTCTAAAAGAACATAAGTGTTGCAACATAGCCGGAACAGGGCCCCGACATACCCATAATGTCTATAACAAAAATTGCATACCAAGACCAAGGCAAGTCCGGAGAAGGGATCTCGCCAATCACCGCTGAACTGGACAGTCTACTGTGGTGGGGGAGCTGCACCTGCCTGTCTATCAGGACCTGCAGCACGACATGCAGCGTCCACAAATAAAAGGACGTCAGTACGAATAAAGTACTGAGTATGTAAGGCAAGGAACCATAAATACGATCAGTAATGTAAGCAAGGATAGAGAATATACAACCTGTAACATCTTAGTACCTCTGAGGGCTACTTACATGAAATGCATGATACATATGTATAAATACATAAACCTTTAAAGCATTCGCCTCTGTGGGCATCATCATCATCATATCGTACCCGGCCATAATAGGCTCGGTAGAATCGTACCCGGCCACGTGGAGCTCGGTAAAACCCAACTGATCAGTGGTTGCACAATAGGTGCCGTACCCGGCCAACTATAGCGTGGCTCGGTAGAGTAAAATAGATACATATATATAATGCATGCTCGACTCATGGAATCACATTCTAAACCTTTCGGAGTGACGTAAGGTCGGTATCCTCTGTACACGTTATTAGGACTAAGTCTTCACTATGAACCTTATAAGATTCAGGAAGTATGAACAACATTGATAACATAAGAATAAGAGAAGCAACATTAACATCAATCGTTCCATAAGAGGGAAAACAATGTAAGTACTGCTAGCTTCTAAGAGTAGAGTATCTTTGGAAGCTCGTTCATTACATTATGTACAATCGGAGTCGTGCAAAAGAAGGAAAGGGATAGCCTCACATACCTTGTATATACTTCCCCAATCTCAAGCTATGCAATTGTCAAAACTCCTTAGTCTACAATAAGAGAAACGATACTATCGTTATCATTTAAGCGTCATAACTATTATGTATCGACCACAACCTATTTTACGATGAAACGGACAGCACCTCCCCTATATATATGACCTCACACCATTCAAAACAGTCACCAAACAGCCCAAACAACATCAATAATAAACATATTGAGCCTCCCAAAATAGTCCACACATAGCCTAATCACTCCATACATACGACGACCACCGTAGTCGTGTCAAACAACCTGGAAATGTTACGAATAACTATCAGCCCATAACCCTACATATATATGGTGTTTCTCCACACCCTTCCTCCTCCAAAACTCCACAATATAGTAGTAAAATACGCAGCCCAACAACAACGCAAAACAGTCCACAAAACAATAACATTACTACCAAGCCTTTCGATATATATCTCACAAGTTCTAGCTTCAATGGCTTAGCCGCAACTTGGATAATCTTAAATACATATAGAGTAAGAGGTTCCTTACCTTTATACAGAAATAACAACTCCAATTTGACCTTAAATTTCCATGAAATATCCCTCCAATGCTGCCACAACAACAAAAAAGCGAAACTAGCGATCAATTAGTGTTTTTCGGCACTAGAATCACTTTAGAAGGCTTGAAATCACCTAGGATTGATATTAAGAACATGAGGGAGTATTTACAGAACATAAACCCTTTAAAACAACCTCCCACACGAGCTGGAACGACACAAAAATGAGCAACAACAAGAAGAACAAGAGACTTACTAGCGCCACGGAATTCCCGACACTTGATTTGTGTTGTTTGCCCTTTTTTGGGTCTTGAATCTTGAGAGAACCTTGAGAGGATGTTCCTAGGGTTCTAAGGTCTGAAAATAGTGAAAAGAAATGACTTAAAACGGGTTGTAGTCATCCTATATAGGTCCAAATATCTTAAACCGACTTAGTGGGCCCCATAGAGAGGTGCTTGGCGCAGTCTCGCGAAAACGCGAATATCTCTCTACTCCGAGATCGTATCGATGAACGGTTTAATGCGTTGGAAACTAGACTCATAGATCTTTAATTTGGTGGGTATATCACCCCGTAATTCCTTGTAAATTATGAGAAAAGATTAGAAACATTTGACCTAATGTTTAAGTAAAATTATGAACCTAAGTTGCGACAACTTTTGTCGACTTTTGTTTCATAACTCGTTTGACTTCAAGACTTATGATACGGATATTATATGATTAAAATACCTTAATAAATGACCTCTTGAGTGTATTAAGCACCGCTAGATTACCTGAAAATACGAGTTACAACATCCTTGATTCGTTTAACTTCTAATACTGGTTAATCACCCTTATACACTCTTGTATCACTTAAGACCAATAGGATTGACTTCTTATAATCTCAAAGATAATTCCTTCTTGGATTTATGCTAACTAATATATGGCATGAACTAACACATGTGGACATGGGTTGTAACACTACCTGTTATTAATAGTAGGAATATCTCATGTTTCTTTTAGAGCTTAGCCATTTGTCTTCTACTACTAGTTCACAGATTGGTGGTTGGTTATTATACCCGAACAACTTTTTTCAAGTTATATGCCACATCCTAGTATTTAACTAAGTACACGCGCGACACTTGACAACTCGCTCACGATCTTACACGACTTATTCATGTTCTTGCTATACCAAGTCAACCTTACCACACTCAAGATCGCTAAAGGAATGTTAGAACACAAGAGAATTGTCAAGTGAATCTTTTGTATTAGAGAGAACTTGATTGTTTTGCTCGGTGAATTACAAATGAATGAGCCCCTTTATATACTAGTCTCCTAGAGGCTAGTATGTAAATATTAATTGCTGCACAAGTCCTTAATATTTACAAGATAAGAGCTTTTTCTAGAATTCTCTACAAGCCTAGAAGATTCCAAGGATTTTCCTATCAAATCTATAGGGGTCTAGGATCTTCCAAAGAAAATATCCATATTTCTCTAGAATTTTCTGAAAAATGCCAGAATTCCTCCTATGTAAGCTTCCACATGGCATTAATATATGCCAAATGATGCCTACGTGGCAAGATAATATGGCGAGTCATGACACTCTCCCCCACCCAATTTTGTGCCACCCTCGCCACAAAGCATTGACATGTACGCACGCACCTCGCCTTGGTGTCGTCGGAGATCTTTGTCCATTAGTTATAATGCTCTATGGAGCAGTTCGCCTTCCCATGTCACAAGGTACTGGTCATTCTTCTTCTTGCCCCGTTTTTACTTTGGACGGATAGCAATGATGACCTCAATCCTCCATCCATCGGATGCCTCTCCTTGCTCTTGGCCTAAATCTCCTCGTAACTCAACTAAGTCTAGAAGCTTCTCCAGCATCGGGTACATGCTTCCAGTCCCTATTTGGCTGCCCTCCGTGATCCCAGCCTTGCTAGCAAACTTGTTCCCTCTGCTTGGTGCATTGTCTAGTTCCAATAGCGTGCCATCACTTTGTAACTTGTCATCTTCTTCAACTATATCTGCCTAACTTTTCCTGCTACCACCATGCTTCATTTGCATTGCGCCAAGATAGGCTTTGAAATCCTTTACTTTCGGCTTAGATTCCAAGTGCATCTGTCCAATGCAAGCGGTCCCTCCTATGTCACCCTTGTGTGTCTGAGCAAAGTTTACGATTATTATTGCAAACTTCCCCAACTCTAGGCATTCACTTGGCCGATGTGATCCTTTACAGAAGTAGCACCCTCCCTTAGGCATGTACTCGCTATTGTTTTTCTGCACCTTACCGTTTCTCTTGGAGCCATGTCTGTTATGGGATGACACTTTTCCATTTCCCTTGTATACCTCGTCTATACCTTTCCCATTGTCCTTGTCATGATCTCCCCCGCCCCTATCGGTATTGCCTTATTTGGACTTGGCAGGCTCCATCTTGAAGTCAATGAGTGACCCGACTACCGCTATGGCCTCATCCATGCTGGCTATTTGATGTAATCTTAACTCATACGTTATCCAATTTTGCAATCCATCCATGAAGCAGAAGAGGGAATCTTCCTTGGACAATAACGAGATTTGCAGCATTAAGATAGTGAACTCGCGCACATACTCCCGAATTGTCGCCGTCTGTTAGATTCTGCCTAGCTTCATACACCATATTCATCAGGTAGAATTGCTTCTTCAACTCCTTCTTGAACTGCTCCCACGTCTCAATCTTGCATAGCCCTTTTTTCCATGTTGGCACACTTCTGACGCCACCCCAGCACGACAACCTCGGAAGTACATTGAGGCGTTGCGTACCTTAACAACGTTGTCATCCTCCTTAACTATCTCAAAGTACTTGTCCATCCACCAAAGTAAGTCGTCCACCTCGTGTGCATCCCATGCACCGCCATAGTCCTTTCGCTTAGGGACTTTCACATTTATTGATTTTGTAAGTACCACGCCCTCGGCAATCCCGGCCATAATTTCCTACAAAGTTTCCTTCTAACAATCTTTTGTATTCTTTCATACATTCCTTTAGTCATAAACTTTGCTCTGATACCACGTTGTCACGTCCTTAGTATTTAACTAAGTACACGTGCGGCACTTGACAACTCGCTCACGATCTTGCACAACTTGCTCACGTTCTTGCTATATCAAGTCAGCCTTACCACTCTCAAGATCGCTAAGGGAATATTAGAACACAAGAGAATTACCAAAGGAAGCTTTTGTATTAGAGAGAACTTGATTGTTTCGCTTGGTGAATTACAAATAAATGACCCCATTTATATACTAATCTTCTAGGGCTAGTATATAAATATTAATTTCTACACAAGTCCGTAATATTTACAAGATAAGGGTTTTCTCTAGAATTCTCTACAAGCCTAGAAGATTCCAAGGACTTCCCTAGAAAATCTATAGGAATCTAGTGTCTTCCAAAGAAAATATCCATACTTCTCTAGAATCTTCTCACAAATGCTAGCCTTCCTCATATGTAAGCTTCCATGTGGCATTAATATATGTAAAATGGCACATACATAGATGATAATGTGGTGGGTCATGACATATAGCTCGAACTTAATTTCATGAAGTGCTATTATATCAATTATCTGATGAATACTCCTTTTCCATTTTTGCAAGAATCCATTTACATAATCTAAACAAAGTATGTGCCCTCAACATATTAATTAATAGTTCCAATATAATAAAATTTCTTCTTGGTACTGTGTTCTCCCTACCTACATCAAAATAATGCTTTACCCTTAGATGTTGATCAATCAATTGTTGTGCTTCAAGGCACCCTAAGTGCATTTCACCCCTAACCATAAACTATTAGTTGATTCTTCTACTTGGACTGATCTGGACCTTTACTTAGTTTTAATATATTCACGGGGCGCCCTATTTGGTTGCCCCATTTAACCTATACTCATTTTTTAAAAAAGTTTTAACTTGTACCTACTGTTTAAATAACTTCAACCCCCTTTCTCCTCCTCCTCCTTCTTCTCCTTCTTCTTCTCCTCCTACTTCTCCTTCTTCTGCTCCTTCTTCTCCTCATTCTTCTCTTTCTTCTCCTCCTCCTGCCCCTCCTTCTCATCCTTCTCCTCCTCCTTCTCCTCCTCCTCCTCCTCTTCCTCTTCCTTATCCTCCTGCTTCTTCTTCTTCTTCTTCTTCTTCTCCTTCTCCTTTTTCTTCTTATCCTCCTCCTCCTCCTCCTCCTCCTCCTCCTCCTCCTTCACCTTCTCCTTCTCCTTCTCCTTCTCCTTCTTCTTCTTTTTCTGTTGGTGCTGCTATGAAACTTCAGTTTATGGGATGATTGCCATAAGTATGTTTATCAGATTATTTAAAAATAAATTATAAACAATTACGTTAGTTAGTAGACAATAATTTGTGAATATTTCCACGTACGGGAAGTTTAAGGTCATATTTAGTGATTCTTTCATGATACTTCTGTTCTTTTCATGTTTATTGTTTCAAAAAATTATGATTTAGATACTTTTGGCAATATAATTATTTATCTAGTATGTTAGAAAGCTTTTTCAAAAACTTTAGCTTATATAGTGCTGAAGTTTTTACAAATGAACTAAATAACTTCAGCATCTTCTGCTGAAGTTTTTGAAAAAGCTTTATGACAAAACTAATGAATCCAGGACAAAAAAACTTCAGCTTATTTAGTGCTGAAGTTTTTATAAATGAACTAAATAACTTTAGCATCTTCTGCTGAGGTTTTTGAAAAAGCTTAATGACAAAACTAATGAATTCAGGACAAAAAACTTCAGCTTATTTAGTGCTGAAGTTTTTATAAATGAACTAAATAACTTCAGCATCTTCTGCTGAAGATTTGAAAAAGCTTAATGACAAAACTAATGAATCCAGGACAAAAAAATTTCAGCTTATTTAGTGCAATTGCAAACAAAAACTTCAGCAAATAGAGAACAAAACTTCAGCTACTATGATTAAGTTCAACAATTACAAATAAAAACTTCAGCAAATAGAGGAGAAAACTTCAGCTACTATGCTTGAGTTCAACAATTACAAACAAAAACTTCAGCACACTTGGTTCAGCAATTTTTGCTACTTCAGGATCGTCTACTAGAATGCTGAAGTTTTGCGTGATTGCTTTTGCTACTTCAACCCAGTATGCTAAAGTTACATGAAAAAGTGGGTACGCTTGCAATTTTTTTTGCAAAGCGGGTACAAGTTAAAAAGAGAGATGATTCAGATTTTGGATCGATAATTAAATTATAACAATTTCTCCATCACTTCTAGAAATTCGGCCAAAACTGATTGAAAATATTTTATTTCTGTGATGACTCGGCCAGTCGTATCATCAATTACCACTCAGTTTATCCCATTTCTGCTTCTTATTGCTTTGTATAATGGTTCTACATGTGATCAGGTTGATTGGTTAGGGTTCGGAAAGGATTTGGTAAGGTTTGAGACACTTAGTCTCTTTTGAGGAAGGTTAAGTTGGAAAAGTCAACCAGATATTGACTTGTGTGTTAGAGGTCTCGGATGTGAGTTCCGATGGTTCAGATAGCTTCGGGAGGTGATTTGGAACTTAGGAGCGCGATCGGAATGAGTTTTGGAGGTATGGAGTAGATTTAGGCTTGAATTGACGAAGTTGATATTTTGGCAATTTCCGGTTTGTAGGCGATATTTTGATATAGGGGTTAGAATGGAGTTTCGAGAGTTGCAGTAGCTCCGTTGTGTCATTTTGAATGTATGCAAGATTTCAGGTCATTCGGATGTGGTTTGGTTGTCTTTTTTATCAAAAGCGTAATTTAGAAGATTTTGGAATTCTTAGGCTTGAATCTGATGCGAATTTGGTGTTTTGATGTTATTGTGAGCGTTCAGAAGGTTGGAACAAGTTTGAATGAGGTTATGGGATATGTTGGCATGTTTGGTTGAGGTTCCGGGGGTCTCAGGTGAATTTCGGGTGGTCAATCGGCCCATTTCACGAAGTTTGGAATTGTAGAAATCTGCTGCTCAGTGTTGCAGACAATTGACCTTCGCGTTCGCGAGAGGGGAGCCGTGATCGCGAAGGGTTAGCTGGAGAAGGCGGAGATTTTGTCCTTCGCATTCACAAGGAAGGCTCCGCGTTCACGAAGGGTTGGGAAGTGATTCATCGCGTTCGCGAGGTAAGCTCCGCGTTCGCATAGAAGAAATTGGCCAGCTGGGTTTGAGGTATTTTGTTCATCACATTCGCGGGTGAGGGAGCGCATTCGTGAAGAGTCAGGTTGAGGAACCATCACATTCGCGAGTGGCATGACGCGATCGCGAAAGAGGAATTTTGGTCAAAGGTAATTTGTGCTTCGCGAACGCGAGGCTTTGACCATGTTCGCGAAGAAGGATTTCAGGCCTGGGTAGAATGTTTAAATACTCGTCTTGTCCGCGATTTTGGGGTTTATTTCTTCCATTATTGGTCGTTTTTGGAGCTTTTTGAAGAGGATTGAAGAGGGATTCAAGGGGAATCAATTGGAGGTAAGATTCCTGGACCTTAAACTCGATTCTAGTGTGAAATCTACCTAATAAATCATGGAATCTAAGCCTAAAATTGAAGAATTAGGGTTTGGAATTGGAGACCTAGAAATTGGAATTTGAGGGGTCATTTGTGGATGGATTTTGATGCTTTTGGTATGTATGAACTCGTAGGGAGATGAGGAACTCATTGTAAGCACGTGATTTTTGCTCCACGGACAATCACTCCAAAATACAATCATTGACACCTCGTTGTACAATTTTTTGATTTTACGTGATATGTGTTGGTAGTCATTTATGGTTCTGTCCATTTTTTTTATCAAGCAAAATACAAAATATGTATGTCATGTTAATTAAGCCATTAGTATACGTTATAACTCGCAAAGTTGACTCGACACATGTTTGACGTCAGTTTCACAATATTAAATAACAAACGACCTAACTGAGTGATTTAGGTTAGTTTCACAGCCAGTTACTGGCTGATTTTGTTGAAGGCTTGTGTTTGGACTGATTATAGGTTGGTTTGTTAGCTGTGGAAGGGGGATTCGAACTAGTAACTGGCAGATACAATAGAAGGAAAGGGTGAGGCAAGACAACAATGATCAAGGGTCTGTGGGATAGTTTTGGTTGGGGCAAAGACTGATTAAATATTCGGGATTAATGGGCTATCAATTGTTTAATCAGAAATACTATTAATCTAGTATTAGTGGGGACAAAACAGAAGAGTATGGGAGTTTAATACTTAACTAAACCCATGACTCTTGAATAGAGCAATAGGCCAGGCGTGGGGAACAAAATGTTTTGCATCAAGAAGATGCTTAGGCATGGGGAGTGAAGGGGATGGGCAGACCTTAGGCTGGAAATTCCAGGCAGACCTGAGGGGTTCTCTTTTAGGCTTATAAATAGAGTGATTTTTAGTTAAGAGAGGGCTGGACTTTTAGTCTTTAGAGAAAGAAAAAAAACAGAAAGAAATTTCAGAATACTGTGAATAAGTATCATCTGAAAACTCTGTAAGAGTTGAAGTTGGTCAAGCTGTCTTTGCTGATTGCTGTTGGTTGTTTGCTGAGCTTTCGTGGTTATCGAATTTCTGCTGCTACTGCATTGAACATTCTGGTTTTCTCGGCTGCATTTTACTACTCTGTTTCCTGGGTTTGGTTTGTTTGGTGCTCGACCACTTGTGAGCTTCATCACTGAGGCTGGTTATTGTTGCTGTGTTGCTTGCTGTTTGGTTGCCTGTTGCTGATACTTTTCTTCATCTCCTTCTTATTGTTCAAACATCCAGGTACCCATTCTAAATTCATTGATGGAAATGGTGAAGTTTGGAGTTGAATAAGAGCATGAGAAGTATTGCAGTCCTAACACTAGCATAGTTACCACTTTTCTGCTGTTTTGTAGTTTAGAATACTTATATGTTCAACATGTAAAGTTTGGCTTTCAAACTATGTAACGAAACAATTTTTAGCCTTATTGAGTTTGGTCTGTAACCTGTCGTTGTATGTAAATCAGAAAAGAAGTTAGTTATACTCGGCCAACAAGGGTTTCACATAAGGTCTATTAAAATAAATGCAGTGATCACATTTGTGTCATCTTAATTCACTAGTAGGTAATGGGTATTTCGAAGGCATATTAGGCAATTTGGATTATAGCAAAAGAAAAATAGTATAGCTAAACACATGGTAATACCGTTTAAGTTAGACAGGGTTAGTTTCAGTTGTCCCGTTTTTTTTATGTCAAGCATGTAAGAAATAATTAACTGAACTTCGTACGTATGTCCGTCAAATGAATAAGGTTGAATACGTCTGAATACTTCGCCTAAGAATAATCTGTTTCGATATTATTGTGCGTCAATCTCATGTCTCAGCCTTCTTGAGTAATAGAATATAGAACGAAAGCAATCCCTTTTGTACAAACTTTGCTGCAAGTTTTCATTTGCGTTAGTCATAAACTAATAACTAACAAATTACGTTTTTCAGTATGTAATTAATTAAGAGTTTTCTTTATTTTAGAGACGAACTTAATAGAAAAATGTAGTTGCTGTAGGTTTATCCTTAAAATAAAACGAGACGAGCCTTGCCAAATAAAAATGCAAATCGCGGGGCCCTCAATAACTAGTCATAATAAATACTTAGATTTTGAGATGGATCGTTTAGTGAATTTCACTGCCTTCCCCAAAGATAATAACGCGTTAACCTCTTTAGACGCGACTTAATTAAATTACTTTCTTAAACTCGGGTGCACATTTATGTGATCCAAATCCAAATCTCAACCGAGTCGAGATATGTCAACAATCACGTGTACATTGATGTAACGTGGTTCGAGGTATGTTTTCACGACGTTGCAATTCCTTGTAAAAATAATAATAATTATGAAAGCGGTGAAAGTTAAAATTTGCACACAAGTTCATATTTGTATAAAATTCAGATAAATAAGCCGAATATAACAGTTGAGCGACCGTGCTAGAACCACGGAACTCAGGAATGCCTAACACCTTCTCCCGGGTTAACAGAATTCCTTATCCGGATTTCTAGTACGCAGACTATAATATGGAGTCATTCTTTTCCTCGATTCGGGATTAAAATTGGTGACTTGGGACACCCTAAATCTCCCAAGTGGCGACTCTGAAAGAAATAAATAAATCCCGTTTCGATTGTCCTTTAATTGGAAAAACTCCCTTTCCCCCCCGCGGGGCGGAAAAAGGAGGTGTGACAGCTCTGGCGACTCTGCTGGGGATATTTAAACCCAGAACCACTGGTTCAGGGTTAAGAATTCGAGCAAAGAATAATTGTTATTATTTGGCTTTATTTTATTATCTGATTTTATTATATGTTTTAACCTAAATGTGCAAAATGATATTTTTTTACCGCTTTGATATTATCTGAACTGTATATATAAACTGTGCCGAAACCCCTCTCTTCTCTCTCTTGAGGAGTGCACACTGGTCGTGGCTTCTTTCTATTAGCGTCATATACCAAAATAGAACGAGGATTCGGAGGAGTTACAAAACCGGATGGCCTTTGGGTTACCGGTACACAGCTCCCATCCTCGGCTCGAGTTGTCCGCTCGGGTAAGCCAGGTCTAGAACAAATACCCAGGTTTTAAACTTAGCATAACAAAGCCTCAGGCCGGATCCCTAGTAGGAACGCTTATTTGCATCATGTGCATTTGACTTAGGGGACTCAACACAGGGGTTGGGTCCGTCTAGGACTAGCAACCTAAAATAAAAGACCATCCTGCTACATCCTGTTTGCTTTATGCATTTACTTGTTTCAGACTTGCGTGCTGACCGCCTTTTGAATATCGGGAATGTTGTGAAAAAGAAGGAAAAAAGAGAGAAAGTAACGGTTAGGGAATTAATTATTTTCGGAAAAACCAATACCCAAAAAACGGTTGAAACTCTGTCGGAATTTTGAGAAAATAAACAAAATGTGTCTTATTAATTTGTTTTATTAAAAGCCAAAGAAAATAGAAAAGAAAAAAAAATAGTTTCCAAAATATGGTTTCATTTTGAACAGAAAAGGAAAAATAGTTTGTCATGAGAAATATGGTTTCCAAAATTTGGTTTATATTTTCCGCCCGAACTACGTCAGTTTGATTCTCGCAGGGTGTGAGATACGGAGGCAACCCCCATCGGGCCCAACTTACTTTTTCAAAAATAGGTACAGTCCAAAAGTACAAAAGTTTTGAAATAGTCAAGGTGACATCATGCTTTTCAGAAACAACCAAATTTCGTTTTTCTAGGAAAGAGGTGTGTCAATTTGGTATTTGAGTCAAATAAGTCTGGATCTTTGCTTAATCACCCCTAATAAACATGCAGAATGAGCATAAGTCCAAGTTTGTCAGTAAAAGTTAGGAGCAAAATCCCTCTGGAGGTGCGATTATGGTGGGAGGATTTGGAAAAGTCAGAGCAAGACAAGATCAAACTGCATCTGGGAGGTCTGGCTAATCTGTTGAATGTCAGGCCCCGATGCGACATCATAAAGGCTTTGGTTACATTTTGGGACCCGGCCCACAACGTATTCCGCTTCTCGGATTTTGAACTCACCCCAACCTTAGAAGAAGTGGCAGGTTACATGGACGTCACTGAAGGTTTGAGACACAAATACCTGATCGCTCCAAGAGCTGTGAATTCACACAAATTCATGGATCTGTTGAAGATAAGCAAGGGAGTCCCATACGCTGAACTGGATAGAGGTTTTTCTACCCTGCAATTCATATACCAGAGGTACGGGCACATAGGAGGATTCAATGATCCAGAAAGTGGTGTCTGCAGTAGAGGAAATCTGGCCAAGTGGAATGAGCATAGGCGGTTCGCTTTCATGGTGGCATTCTTGGGCATTGTGGTGTTTCCCCGAAAAGATAGAAATATCGATCTGAAGGTAGCTGGAATCGTCAAAGTCCTGATTACCAACGATAAAAGCATCCTTGCTCCTATGGTAGTATCGGAAATATACCGAGCCCTCACGGCTTGTAAGACCGGGACAGACTTCTTCGAAGGGTGCAACTTGTTATTACAGATGTGGATGATCGAACACTTGTGTCGCCATCCTCAGTGTATGCGCTACATGTCTACAAATGAGGACTGCATCGAAGGTTATAACCTGAGGGTTTCAGGTTTCTGATTACCAGAAGGGTTTGAAGAATGGATATCCTATCTCCAGGCCATCACTGCAGAACAAATAAACTGGACTTTGGGTTGGCTTCCTGTGGAAGAAATTGTATACATGCCCGCCACTGGTCCTAACTTCCTCTTAATGGGACTCAGAGGTATTCAACCTTATGCCCCTTACAGGGTGATGAGGCAGTTAGGAAGGTGTCAGGTGGTACACCCGGACGAAGATCTCAGCACTTATGCAGTCGAGGTCAGCAACGACGGCCAATTCCCTGAAAAGACAGTTCGTTGCATATGGAGTGAATGCCAGTACCTGACGGCAAATACTCGGGTAGGTGATGTGTCTAGGGGTGAAGTCTCGCCGGCCTATCTCGCTTGGAATAATAAGAAGAACATTGCAGAGCGGCCAACCAAACGGCCTCACCTCCAAGATTTTATTGAGTCATCACAAGAACAATGGGGCTGGCTCGCAAAAGAGGAAGGTTACCAGGTTGAAATCGGGAAGCTAAAGCGACAAGTTGAAAGGCTTATATTTGAAAACAACGTGCAAGTCGCCTCGGAGCAGGCTGAAAGAAACAAGCTAGCCCAAGAGAACCAGACCCAAAAGGCCCGCCTTCGCCAAGCCAGTAAGAGTAACATTGACCGACAGAAGTGTCACTCCAACGAAAGATTGATAGCGAGTTTGAGAAATCAGGTCATCCAAAGCCAAGAAGAATTAGAACAATCAGAAGCTTGCATAGCAAGGATGAAGGTCAAATGGGCAAAAGGTACAATGGCCCGGAGGCAGCGTCTGCAACAGGTCATAAGGGATTATGAAATGAGCATCGGGATATTAAGGGAAACGAACTCCACTCTACATGATCGGATCATCAAACAAGCACGAGACGCTCAGGCCGACAGGAGACATTGTTATGATGCAATAACCTGCATGGAGAGACAAATGGAGTTGTTCCAGGATCAACTTGCCGACAATGCTCAGGCACTGGGACTAAAAAACCGACAAATCGGGTAATTGTTCATTGAAAGGGACAACATTCGAGGAAGGATCGACGAAATTGGGCATTACATCTACATGAAATGCCTAGCATGTGAGCAAATACCACAGAAGACCCTCCTTGTTTCCATCATGGGCTGTGTCCACCGGATCATGAATGAATTGAGAAGCTTGCAGAGAGACCTTACACCTAGGGCCGCGAAAGGGCCGAATGATTCCTCGTGGGCCCCTAAGTTGGAAAATTAATCTTTGGTCAAAGTCCTGTTTACTTGGCTTTGTTGCTTTCCCATATGTTGTTTTCTTTTTCTTTTAATCAAATAGGGTTAAGAACTTTGGAGTCTTTACTATTGCTGTTCTTGGCTTAAGTCTATTATAGCAAAATTTTGATAACGAAATTAAGTGATTCCAGAAGAGTTTTTATGCGTCTTTACTTTGTGGCAGAATTACGCCTGGTCTGATTTGCGCGGGGACGTGATACGTAGGCAATCCCCATAAGATTCAACCGCTTTTAATAAAGAAAGAAAAGAAAATACAAAAATAAAATAAAATACAAGGTTTCCCAAAGTACTTTAAAAAGGGACAAATGAGCAAGCCGGGATGACGCATGTTGTTTGAAGCAAAGCATGTAGAAACGGTTAACTGCCTAGGAGCATTGCATCCTCTATGTGTTATGATCAAATCTGTTAAGATCTAACGCTAACAAAGTTTGTTGTTGTCTGAATCCAGACAGTTAGTTGTTAAAGAATTCTGGCAACACACTCTTACCAAACCAGATACAAAGGACCAGTAGCAACAAGCATGACCACTTCAGAGAATAGTAACGAGGAAGAAAGGCCGATGAGCCAGTTGTTAAAAGAAGCAATGGAAAAGATTGAAAGGATGGGACTAGAGATGAATGCAATGCAGCTGGCTCTAGCCAAAGCACAAAAGAGCCCTGAGCCACTGGGGCACATGCCAGAATACCCTCACTCCGGCCCTTCAACAAGCCTCCCGAATCCCCGTTATCATCAGGAAAGAAGCCCCCATGATTCCCAAGCTCCACCACTCCATCAACCTCTCCCAACACCAAATATTCCCACTTTTGTGGGACCCACGTCAGCAACCCTGCAAAGAACGACCAGTGAGCCATTGTTTCAGGCTCACGATACGCAATACTATCCCCCTGAGCCCACATTCCATGCCCCCAAACCACAGGCCTACAATCCGCACTTGGAAGTACCGGCAGTGATTGAAAAGCCGGTTAAAACCCCTGAACAGGATGAGGTATTGAGGAAGTTCAAAAGCCTGGAGCAGTCCTTCAGGAACCTGCACGGATTGGGCAACCAAGTCAGCGTGGCCTACAAGGATCTATGCCCTTTCCCGGATGTCCAACTCCCAGCTGGGTTCAAGATGCCTAAGTTCGATTTATATGAAGGGCACGGTGATCCCATGGCACATTCGCGGGGATTCTATAGCAAAATGAGAGGGGCAGGCGGCAAAGATGAGCTACTGATAGCTTATTTCGGCCAAAGTCTGAGCGGATCTGCACTAGAATGGTATACCAGGCAGGGTTCCGGCAGATGGTACACTTGGGATGATCTGGCGCAGGCTTTCGCGGGTCATTTCCAATACAATCTCGAGATAGTCCCTGACCGCCTCACATTATTGAGGACCGGGAAGAAACCCGGGGAAAGTTTTCGCGAGTTCGGGTTCCGCTGGAGAGAGCAAGTGGCCAGAGTCGATCCTCCCATGAGAGAGGGAGAGATGGTGGACTATTTCTTGCAAACATTGGATCCAACCTACTTTGGTCACTTGGTGACGACGGTTGGAAAATCCTTCAACGAGGTGGTGAAGATAGGGGTCATGATAGAAGAGGGTCTGAGGTCTGACAAAATCCTGAATTACTCAGCACTCAAGGCAACGACCCAGGCTATTCAGAACGGCACGGGAGGTGCGCTGAGAAGAAAGAAAGAAGAAATTGCCACGATCGAGGCAGGCAGTTGGTCCGGGTCTGGCAAGCCACACTACAACCAACCCAGACCTCACAGGCCAAGCTACCCATACAACCCACCACATCACTACTATCCACCCCGAGAACCGCATTTCACAGTCCATCAAGCTCAGACATACACCCAACCCCCGGTTCACCCACAATGGCGTACGCTAGCTCCACACAATACATACCCAGCTCCACATAATACCTACTCACCACCACAAAATACATACCCTCCACCCAGAGCATACAGGAACCCTCCAGGGACAGGTTTTCGAGGGAGTCAAGCTGCTAAAAATGATAGGCTACAGAAACATAGAGCCTTTACTGAGCTGGGAGAGTCCTATACCGCCGTATTCCACAAATTGAGACGGTTGGGTTTGGTGAGTCCTGTCGAACCCAGAGAGCAGAACCCCCCGCCTCAAAATATGAACAGGTCAATAAGCTGTAAATACTGCTCAGGAATGCTGGGACATGAAACTAAAAAATGTTGGAGACTGAAGCAGGCGATACAAGACCTCATTGATACTAACAAAATCGAGGTCCAGACACCGGAGGCACCTAACATCAATCAGAACCCACTGCCAGCGCACCACGAGACGCACATGATCGAGTTGGTGTATGAGGGAGGAGAGTTGAGACAGCCCTCACAGACAGTGATGATGATCCAGGCTGCTCCGAAAGAAGGATCAACCAATAGAGGAACGGGGGTACAGTCGCATGTAGAAGGCGTCAAGCCAGTAGTGATATTGGGAAAGAGTCCGTCCGCCGTAACAAGCAAACTCGAGCCCAACAAGTTGGTAACATCAGGGACTCTACCCACGCCTGCAGTTGTATTGAAAGGGGTGTACAGGGAACTGGTCACTGTAAAGCCTGTAGTCCAGCTGCCGATGATTGATAGCAAGGTTGTGCCTTGGAAATACGAGAAGGCAGTGGTGATGTACAAAGGAAAACAGGTGGAGGAAGTTAGTTGTGAAGCGCAAGGGCTGACTCGATCAGGTCGATGTTTTGCTCCGGTGGAGCTGAGAAGAACCAACCCAGCTGCAAACAAGAAACCTGTGTCCGAAGAAGAGGCTGAGGAGTTCCCGAGGAAGATGAAAGTGCAGGACTACTCCGTGGTCGAACAACTGAGGAAAACACCGGCCCAGATCTCACTGCTGTCATTACTAATCCATTCTGAGGAGCATCGTCGGGCCTTGATGAAGATATTAAACGAAGCTCACGTGCCCAACGAGATTTCTGTAAACCACCTGGAAACCATTGCCAACAAGATTTTCGAGGTGAATAGGGTAACATTCTCAGATGATGACATGCCGATGGAAGGTACAGAGCATAATAAAGCTCTCTACCTTACTGTCAAATGTGAAAACTCGGTAGTTACTCGGGTATTGGTGGATAACGGTTCAAGTGCCAATATCTGCCCATTATCCACTCTGAACCAGTTAAAGATTGACCACGGAAAAATCTGCAAGAATAGCATCTGTGTTCGAGGATTTGACGGAAATGGAACAGTCACTGTAGGGGATGTTGTACTTGAATTGACCATCGGTCCAGTCCTGTTCACCATGAAGTTCCAGGTGTTAGATGCCACAGTATCTTATAACCTTATATTAGGACGACCATGGATTCATGCAGCCAAAGCAGTGCCCTCCACCCTACATCAGATGGTGAAGTTCGAGTGGGAAAGACAAGAGGTCGTACTACACAGCGAGGACACGGCGTGCACCATGGGTGGCGCCATTGTACCTTTCATAGAGACCGATGATGACAAAGGTCCTTGGGTCTACCAGATTTTCGATACAGGGTCGGCAAACAAAATTGCTGAGGGAGAAAGTATCCCGCACCCTAGGGTAGCTGCCGCGACAGTCATGATGGTTTCGGAAATGCTGGGTAATGGATTTGTGCCGGGAAAGGGCCTGGGAGTCGAGCTTCAGGGGATTGTCCAACCTGTTTCCCTGCCTAAAAATCTAGAAACTTTCGGATTGGGGTTCAAACCAACCGCAGCAGATGTAAAGCAAGCGCGGAAAATGAAGAAGAAAGTCTGGTATCTTCCCAAACCCGTGCCACGTCTCTCAAGATCTTTTGTCAGAGCAAGCGCCAAAGGGCCACCGGTCCCAAAGATTCTAGGACCATTGATTGGTATGGATGGGGACCTGAATCAGAGTTTCGAGAGGCTATTCGCTGATGTCAGTATGGTAGAAGCTGGAGAAGGTTCCAGCAGAGCAGAGATACAGTTTGTGGGGCCTGAGGCCAAAATCAACAATTGGACGGTTACTCCTCTTCCTGTCCGAGGGGAGTCTTGGTAGTAGGCTTTAATTTATGTTTTTGTTTGTTTTGTTTTGTTCGGATTATTCCAGGGTGTAATCCAAATTTTACTTCTGTTTTGTAAGAGTGAACCCTTTTATCCCGCAAGTTTAATAAAGTTTTCTTGTTTTGTCTCATTTTAATTTTGTTTTGTTCTTTTTCTTTCTGAACAATTCTCTTTTTACTGGTTCTAATGATATGGCATGCACAGCGGATCTTCGACCTAGTCTAATAAATCAATCTGAATCCGACTTAATGATACAAGAGGTCGTTTGTGACGATGACTCTGAATATGACGAAGATGAAGCCTTCGAAGAGATAAACCGAGAACTGTGCCAATTTGAAGAAAAACCCAAACCTAACCTAAATGACACTGAGGCTGTGAATCTAGGAGACACTGATAATGTCCGAGAAACCAAGATCAGCATCTATATTGAGCCGAATGCCCGGGAAGAATTGATCAAAACCCTCATGGAATTCAAAGATGTTTTTGCATGGTCATATGACGATATGCCGGGATTAAACACCAATTTAGTGGTTCACAAATTGCCCACTGACTCGGCATACCCTCCGGTCAAGCAAAAGTTAAGGAAATTTAAAACAGAAATGAGTGTAAAGATCAAAGAAGAGGTGATTAAACAGTTGCAGGCGAAGGTCATTCGGGTCACTCGATATCCCGAGTGGTTGGCCAATGTGGTACCAGTTCTAAAGAAGGATGAGAAAATCAGGGTGTGCGTCGACTACCGCAACCTCAACAAAGCAAGTCCCAAGGACAATTTTCCATTGCACAACATCCATATCTTGATCGATAATTGCGCCGGGCGCGAGATTGGATCCTTCGTGGATTGCTATACGGGTTATCATCAGATCCTAATGGACGAGGAAGATGCGGAAAAGACAACTTTTATTACGCCATGGGGAACTTACTGCTATCGGGTAATGCCGTTCAGATTGAAGAACGCCGGGGCAACGTACATGCGAGCAATGACTACTGTGTTTCACGACATGATGCACAAAGAAATTGAGGTGTACGTAGATGATGTGATCATAAAGTCTTGGCGTCAAGAAGACCATGTAGCAGACCTAAGGAGATTTTTTCAAAGACTCCTAAGGTATGATATCAAGCTCAACCCGGCCAAATGCGCATTCGGGGTTCCTTCAGGAAAGCTGTTAGGATTCATCGTCAGTCGACGGGGGATTGAGTTAGACCCATCCAAGATCGAATCCATCCGAGATTTGCCACCGCCAAAGAACAAAACAGAGGTAATGAGTTTGCTGGGTAGACTCAATTACATCAGCAGGTTCATCGCTCAACTCACAGCAACTTGTGAGCCCATATTTCGGCTGCTGAAAAAGGATGCTGCGGTAAGTTGGACGGCAGAGTGTCAAGAGGCTTTCGACCAAATCAAAGGGTATCTGTCTAATCCACCCGTGTTGGTCCCGCCTAATCTAGGGAAGCCCTTAATTCTTTATCTGACGGTCCTGGAAAATTCGTTTGGTTGTGTACTGGGGCAACATGATGACACAGGAAGGAAGGAGCAGGCCATCTACTATCTTAGCAAGAAATTCACAGTATATGAGGTCAAGTACACTCAACTCGAGAAAACATGTTGCGCCCTAACTTGGGTAGCTCAGAAGTTGAAGCACTACCTGTCCTCGTATACTACTTATCTCATATCCCGTTTGGACCCATTGAAGTATATCTTTCAGAAACCTATGCCCATAGGGAGGTTGGCAAAATGGCAAATTCTGCTCACAGAGTTTGATATCGTCTATGTGACGAGGACAACCATGAAAGCCCAGGCGCTGGACGACCATTTGGCAGAGAATCCCGTTGATGAAATATACGAGCCTTTAAGAACGTATTTTCCCGACGAAGAGGTAATGCATACAAATGAGCTGGAGTTACCCGAGGAACCGGGTTGGAAGCTTTTCTTCGATGGAGCTGCAAACGCGAAAGGGGTTGGAATAGGAGCAGTACTCATTTCTGAAACAGGACGCCATTATCCTGTTACGGCTCAACTACGCTTCTATTGCACCAATAATATGGCCGAGTATGAAGCTTGCATTTTGGGTCTGCGATTGGCTGCGGACATGGATGTCCAAGACGTTTTGGTCTTGGGAGACTCGGACCTCTTGGTACATCAGATTCAGGGTGAATGGGAAACACGGGACTTGAAACTCATACCTTATCGACAATGCTTGCACGATCTGAGCAAGCAATTTCGATCGGTAAAATTCAAACATATCCCGAGAGTTCATAACGAGGTTGCGGATGCATTGGCCACCTTAGCATCAATGTTGCACCACCCTGACAAAATGTATGTTGATCCTCTGCACATCCAGGTCCGTGATCAGCACGCTTATTGCAACGCCGTAGAAGAGTAAGCAGATGGCGAGCCCTGGTTTCATGATATCAAGGAATACCTCAGAATGGGGATATATCCGAAACAGGCCACTGGAGACTAAAAAAGAGCATTTCGGCGTTTGTCGAATGGTTTCTTCCTCAGCGGAGGAGTTTTGTACAAAAGAACCCCGGATTTGGGATTGTTAAGATGTATAGACGCTGGTCAAGCCACGACGGTTATGGCAGAGGTACATGCTGGAGTTTGCGGGCCACATATGAGCGGATATGTATTGGCAAGGAAGATCCTCAGGGCAGGGTATCATTGGCTCACCATGGAACACGACTGTATCACTTTCGTAAGGAAATGCCATCAGTGTCAGATACATGGAGATCTGATTCATTCTCCGCCAACAGAGTTACATACGATGTCAGCACCCTGGCCGTTTGTGGCATGGGGCATGGATGTCATTGGACCTATCGAGCCGGCAGCATCCAACGGTCATAGGTTCATTCTAGTAACCATTGACTACTTCACCAAATGGGTTGAGGCTAAAACCTTCAAGTCGGTAACTAAAAAGGCAGTGGTGGATTTTGTGCACTCCCATATCATCTGCAGATTTGGGATCCCAAAAGTAATCATCACGGATAACGGTGCGAATCTTAACAGCAGCCTGATGAGAGAGGTATGCCAACAATTCAAGATTACACACCGCAATTCCACCCCATATCGTCCCAAGGCGAATGGAGCGGTCGAAGCAGCCAATAAAAACATCAAGAAGATACTGCGAAAGATGGTGGAAGGATCTAGACAATGGCACGAGAGATTACCCTTTGCTCTGTTGGGTTATCGCACTACCGTCCGGACCTCCATAGGTGCAACTCCTTATTTGTTGGTGTACGGAACTGAGGCCGTAATACCGGCGGAGGTCGAAATTCCGTCCTTCAGGATTGTTGCTGAAGCCGAGATTGATGATGATGAATGGGTCAGAGCTCGATTGGAACAGTTGAGCTTGATAGACGAGAAAAGATTGGCAGCAGTGTGCCATGGTCAGCTGTATCAGAAGAGAATGGCAAGAACATATAATAAGAAGGTACGCCCCAGGAAATTTGAAGTAGGGCAGCAGGTATTAAAGAGGATCCTCCCGCATCAGGTCGAAGCAAAAGGCAAGTTCGCCCCAAATTGGCAAGGGCCTTATATCGTGACCAGAGTATTGTCCAATGGAGCTTTGTGTTTGACGGATATCGAGGGAAGATGTGTTGACATGGCTATCAATTCGGATGCAGTCAAGAGATATTATGCGTAATTTCTTTGATTATGGCAATTATTGGTTCGTTTGTTTGTACTTGGTACTTATTGGATAATGAAATGACGGAGGCAATTCTTTCTTCTATCCAAACACTTTTTACCCTTGTTTCCCTTTTTTGAGCCTTAAGTTATTCTTTCATACCCCTCTTTTGGAATCACTAGCGGAAAAGATATGAAAAGAGAAAGAAGAAGAAAAGAAAATTTTTAAGAGAAAATGAAAAAAAAAGAAGAAAAAAAAAGAAAGAAAAAAAAAAGAAGAAGATAAAAATCACAAACCGTGGGAACTACGTTCGACCTGATTCCTCAAAGAGGATACGTAAGCGCCTCATGGCTCGGTCATAGTGTGCATCATAGTGTACATAGTGTACATAGTGTGCATAGTATACACAAGTACGCATAATAGGCACAGTGTGCGAACGCACATAGTTCAACATAGAGTAGAAATAAAATCCCCCAAGCAAGAAAACTGGGGCAGAGGTTATGTTTTAAAAAGTTCAACAAAAGGTTTGATTCCAAAAGTTGTAGATGATCACCCATCAAAGTTATTTCATTTTTGATAGCCTTTCTTTAGCCCCACACCAAAACCAACATCGACGTCCAAAAGACCTCCCGATCAATATCCAAGAGGTGCCAAGTCAGGCAAATAAAGCCGAGAATAATCCACTGATCCCCGGCGAAGAAGAAGATCATAAAACTGGAAATGAATTGATAGTCCAAAGGAACCTCCAAAGAGAGGATCATATCGACGCCACTCCAATTCTCCGTTGAGAGATATAAAATGAGAGAGTCTTGGCGGTGAAAACCTTCGCAGGCACCGCAAGGCGACGAAAGATGAGAGATATAAAACGAGAGAGTCTTATCAGTGAAAACCTTCACAGGCACCATAAGGCGACGGGAGCTGAGAGAAAAGAGAGAGTCTCATTAGTGAAAACCCCTCGAAGGGCACTATGAGGCGACAAGATGGATCAACGAAAAGGTCCGCGTTCGCAAAGGAATGGACACCCATTTATCCCCAGCAAGTAAGGTCATCAGACAAGTTGATTGATACAAATAGACTGGGTCGGGAATCTATGGTGCACGTCATGATCATAAGGACCAGTCATGTCGTCCAGATAAGTTTTTCTCTTTTCCTTTTCCACCAAGTATTGGTTCAGAAAGATTTTCTTCCTTTCTCTATCTCTTTCATTTTTCTTTCCAAGAATTCGTGTTGAAAGAGATTTTTCAAAGTTTACTACCAGAGGCCGAAGGGGCACAAAAGCAAGATATGAAAAGGGTAGGCCAAGAGCCGAGGCAATAAGACAAAAGGCATCGGCTGCAAAACCGAAAGACAAATTGAGTAGAAAGAAGGGTGACGTAAAGAGAGCGGAAAATGACGGGTGAAGGACTTGGGGACCAAGTTCCGAGAAGGTTTCCCCACAGAATGTTGATAAATCCCGGACCCAAATCCAAAGTGCTCAGACGCCACAAGAAAGGGAAATCAATCCAGTGCAAGATATCCCCAGGCAATGCAATTCTATGCCTTACAGTTCCGGGAGGAAGTAAACTCCTGAAGGGAGTAGTTTCGGGATTAAAAGCAGACTCCCACAGCATGTCCTGAAAAGAGAAAGCAGAAAGGGGGATAAATGGAAAACAACCCCCAACAAGCAGCATCGTCCACCAACCAGTTGTTGGAGCATAGAGCAAGGAGAAGAAAAGGAAAAAATCATCCCCCATCGGAAAGGTCACATTGCCCCACCATGATTAAAACTAACTAAATCCTTTTGTCTGCTGAAGGAAAATAAAGGTTGATGATGGCAGAAGGACGCGATACCAGAAAGGTCACCAAAACCGGGGCAGAAAATTTTCTGCCATTGCCAAATATTTTCTCGGAGGAACGAGAAAACAAAATCAAATATGTCTTAGTTTAAATAGGCGCCCACCTGTATAATGAGAGGAATAATTTTCATGTCTTAGTTTAAATAGGCGCCCACCTGTATAACGAGAGGAATAATTTTCATGTCTTAGTTTACATAGGCACCCACCTGTATAACGAAAGGAATAATTTTCATGTCTTAGTTTAAATAGGCGCCCACCTGTATAACGAGAGGAATAATTTTCATGTCTTAGTTTAAATAGGCGCCCACCTGTATAACGAGAGGAATAATTTTCATGTCTTAGTTTAAATAGGCGCCCACCTGTATAACGAGAGGAATAATTTTCAGTCTTAGTTTAAATAGGCGCCCACCTGTATAACGAGAGGAATAATTTTCATGTCTTAGTTTAAATAGGCGCCCACCTGTATAACGAGAGGAATACTTTTCAGTCTTAGTTTAAATAGGCGCCCACCTGTATAACGAGAGGAATAATTTTCATGTCTTAGTTTAAATAGGCGCCCACCTGTATAACGAGAGGAATAATTTTCAGTCTTAGTTTAAATAGGCGCCCACCTATATAACGAGAGGAATACTTTTCATGTTTTAGTTTAAATATTTCAGATTTTGAGAGCAGTAACCCCACCGGAAGGCCGAAGGTTACAGCAGGAATATCCAGCAGGAAACAACAAAAATCCCCAGCACCGAGAAGCAGAAGATTGCAAATTCAGGCGCACGAGTCAAAAGGACGCGTAAGGACGCGTTTTAAAAGAAGCAGCTTATGAACATTAAATCATGCCCAGCATGGCAAATCTGATGAAGAGAGCCGTACCACCAGAAGGAACCACTGAAAAGCTTAATGAAGAAAGCCAGGTCCCCAGCGGACCAAGCAAAATCATGAAAACCGGCATTCAGAAAGGCAGAGGACCAGTGTCATCCCCAAGTTCACAAAATAAAAGTATCGGGGGAAAACACAAGCCGACAAGAAATCAAGGCGACAAGAACAAGTTGAAGATAGATGAGATCTTATGATCCATAGTCTAGCCTAGCTTCTTGTTTTTTCTTTTGGCACAATGTAACAGGGAGATCGGTAAGCGATAACAGCATACAACAGCATGCAACAACACACGACAACAGCGAATGTTACAGTCACACGGTAGTCCCAGCTACCGAAGCTTCCCGAACTACATTGACCTGATTCTTGTTCAGCCCAGGATATGTAGGAAACCTCGGAAGCAAAGGTTCGGTCAAATCTTTTTCAAAAAAATGCTTCACACGGAGTACTCGGGCGAGCAAAAATCGCCCGCTTTGTCTTTGCGCGAAAACCCTTCGTGTCTTCGGGCAAAGAGGGGCAGCTATAAGCACGTGATTTTTGCTCCACGGACAATCACTCCAAAATACAATCATTGACACATCGCTGTACAATTTTTTGATTTTACGTGATATGTGTTGGTAGTCATTTGTGGTTCTGTCCATTTTTTTTATTTTTATCAAGCAAAATACAAAATATGTATGTCATGTTAATTAAGCCATAATTCAGTCATTAAAAGAAAATTCACAAAATATGCGTCTTTTATTTTAGGCTGTGATTTAACCATTTAAAGAATTTGTAATATGTGTGTGATAATTGTGTTAAGTGTTGATTAATGTGTGTTTTTAAACTCATTTTAATTTAGTTGTATTTTAAAATTAGAAAACAAAGGAAAAGAGTGCAAATTATTTAGAAAATCGGATTGGGCCTATTTGTTTCAAAATTTTAAGGCCCAGAAGCAGCCCAAAACCAGCACCCAGGTCCACTTCAGACCAGGCCTGCCCAAGCATGGACCCCAAACGACGTCGTATCAGCATCCCTGTTGAAACCGTTGATCTGATTCAAACGGACGGTCTTGATCAGACTGCTCATTTACCCAAACGACGCCGTCTTAGGCAATTGATCTGAGCCGTCCAACCCCTTTGATCCAACGGATCCAGGCCTTCCCCTAGACCCGTCAAAATTTGACCCGATCCAGTCCCCCACCCGGTCGCACCTACCACACACCTAAACGACATCGTTCTTCCCAAGTGAATAGATCCTGGCCATAGATCTCACTTGATCCAACGGCCAGGATCTAAACCCTCAATGCATATATAAACCTAACCCTTTTACCCCGCCCCCTATCCAAACACCCACCCCCGTTCTTTCGTCTCTCTCAGAAGGGACCCCAAACCCCCGAAACCCTAGCAGCCACCCTGGTGCCCTTTCCGCATAAATCCGGCATCCAGGATGCCGGCGGCTACCATAGTTAAACCACTGGACCTATGAGCCCCCCTGAACACAAATCCCTAATCACCTAACTTCGAATCACCTCCCAGGTGCTCGAATCTTCGATCAAAGATTCGAGCCAAAACCTTAAGTCACCGGATGAGTCCCAAATTCACCCTAGTCACTCCCCTAACATCCCTCATACCCTAATCAGTTTTGGTTCCGGTCGAATATAAGCAGAACTCTTCGGATCCCAAATCTGAGTTCAAGAACCCTAAGAAACCAAACCTGTTTCGTTTGAGGTAAGTGTCATATGTAATCGTCTTTTCTTTCCTCTTGTTTAGGTTTATGCATGTGTTTGTGGATTTGTTTTAGATTTGTTTTGATTATTTTCTGTCCATCTTCAAAGACCCTTTTGTTTGGTCGATTTCTTTTCTCAAATATTAATTGAAGTGCTATAAGATGTTTAGTCGCCTCGATTGATGTTGACGACCAGTTAAGTTTCATAAACTCTATGTTAAATGCCCCGAGTTTGGAAATAAATCGGTGCTTTGTTTAGTCTGTGATGTTTGTCGATTAATTGTTGCGTATATTAGTTCGTATAGTCGACCTGAGTAACGTCGTCAAATAATTAAGTGTTGTAAAGTTCCATTGCTGTCTGAAAAAGGCCTAAGACACTTAGTTTGTTTCTGTTTTAAGTTTAGTCGATTAACGGCTAATTAGTATACGTTATAACTCGCAAAGTTGACTCGACACATGTTTGACGTTAGTTTCACAATATTAAATAACAAACGACCTAACTGAGTGATTTAGGTTAGTTTCACAGCCAGTTACTGGCTGATTTTGTTGAAGGCTTATGTTTGGACTGATTATAGGTTGGTTTGTTAGCTGTGGGAGGGGGGATTCGAACTAGTAACTGGCAGATACAATAGAAGGAAAGGGTGAGGCAAGACAACAATGATCAAGGGTCTGTGGGATAGTTTTGGTTGGGGCAAAGACTGATTAAATATTCGGGATTAATGGGCTATCAATTGTTTAATCAGAAATACTATTAATCTAGTATTAGTGGGGACAAAACAGAAGAGTATGAGAGTTTAATACTTAACTAAACCCATGACTCTTGAATAGAGCAATAGGCCAGGCGTGGGGAACAAAATGTTTTGCATCAAGAAGATGCTTAGGCATGGGGAGTGAAGGGGATGGGCAGACCTTAGGCTGGAAATTCCAGGCAGACCTGAGGGGTTTTTTTTAGGCTTATAAATAGAGTGATTTTTAGTTAAGAAAGGGCTGGACTTTTAGTCTTCAGAGAAAGAAAAAAAAACAGAAAGAAATTTCAGAATACTGTGAATAAGTATCATCTGAAAACTGTGTAAGAGTTGAAATTGGTCAAGCTATCTTTGTTGATTGCTATTGGTTGTTTGCTGAGCTTTCGTGGTTATTGAATTTCTGCTGCTACTGCATTGAACATTCTGGTTTTCTCGGCTGCATTTTACTACTCTGTTTCCTGGGTTTGGTTTGTTTGGTGCTCGACCACTTGTGAGCTTCATCACTGAGGCTGGTTATTGTTGCTGTGTTGCTTGCTGTTTGGTTGCCTGTTGCTGATACTTTTCTTCATCTCCTTCTTATTGTTCAAACATCCAGGTACCCATTCTAAATTCATTGATGGAAATGGTGAAGTTTGGAGTTGAATAAGAGCATGAGAAGTATTGCAGTCCTAACACTAGCATAGTTACCACTTTTCTGCTGTTTTGTAGTTTAGAATACTTATATATTCAACATGTAAAGTTTGGCTTTCAAACTATGTAACGAAACAATTTTTAGCCTTATTGAGTTTGGTCTGTAACCTGTCGTTGTATGTAAATCAGAAAAGAAGTTAGTTATACTCGGCCAACAAGGGTTTCACATAAGGTCTGTTAAAATAAATGTAGTGATCACATTTGTGTCATCTTAATTCACCAGTAGGTAATGGGTATTTCGAAGGCATATTAGGCAATTTAGATTATAGCAAAAGAAAAATAGTATAGCTAAACACATGGTAATACCGTTTAAGTTAGACAGGGTTAGTTTCAGTTGTCCCGTTTTTTTATGTCAAGCATGTAAGAAATAATTAACTGAACTTCGTACGTATGTCCGTCAAATGAATAAGGTTGAATACGTCTGAATACTTCGCCTAAGAATAATCTGTTTCGATATTATTGTGCGTCAATCTCATGTCTCAGCCTTCTTGAGTAATAGAATATAGAACGAAAGCAATCCCTTTTGTACAAACTCTGCTGCAAGTTTTCATTTGCGTTAGTCATAAACTAATAACTAACAAATTACGTTTTTCAGCATGTAATTAATTAAGAGTTTTCTTTATTTTAGAGACGAACTTAATAGAAAAATGTAGTTGCTGTAGGTTTATCCTTAAAATAAAACGAGACGAGCCTTGCCAAATAAAAATGCAAATCGCGGGGCCCTCAATAACTAGTCATAATAAATACTTAGATTTTGGGATGGATCGTTTAGTGAATTTCACTGCCTTCCCCAAAGATAATAACGCGTTAGCCTCTTTAGACGCGACTTAATTAAATTACTTTCTTAAACTCGGGTGCACATTTATGTGACCCAAATCCAAATCTCAACCGAGTCGAGATATGTCAACAATCACGTGTACATTGATGTAACGTGGTTCGAGGTATGTTTTCACGACGTTGCAATTCCTTGTAAAAATAATAATAATTATGAAAGCGGTGAAAGTTAAAATTTGCACACAAGTTCATATTTGTATAAAATCAGATAAATAAGCCGAATATAACAGTTGAGCGACCGTGCTAGAATCACGGAACTCGGGAATGCCTAACATCTTCTCCCGGGTTAACAGAATTCCTTATTCCGGATTTCTGGTACGCAGACTGTAATATGGAGTCATTATTTTCCTCGATTCGGGATTAAAATTGGTGACTTGGGACACCCTAAATCTCCCAAGTGGCGACTCTGAAAGAAATAAATAAATCCCGTTTCGATTGTCCTTTAATTGGAAAAACTCCCTTGTCCCCCCGCGGGGCGGAAAAAGGAGGTGTGACACTCATTGATGTGAAAATTTTCGAATTCTGAGACGAGGTCCTGGGGGTCGGGTTTTGCTAATTTCGGGATTTTGTGTCGTATATTGATTATTTTCGCTTGGGCTTCGTTCCTTTAGCATATTTTGACCTCGTGATTCTGATTTTGGATAGATTCAGCGGGAGTGGAGGCCGATTCGAGGGGCAAAGGCGTCGTGGGCTAGAGGTTTGACCGGATTGAGGTGAGAAATGATTGTAAATGATATTTTGAGGGTTTGAAACCCCGGATTGCACATCGTAGTGCTATATCAAGGTGACGCACATGCTTGATGACGAGCGTGAGGTCATGCACTGTTGGGGATTGTGACTTAGTCCGTCCCAAATGACTATTTTACCGCGTATTTGACTGAAAGCTATTTTCTATCATCAGTCTTTGGGCTGAATGCCATATTTGGGTCTCGTGCCAACTATTTGAACCTTTTGGGAGTTTTTATTGATATTTCCTCACTGTTTTGACTTTATACTGGAACTCAGTCATGATATATTTCACCGGTTTCATACTCAGCCATGTTTACTATGTTTTAACACTTGTATAATCTTTTAAATGATAATTGGGCTGAGAGATCCTACTTTACTACTGCCGAGTGGCTTGTGAGGATTTTTGACTGAGTAAGGCTAATGGCCTATGTTGTGAGGAAACATTGATCATGATTTGAGGCCTAGGGCCTGAGATATGTACACCATGGGGTGACTTGATTGATATGAGGCCGAGAGCCTAGTGATGACGCCACGAGATGGCTTGATATTGCGCTTGGGCCGTAAGGGGCCCCTCCAGGAGTTTACACACCCCCAGTGAGCGCGATACCTATTTGATGTGAGATGTAGCCCGAGGGGCTGGTATTGTTCAAGGATATTGCCCGAGGGGCGGATTTGTTGATACTGTGCCCGAGGGGCGAACCTTTATATGTTTATTTTCCTTAATTGCCTGTCATTTACCTGCTTAAATTGTTGAAAAAGGTTTTCGTGAAGTTTACTTTGAGTTAAATGACTTTCACATATCTTTTACTGATTTTACTACTTCATTATAGTCTGCAAATGTGCTTTACGTGATTTCCTGCTTTCAGTCTTTATTTTTGATTATTACTCACTGAGTTGGAGTATTCACTTTACTCCCTGCACCCCGTGTGCAGATTCAGACGCATCTGGTCCCGCTCCCGAGTGTTGATCTTTCCAGCTCAAGCGGATTCGAGGAGTCTCTAGGTAGTTGTCACCGTTCGTACCCCGGAGCTTCTTCCCTATCTTAGCTCTCCATGTTCTTAGTTACTGTATTAAACTCTGTAGATTCCTCTGAGTATTCCGGATTGTTTAGATGCTCGTGACTTGTGACACCCCGGTATCGGGCTGTGTTGGGTTGTTCTTCCGCATATTGTACTGTTGACTGTTTAAACCTTGGGTTATTTTACCATACTTTTGACTTGAATCTTATTATTTAATTACTTTAAAATTGTAATAAGAAGTGTCAACTGGCCTTGTCTTCACGAGAAGTGCCATCACGACCGGGTCCGGGTTGGGGTCGTGACAAGTTGGTATCAGAGCCTAGGTTACATAGGTCTCACGAGTCATGAGTAGGTTTAATAGAGTCTCGCGGATCGGTACAGAGACGTCTGTATTTATCCTCGAGAGGCTGCATAATATTTATGAAAAACTTCATATTCTTGAAATTCTTGTCGTGCGAATTTGTTGATCCGAGTACTAAACTTCTGTTATTTTATTCTCTCACAGATGGTGAGGACACGCGCTACCGGTCAGGATAGATAACTACCAATACCACCAGCTGTGGCCACCAGAGGCTGAGGAAGTGGTCGTGGTCGCTGTAGGGGTAGAGGTGTGGCATGCATAACAGCTAGGGAAGCACCTGCAGATCTACCAGCCGCCCCAGTTCAGAATCAAGTTCCACTTATGGACGCTCCCGCAGTACCAGCTCAAGCACTAGCTGTGCCCATTGTGATTCCGGGTCTTCAGGAGGCCTTGACTCAGATCTTATCAATTTGCACTGTCCTAGCTGAGGCGGTTTCAACCACTACAACCGCAGCTACTTCTCAGGCCGGGGGAGACAATCAGACCCCTGTTGCAATTGGATATGATAATAAGTGTACGATGCATATTATAAGTGATATGGGGTTTAACGAATGTCCTAAGTCTAAGTCAAGTTGGAAAATTTCCTAATAGACTAAAGTTGCAAATGAGTACGTGCAAGACCTCACTTTGGACAATCATATCTACATATATATAAAGAACTATGTGACGGACAACCTATCAAATGAAAGTTTTTTGAGTCTAGTTTCCAACGCTTCAAACCGTTCGTCATTCGGACACTTCTACTAGAAGTTATGACCAAATTACCAAAGCAGCACAGAAACTTGCACTACCGCGGCATCCCATGTGGTACGCCACTGTAGGGAAATCCAGAGAGCATTAGAAAATGTTTTCTGAGCACATTTTGCACAGCCGCCCCGTCCCCCGCGGCGCCCCATGCGCCGCGGCAGTATAAAAACGGGTTTTTTAGACCCGAACCCCATTTCATTTAACTCGTTTGGGTTTTGTTATTTTGGGATTTTCTGGTGCTTTTAGAGAGAGGGAAGAGCAATTCTAGAGAGAGGAAGAAGCTCAAGTTCCTCGTTCATCAAAAATCTTGTCCAAGCCTTGAAATCGCATCAAAGGGGTTGCAAAGGCTTCAAGAGGTAAGAATTTCTTTTTCCCAATTCTTCAATTTCGAAGTAATTAGTAAGATGATTCATGGATGTTTGAGAATTAGTTCTACATGCTTGTAACAATAAGGTTGTAGGAAGATGGTTGAGTTCAAATAGTAAAGATTGGGTTAAAAATGGTAGAACTCTTTAAAACTTTAATTGAGGATTTGAAAGTCAATCCGATGTCGGAATTCGATAATTTTTGTATGGTTGAAATCATATCGGAATGAGTATTCGGATTTCGTAAGTTTTTCCGGGATTCATGATATGGGTCCCACTGTTGAATTTTAAAATAAATTTTGGATTTTATCCGGAAATAATTAGTAAATTCATATGGAATTAATTCGTATGATTTATATTGAGTATGTTGAATTGTTATGACTAGATTTGAAGCTTCGGATGAATTCGCGAGGCAAAGGCTTGTTGGAATTTTGAATTGGTTGCAAAGCGAGGTAAGTGTTTGGTTTAACCTTAGCTTGAGGGATTAGGAGTTGTGTCCTATTTGTTATGTGTTATTTGTTGAGTACGACGTATAGGCATGGTGACGAGTATCTATACGTTGGTGCCAAGCATGCCCGTGAGTCTTATACTTTGATTAACATGACTCCGTTTCATATTGTATATGCTTTATATGATAATTTCTATTGAGGAATATGACTTGCGGAAGTATTATAGTTAATTGAACATTGTAGAGCATTAGCTCTAGTTAAAAATAGAATTGTTGAACATTATAGAGCATTGTCTCAAGTTGAGAATTGAATTGTTGAATATTGTAGAGCATTAGCTCTAGTTAAGAATAAAATTGTTGAACATTATAGAGCATTGGCTCAAGTTGACAATTGAATTGTTGAACATTATAAAGCATTGGCTCAAGTTAAGAATTGAATTGTTGAATATTGTAGAGTATTGGCTCTAGTTAAGAATAAAATTGTTGAACATTATAGAGCATTGGCTCAAGTTGAGAATTGAATTGTTGAATATTGTAGAGCATTGGCTCTAGTTAAGAATAGAATTGTTGAACATTATAGAGCATTGGCTTAAGCTGACAATTGGATTGTTGAACATTATAGAGCATTGACTCAAGTTGAGAATTGAATTGTTGAACATTGTAGAGCATTGACTCTAGTTAAGAATAAAATTGTTGAACATTATAGAGCATTGGCTCAAGTTGACAATTGAATTGTTGAACATTGTAGAGCATTGGCTCAAGTTGTGAATAAAGGAGAGAGAGAATCATGACATTGTCTCCCTTGTCGGGATGTTATTGTTTTGATGTTGTTTCCCTTGTCGGGATTTGATTGTTGTACTATTGTTCCCTTGCCGGGATTTTATTATGATTTCATTTATTTCCTTGCCCTTATTTCTTGTGATTGTTGTTTGGGTACGGAAGAGTGTTAAAACATGAAGGGTGATGCCGTGTATGATTTGTGAGGAAAGAGTGTAAAGCACGAAGCGTGATGTCGTGCCGCACGATGTACCATTCCGTGCCTATTATATTGAGAGTAAAAGCACGAAGGGTGATGCCGTGCAATTTATATTGATTCTTATGGTGAGGATGAAAGTAAAAGCACGAAGGGTGATGTCGTGCACTTGTCCTTGATTTTTCCTGATTCTAATTGAGTTATGTTGTCCTTTACATTTATTTACTGATTTTCTGTTGTTACTTGATTTTATTTCGATGTTATAGATTACCTTACCCTATTTACCTTGTGTTTGTTGCTTGGGTGAGGAAGAGTGTAAAGCACGAAGGGTGATGCCGTGTATTGTTTTGGTGAGAGAGTGTTAAAACACGAAGGGTGATGCCGTGTATTGTTTTGGTGAGAGAGTGTTGAAGCACGAAGGGTGATGCCGTACACTTTCTGTTTGATGTATTTACTTGTAATTAACAATTCAAGTGTATTAACTGTTTAGATCTCTTTACTGTTGTGATCCTTTGTGTTGGAATCCATAGTATTTACAATACCCTGCCTTATTTTTTTTATATTTCAATACTTCAAATTTCAATAATTGTTACATTTTTAAATCAATTGATTTCTCAACTAAATTTTTCCTTAAATCGTTTGAGGTTGTACTTTACTTAAAAGGGAATTCCTTCTATGTCTTGATTTATTGATTTCTCGTATTACAGGTAATGATTCATTCGATATTGTACTTTAATTGAAAAGGGTATTTTCTTTATCAAATGATATATAAAAGTAACTTCATATTTCCTTGTTGATTTCCTATTTGGGTTGGGGGCTGTACTCTACTTTATGTTATGTGAATGAGGCTCCTTGAACATTCTTAATTGTATAGGGTTATGGAACCTATGAACTGAGTAATATGAGAATATTGTTGTGCAATATGAGACAGAAATATGTGGGCACGAGGTGCCGTGAAAATATGAAAGTGGGCTGAGACCTATATTATCTATGATTATGAAATGAGGCGTCACAAGGTGACCTTTACTCGAAAGAATTATATTCGAAAGATGCTTATTTGAAGGAAATATATTCGAAATATATTTATTGAAAAGAATATTATCTTAGAGATTATTACTTGAAGGATTTATGGGCGAAAGATTTATATTTGAAGGACTTGATTAATTGATTGCACTTGTATTTTTTTTTGTTGAGAAACATTTATGGTGTTCTTGTTGCCTGATATTTATATCACAGGTTGATCATTTTTGCCATCATTGTTATCTACTTCCTATTATTTTTGTACGCTATATTGCACAGGTTTATTTGGTAGTCTGGTCCTAGCCTCGTCACTAATTCGCCGAGGTTAGCTAGGCACTTACCAGCACATGGGGTCGGTTGTGCTGATACTACACTTCTGTACATTTTTGTGTACAGATCCAAGTATTTGATCGATTGTAATTGTTCGTTGCGGTGGAGACTCAAGGTAAACATGTTGCAGCGTTTGCAGTCCTCGGAGTCACCTTAAATTGTACTTATTTCCACTTATCCCCTTTGTTTCGTAACAGTGATGTACTTATTTTGTATAACTACTCTTAGAAAGGCTTATGACTTGTACCACCGATTTTGGAAATTGTAAATAGTTAAGAGTTATTGAATTTACAGTTGGCAAATGTCAATGTTGTTTCAGTTAATGTTAGGCTTACCTAGTTTAGAGACTTGGTGCCATCACGACTCCTCCGGAGGGATTTTTGGTGAGTAGGTCGTGCAGGGACTTCAGACGCTGGGGGCACATCCAGCCCAGCCGGTTGCAGCTGCTCAAAACTATGTAGCTCCTGCCATGCCAAAGGACGAGCAACATAGGTTAGAGATGTTTGGTAGACTTCAGCCTCCGACCTTCAGTGGTGCAGAGGGAGAGGATGCCCAGGGTTAATTAGACAAGTGTCAGAGGATGCTTCGTACAGCCGGTATTCTAGAGATCAGCGGGGTCGCTTTCACTATTTATTAGTTTTCTAGAGCTTCATTCACTTGGTGGGAGGATTTTGAGAGGTATGTGCCGCAGTCTCGCAGAGAGGAGCTGTGCAGGCAGTTTGAGTGGTTGTATCAGAGAGAGATGACCGTGTCGCAGTATGAGTTGAGATTCTCCGAGTTAGCTCATCATGCCATCCGGTTGGTTCCGACAGATAGAGAGATGATTAGTAGGTTTGTTGATGGCCTCACTTATCAGCTTCGTATTCTCATGACCATGGAGAGGGTAATTGGTGCTACCTTTGAGGAGGTTGTAGACATTGCTCGGGAGATTGAGTCCGTTCGTCGCCAGGAGCGCAAGGAGAGGGAGGCCAAGAGGCCTCGAGGATCTAGTAGTTACAGTGGTACTCCTTCGAGAGGTCAGTTTCAGCACGGCAGAGGCCGTCCATTCAGGCATGCTCAGCCAGCTCACCTAGGTTATCGTGGGGCGTCATCGGGTTATGGTTCTCACAATTCTCATCAGGGACAGTCATCACTTAATGCCCTTTCAGCTCAGAGTTCGTCTCGTGCTCCATCAGTCCAGGGCTCTTCTATGCCAGGTGTATCTGTTTGTCACTCCGGTGCGAGGGGTTCCCTTCAGTCCCCTTCTTCAGCACTCGGGAATTGTTACGAGTGTGGAAAGATGGGTCATATGTGGAGGTAGTGCCCTCGTCGCCTTGTGAGTTCATCTCAGCAAAGGGGCCAGTCATCGGCTTCAGCTCCAGTTACTTCATCACCACCTGCCCAGCTAGCTAGGGGTGGAGGTCAGTCAGCTAGAGGTCGTCCCAGAGGGGGAGATCGATCAAGTAGCGGTCAGGCCCATTTCTATGCACTTCCAGGCAGACCTGATGCTATTACTTCAGATGTTGTTATTACAGGTATTGTTTCAGTCTGCCACAGAGATGCCTCTGTATTATTTGATCCTGGTTCCACCTTTTCTTATGTGTCATCATACTTTGCTTGTTATTTGGGTATGCCTCGTGAGTTTTTTGCTTCACCTATTCATGTATCTACCTCGGTGGGCGATACTGTTGTTGTAGACCGTGTGTACCGGTCGTGTGTGGTGACTATTGGAGTTCTGGAGATCCATGTGGATCTTTTATTATTGTGTATGGTGGATTTCAATGTTATTTTGGGCATGGATTGGCTATCTTCGTGTCGTGCTATTCTGGACTGTCATGCTAAGACAGTCACATTGGCTATACCGGGTGTGCCACTGATTGAGTGGTGAGGTGTGACTGATTATGTTCCCAGTAGAGTGATCTCATTCTTGAAAGCCCAACATATGGTTGGGAAGGGTTGTCTTTCATATCTATCCTTTGTGAGGGATGTTTGTACTAAGACTCCCAATATTGATTATGTTCCAATTGTGAGGGATTTTCCCGATGTGTTCCCTGCAGACCTGCCAGGCATGCCACCGGACATGGATATTGATTTTGGCATTGACCTGGTGCCGGGCACTCATCCCATTTCTATTCCACCATATCGTATGGCACCAACGGAGTTGAAGGAATTAAAGGAGCAGCTTCAAGAACTCCTTGATAAAGGTTTCATTCAGCCTAGTGTGTCACCTTGGGGTGCGCCGGTTTTATTTGTGAAGAAGAAGGATGACACTATGAGGATGTGTATTGATTATAGGCAATTGAACAAGGAAACAATTAAGAACAAGTATCCTTTGCCTCACATTGATGATTTATTAAACCAGCTTCAGGGAGCGAGAGTGTTCTCCAAGATTGATCTCTGTTCAGGTTATCACCAGTTGAAAATCAGGGACTCGGATATTCTTAAGACAACTTTCAGGACCCAATATAGTCATTATGATTTCTTGGTGACGTCTTTTGGGCTGACCAATGCCCCAGCAGCGTTCATGCATTTGATGAACAGTGTGTTTCGGCCTTATCTCGACTCGTTTGTCATAGTCTTCATTGATGATATTCTGGTGTATTCACGTAGTTAGGAGGAGCACGCGGAGCATTTGAAGTGGTGTTGCTGAGATTGAGGGAGGAGAAACTCTATCCAAAATTCTCCAAGTGTGAGTTTTGGCTCAGTTCAGTGGCTTTCTTAGGGCACATGGTGTCCAGTGAGGGTATTCCGGTTGATCCGAAGAAGATAGAGGCAGTTCAGAGACTGTCCTAAGCCACAGAGATTCGCAACTTTCTTGGTTTGGCAGGCTATTATCGCCGGTTTGTTCAGGGATTCTCATCTATCGCATCGCCCTTGACCAAGTTGACTCAGAAGGGTGCTTCATTTATATGGTCGGACGAGTGTGAGGAGAGCTTTCAGAAGCTCAAGAAAGCCTTGATCACAACTCCAATGTTGGTTTTGCCATTAGCTTCAGGTTCACATACCGTGTATTGTGATGCTTCGAGAGTTGGTATTGGTTGTGTTTTGATGCAGGAGGGTAGAGTTATTTCTTATGCTTCCTGTCAGTTGAAGCCCCATGAAAAGAACTATCCCATTCATGATTTGGAGTTGGTTGCCATAGTTCACGCGTTGAAGATTTGGAGGCATTACTTGTATGGTGTGTCATGTGAGGTGTTTACCGATCATCGTAGCCTCCAGCACTTGTTTAAGCAAAATGATCTTAATTTGAGGCAGCGAAGATGGTTGGAGTTGCTAAAGGATTATGATATCACTATATTGTGCCATCTGGGAAAAGCCAATGTGGTGGTAGATGCTTTGATCCTAAAGGTAGTGAGTATGGGGAGTTTGGCGTATAATCCAGTTGGTGAGAGACCTTTTGCAGTTGATGTTCAGGCATTGGCCAATCGGTTCGTAAGGTTAGATATTTTGGAGCCCAGTGAGGTATTCGCTTGTGTGGCTTCTCGATCTTCCTTATATGATCGCATCAGAGAGCGCCAGTATGATGATCCGCATTTGCTTGTCCTTAAGGACAGAGTTCAGCATGATGATGCCAGAGATGTGACTATTGGTGATGATGGGGTGTTGAGGATGCAGGGCCAAATATGTGTGCCCAATATGGATGAGCTTCGGGAGTTGATTCTGGAGGAGGCTCATAGCTCGCGGTATTCCATTCATCCGTGTGCCGCGAAGATGTATCAGGATCTGAGACAACATTATTGGTGGAGAAAAATGAATAAAGACATTATGGGATTTGTCGCTCAATGCCTCAATTGTAAGCAGGTGAAATATGAGCATCAGAAATCGGGTGAATTGCTTCAACGTATGGATATTCCAGAGTGGAAGTGGGAGAGGATCACTATGGACTTTGTAGTTGGACTTCCACGGACATTGAAGAAGTCCAATGCTATTTGGGTGATTGTGGATCGGCGGCCAAGTCCTTGCACTTCATTCCGGTGTGTACTACCTATTCTTCAGAACGGTTGGCAGAGATCTATATTCGGGATATTGATCGGTTGCATGGTGTCCCAGTTTCCATCATCTCAGATGGGGGAACTCAATTTATATCGCAGTTTTGGAGGTCTGTGCAACGAGAGTTGGGTACTCAGGTTGAGCTGAGCATAGATTTTCACCCTCAGACGGACGGGCAGTCCGAGTGCACTATTCAGATATTGGAGGACATGTTGCGTGCTTGTGTCATTGGTTTCGGAGCGTCATGGGATCAGTTTCTACCGCTTGTAGAGTTTGCTTATAACAATAGCAACCAGCTGAGTATTCAGATGGCTCCATATAAGGCTTTATATGGGAGGCGGTGTAGATCTCCAGTTGGTTGGTTTGAGCCGGGTGAGGCTAGGTTACTGGGGACAGACTTGGTGCAGGATGCCTTGGAAAAGGTGAAGGTGATTCAGGAGAGGCTTCGTACAGCGCAGTCGAGACAGAAGAGTTATGCTGACATGAAGGTTCGAGATGTGTCCTACATGGTGGGCGAGAAGGTTCTATTGAAGGTTTCGCCCATAAAGGGTGTTATGAGATTTGGGAAGAAAGGGAAATTGAGTCCTCGGTTCATTGGGCCTTTTGAGGTGCTTCGGAGGATTGGGGAAGTGGCTTATGTGCTTTGCCACCCAGCTTGTTGAGTGTGCACCCGGTATTTCATGTTTCTATGCTCCGAAAGTATATTGGGGATCCGCCTCATGTTCTGAATTTCAGCATGGTTCAGTTGGATGATGATTTGACTTATGATGTGGAGCCAGTAGCCATTTTGGGTCATCAGGTTCGAAAGTTGAGGTCAAAGGATATAAATTCAGTGAAGGTGTAGTGAAGAGGTCGGCCCATGGAGAAGGCTACCTGGGAAACCGAGCGGGAGATGCGGAGCAGATATCCTCACCTGTTTGAGGCTTCAGGTATATTTTCGTTCGAGGACGACCGTTTGTTTAAGTTAGGGAGGATGTGATGACCTGGGCAGTCGTCTCATGAGTTACCGCTCAGTTTTCCCCATTTCTGCTTCTTATTGCTTTGTATAATGGTTCTACATGTGATCGGGTTGATTGGTTAGGGTTCGGAAAGGATTTGGTAAGGTTTGAGACACTTAGTCTCTTTTGAGGAAGGTTAAGTTGGAAAAGTCAATCGGATGTTGACTTGTGTGTTAGAGGGCTCAGATGTGAGTTCCGATGGTTCAGATAGCTTCGGGAGGTGATTTTGGACTTAGGAGCGCGATCAAAATGAGTTTTGGAGGTTTGGAGTAGATTTAGGCTTGAATTGGCGAAGTTGATATTTTGGCGATTTCCGGTTGGTAGGCGAGATTTTGATATAGGGGTCGGAATGGAATTCCGAGAGTTGCAGTAGTTCCGTTGTGTCATTTGGGATGTGTATGCAAAATTTTAGGTCATTCGAATGTGGTTTGGTTGGTTTTTTTTATCAAAAGCGTAATTTAGAAGATTTTGGAATTCGTAGGCTTGAATCCGATGCGAATTTTGTGTTTCGATGTTGTTGTGAGCGTTCCGAAGGTTGGAACAAGTTTGAATGAGGTTATGGGATATGTTGACATGTTTGGTTGAGGTCCCGGGGGCCTCGGGTGAGTTTCGGGGGGTCAATCGGCCCATTTCACGAAGTTTGGAATTGCAGAAATCTGCTGCTCAGTGTTGTAGACAATTGACCTTCGCGTTCGCAAGAGAGGAGCCGTGATCGCGAAGGGTTAGCTGGAGAAGGTGGAGATTTTGTCCTTCGCGTTCGCGAGGAAGGCTCTGCGTTCACGAAGGGCTGGGAAGTGATTCATCGCGTTCGCGAGGTAAGCTCCGCGTTCGCATAGAGGAAATTGGCCAGCTGGGTTTGAGGTATTTTGTTCATCACGTTCGCGGGTGAGGGAGCGCGTTCGCGAAGAGTCAGCTTGAGGAACCATCGCATTCGCGAGTGGCATGACGCGATCGCGAAAGAGGAATTTTGGTCAAAGGTAATTTGTGCTTCGCGAATGCGAGGTTTTGACCGCGTTCGCAAAGAAGGATTTCAGGCCTGTACAGAATGTTTAAATACCCGTCTTGTCCGCGATTTTGGGGTTTAGTTCTTCTATTGTTGGTTGTTTTTGGAGCTTTTTAAAGAGGATTGAAGAGGGATTCAAGGGGAATCACTTGGAGGTAAGATTCATACACCTTACACTCGATTCTAATGTGAAATCTACCTAATAAATCATGGAATCTAGGCCTAAAATTGATGAACTAGGGCTTGGAATTGGAGATCTAGAAATTGGAATTTGAGGGGTCATTTGTGGATGGATTTTAATGCTTTTGGTATGTATGAACTTGTGGGGAGATGAGGAACCCATTGATGTGAAAATTTTCGAATTCTAAGACGTGGGCTTAGGGGTCGGGTTTTGCTAATTTCGGGATTTTGTGTCGTATATTGATTATTTTCGCTTGGGCTTCGTTCCCTTAGCATATTTTGACCTCGTGATTCTGATTTTGGATAGATTCGACAGGAGTGGAGGCCGATTATAGGGGCAAAGGCGTCACGGGCTAGAGATTTGACCGGATTGAGGTGAGTAATGATTGTAAATGATGTTCTGAGGGTTTGAAACCCCGGATTGCACATCGTGGTGCTATATTAAGGCGAGCACGCACTTGATGACGAGCGTGGGGTCATGCACTGTTAGGAATTGTGACTTAGTCCATCCCAAATGACTATTTTATTGCGTATTTGACTGAAAGCTATTTGTTATCATCATTTTTTGGGCTGAATACCATATTTGGGCCTCGTGACAACTATTTGAACCCTTTGGAAGTTTTTATTGATATTTCCTCACAGTTTTGACTTTATACTGGAACTCAGTCATGATATATTTCACTGGTTTCATACTCAGCCATGTTTACATTTTTTAACACTTGTATAATCTTTTAAATGATAATTGGGCTGAGACATCTTGTTTTACTACTGCCGAGTGGCTTGTGAGGATTTTTGACTGAGTAAGGCTGAGGGCCTATGTTGTGAGGAAACATTGATCAAGATTTGAGGCCGAGGGCTTGAGATATGTACGCCACGAGGTGACTTGATTGATATGAGGCTGAGAGCCTAGTGATGACGTCACGAGATAGCTTGATATTGTGCTTGGGCCGTAAGGGGCCCCTCCAGGAGTCTGCACACCCCCAGTGAGCGCGGTACCCATTTGATGTGAGATGTAACCCGAGGGGCTAGTATTGTTCAAGGATATTGCCCGAGAGGCGGATTTGTTGATACTGTGCCCGAGGGGCGAACCTTTATATGTTTATTTTCCTTAATTGCCTGTCATTTACCTGCTTAAATTGTTGAATAAGGTTTTCGTGAAGTTTAATTTGAGTTAAATGACTTTCACATATCTTTTACTGATTTTACTGCTTCATTATAGTCTGCAAATGTGCTTTACGTGATTTCCTGCTTTCAGTCTTTATTTATGATTATTACTCACTGAGTTGGAGTACTCACTTTACTCCCTGCACCTCGTGTGTAGATTCAGACGCATCTGGTCCCGCTCTCGAGTGCTGATCTTTCCAGCTCAGGCGGATCCGAGGAGTCTCTAGGTAGTTGTCGGCGTTCGCAGCCCGGAGCTTCTTCCCTATCTTATTTCTCCATGTTCTTAGTTACTATATTAAACTCTGTAGATTCCTCTGAGTATTCCGGATTGTTTAGATGCTCGTGACTAGTGACACTCCGGTATCGGACTGTATTGGGTTGTTCTTCCGTATATTGTACTGTTGACTGTTTAAACCTTGGGTTATTTTATCATGCTTTTGACTTGAATCTTATTATTTAATTGCTTAAAAATTATAATGGGAAGTGTCGGTTGGCCTTGTCTTCACGAGAGGCGCCATCACGACCGGGTCCGGGTTGGAGTCGTGATAATTTCTCAATCTTTTTTTACAAAATCGACCAACTTCGGTCGTTTTTTTAGCGGAAAAATACGAGAAACTCTTTTGGCGTACCGCGAAATTTATTTTTTAAGAAACCGACTAGCTTTGGTCATTTTTTCATATAAAATAAATTAAAATTAATATTCAAAAAAACGACCGAAATCGGTTGGTTATTTCAGTAGGTCATTTTAAAAAATCGAGCGATTTCGGTTGTTAATTTTATATTTTTAATAAAAATCAAACGAAATCGTTCAGTTATTTTCCCGCAAAAATGCAATTAAAGAGTACAAATAAACTAAAAGATAGTCTTAAACCAAAATGTATCAATGGTCTAGTGGTATAATAGTATCATGCCACAATAGGAATCCCGGTTCGATTCCCAGACAGTGCATTTTTTAATTGCATAATTAAAAATACCAACCAACTTCGATCGTTTTTTTTTGGTAATTTTTTCTTTTTGGTCGCTTGTGAAATTTTATTGACCGGCCGAATTGGTCGGAAATTATGACCGACTTCGGTCGCTATTTACTATCGACCAGTCTAATTTCGACGAATTAAAATCGGTTGATTTTTTTAATTTTTCGATCGATTTCGCTCAGTATTTGTGGACGGTTTTAGGCATTTTTCTAGCCGTGCATGAAAATTAACCTCTAAAATAAATTGAGTCTCATTTGATCCTTAGCCCAACACGTGTGATTGACAGCCTTTTCCTTTTCATGAGGAGGGAAGACAATAGATTATAAATTGACCTGGACAATGAAAGAGTACTACTAGAGTTAAACCAAATGAGTACATGAGCGATTTAGTTATGAACCAAGAGCCAAAAGCATTGAGGTTTTGTGAAGTAGGCTCTGGTATCCTACCCAGAAGGCAGAAAATGAAAAAGCAATCCCATCAATATTAGAGAAAGATCAGTGGGCGGGGAACATGTACAATTCTCATAATTTCTTACAAGACTATATAAGTGTTAAAAGTTGAAATAACATGTCATAAAATACATAATGGGCACGCTAATATGTATGTGGAATTAACTTTTTCGAATATTAGAATAACAATCATGGAAAAACTGACTAGCTATCTAGGTGACCCCCTCATATATAAACATATATGTGAAGCAATAAAAACATTTGGAATTTACGTTTGTTAGATCTCTTCAATTTCTTGTCCAAATAGCACGCTGAATATAATGCTGTACAAGAATTTGATTAGACAGCAAAACAAACCCGTTAACGTGATTTATGTTTTCACCTTTTGCTTTTCTTCTTCTTGATGTCCTTTCCTATTGTCAATAATTTTATCTATTCAAAAGGAATCATTCTAATCGTTTACGTTAATCTATAACATTTTACTTACCAAATTCTCTCAAGGAATCATTGTAATCGTCTAAAAGGTTACATGACCACTGATATACAAGAGAATAATAGTAATATGGATATATGTAACTACATAAAAAAAATGAACATAGATGAGCTCACACGTTTCCTTAACTAAAAAGTACTACTCCAACTCCACTCTTACTAGACCGGAGACGGACCCATGATTAGATAGTCATGAGAGTTACATTTAATATAAATTTATCATTATTCATAAAGATGGCACGAGGGCCTCTATTAATATTTGATTATTTCTTGAAAAAATTTGTAAGTACATATGAAGTTTTTGCCAAAGTTTCCAGGCGACCCATGTCCCTACAATCAGGGGCGGATCCACCCCTTTAAGATGGGGTGGTATGGTACCCGCTAAGATGATAAAATTATCATACATCTATGTTGAAATTTTCTTAAACTAGGTTAAGTATGTGATTCTGCCACCCGCATTTAAAAGTAGACAAAGGTGTCATGGCTGGTAGACCTTTTTGAAAGCTTTTTTTGTGTGTAAAATTCAAGTTGAAAACTTTATCTTGAACCTTGTTGGACTTTCCCTTTTCTTTGTGCTTTTTATTTCATTTTGTCCTAGTCATTTCCTTTTCGGTTACCTCCTAATTTTTTTACTTGTCATTTTATTAATTTAATATTTATTTCCTCTAATCTATTAATTTATATGTGGTCTCTAGCAAGAACACTCAAAAAAAATACTTCAAAATTCCATAAAATAAGCATTCCTCTTAATCTCAAATTTATGAATTTTCTTCTTTCAAATCAGAGAAATCTGGTCTCGATGAGATTTTTGGATTGAGATCAAATTCAATCTTCATCTACTCTAAAAACAATTGTGCTATTTTATGGTTGTTTAATATAATTTAGATCTCACCTCATTCAAATTATAATGAAAAAAAATATGAGATTTACGAATTTGATTTTGGGAACTTTTAGTTTACCTAAATATATACTATTGGTGTGTAATTTATCTATTGAAGATATATTTTTTTTATTTTCTTATTTTGATTGGTGTAATTCCCTTATTGAAGATGTTAAATTATTTTTAGTATACAAAATAAAGATATAATTTTTTAGTGAAAATATTGATTTTACTTTGTGTTGGTAATAATAAAGTTGTGATTCCTTATTCAAAATGATAATTACGTTTGTTTCTTGCTATTTGAGATGTAATTTTTTATATTTGCATATAAAAAATATCTATTTATAAGTTGACCCGAATAAACTAAAAAAATCAAATAAACATTCCTAACAAACTCCATATTAGTCATTAAAGTGTACATTAAAAAAAATTATAGCACCCACCACCTTCAAATCCTAGGTCCGCCTCCTCAGCCTACAATGTACGTCTGCCTCTGCACTATACATGAATCTAGGATGGGTTCTGATAGATTCAACTAAAATTATTGTTTTCTACTCAAATGTATATTTGATATTTAAAAAAATTAAAAATCCAGATATATACGGTTAAACTCTTTTATAACAATCATCATCTATTCACTATAACAACTAATTTTTTTTTTTGGAATCACTATTTCATGTTATGTTATAATATATGTTTTTTTATAACAACACTTAATTCATTATAGCAATAAAAAATATATCTGAAATAGACGAGACTGTTATAAAGAGGTTCGACTGTGATAACATTAAATTCAATTTGAACCCACCGATTCTAGATTTTGAATTTACCATCAAGACACTAATCACTCTTCACCGAGAAAAGAGTGAGAAGAAAGAAAAAAGTTGTACTAATTAAGCGTCGTAGAGACAGGTGAGTTAATTTCTTGCGTAGACAAAAGCTATTGGCATATTGACTAATTAATTATCCGCATGAAAACTCCTCTTAGTTTTTTCGTTGGAATAATCCATGAGAAAATGGAAAGTTGGCAAAGATGTCCAACTTCTACATGCGCATGACGAAAGCTTTAATATTGCATGCTGACGATTTCATGGGGACACAGTACTTCCTCCTTGCTTGTTCCCTCGTTGTACCCCTCTATGTTTTAAAAGGTAGAATTGAGATTCGTCCGAGGCTCGCTCCGGGGCGAAGAACTCGTAACATGTTCCTGGGCTTATGCGTGAGGTTTAGTTCCGTAAGATTTACGCCTCGGCCGTCGGGGCTTATGCCTTAGACACGCCCAATGTCTGGCATATTGGGCTCGCCTAATAGAACTTTATGCAATTGTGTATAACTAATCTTGTAAATCCTCAAATTTTCTTAATAAATCATTGACCGTTCAAAATTTCTTTTTTCTTAATCATAAATCTTTAAGTTTAGAGTATTTTATGTCATAATTAAAATAAAAATTATTGCACGTTATCCACTAAGACTGCTATGATAGTAAATTTTAAAGAAATCTTTCATTTAAAAATATTTCTTTATTAACTTTTGTTATGTCTTTATTATATAATAGTCCATAAATTTTTTTATAATTATTTTCTAAATATTATTTTTTTCACGTTTACGAGATATACTTATTAATTAATAGCTTAGTATTAGCTAGTAACCATTTACAAATAATTAGTTATCATGGTGTAGTATGGTGAATTATGTGTCACTTTATTAACTTGTTGAAACTTAAAAATAAATGATGCTAGAGAATCATATTTAAATTGTGAATTATGTTTTTATATAAATTCTCTTTCAAATAGAAAGCATATTAAATAAAAGAAGTATTTTTAAAAAATATCAAATTATAATATCGAAATTCTTTCAAGATTCATTACTACTTAAGAGATACATACTTATAAGATTTCGCATCGAATACATTACTTTTGATATTTGAGTTGTAACAACGCTGCATCTAATTTGCATATTATGATATATGTCATACTTTTCGTATTATTCATAGTTGAATTATAATTTATAAATATTTTAAATAAATTATTTATTATAATTTTGTGAATGTAACTTTTATAATTATTTTTTATTTTATACTATTTTAAAATTAGTAAAATTTAAAGATTCGTGGGACTTACACCCCACGTTTCAGTGCCATACCTAAATTATTATAAATTTTATCATCTCCTTTCACTTTTCAAATACTAATTAGTGGATTCAGTTTCGATCAATGGGTATTATGGTTTGGTTAGGTGCAATCAATACTCAATCAGCTCGATTCTCACAATTTAATCGGAAGTTTAGCACGTATAGACGTTGAATTTGTTGACATTCGATTTTAAGATTTTATTAAGAGTATTTCAAGTTGAGGGTTTCACTTCTGCGTAGCCAGTGAACAGGGCCGGCTCTAATGTGTTGAGTAGTAAAGCTTGTGCCTTTATTTTTTAAAAATATGGAATTTTTACCTTTCTATACACTATTTGAAACTTTATTACCTCCTCTAGTCAAGTTTCAATTTAATTATATAGACATATACATTTTACCAATTATATATACTTTAGGAATTAAATGAGTATCCCTTTATATTATGAATTGAATAAGGAATCAATTATTTCTCATCCTTATTCTCTCTCCCCTGCTCTCTCTCTCTCTCTCTCTTTCTCAACATCTCTCTCTTAATCCCTCATTCCACTTAGGGGTGTTCACGGTTTGACGGAAAACCGATCTAAACCGAAAATCGAACCAAACCGATTAAGTAAACCGATATTTTCTTGATTTGGATTGATTTTGGTTTTAAATTTTAAAAACCGATAATATTTGGTTTGGTTTTCGTTCTATTTTAAAAAATCGAAAAATAAACCGAACCAAACCGACTAATTATATACAAAATTTAATAATTATTTATATATAATATAATATCTTTTTGTAAATAATTTTAAATATTTTATGCATTTTAATTGTTATTTTAAATTTTGGTTTATCCTTTTATATCTTAAAAGATTGCCTAAGACCAAAACAATAGGACTCGACCAATTTTCTTTTCATTAAGAGACTCTAATTCTCTAACCCTCCGCATATACTTTTTCCTAACAGAATAGTTAAAAAAAAACCACCACAAGAGTAAAGAAAGCAAATTCAAATTGCAAGACCACAATGGCTAAAACTTGAGAAAGCAAACTTTTAGTTTATTTTTTGCTCATTCTTTTCATATAAACAGGTAAATAAACTTTCAGTTCTGAAAGAAATATATAAAAGAGCATAAATTTAGCAAATTATTTTCAGACTGTTGTCTAGCGTTGTTTTACTATTATCAACTTATCATTAGCTTACTAAGAACCAAAAAACCGAACCAAACCAACAACAATCAAACCGATGGTTTGTATTTAATTTGGTTTGGTTTTGATTTTAAAATTTTAAAAATCGATTAAATTGGTTTGATTTTGGTTTTAATCAAAAACCGACCAAACTGAACCGTGAAAACCCCTAATTCCACTAATGTAGAACAAAGGGAAAGAGAGCAGCAATTCCATGGTTATTGAAATTCTAGTAATTGATAATAGGTGAATTTAACTATAATTAAGCCCTAAATAACCACCTTCTTGTATAGTTTGGATGATAAAAGTGATAACAAAATGCTCTTATTAGTGTTTTTCATGCTTTGCAGGTTATATATGACCAGAGAAGGCTATGGAGTACTTTTGGGATCAAATATGGAGAAAAAGAGGCCGATCGTAAAATTCTGTCAAGTAAACCACGCGAAACAGCTCAAGTCAGAACTGAAAGAGGACTGCCGCGGTTCCACCGCGACCGCGGCAGAAGATGGCTGCAAACAAAGTGAGAATCAGAGAGCATGTTTGGCCGCGGTTTGACCGCTACCGCGGCAGAACCGCGGCAGAGGCGGAGAACTTCAGGGACTAAAGTGCAAAACACGGAATTTTTAGCCCAAAACCTATTTTAAACACTAGACTTCGCCCAAGAGAGGCATGTATTGATTTTGAGAGTATTTTGGCAAGGAAAACAATTGTGAGAGATCAACCAAAACATCTTTCTTCTTTTCTTTGATTTTTCTTGCAAGTTTTATGATGAGTATTGTTTTAGTTTGTTTACCCATAGTTATGAGTAGCTAAATCCTTTGTCTAAGGTTTTGATGGAACCTATTGGGGGATGAACTTCTTGTTTATGTGAATACAAATTGCTAGTCTCAATCTTTATTTGTTCAACTTTGTGCATGTTGTAGTTAATTGACAGGATCCTCAATTAGCTGTGCCTATTTAGTGTGCATAACTCGAGAGAGAGTGCACATTTAGGTTATTGTTGAACAACACCACTCCCAAAGTATAAGAGGGATCTATAACTGCGGGTTTAAAGGCGGGATTAGGGATAACGAAGCCTTGAGTTCAATCTAAAGTGAACCGTGTTAATTGGAGCTAGCTAGTGTGTCTCGGGAGAGTGCATTGTGTATATTACTGTGATTACTCGGGAGAGATTTACGGTAAGATGAGCGTTCATGATTGATAGAGAGGTGTTGGTCAATTTGTATGAAGCATAAACAGAAGATTCCATCAATAGGGGAAGTCATTACCTTAGCGTTTTCTCATTATTGTTTACAACCTTAGCATCTTTAGTTTACAGCTGTTTATTTACTTGCAATTTTAGTTATTAAAGACACCATCAACTGTGATTCAAACGTTTGGGGAAATTGGATTTCAAGAGTTTAGTGGGTCTAAAGATAGTGATTGATAGGTTAACTCTCTGTGGATTCAACTCTGGGTAGAATACTCAGATTATATTTGCAACGTCCGCAGGGTCCTTTTTATAAGGCATAGTTGAGCGTGATCAAATTTTAGCGCCGTTGCCGGGGAGTTAACGGAATTATCAATTAACATTGATAGAAATACAAAAATTCTTCGTGTAGTTAGTTTTCTCTACACCAAATTTTTGATTGAAATTTTTGACGGTTGTTGACGTGGTTGCACAGGTGTATGCCTAGAAACTTTACGAGGACTGGAGAACTACTTGAAGGACTCTTAGACCCTGAGAAAACATTTCGGATATTGAACCGTGCCAACAAAAGACTTCAACAACCTCATCAAACATACAAACTCGAAATTGACATGGGTGACGTAGACAACGTCAACGGAAATGTCAGAGATATGGCACCTCCTGTGCCTGAGGCTGCACTATATGATTGGGCACAACCCACAGCTGACAATCTGGCCACTGCCATTATTGTGCCCGCGATATAAGCTGAATCGTTCCAGATCACGAACAACATGCTGCACTTGCTGCAAAACAAGGGACTATTTTTTGGGACACCAGCCGAAGATCCTCGGCAACACTTGAAGAACTTCCTGTCGATTTGCAAAACTCAAAGGCAACCCAACGTAACTCTGGAAGCAATCAGGCTGTTATTATTTCCATTCTCGGTGACAGGAGCTGCTCAGGTCTGGCTAAACTCACTCCCCATAAACTCTATAGAAACTTGGGATGAGTTAGTCAAGCAATTTCATATCAAGTTCCACCCGCCCAACAAAATAGCTCAACAAATTGATGAGATCGTGAGCTTTAAACAGAAACTAATGGAGACACTGCATGAGACATGGAGCCGGTTTAAAGGAATATTAGTTATATGTCCACACCATGGTATTCCAGATCAGATGTTGGGACAACGGTTTTACATGGGACTGTCAGATAGCATGAAGAACATTGTAGATGCCTCAGCTGGTGGGGCATTTTTGAGCAAAACTTGGAGAGAAGGCCAGAGTCTGCTTGACAAAATGGCTCAGAATTCGGGGTGGACGACGAGGAATGCACCTATCACTCCAGTGGTGCACTCAGTACCTTTTGACCCATCAAATTCCATGGCTGAAAATGTGGCGACCCTCTTGACACAGATGAGCATACTCACCAAAAAGGTGGAGGAATCAGGGCAGAAACAACAAGTGCACATTGTAGATACTACCAATGGGGGCTTGTGCACATCTTGCATTAGTCAGCCAGTTGGTAATCCTTGGAATGCAGAACATGATCATCATCATCATCACCCTGAAGACATGAACTATGTGTCAAACTATGGAGGCCAGAGACAGGGCAATCAGAACTGGGGTCAGCAAACTCAGCAGCCATACAGACCACCTCAGCCACAGTACAACGCTGGAAGCATGGGAGGTATGAGACCTCCCAATAATATGTCACCTTATCCAAGGCCACAGGGGTACAACAATCAGCAGCAAGGGTACCCCCCACCTCGGCAACAACATAGTGGAAGACAAGAAGATGGGTTCACTAGACTTGAAGCAATGATGCAGCAGGTTATTGGGTCCAATGCAAAAATAAATGAAAGAGTAGATGCACATGACGCAGCAATCAAAAATATTGAAGTGCAATTGGGCCAAATTTCAATGTCTCTGAACAATCGTCCTCAAGGGACATTACCTGCAGACACCCAGATTATTCCAAAAGATCAGGTCCCAAAGAAGCTGATGGCGGTGAGTCTTCGTAATGGCAGAGATCTAGATGTAGAACAAGAGAGAGCTCGAGAAAATATACAGGATGAGACATTCATTCCAGTGCCCATTGAGCTGGATGAGTCTACGATACTGACAGAGGTGATAGTCCAGCCTGCTCAGGAAGAAAAGAACATTCAGCAGGAGACCGAGAAAGTAGCTGAGCTAGTTGAAGAGCCAGTAGTTGAAATAGTAGCTGATAAAGAGCAGTCCCAAGTGATTGGGAAGAAGAGACCTCCTGCACCCTTTCCACAGAGGCTAGCCAAGCATCAAAAGGAGGAGCAGTATAAAAAGTTCTTTGAAATGCTCAAACAAATCCAGGTAAATATTCCACTGATTAAAGCTTTAAAGGAGATGCCTGGGTACGCAAAAATGATGAAGGGCTTGATGTCTCGGAAATTTGATTTTCAAGACTTGGCTACGGTTACACTTACTCAAACCTGTAGTGCAGTGGTGATGAGACCTATTGCTGAAAAGCTGTCTGATCCAGGTAGCTTTACAATTCCATGCACTATTGGGAATTTCGCCTTTGCTAAGGCACTCTGTGATTTAGGGGCCAGCATTAATCTTATGCCCCAAGCTATCTATAAGAGGTTGGACATTGGGAGAGCTAGACCCACCTCCATGTTGTTGCAGCTGGCCGATAGGACTGTGAAACGTACATTCGGTATCCTTGATGATGTGCTTATTTAAGTGGGGAAATTTGTGTTCCCTGCAGATTTTGTGATCTTGGAATGCAAAGTGGATGAAGAGATTCCTATAATCTTAGGAAGACCATTCTTGGCCACGGGGAGAGCTCTGATTGACTGTGAGACTGGGGAGCTCAAAATGAGACTCAATGATGAGGAAATAACGTTCAATGTGCAGAAGTCTATGAGGCGACCAAGCGAGTTCGTCAATTGCTCTCTTATTGATACCGTTGATGTAATTGTAGAGTCTGATGATGAGGTGTTGACAATTAAGGACCCCCTTGCTGCATGTTTGATGAACTTAGATGAAGTGAATGCTGAGGATTTGGCGGAATGGGTGTTGGCATTGGAAGGTAGAGGGTTCTGGGAGAGAAATCTAGAGTTTGAGCCTTTGCACTTAGAAAAGAGAGAAACTCCTCCAGCTAAGCCATCCATTGAAGAACCACCAAAGCTGGAGTTAAAGCCATTGCCAGCCCACCTCAGGTATGAATTTCTGGGACCTGACTCCACATTACCTGTTATTATCTCATCTAGTTTGTTAGATGTGCAGGTTTAAAAACTTTTACAGGTACTAAAGGAGTGCAAAACTGCCATGGGGTGGATCGTGGCAGACATCAGGGGGATCAGCCCCGCCTACTGCATGCACAAGATTCTGCTGGAAGAGGGGCACAAACCTTCCAGAGAACATCAGATGAGGCTGAACCCCAACATGAAGGAAGTGGTGAAGAAGGAGGTGATAAAGTAGTTGGATGCGGGAATTATTTTCCCAATCTCTAACAGCAGCTGAGTGAGCCCAGTGCAATGTGTTCCTAAAAAGGGTGGCATGACGGTTGTGACAAATGACAATAATGAATTGATCTCAACAAGAACCGTCACAGGCTGGAGAATTTGTATGGACTATCGAAAGTTGAATCTAGCCACCCGGAAAGACCACTTCCCACTTCCCTTCATTGATCAAATGTTGGACAGATTGGCAGGGAGGTCACACTTCTGTTTTCTAGATGGGTACTCAGGGTACAATCAAATCTCCATTGCACCAGAGGACAGAGAGAAGACCTCTTTGTCATGCCCGTATGGCATTTATGCCTTTAGACGTATGCCCTTTGGCCTATGCAATGCACCTGCCATATTCCAACGGTGCATGATGGCCATATTCACTTACATGGTTGAAGACATAATGGAGGTGTTCATGGATGACTTCTCTGTGGTGGGGAATTCATGATTGCTTGATAAATCTGACGCGTGTGCTGAAACGGTGCATCGAGACTAACTTGGTTCTGAACTGGGAGAAGTGCCATTTCATGGTAAGGCATAGTCTTGGGGCACCGGGTGTCAAGCAAGGGAATAGAGGTAGATCGCGCGAAAGTTGATGTAATAGCAAAGCTGCCTCCACCAACTTCAGTCAAAGCCATCAGAAGCTTCCTTGGACATGTCGGTTTTTACCGGAGGTTCATAAAAGACTTCTCCAAAATTGCCAACCCTCTCTGTAAGTTGTTAGAAAAAGATCACCCGTTTTTGTTTTCTGATGATTGTAGGGTAGCATTTGAGGAGTTGAAAAAGAGACTGGTCACATCACCCATCATTGTTGCCCCTAACTGGGAGCAACCATTCGAACTAATGTGTGATGCCAGTGACTATGCAGTGGGAGCAGTGCTAGGCCATCGGAAAGACAAACTGATGCACCCAATCTACTATGCTAGTAGAACGCTGAGTGGAGCCTAGTTGAACTACACTGTGACTGAAAAGGAGATGTTGGCTGTAGTGTTCGCGTTTGACAAGTTCCGATCCTACCTGATAGGGTCCAAGGCTTGTCACGCATTGGTGTATGGTGGACACTTTGGAGGGGTTAGGACAACGGCAAAGGTGCTAGAGGCTGGATTCTTCTGGCCGACAGTGTTTAAAGATGCGTACCTATGGCTGAAGGGCTGCAATGAATGTCAGCGGACCCGGAACATTTCCCAACGCCACGAGATGCCCATGAACCCATTTCAAGAGGTGGAAGTGTTTGACGTCTGGGGGATTGACTTCATGGGTCCCTTCGTCAGCCCCTATGGCAATAAGTACATTATTGTTCCTGTAGACTATGTGTCCAAATGGGTGGAAGCTGCGGCGTTACCCACCAATGATGCAAAAGTGGTGGTGGGATTTCTAAAGAAGAACATATTCACCCGCTTTGGGACACTACGAGCAATTATCAGTGATGAAGGCACTCATTTCTGCAATAGGTCCTTTGAAAAGTTGCTTGCTAAGTACGATGTGCGCCACAAGGTGGCTACTCCTTACCACTCGTAAACTAGTGGATAGGTTGAAGTGTCCAACAGAGAAATCAAGAGTGTGTTAACCAAAACTGTGAACGCCACAAGAACTGATTAGGCGAGAAAGCTAGATGATGCACTCTGGGCTTACAGAACTGCCTTCAAAACTCCAATTGGTATGTCACCATACAAGTTGATGTTTGGGAAGGTCTGCCACCTGCCAGTGGAACTTGAACATAAAGCGTGGTGGACATTGAAACAGCTGAACTTAGACATGGAAGCTGCGGGCACGTCAAGAGTCACTGAATTGCATGAGCTCGAGGAGTTCAGATATCTTACTTTTGAGAGCACAAAATTGTACAAGGAGAGAATGAAGAGGCTGCACGACCAGAACATTGTTGAGAGAAATTTCAAACCCGGGGACATAGTATTGTTATACAACTCAAGACTACGTCTGTTCCCAGGTAAACTTAAGTCACGATGGTCTGGACCATTTCGAGTAGTTGAAGTTTTCCCTTCAGGAGCTGTTGAGATTGCCACAGAGAATGACTCTAGTACATTCAGAGTCAATGGTCAAAGATTGAAGCCATATGTGGGCATGAGCGAGAAAAAGGAAGTGTCTGAGCTGCACCTGAGTGAACCATAGAGGTCGAGCGAGCCTTAAATGCGCTCATCCTGCGTCGTGCCGCGACATTAAATCAGGCGCTGCGTGGGAGGCAACCCACGAAATTGTTGTAAGTGTAACACATTATATGAAAAACAAAATCAGACAACTGCCTAGACCGCGGTTCCACCGCGACTGCGGTCAAACCGCGGTCAGAGACCCCCTCTGAACTTCGTTCACTGCATTTCCACCGCGACCGCAGTAGAACCGCGGTGGGAACCCCTCTCTGAACTTCATCTACCGCGGTTCAACCGCAACCGCGGCAGAACCGCGGCAGACCCCGTCGGGCCCAGGTATGCAGAATTTTTTTTTAATTCACCCCCCTTTTCTAATTCACCTAACCCTGCACCCACCCCAAAACAATTATTCCCCCTCCCTATTCAGAAACAAAACGCCCCCCTCCCCTTCCCCAAAATAAAACCCAAATCCTCTCTTCTCTTTCCCTCTCAAATCCCTCCCTCACTCCCAAAAACCGTCATTGTTATCTTCTCCACACCTTCTCTCACTACTACCCACCCCTTCCAACCTTCATCAAGTAAGTGTTCTCTTCTTTTTGATTCTATTTCTTCTTCTAATTAGTGTAATTTAGTCTAAACTAGTTTAGTTAAACCCTAGGTAGGAATAATGTAGATTTTCTTTCAATTTTTGCTTCTTCTCTGTTTTTATTGTTGTATTTGCTTCTTGTGGATTTGTTTGGTGCTAACATGGTTGAGTCTTTATTATACTTCGATTGCGGGGGTTGTTTAGATGATTTGGAGGCCTAGAAATAATTTTTGCGGTGTAGTTTGGTGGAGGGCCCTTTTTGGCCGAAAAATTTAGGGCTTGTGGTGCTATTTTGAGGCATTTTGTGCCTATCCTAGGTTGTGGTGGTGTTGTATTTGGTGAATGGTGGTGTTGTATTTAACGTGAATCACTTGAGGGAGTAAGTGTGGGGTGTTGTATGCCAGAATTTGTAAGAAAGTTGTGGGTCCATTGTGGAGGTTATAACCTGGAACACCTCACTAGTTGGGGGTTTGACATAGTGTATGAATGGAATAAATGGAGGATATTATTTGGTGCCATCGGGTGGTGAAGTCTGAGTAACCATCCGGCCGGCACATGCAGGATATATTTGATGGTTCTCTTGTATTCTTTGCAGGTCTTATGGCTCGTAAAAAGAAAAGAGATCGGCAGGCATGTCCCAACAGCTACATATGATGCCTCAAGGTTCGAATCAGAATTGGCAGAGGACGACTTTCATGCCAAGGCCTCAAAGAACTTCATCCCTGAGATTCCGATTGACAGGGCAACCCTCCGTGCAGAAAAGGAGGAGATGTATGAGGAAATCCGGCGGAGGGAAATGGAGTTCTTATTTGATGAACCTGAACTGGTGAACAGGATGCTTGTAAGAGAGTTCTACGCGAACTGCCCATCACATACGTTGCGGGAGGTGACTGTGCGGGGCAAATGGGTAGATGCCTCAGTTGAAACTATTCAACAGGTGTTGCGGCTGCCCCAGTTTACTGGTGACGTCGACTATTACCAGGAGGCACCAGGAGTCACTTGGGATATTATGACTGATGCACTCTGCGCAGGGGGGCAACCAATCTGGATACGTGACCATATCACCCTGAACTCCAATTCATTCACTCATTTGGCTAAGTATTGGCTCATTGTCATTTGCAGCCGGTTCTTGCCCTCAGGCAACACGACTGACGTGAAATTTCAAAGAGCCCTCTTGACGTGGTGCTTCATCACAAAGAAAGATTTTGATTCGGCAAGACTTATTGGTGATGAAATGATCATACGGTCCCCGTTGAGGTCAAAGAGATTCTACTTCCCCTCCCTGGTGACTATTTGTGCCTGCTGAAGAATGTCCCCACCAATCCTACTGATGGAGAGTTGCCCCTTAAAGCAACCTTCAAAGCTTCGGGCATCAGAGTGGGCAGGAGTGTGCGCACCACCATTCAAATCGATGATGAGGATGATGACCCGGTTCCCATGGCACCATCTAGGAGATCCTATGACAGTGTCGGACCCTCTCGGCGCCCCCATGTTGGGGCAGGCTTATCCAGCTCACATTCCACCCAGCCTATGTTACGTACTATGGAGGAAGAGGTTGCGGATCTTCGCACCTCGGTGGAGGGCCTACACACGCGTATGGATGCCATGTCTCAGCGGCAGGCCAGGTCTGAGGGCCGGTTTATGTCCTGGTTCCGTGCTTTGGGGAGAGCTTGCCATGTAGACCCTAGCACCATCTCTGACTCTGATTGAGGCTCAGGGAAGTCTTCTTACCCTTCTGCTCGTTATTTTTGATATGACATGGGGACATGCCATAATTTTTAAGTGTGGTGTAGGAGACTTGCTCGGGTAATGTATTGTAGTGTATATAGACATGGTGTATGTTGGAGTATTTGATTGGTGTTGTTGTGTATAATTGACTGTACTCACATTAGAAGTAACTGACTTGGACCAACGACGGACACTTGTTGACGGGTCTCTTGAGGGTCAAAGTCGGATTTTAAAAAAAATGTAGAGGACTCTTCCTGAGGACGGACCACTTGGACAGTACTCTTGAGGGAAGTAGTCCATGTAGTTTCTTTATTTTATTTTATTTATTCTTTTTTAGGTAGTGTAGTAATTTTCCCTTGGTTTTTCTTTTGACCACGGTTCTTTTCCAATGGCTTTTCTTGAACCGGGTTAGGTAGATTTTTCGTTTGTAGTTTAGGACCAAAATGGTTGAAGGCTAGAATGCAACCCTTGATGTACACACCTGAGAATAACAAAAACGAACATGAGGGTGTGACGTCTAGGCTCGTTTGTAGACTCATAAATCTATGCCTTAATTTTGCACATCCTGTCTTGCTTGAACGCTCGTATGAGTGTATTGATAAACTGATTCGGAATGAGTTACATGCCAAGTGTATGTGAGCTATTACTTGTATTCTGTGCTTGCATGTGATACCTAGAACTTGCCCTGTGTGTTTGCAAAGTGAAATAGAAGTTGTTTGGTTTTAGAGATGATTGAGGCATTTCTTTGTGTAGCATGTATATTTGTGAATCCACCTGTATATATTGCCATAGTCAACCCCTTTGAGCTTGAAGCCTGTTCTTTGATAACCCTATAATGACCTATAGCCCTGTGTTTGAATAGTTTGACTGTTTGAACCTGTACCTCCTAGAAGCACTTGAATTACTAAAGAACGTACAAAAGTCAAAGTGTGGGGTGGTAAGGAAGTAGGAAAAAGGGGAATCATAAAAGAAATACTTGAATGGTGCAATGGATTTGAAAAAGAAAAAAAAACAATTGCACCTAAAGAAAAGTGGGGGTCACCTATGAACTAAAATGTGGAAGAACGAGTGGGCTGAGCATGGAAATTGAAATAAAAAGAAGTGTGTATTAAAAGTGCTTAGGGAGGTTAGTTACTATATCCAAATATATCCTACCCGTCCCTTAGCCTACATTACAACCAATTAAAGACCTCTTGATCTTTGACTGAATAGCTCGATTAGTAGAGTACTACACTAGGGGCAAGCTTATGGTGTGTCTGTATGGCATGTGAATGTTCTTTGCTGAGAGTGAGTGAATTCTTCCTATCTTTGGTTCCTTGTTGCTTGAATTTTATGTGTGTGGAACTTCTCTCAGAATTATGATGTAAGGGCATGTGACTCAGGAAGAAAAAGTGAGTTTTTACCTCTGTTAGAGTAACTAGAGTGAGCATGAGTGTGTCATAGTGTTAGAGTCTTCATCTGAGGCGTGACTGTTGCACTGCTTAGGTTGTTCCTTCATAATGGCGGGTGTGGCATAAAAAAAATTTGGGTAATGCATCGAACGATTAGGCCTAGAAGTGTGGTTTAACTTGCTTGAGGACGAGCAAAGGTTTAAGTGTGGGGTGTTGTGTTGATAATAGGTGAATTTAACTATAATTAGGCCCTAAATAACCATCTTCTTGTATAGTTTGGATGATAAAAGTGATAACAAAATGCTCTTATTAGTGTTTTTCATGCTTTGCAGGTTATATATGACCAGAGAAGGCTATGGAGTACTTTTGGGATCAAATATGGAGAAAAAGAGGTCGATCGTAAAATTCTGTCAAGTAAACCACGCGAAACAGCTCAAGTCAGAACTGAAAGAGGACTGCCGTGGTTCCACCGCGACCGCGGTAGAAGATGGCTGCAAACAAAGTGAGAATCAGAGAGCATGTTTGGCCGCGGTTTGACCGCTACCGCGGCAGAACCGCGGCGGAGGCGGAGAACTTCAGGGACTAAAGTGCAAAACACGGAATTTTTAGCCCAAAACCTATTTTAAACACTAGACTTCGCCCAAGAGAGGCATGTATTGATTTTGAGAGTATTTTGGCAAGGAAAACAATTGTGAGAGATCAACCAAAACATCTTTCTTCTTTTCTTTGATTTTTCTTGCAAGTTTTATGATGAGTATTGTTTTAGTTTGTTTACCCATAGTTATGAGTAGCTAAATCCTTTGTCTAAGGTTTTGATGGAACCTATTGGGGGATGAACTTCTTGTTTATGTGAATACAAATTGCTAGTCTCAATCTTTATTTGTTCAACTTTGTGCATGTTGTAGTTAATTGACAGGATCCTCAATTAGCTGTGCCTATTTAGTGTGCATAATTCGAGAGAGAGTGCACATTTAGGTTATTGTTGAACAACACCACTCCCAAAGTATAAGAGAGATCTATAACTGCGGGTTTAAAAGCGGGATTAGGGATAACGAAGCCTTGAGTGCAATCTAAAGTGAACCGTGTTAATTGGAGCTAGCTAGTGTATCTCGGGAGAGTGCATTGAGTATATTACTGTGATTACTCGGGAGAGATTTACGGTAAGATGAACATTCATGATTGATAGAGAGGTGTTGGTCAATTTGTATGAAGCATAAACAGAAGGGATTCCATCAATAGGGGAAGTCATTACCTTAGCGTTTTCTCATTATTGTTTACAACCTTAGCATCCTTAGTTTACAGCTGTTTATTTACTTGCAATTTTAGTTATTAAAGACACCATCAACTGTGATTCAAACGTTTGGGGAAATTGGTTCTCAAGAGTTTAGTGGGTCTAAAGATAGTGATTGATAGGTTAACTCTCTGTGGATTCGACTCTGGGCAAAATACTCAGGTTATATTTGCAACGTCCGCAGGGTCCTTTTTATAAGGCATAGTTGGGCGTGATCAGTAATGTAGAGCTGAAGGTGTTGCCCAATTGGTGTTCAAATTCCAGTAATATTGCACAACTGGTGTTTAAATTGAAATTATCAATCAATAAATTTTGAAGGTGTTTAACTCTCCATCATTGATAACCATTAAAAAGTTTTGAAGCTTTGAATTCGAATTTGGGTTTTCAAAAATTATTATTTGCTTGGATTGGGTGTTGTTGCAAACAATTGGAAATATTATTTGGAGTTTATATCTTAATTTTGAGGGTGTTTGTTGAAGATTGAACTTGATTTTGGCTGAATTTCAGATTGAAACTCGAAGAAGAAGAAGAAGAAGAAGAAGATGACATACAATATGCTTACAAAATTGTAGTAAAGTTGTAGTATAATTGTATGTAATTGTATTCTGTTGTAGTTACATTTTTTTTATTTGAATGTTGTATAAAAGTTGAACAATAGTTGTATAATGTATGAGTCGTATAAAATTTGTATTTAAGTTATCAATACAATCTTTTTACATAAAGTTATTGATATGTATCAAAATTGTATTAAGAGATTAAGTTTTGATTGGAATTTTAGAGAGGAAGAAACACACACCACAGACAAAATATATACAAATCAGATACAAAATATATACGAAGACATATTGTATAAAAATTACATTTAAGTTGTATGATATTGTAGTTGTTTATAACTGGGTATAAATAATGTATGAAAGTTGTAGATAAGGTTTAAATAAGTTATATAATATGTAATTAGTTGTATGAAATTTATTTTTACTATGTATAATTTTACTATGTATAAATCAGATACAAAATATACAAAAGATATATTGTATAAAAATTATATTTAAGTTATATGACATTGTAGTTCTATTTAACTGGATAAAAATAGCATGTTTTCCTTTTCGTCTGCAAATTGGATCTGGAGTAATGCTTGCGTTCGGTGAAAGTTCAAGTCTTAAGGTAAGATTGAAAGGTAGTATATGAACCAAGTCAGTTGAAGAACTGGTAGCTGCCTCTATGCCTTTTAGATTGTTGTAGCTAATGGAACCTGTACTTGTTCTAGTTAGTTAGAGAACTTCAAATGTCATGTATTATCTTTTTAAGTATGTCCTTCTGCTGCCTAGTTGCTAGATCGATTCATGTCAGTTTACTGCAGTTAAAATTATTTGAACCTTATTTGCTTCGAGAACTATTTTCTGTTGAGAATTGTGCCTTCCCCAAGATATTTGGCGACATACAAAAAATTTCTCATATCGTTGCCCCAGCAGATGAAGCTGAATTGCCACGTGGAAGATCTCTGTTGATAATCCGATGGATATAGTCAAGCACGAAGAAAACGTAAGAAAAACTCAAAGAAAGTAATTTACATCGAAAATTCAAAGAGAATTAGATATCAAGGGTATAGCAAACATAATATGGAGAGAAGAGGGGAGGGAGGAGAGAAAAAAAAGGAAAAGGATATAACTAAATTCCTTGATTGAAGGCACTAATAATGGATTAAGAGCTTTTTAAGGTGGATTGTATATATTTTGTAGCTAAAACATGTTTAAGGTCGGGTAAATAAAAAAACTTGAACATTTTTCGTAATAAAGTTTCAAATAGTGTATAAGAACGAAAAAATTTCAAAAAATAATAGGTTTATAGATACTTAAAAAATAATATTTAATACTTTTAACACAAAAGTAGGATTTTTAATATTAAAGGAAAGAAAGCTCTTTGGATACATAAATAAAGTAATAATTTGACTTACTTAAACTTTGACAGATTAACACTTTTCCCAACATTTTAATTTTTTTTCTTACTCCTTTATTAGATAATGTGTAAAAAATTATTTTCCCTTTGTTAATTTGTCCAAGTCAATCTTTCTTTTCCCAATCTTCTCATGTTTCATAAACCCCTACATATTTTCTGTCATTCACTTTAATATTCTTGCTCACCTTCTTTAGTTTCTCTAAGAAATTTAAGCTTGCAATATTTCTAAACTTCTATTGCTCTATAAAATCTTATCTAAAATTAACAATATCTCAAGAAAGATTACATGAGTTGGCTATTATCAATTGAAAAGGAATTATTAAGGAAAATCGACTATAAAAAGGATTATTAATACTTTATATCTCAAAAAGCTAGAAAAATAGACTTTAAATAAAAATATATCGTATAACTTTCTTTTAAAAATTTAGGCCTCATATTAAATTTTGGTTTTAGGGTGAAAAGCTAAGTTCCATTTTTAACTTTGGCAAATTAACTTAGCTTGTTAATGCCTTAACAAACTAATTTACGCTTGCTCAATATTCCAAATTTTCCTGCTATCATAGTTCAAGATTACCTGTAAATAAACTAACAGAGAAACAAAAAGCGTAGATATTCCTTTGAAAATTCGATCCTTATATCTAATTAAGTTATGCAAAATAAAATCGCACATTGCTCTTTAAATTCCGTTTTGGATTTGTGATAATTAGCTAACTCATGAAGACGTGTCTTTTTTTTTTTACTAAGTAGTACTCTCTTCGTTCACTTTTACTTGTTCACTTTGGACTTTTCACGTCCTTTAAGAAATAATAAATGAAGTACATGATACATATTTTAATGAATTTTAGAAAATGATTTGAAATTAGTAATTAATATTGTGAGTATAATAAGAAAAAAAAAGTATTTTACTTGATAAGCTAAAAGTGACAACTAACAAGTAAAAGTGAAAATTCATATTTAGAATATTGGACAAGTAAAATTGAACGGAGATAATTGCTAACGGAAGATATGCTGCTGGGTGTTAAGAAGGCACTAAGGTTTTTAAGCATTAATTAGAATATGTTCCAAAGGTCAAATTTAAATTAGCACTTCGGATGATCACGTGGCATGTTAAATTATGTACCTTTTGAAAGGGAAATATAACTACGTTAAAGAGACTATAGATGCTGTCAGCAAATCAAGGTTAATGGGTTGGTAAAATCGTCGTTTTCCCCATAAATCATTATAATAAGTGATAATTATTAAATAGGATATCTTTAGTGGTAGGCGCATGGCCATTATGCTGCCTTCGTTACGATTTTACTTTTCCTTTATTGTAAAATTGTCTTGTTTCTTCGAATCGTGGAAGCAGTGTTTATATTAAAATAGACTATTTACTTTATATATATTTTATGATGCGGTCATTTCTAAAATTTTATTTAAATACGAAATACTTAGTATATCGGCCTGCTTTCGAGTGTTACTTTTAAATTAAACTTTAAATCATTTAGCTACAGAGTTATGTATCCTAAGTTACGTAATGGATCTTTACTATCTTAATCATGGTGGCCGAATTCATGTTTATCCATTATTCCATTATATTACTAGCTTTAAAGAAAAGAAAATTGAGCTAGAAATTAACAGAGACTTTACAGTTACACCCTTTTATTTACACTTCCGATCCGAATTAATCATGGAACACATAATGCAGGGCATTTGTATCTATATTTAGTTTTGGGGTAACTATTGAATTTATATTCGTTTTGCACAAAAGATTGCAAGTCTATCCATTTTTCGGATAGCATCAGACATACGGGTCTGAAGTAGCAAAAACTTATGCATGAAGTTTGAACTTCAGAATTTTTTTGCCTGAAGTGTGACTTACAAAGACAATCGAAAAAACTTCAGTTCATAGTGTAAACTTCAGACCCGCTAAAGAACTTCTGACTTGGCTGAAGAACACAACCCAATTAAATAAAAGATCAAGAAAAAATTCATGCTTATAAATATAAAAACCACCAATGTAAGAGACTCTAGTCCAAGGCCACCAATAATCCCCCACTATGAAATTGGAGACAGTGAAATAAGATGCATCTAAGAAGTTAATCTCACCACGATAACTAGGCCATATAACCATGTTATTGGTATCCGATCCTAGACCGTGTTGTTATATTCAGCATAATACAATGTACTTAACGCAAAACTCATACCCTAATGCTAAATCACTGTATATTTCATATTCAATCAATATTATTTACACAAAGTCTCATGTGTTTGAGAGAGGAGAAGAAGAAGAAGAAGGAAAGAAAGGAGGAAGAAAGAAGTGCACAGGTAGCCGGAAGAAGAGGAGGAGGGGACTGGTCCGAAGTTGTAAAAATTAGGGTATATGTTAAATAATATTAAAAATATGGATACAGGTTAAATAGGGGCATCCAAATAAGGTGTCTCGTACAATTTTTACCATAATACATCTTAACAATTTTATTAATTTATTTTCATTTTCATTTTGATCACTGTATTAGAAAGTGGGATTTTCTTTTCTTTTCTTTTCTCAATATAGCATCTATTTTTTTTCTTTTTCTCTTCTAGATATAGCATCTAATATCTTAGCAAAAGAATAATAGCCACATCGTTGTAAAGATCGAATTGTTTGCAATTGTCTATTTCTTTCGTCTTCCTTTAACCAAAATATTCTGCCTCACAAGTCATATATAAAGAATATGCTTCAACAAACTTTTGAAAACTTTCACAAACCATCCAAACTAACATTCCATGTCGCAACACTTTTTTGATCATGTCATAGATTTAGATTACTATACATGCACAATTGTAACAATTTTTTTTATAATATCAATATATTTTAATTTGTTATAACAGATTAATTATTTGTTTAAAATCTTCAAGTTATTACTTTCAATTATTATAAATGATCACCTGTAGTTAACTTTTAATGACCCGATAATCGAACAAAAATTCACACTGCAACAGAAAAAAGGCCACCATATATTTTTCTTAAAGGAAAAAAAAGGTCAAATTAAACTGTTTTTATGGGAAATCTTTAAATAATAGTAATAAATATCATAAGCAACTACTACTAGGAATTAAAATTTTCTTTTTCCTGATAATAAATAGACTACAAACATGATTTTACAACACTTACTACGTACCAAAGACAATATCCATTAATTAGACATTTGAACGAGGGAGAGTTTTTTCAGCTAGCAGTGATCTTTTTTGTTCATTCTGCTATTTGCTTTTTCGTCACCACTTTTGTTATAACTCTTTTCCTTCTTATCAATCTAAGACCAACCATAAACAAAAGCTGTGAGCTTTTTTTTTCTTCTCCATGCATGGCTGCACTAATATTAATTTGCATGGAATCAAGTCGCTCTTCAAATTAAAGTCCCATCAAAATGTAGTAGACCAGTGTAATCGGCAAGGCAATCAACATCCCAAAAATGACACTGTAAATTTTATTTACAAACAAAAGAATTTTAAAAGAGTCAGTCGTTAATTAAATTACTTGAAAACACAAGGAAAATGTTGTTAGTAATTCTTACCCCGTGCTAAGAATGTCAGGGTGAACGTTGTATTCCTTGGCGAAGACAAAGGGGACAATTCCTTGGGGTAGAGCTGCCTGTTATGCATATTCATTTTATATATATTATTAGTAGAGAACACCACAAAAGTATAAACAAACATGTCATTATTGATTAAGACATCTATTCCCTTATGCAATTTCCAACCTTTAACAATTCAAGCATAAATAATACATGCAAAGTTGCAAATTCTGAAACATTAATTCTCTATTGAAATAATTATTGTGGCCGAAATCTTGGTACATTATCAATTGATAAGTAGGTCTCATCATCATGCATGTGGAGTATTTAATCTTTTTTTTAATGAAGAATAATGTTCTATAAGAATATAGAAATTTGTTGAAGGTATTCTATATCAAATGCAAGATTTGTCAGATCAGATGAAAAAGATGGTCAATGAAATGAAAAGGGCTAAGCTAAGAAAAATTTCACCAGACAAATTTAAGGCGAGTATAATTTAATGTTTTTGGCTTGAATTTTGTATACACGTTAAAAAAGATTAAAATGTATACGTATGGTAAAAACACACTTGTTCTAATGTGGAGAGTTTGAAATAAAACAAGTAACATAGCCATATATTATTATGCTTTTAATCATTAAACCAACATTTGTTATTGATAAGGAAAAAGAAAAACAAGAGCAAAGATTTGATGATGACCTGTACAATGGCTACGTGTAAGAGAACTCCACGAAGGCCAACAGCAATGGAAGCAGCTGCCATGACAGCTGGACCTGTAAGGAATCTCACAGCCATAGCAAAAGCTGCTGTAGAATTCCCACATGCTATTATCCTTGGTTGCAAAGCCATAAACAGACCTGTCGTCCATCAACAAAGTATATTATTTAGTGTACTATACATTTTAATACATGGAAAATATATAACTTTTGTACTTTCATTATATAACATATGCATATCAAATGGGAAAAAAGAATGAAAAAAGAGGCTTTTAAGTGCATGGCATCATCACTTCCACTAATATGGAGTGTTGTACTACTACTAGTAGTTATCATGATTGTAACCTTTGCGAAAAAGAAGGAAGAGTTTGAGAAATGAGAAAACATTGAGATGGGGTAAAGAAGTCCCCATTTAATTAAAGAAAAAAAAAGAGAGAAAGACATGTTATGATGACCATTATACTGTTGGCTCACTTTGCTTTTTAGCACGCTCCCCCTTCTAAACAGGCAGTAGTAATTTAATAACATAAAGTTACATTTGATCCTTTTTTTTAACATCTTATTAGAGGGAAACTTATAAAGTTGTTGTCATGATATAAGGTATAAAAGGCAAGACTGCGTACGATAAACTTTTGGGGTCCGACATGTGCATAACTATAGTTTAGTGCACGGAGATGTGATTTGGTGCCCTTTACTTATTAGAGGGACATTATTAGACATAATGTGTTTGCAGCTTAAAGGAAATAATGTAACTAACCTAGACTGAACATTGCCATGCCAAGTCCTGCATCTGACAATATAGATATGGACTGTGCAATTATAGCAGGCATCTTCAAATTCCACCTACATTTTTTTTAAAATAAAAACAATCAGAATATATACCAACCCAAGAAAGAAAAAGGAATACTTCTAGCAATTAATGAATGCTCAATCTTTTTGATGAAACAGAAATTAGCAAACCTGAATGAAACTAGAGACCAAGTGAGACCAAACAAGCTTGAATAAGTGTTTGGATTTCTAATAAGTTTCCTCCAAACCATAATTAGTATAAGCCTAGTCATTACACTTGTTGGTGGCATAACCTTTGCTTTATTTTCTCCACCTTTTTCACCTTCTTGGTTGTTAATATTCATTTCTGCATCTCTATTTGCAAAGCTAAAGTCATCTCTCTCCATGTAGTTTTCTTGATTGTTTCTTTGCACCTCAACTATATAAATCCAATAATTCACAGTGTTAAAACAAACATCAGAAAAAAGGAACCAAGAAAATGTTAAAAGGCTAAGTAACAAAAGGAATTAATTAATTTACTTACCTTTTCCAGGAGAGATAGGTACTCTTACATCCTTAGCTGTATTCTGGTCTAAATTAGCTCCATAATCATGACCACCAAATACATCAGAAACAGGAGAAGCACTTGAACTCCAAACAAACATATGAAGATCTTTACCACCTTCCTCTCCTTTGTTACCTTTCTTGTTATTAGTGTTAGAACCCACTGCTTTTGCACCATTACTAGGTGAAAACATACCAGGATTTGGAGCTGGATAATGAGTAGTATTATTATTAGTATTACTTTGTTGTGCTGCAGCTCCATGGTTGTAATTAAATCTTGATTTTCCACTTTCTTCCTCATAATTTGAAGGTCTAGGAGTTGGTCCTCTTGAAGCTGACATCCCATAAACATCATTTGCACCAAAGTTTGAGTTTCTCCCACCAGCAACCATTGAGTAAAAATCAGTATGGTTAAAACTTGACCCTCTTGGAGTTGGATTTCTTGAAGATTGTAGAGAGTAAATCTCTGCATTTGTTAAATTTGATGGTCTTGGAGTTGTAGAAGAAAATCCCTGTGACCTTCTTGAAAATATATCAGACCTTGAGGCATTTGATTTTCTAACAGTAACATGAAGTTTTCCATCTTCTTTCACTTCAGCTTCAGTTTCCAAAACTTGTCTACCATCTAATGACATGACATCAGAATCAACATGGATTGAGACAATTGAGCCAGCAGTATCAGGAAATTGCTCAGAGATCAGCATCCTTGCACCTCTGAACTCAAACATAAAAAGCATCAAAGTGTACCAAATAATACACTGTAGTACAACTATTTGAACCATTAAACTCCCTGAAAAATCACCATACATTCCTTTTAACAAAGGAATACCCATAACTAAAGTATTTGGAAGAGTTGATAAAGAAAAGAGTGTTATACTCCATTCTAAACTACCCCTTTTGCTAAAATTAGCCCAAATAGCAAGAGCTCCAAGAACAATAAGTTTCTGAAGAGTGTCAGCAGCAATGAACCGTATGTTCATAGTGTAAGGATTATTAGCAGCTATAAAGTGGAAAGAGAGAAGTGGAACTGCGAAAAGTGCAACAAATCTGTTAATACCAGAACACTGGTCAGGTGAAAAAATCTTCCACCATTTAACAGAACCATAAGCTAATATCATAGCCACATAAAGTGGCACAACAGCAGTCATAACATGGTAGAAATCAGATAAAGTTATCATCTTTGGCTAGTTTCTTGAAATACCCAAATCAAGAAAACATACAAAGAACACAGAATAGTTTGGAAGTAGAAGAAAGTTGATGAATGGAAAGAGGGAAGAAGTAGGGTGTGATGTGTTGATTAATATAAGCAAAGTTATGGAGGAGCATGTGTTTTGGTTTATGGGGTTGTGGGGATTTTGCAGAAAGGAGCAATATTTTTTGGCATTAGAGAGATACAGAATACAGCTTTGAGAGTTGCGAGGAGAGCAAGCTTACACTTCTTGCAGTCTCCAAAGCAAATGGTATTTTTCTAATTATATTTGCCTATCCTTTGTTATTTTCCTCTTTGTTTTGAGCTGTGTTTGGATTTGAAAGAAATAGAGAGAGAAAATGGGGGTCTGATAAATTGGTGTAATCTAGTCTGGTTAGTTGGTATATTGGCTCTATCTTCAATGGTTCACAGAGCTGTATAGAGAAAAAGCATTTTGGTTAAGAGGTGGTGTCCCTTTTTAAGTACTTGTTTGCCGGAGCTTTTATTTTTAAGTTACAGCGGAGGTCGAGCCGTGTAAAGAGTCTCCTATAAAAATACAGTGTTAGGCGGCATATAATAGACTCTTGTGGTCACGAGATTGAGCCGTGTAAACAGCCTCTTGTAGAAATACAAGGTTAAGTTGCGTATAATAGACCCTTGTGGTCACGGGATCGAGCCGTGTAAACAGTCTTTTGAAGAAATGCAGGGTTAAACTGCGTACAATAGACCCTTGTGGTTAGGGGTTCGAGCCGTGTGAAGAGCCTCCTGTAGAAATGCACTGTTAGGCTGCATACAATAAACTTTTGTGGTCATAGGTTCGAGTCGTATAAACAGTCTCTGATAGAAATGCAAGATTATGTTGCGTACAATAGACCCTTGTGGTCATGAGGTCTAGCCGTATATCTTTTAAAAAATGCAAGGTTAAACTACGTACAATAGATCCTTGTGGTCCAACTCTTTCCCCGACCTTGCCTATAATGGGAACCTAGTGCACCGAATTTCCCATTTAAGTGGTGTCCCTTTTTAAGTACTTGTTTGCCGGACTTTTATTTTTAAGTCACTTTCTTCTTGTATTTGGCTTTTAGGCTCGTGGGCTGTTGATGGGCTACTGCTGTGTTTATTTTTATTCCCACTTTTTCTCATTCTGTAAATTAAAATAGTACAGTATTTCCTTTTGCCTTTTTGCACTTTTGCCCAGACAACCTTCTCATGCATGTGAAAATGATAGTATAAGGCAGTATTGCCCCCTCACTGTTCTTTATTAATGTAAAAATATCTTCTATTTATGTTCTGGAAATGGTGAATCTGAAAGAACTGATTGGGGTCTTGATGGGGCATTTTGACACGAAGGAACTAAGGAACAACAAGGCTATGGTGAAAATAAAGGTGCATTTTTTGTGGTGGGCCGGTTTGGTTTGTCTATTCCTAGTTTGATGTATTATAGCCATTATTCTCAAGGATGCGCTTCTATGATGAAAATGTTAATGTAGTAATTTTTATAGTTCTAGAAGAGATAACAACAACAATAAGATTAACAACAAAAGTTCACTGAAATCTCACAAATTGAAGTATGAGGGATAGAATGTATGCATATCTTATTCCTACTTTACGAATGTAGAGAGCCTTTTTCCGATAGACCTCCAACGAAAAAAGAAACTAAAAAGGAAGAAGAAACAAGTAGTAAGCATAACAAATAAAGGTGATATAATAATGGAAGCGAAAGTTCTTGAAGAGATAATTAGCATATATTCTTTTTTTCCAACAATTCTGGAAGAGGAAACTCCTTCGGAGTAATTAATCTAACATAAAATCCTGCATAAAATAATATAATATTTGCACGTAAGAAAAAATAATAGGTCGCATGACTAATGCAACATTAGGTTGATGGCATTAAATAATACCTATATTAAATTCTTGTAAAATTTATGAATTATTTTATGCGTGATGATTAACCGATTTAAAGACGAAAGTATCCTTTTAAAGTTGTTCATGTATAAAATCTTTTTGTTATTAACTAATGCATAATAATTCCTCCATTATTAACCATCATATAAGTAATATCTGCAATATAATGTTAATTATGTGAACCAAACAACTCCTTATAATGTTATTTTACCTCAAACGAGATGTAGAAGCTGATTGGCGGCTATGAATTAGTAAATGTTATTCTTAGGGGGAAGATAATAGGAAGAGAGATATGTTAAAATAATGTCCTAGAAGTGATAAAATGCTACAGTCCACAGAAGCATGAGTTGAAATGAATGATGGAGGCCATAGGAGTGGGGAATGACGAATGAGAAAAGAGGGAGCAAAGATTGGCGTGTCAGGGCAAGGGTCACAACTCTCTTGGACTCCCAAACTACTTCCCCAAAAAATATTATGTTTAATTTGCACAATTTGCTATAAATTGGTCATATGAAAAAAGGTTATGGTTCCTAAGGAGTACAAAAGGGCATGTATTTCTTTATCTCTATCTCATAGCGGTAGTATTCGAACCATATTGCACTTGTTATCTTTCACTAATAACATTTTGTGTGATAGAAAGGTGTCATCGAAACTTAAAGGTAAGTTATACGGAGTGGTGGTTAGATCAATTATATTGTATAGAATAGAGTGTTGGTCAGTCAAAAATTTTTATGTACAGAAGATGAAAGTAGCATAAATGAGGATGTTGAAATGGATATGTGGGCATATTAGGTTGGATAAGATTAGGAATGAAGATATTCGGGCGAAGGTGGGTGTGGCTCCCCTGAAAGATAAAATGCGGGAAATAAGGCTCAGATGGTTCTGGTACGTGCAGAGAAGAAGCCTAGATGCCCCAGTAAGGAGGTATAAACGGTTGGCCTTGGCGGTTATGAGGAGAGGTAGAGGGTGAAAGTATTTGGGAGAGGTGATCAGGCGCGACTCCAGCTCACTGAGGTCATGACTCTTGATAGAAAAGTGTGAAGGTCGAACATTAGGGTTATATGTTAGAAGGTAGTTGAACGTTTTCCTACTACGTACAGGGTATTAAACTAGTCTGTTAGTGTCTTGTTTTCGTATGAATTGTTAGGTGTTTGTCCAGATTTTCTTACCATATTTTGTTTTCCTATTTCATGAAGGAAATGACAACATATTTACCATAATTGGGGTTTTCTTTTCCTAGAAGAAAAATATAATTCTTCCATATTTGGCTAGTCCCTTTTCTTGTAGAAAAAGGTTTGGAGTTCTATAAATTAAGGATCCGCCCTTTTCATCGAGTAGCATCCACAAAGTGTCCATATGGGGTTTGAGAGTCGTATTTAGGGGAGAACTTTATGAACAAGTGTTAGTGTGTCACTTGTGTTTACCTCTTCGTGAGGTTGTTCTCTCGATATTTTGTACTCTCTTTTATATATAGTGGATTGCTCATTTCCGCCGTGGACGTAGGTCAATTGATCTAACCACGTTAAATGTTTGTGTCTCTTTTGGTAGATTTCTCTTTGTTGTGTGATTTATCGTCATTCAAGATTTGCATGACACTTGACTTTTTAGTCCTAACAAGTGGTATTAGAGCGATGTTCAAGACAGGATCATCTTGGCTGGTTTAGTTCTAGTCGCAACCTATTTGACAATAATCATGATTTTTGTCTGAGAAATTTGACCGGAGTGCTATACACGTTGAGACAAACTTTATGGCAGAGATTTGGAGATGCGACATGTTGAAGGCTATGTGAAGAAGGTGGATCAAGTTTATTTTGGTAGAAAATTCAGGCCAAGGGGGGGGAATTATTAGGTGTTTGTCCAGATTTTCTTACCATATTTTGTTTTCCTTTTTCATGAAGGAAAGGGCAACATATTTACCATAATTAGGGTTTTCTTTTCCTAGAAAGAAAATATAATTCTTCCATATTTGGCTAGTCCCTTTTCTTGTAGGAAAATGTTTGGAGTTCTATAAATTGAGGATCCGCCCTTCTTATCCAGTAGCATCCACAATGTGGCCATATGGGGTTTGAGAGTCGTGTTTAGGGGGAGAACTTTACGGGACAAGTGTTAGTGTGTCACTTGTGTTTACCTTTTCGTGAGGTTGTTCTCTCGATATTTTGTACTCTCTTTTATATATAGTGGATTGCTCATCTCAGCCGTGGACGAAGGTCAATTGACCGAACCACGTTAAATATTTGTGTCTCTTTTGGTAGATTTCTCTTTGTTGTGTGATTTATCGTCGTTTAAGATTTACTTTTCTTACTTCCGCATGATACTTGATTTTTTTAGTCCAAACAAGTGATACATATTGTGTTTTTATTATTTTTGCTCCGATTTCCTAGTACCTTGTTGTTACTGATTACACTCTACCTTTTCCAGATCCCACTTATGTAATTATATTGGATTGTTGTTATTGTTGTATCTTTCACTAATAGAAGTATCAATAATTTCTTTAATAGTAGCACTCTGGTTCGGTTTCATGTCAACTGAATTGGTATTGTTTTCGGCAAAATACATAGGTTACCCCCTGAACTATGGACCAAATCCCTCTTACACACTTTTTGAGCACGAAAATCATCTTACCCACTCAACCTTTTCAAAGTGTATCTGATACACACCTGTTTTGCTACGTGGCTTTTGCGTGCTTAACAAAAAAACATGAGCGCATAAAATTGTAAATATTTTGTCTAAATCCATATTTTTATGCCACGTGCCATATTAATAATATTTTCTTTATTTTTTGATTTTTATCAAATGAAAAAAGCTGCCAAACTTCTCTTTTGTTTGAGGTCCTTCCCAAACTACCAGTACACCCCCCTCCCTCCCCCTCTCCGGTCTTCCCTTCCCATCGTCTCTTTTACAGTATAATCAACCAAAACTCTGATAAATTTTTTAAAGAAGGTGCTGTAAATTTTCTTTAAGATTGCTCCTCTAAACTTCTCTATTGCATCTTTTTTTATCATTAAAATCCACTAAAACATCCAATCCTTACCTTAAAAAAATGTATTTCATGAGAATGACTGAAATTCTAAAATTTCCAACTCAGCTTCATTCATATAAGGGAAGATTTGAGATTTTTATTCATAATGGAGTTGTTTAATTAATGAAAAGAAAAAACTGATTTTGATTTTGCTCTATTTGGTTGTGTATGAGATCTGAATATGGAGGAAGGAAATGGAGAACATAGGAGTTGCAATTTTAGTTTTTATCTCTTTCATTTTCAGTCTTGGGTTTGTTATGGATGAATCATTGTAAAATTAAATTTGTGTGAAGATTAAGAAGTGGTGGTTACAGCTTTTTTCCGGTGGGTTTGCAACGGCAGAGGGCAAACGAAGATGTAGGTGTTGGAGGATTTTTTAAATCGGGGGTATAAGAGTAATTTTAAATATTTTCTCTTAAAAATAATAACAATAATGACACATGTCATGATCTTATTGGTGCGTGACATTACACATATTTTTATAAACTGGTCAAGGAAGAAGAGGTGAGTATTAAAGACACTCTGAAAAGGTTAAGTGTGTAAGATAATTTTCGTGCTCAGAAAGTGTGTAAAAGAGAGTTGGTCCATAGTTCAGGTGCAAGTATTTTGCCTATTTTTCTCCCTATTGAAATTTGTACATTGCTCTCCAATAAGTTTTATCTCATTTTACTGACCGTTAGGCCGTGTTAGGTTACATTTTTAGTGCCATGCATTTCTATAGTTAATTAAGTAATCTTTTTTGTCTCTTTTTATCCTTTACCCTCACCCGGTCTCGCTGAGCTTAATTTGGTCTGCTTCGGTTCTATAAAGATTTGTTACTTCACACGAAATTGCGTGCTATTATTGAAAAAAAAAAAACGAGTATTTAGACCAATCTTTTGAGGAGGAAATCATTGAATTTGCCAAACCTTTTGTCCTCTACCTCTAGTAGACCAGTCGATCTATTCTTTTATTTCCTCCTCTCATATTACTGACAAACTATGTGTACACGTATAAACACACGTTCATTGAAACATATGCATATGTATATGGTTGCTACGTAGGAGTTCTGGTGCTGGATATGGTCAGAGGCGAAATTAGAATTTAAAGTTTATGGGTTCTAAATTTGTCTTAGTTACTGAGTTCGTAATTAAATATTTATATTTAATCAATTTTCAAGTATAAATATAATGTTTAAGTAAAAATAACTGGGTTGAGCCGAACCCGTACACTATACGGTAGCTCCGCCTCTGGATATGGTCGTAAAGAATTAATATGTTGCAAAATTTATCAGTTAAGTGATGATTTTTGCGGAGAAGATCATTCATGTCCCCCACAAAATAAAAAAATAGTTATCTAAATCTTTTGTTATTAGCATAAAATGAACTTTAAACCCAAGCTAAGCAGTTTGGGAATAAGTAATGACTATTCTACTTATGGTCTGTGGCAATCAAATTAAAAACTTGAAATTACTAATGAAACTGGCAAATAAATGAACTGCAGTTCAATCTACATAAGATGAAACAACATCCAACTGAACCAAAGCCCAAAAAGGCGATCCGGAGACACATAAATTAGGGGCAAGTGCACAGATAGCCATTCTCACGGATGCTATTTAGGGATTAGCCATTACATTTTTTGTCCTAAAATTTTTAACTCTTAACATCAGTTTGTCCTGAAAAACTAAAATTCAGGATATAATGGTTGATTCCTAAAATAACAGCCCTTTAGAGTGACTAGCTGGTGCCGTTTCTGCTTAAATTAGCCATATTCTAATTGTTGGGCCTGTAAAGTTGCAACACTCAGAAAAGAAAAGAAGAACTCTTTAGTGATCTACTTAAGCATTGGAGCTGCCTATTTGAGCTTAAACAATGTAAAGTGAAATAGCCCTAGAAAAGAGTGGGTTATTCTGGCTGTAAAGCTGCATTTAAGAAGAAAAAGAAGGGCAGCCCAATGCACATGCGCGGGGTCCGGGGAAGGGCCAGACTACATGGGTTTATTGTACGCAGCCTTACCCTGTATTTCTGTAAGAGGTTGTTTCCACGGCTCGAACCCGTGACCTCTTGATCACATGGCAGCAACTTTACCAGTTACGCCAAGTATGCAAATATTAAACAGCATAATATACACACAACATAAACCAGAAGTATGCACTTCTCTGCAAACCTGTATATTGAATATTTCACATATGCAACTACAGCAATTCCTGTGAAATACAAGAAATATTGAAGAAAAAACAAACAAACAACATATTCAGTAAACTACAGACCTTGCACAAATTGGTACTGTGTGCAAAAGTTAATTAGTCGAACTTTGCCTATATAACAAACTCCAATTATCACATCCAGAGAGGATCAATTATGGGAGCACAAACCAGTTCATAGACTGCAGCCAACTGCAACCAAATATACATATACACGGCGTGTTCTATAAACCCCTGGAGCCAGGAAGGTTGATCCACTGAAGTTGAAGTTCGACCTCTCCACATTCCACATTTCTCAATCTTAGGCACATATCTTGCACAACCTGACCATCTTTCCATACGACGTTAGACTCTTCAGCCAGACAGTTGGATCTGCACGGTTGTATTCTTGTAATAATGGTGCCACCTGGGAGGCCAGTTAAGTTCATCTTGAGAGCCTCTAAAAATGGCTTGATGTCAAATTCTGCATCTCCCATTTTGTCATCCTTGCTGAACAAATCATGATCATAGACTGTCTGGAACCAAACATAGACGAGAAAATAAACAAGAAATATGAATACTGGACGGCGTATAAATTAGCACATGTTTAGGTGCATTTGACAGCACCTTGAAAGTGCCTAATGGGAAATGGTCATATGTTTCCGTTAAAAAGACAGGTTCTATCTTATATGATAACCAGCAAGCAAGAAACTTTACCAGCTTAACAGGAAGATTGGGATCTGCAACAGAAAGAGTTAAATCTTCATTCCATTCAGGATTAACATCCTTCTTTACAACTCGGGTCTTCAATTTCTGTGTTCAAGTTGAAAATAATGCAAGTCAAAAACTGCGGTGATAGTAATTGATAAAGTACACATAAAAGAAGAAGATTTCACAATCTAATGCAACATTCCAAGTCTGCGACTTACTATGTCCAAAGCAGTTAATTTCATGAATCTACTAACAAAATAAAACAGTACCCATAGCATTGAATGAGAAGAAGAGCTAAGTATTGGAGTCCTTATGTTTTATTTGCTAGTACAATAATTGCCGCCATTTAGCACGATGTGTTGGGAAGCTCAGAGTACTAGTTAAGCCATGCATTTTGGCAAAGAAAGCAGATATTTACAAGTCAGAGTATTAAAGACATTGTTATCTTCCGACTTTACTTTAAGAATATGATACCGGTACAAAAAATGCTGCTCTTTTGGAAACTCTGAGGAGTATTCTTCCCTTAGATTATTGTACCTCAACAAATCAAAAGATTTGGCAACGAGGTCACAGATATTTAGGTGCTTATCTATCTGGTTGCAGCAGCTTTGCAGCACCTAGAAAATTCATGGACAAGTCCCACAAAAATTCTCAAAAACTTGTCCTGAGTCATGCAATGGTACAAACAGCTGCGGCATTCAAGTTTTCTCCACACCAATCCACCAAAGTCAAGAACTATCAACTACTCGGCTACTCCTACCTTCGATAGTGCAAAAGAAGCAACAATGCGCAGCAGTTCTACCTATTAATGTACTCTTTATAACCTGGAAACCCCAAAAAGTCAAGCTCTTTGGACCTAGCAATCATCGGTGCTAAACTTCATAAATCTCGAAACTCCAAAATGGTTTAAAGCTACAGACCTAACACGTTGAATGCCATCAAAAGATATTCACAAATCTCAACAAGCCAAAAGATTAACCCTTGCAAACCTTACACATTCAATGTCTCTTTAGTATAGAAAAAACTTACTAAAATCATATTCCTTTATCTGTGACCCCTTTTCTTGAAAAGATGGATAGAGTTGTGAAAAACTAATAAACTTCAACGCCCTTTTCCAGCCCATTCTGGAAATCATGACTTTAAATGACATCTGAAACTTAGAAGCGCGATCAAACCCAAAAATAGTAACTTAAGGAGAAAATCAATTTGATTAATTAGATAACACCATCAGAAGACGAAAATGAAAACTTAAACCCTTTTTCTCTTATTAATTTAATTATGAACTGAGTAAAAAAAAATCTGTGGTTATCTTGTCAAGGCTATCCTGGTATATTGCAACATTAATAAATCCAATAAAACGGAACCCATAATAAGAAAAACAGGTAACGCTAAAACTATATGGAAAAAAAGTTTCAAAAAAGAATAACTTTTTACTGTAATACGACATAAAATTTTAGAAAGATCCTTCAGATGTCAAGTTAATTGAATAAATTCAAGAACAGAATTACAGGCAGAATAATCATTCATAGACTAAATAAGACTTTCCTTTTAAGCAAATCCTCCATGCAACCAATGATTTCATCGCCAATAAATCAAACATGAACACAGAAGAATAAAAGGAAGGAAAATCTAAGTAGTAACCGAAAACTCAATCGAAGACCAAACCAAACATAGGAAACAGTTGAAAAATTAAGAGGAACATAATTATGGGGGAGGAACGGACCTGTTTACCCATCTTGACAACAACGTAAGGATCACTGCTGCGAACATCACGAACGGCGAGATTCACACCTTTCTTGACTCTTATTCTCAGAAGACCCAAAAGGTTGTCCATTTTCAGACCTTTTCTGCCGATGCTTTTAGTAATTGACGGTTTTAATTAAGCCACTCTCCTCTTCCTTTATATGCTAAAACCCCTTTACCATCCTTTCTAATTCTTTCTCCTTTTTTTTTTTAAGCCCTACGGTTCTTAATTAACGTTACTAAAATAATTACTCAACTGCTTTCTATTTGGCTTGACATTTCACCCTCCCCACCAAGTCAAACAAACTCTTTCCTGTCCAATCGTAGACAATAGTTTTTTTTTTTTTTTTTTTTTGAATACGAGATATTCTATACTATCTCCCCGCTCCACAATAAGTAATTTTTTTGTTTCTCGCACACCCGTTAATAAAATACAAACTCCTAGAAAACAAATAAGTATTTTGATTAAATTACCCATAATTAAAATTTTCTATATTGTTAACTTGACACGTTGAGATATATAAATAGGGGCAAATGTAATTTTTACATTCCTATGCCATATAGGAAACTATATTACCCACAATATTTAAAGTTTGATATAATTACATTTAGTATACCTAATTACATTAAGGTGTTTTAACTGTACATTAATTGTACCTTATATCACTCCTAAATTTATGGTACCGTATATTTCTCCAAATTCCCCCCCCCCCCACACACGTTTCTCTTTCCCAACTTCACACCCTCACCCACGTATCACCACACACCCACGTTTCAAACCATTATTCCCTCTGCTAAAACCAGAAAAACAATTGAAACCATCTACCATTAACGTCCAAAATCAAGGTTTTTTCTTCTACAACCAGTCAAAATTGAAGTCAAATCTTCAAAGTTCATACACAGAAATAACTTTTGATGGTTATGATTTAGGGTTCCTTCAGTAATATAAGAGGGAAGGAAAAGAGAGCAGCAATTCCACCATTGACAGCCATTAAAAAGCTTTGAAGCTTTGAATTCAAATTTAGGTTTTCAAAAATTATTATTTGTTTGGATTGGTGTTGTTGCAAATAATTGGGAATATAGTTTGGAGTTTATATCTCAATTTTGAGGGGTTTTGGTGAAGATTAGACTTGGTTTTGGCTGAATTTCAGATTGAAACTCAAAGAAGAAGAAGAAGAAGACATGACATACATTATATTGCAGCAATTGCAAATAAATTGTAGAAAAATTGTAGACTGTTGTTTATTTATTTTTGAGCTTTTATGTTAAAAATTTTGATGGGAGCTTGTTATTCCACTTTGTCTGTTTTGGAGCTAACTTGTGCATAAGAGAAGATGTTTTTTAAGTTATATATATTGCTATACCTTTAAATTCAAGAAAGTATAGTTGTATTGTATTTAAAGAGGCGTGAATTTGTAGAATAGGTTGAATGTGAGGAATGAGTCAAATAAAACTCACAATGGCTTGTTTTCTACATTTAATCTACAACAAAACTACATATCATTTGAAAAATTAATATAAAAATACAGAATTTCAATGTTTCTACAAATTATCTACAAAATATCTACAAACTGTTCATAACAGAATTTATCTTTATTTTCATGCATGTTTGTCTGGAACACTAAAGTTACTTGATATGCCAACATCTCCCGTTATAGAGGAATACAACTTATCTACAATTTTCTACAACTTTCACACATTATTTTCACCCAGTGAAATACAATTACAATAACATAAAACTTACATACAAATTTTATATAAAATTTATACAATATGTCTTTTGTATATTTTGTATCTGATTTATACAATACTAAAACTAATTTTCATACAACTAATTATATATTATACAACTTATCTACAAATTATCTATAATTTTTATACATTATTTCTACTAAGTTATATACAACTACAATATAATACCACTTAAATATAATATTTATACAATGTTGTTCAACTTTCATACAATAGTTAAATGAATAAAAGAAAAATAAATAAACAACATAATACAATTTTTCTACTTTTTCTGCAATATAATGTATGTCATGTCTTCTTCTTCTTCTTCTTCTTCGAGTTTCAATCCGAAATTCAGCCAAAACCAAGTCTAATCTTCACCAAAACCCCTCAAAATTGAGATATGAACTCCAAACCATATTTTCAATTATTTGCAACAACACCCAATCCAAACAAATAATGATTTTTGAAAACCCAAATTTGAATTCAAAGCTTCAAAGTTTTTTAATGTCTGTCAATGGTGGAATTGTTGCTCTCTTTTTCTTTGCTTTGTATTATTGAAATTTGGACATAATTGCGTTTGATGTAGAAGAATTGTAGAAGATTTAGTCGTTTTTTGATTTGTGAACTGTAGAAGAATAATCAATTCGTTCTTGAATTGTAGAAGAATAATCAATTCGTTTTTGAATTGTAGAAGAATAATTGCGTTTGATGTAGAGACGCTAAATTTGAAACGAAACTGACGAAGAAGATTAATGTGGGTGATTGCATATGGAAGATCTGGAAGAATATTTAATCCCCCAATTTTAGCGCGCCTAACTAAGGAAGCCTACAACTACAATGATTCCTTATTTAATACATGATCTATATTTTGTAGAAATACTATTAGCATGAAGGGTAATATGCAAACTATGAATATATTTGATAATATAGTTTCGTATATGGTATAGGAACGAAAATTTCCCTTTAAAAAACTATACTTAATTCATTCTTAATTATTAAAAATGATATTTATTTTGGACTAAAATAAAAAGGCCAAGAAGTCAATTATTATGGACCGAATAAAGTAACAAATAAACCTGTTGGAGAAAACTATAGTATTTTCACTAATCATCCAATATTTAAAAATGAATACTACAGACTTTCAATATTAATCAGACGTGTCAAATACGCAGTTTCAAAAGATGAAATTAGAAAAAATTATTGTTGCTAATTTGAGTTTTCTCTAACAACCACGTATAAGCCAAAAAAAAAAACATCAACTTCAGAAAAGATTCAAGTATACAACAATGTTATGACTTTCCTTTTTTTGGTTTCCCATACGATATTCGGTACTTGCATTGGAGCCCGATTATATTCGGATTCGTGCCGTGTAGGGCTCCATTCGAGGAAAAATGTTCACTATCAAGAATTTTTCTATACTCAGGACTCGAACTCGAAACTTATAATTAAGAAAAAAGTAGTCTCATCTAGTGAACCACATACTTTGGTGGTATGTTTTGACTTTCCACTTAGGACCCACAGTATTTGTTGGGTGTTGGGCGGGTACTGCACAGAACTAGCACGCACATTGTTGTCTCTTTGAGGTGAGGCCTACCACCAATAGTCAACTTGGGACTCTATTTAATACTAAAATAACGAGCCAATTGCATTAAGCAATGTAAACAGAAGGAAGGGGGGGAGGGGGAGTTGCTATTTTGCTTGACTTTATGAACACCGTGATTGATGTTCAAGGGCGAAAGTAGCCCTTCCGCCGCGGGTTCAGCTGGATTCATAATTTTCGATAGGGAGTATGATTTCATATGTTAAAACCTTATAGAATTTTAACAAATATTTGATTTGAACTTATAAATTTAAAAGTCCAATGAGTGCAATATTAAATATCTTAAAAGCTAAATCTATTAAATTTAAATCACGAATCTGCTTAGGTATCTTTATAAGTATTAATCTATCCTCCTTTTTTACGAGACACAAACAAATTGAATGTAGATGGAAATATTAGGCAATGACTTTCAAAAACCGCAATTACAGTTGTAAATTGTGGGTGTCTAACATGTGAACATTATCAACTGGTAATCTGACTTGCACGGAATTTTTATCAACTAAAGATATATAACATGTGTTTTTATATATAGATTGTTGTTACTAAATTATACTAATCGATATATATTTTACCTCAATATAATTTAATTGTTAGTAAATTAGTATTACTTGGTTAAAATACCGGTAAGAATTTGTTTTTGTTATATAATTGATAAGTGCCATAATTCTCGTCCACTATTGTGATAGTTTGTTGTAGGTCGTTTTGGTTGTGTGTTCCTAATATTCCAGAGCTAGAGACAAAGATATTATTTAATACTATCAAGTTTCGATGCCTTAAAATAACACGTAAATATTTATACTTATTCCGATTCTGATTCTGATTCCGTAACCAAAGAATGCAGCAAATGACATACTATAACAAATAACATATCGTTTGGTAAGATATATTAGGGAACGGTGAGGTTCAAGGAAAAGTGAAAACCAAGAAAGCGGCATATTTGAAGCTAGTGGAAAGCGTAAACGGGGAGGAAAAAAGGACGAACAAGGAGTGGTATAAGATGGCTAAGAAGGAGGTGAAGTTAGAAGTTACAACGATTAAGACTGCATCATTTGATCGTTTGTACGAAGAACATAAGGGCAGAGACGGGGATAAGAGGCCGATCAAGCTAGCCAAGGTGAGAGAAAGGAAGGCCCGTGACTGGGACCAAGTGAAGTGCATCAATGACGAAGAAAGTAGAGTTTTGTAGGATGAGGGGATATCCAGCGGAGGTGACAAACTTACTTCCATGGTCTCTTGAATGAGGAGGGGCACATAGACATTGTGCTAGGGATTTAGAATCCTCCGAAAGTCGTTGTGACTTTGGTTATTGTAGGCGAATTAGAGTTGAGGAGGCTGAGGGGGCTATGTGTAAGAAGAGCAGGGGAAAAGCGATCGGGCCAGATGAAATCTCGGTGGAGTTTTGGAAGAGTGTGGACAGAGCGGACTTGGAGTGGCTCACTAGGTTATTTATTTTCATTTTTAGGACGAAGAAGATGCCGAGGAATGAAGGTGAGTACGATGGTTACTTTGTATAAGAACAAGGGTGATATCCAAAATTGCAACAACTATTAGGGTATCAAGTTGCTTAGCCATACTATGAAAGTCTGGGAAGTGATGGTGGAGCTAAGGTGAGGAGGAGTGTGTCTATTTTCGAGAATCAGTTCGTATTTATGCCGGGGCGTTCGACTACGGAAGCTATTCACCTTGTTAGGGTATTGATGGAGTAGTTTAGGGAGAGGAAGAGGGATTTGCATATGGTGTTCATCGACTTAGAAAATGCATATGAGTAAAGTCCCGAGCGAGGTCCTATGGAGATGTTTGGAGACTAGTGTACCTATGGCTTACATTAGGGCGATTAAAGACATGTATGATGGAGCTAAGATCCGAGTGAGGACAATATGAGGGGACTTAGATCACCTCCCGGTCATGATGGAGTTGCACCAATAGTCGACACTCAGTCCTTTTTTGTTTGCCCTGACAAAAGACGTACTGATACGCCACATCTAAGGGGAGGTGCCATGGTGCATGTTATTTGTAGATGATATTGTATTGATTGACGAGACGTGAGGTGGTATTAACCCGAGGTTAAAGTTGTGGAGGCTGACTTGGAGTCTAAAGGTTTCAAGTTGAGTAGGATTAAGACATAATATTTGGAGTGTAAGTTCAGTGGGGCAACTTAAGGTTTCAAGAGGAAGTTTTAAGTACCTTGGGTCTATTATATAGGAAAATAGGGAGAACGATAAAGATGTTACACACAGTATTGGGGCGGGATAGATGAAATGAAGACTTACTTCCGATATTTTGTGTGATAAGAAAGTGCCAACAAAACTTAGAGAAAAGTTCTACACAGTGGTGGTCAGGCCGACTGTTGTATATGACTGAATATTGGCTGGTCAAGAGCTTCTATATCTAGAAGATGAAGATAGCGGAGATGAGAATGTTGAGATAGATGTACAGGCACACAAGGCTAGATAGGATTAAGAATAAAGTTATTCGAGACAAGGTGAGTATAGCCCCTATTAATGAGAAGATGCGGGAGACAAGACATATATGGTTTGGGCATGTGAGGAGGAGGAACACATTTGCTCCGGTCAGGAGGTGTGAGAGGTTGACATTGGAAGACCTAAGAAGAGGTAGAGGTAGGCCGAAGAAGAATTGGGGAGAGGTGATTAGGCAAGACTTGGCGCAAACTTCAGCTGACCGAGGACATGAATCTTGATAGGAGGGTGTGGAGGCCGAGGATTAGGGTAGTAAGTTAGTTAGTTGAGTGTTTTCCTTGTTCATACCAGTAGTATTAGTGCGTAGTTTCGTATTGTGTTGGTATTAGATTTCTATGACTACCTGTTGTTTCTCTCATTTCGGTTATCTTACTATCTGGTTGTTATTTATGATGCTTTTACATCACTTCTCGTTGTTGCACTTCTTGTTTTTCTCTTTATTAATGTGATGCTTATGCTTTCCTGAACCGAGGGTCTATTGGAAACAACCTCTCTATATCAAGAAGGTAGGGGTAAGACTGCATATACACTACCCTTCCCAGACCTCACTATGTGGGATTATACTGGTTTTTGTTGTTGTTGTTGTTGGATAAGAACTATTTAGTACTATGCAATGCATTTTATTTTTGGTACACCAAATCAAACAATCGATAAGAACTAATCCCAACATTACTAATCTCAATATTATTAATACACCATATTCAATACTATTCTTATACACCTTGCCAAACGACCCTATAATGTAACATATTCCGTAGGTGCTCTTACATTGATTTGAGTAAACTTCTCACTAAAAAATATTACCCCTACTACGTACTATGTTTTGACTTACAATCGTCATAGCTATTGGGCTGGCCTTCACGGGACCATGGTCCAAGTCCACGGGATAAGTCTGACAGTAGGCCGTAGGTGTCCAACTCCACAAAATCCATCCCGTTAGTCAGTGGCCTCTATTGATTTTCCCTCCAAAAGCTTGTACTGCAAGGATGGAGCCATGGGAAGCATTGGATGTAGATGATTCTGACCTCCATTCTCTCCTCCGACCTTGTAAGCGTCTCCACCATAACTCTAATCTCTCCAACACCTCTTCAACTTCTCCGCCACTTCTGCCTTCTTCTCAATCTTCTGAATCCTCACAATCACAAAATTCTCAACATCAGTTACAGTCACCGCCTCAACGCCTCATTCCCGGACTGACATGTGCCGTGCAAGCTGTAATGATCCAACGAACTTACGATCGTCAATCTCATAGTCTCATGACCTCTCAAGGTGACAATCTGATACCTACGCAAGAGTACATTAGGAGAGCCGTCAAAAATTCTTCCGATTTCGACCATGATTTCCAATCCAATCCATGGCTTTATGCCCTTGAATTTGATGGTATGTCTATTAGGGATTTGTTCCTTTATATAATTCATTGCTGACTTCTTCCCTGATTCTATTCCACCCACACAATTCTTAGAATATTTGTCAAATTACTACATGCAGTTCTGACTACTATATCAAAATAAAACAATCTTTTTTTATCTCTTATTAGTAATTTGTATGGGTAAAAATCGAACTAGAGAAATTCGATACGCTGAGACGATTGTCATGAGTGACCTGTAAATCAATATGGGTAGTTTGGCCAAGGTCGATCAGTGATCAACAGAATAAGCCGTTGAGTGGTTCATCAGGGCTGAGGTCGAGCAACATAGATAGAAGTGACGACTAGTATATCTTTGGAACCTTCAAAGGGAATATTCTGTTGAATATTTTCTCTATTTGTACCTTTTAGGGTTCTTTGGGAATATCTCATATAAACAGTACAAGAGATAAGGCAAAAGGCATATAATATTCCATATGATAAGAACTCCTTTGAAAAGCAAGCTCTCTAGATAAATACAAAGAACACCTTTCTAAAGAGATTCGTCTTTTTGGATTATTCCTAGTCATTTCCACCAGATCTGAGAAACTTATCAATATTCGTATAGTTTTTTGTCACTCATCATTGTGAGGGGAGAAATCATCCACCTCATTCAATATTGGGTGAATCTTCCTCTTTATTTACGTTTGGTGCCATTTATTGCCATTTAGTATCCGATACTTCTAACATATTATTGCCTTTGAAACATTTAATGTATAGTGCATTAAATCTGCCTCATCCCTGTCTACATCTCCTGCATTGCTTATCTTAGATTTGAAGTTATTATATTTAACTAGGATTAACCTCTTAAATAACTGATTAATTAGTTTAGCCAAAGATTATCATTTTTTGGTCAAACAATTTGGAGTTGTTTGTGGGAATGTTCTAGTTAAAACCTTAGTCTCTTTCATATCTAAAAGAAAACAACACAAAACCTTGCTTTTTTTTTTGCATGCATAGTTGAACATGGTAGGTAATGGAGAGGAAAGAATGAAAGCAGTAGTCTTACTAACAACCTTCTAAACACCATCAACGAAGTCGCTGGAACAAATGCTGAGGATGTGATACCAAATGCCTCCCCAGGGCGGAGTGGTTCACCGTTCGCCCCTCCCTCACGGCAGCATCACAACCTTACACGGTAAAGGGGTCTTTACATCCATAACGGAACATGCACCACTGGCAATGAAAAAGCTATTCGAGGTGTGGTTGACAAACACGCTAACCAGCATTCTCAACAAGCCCTCCCAAAGGACGAACAAAGAAGATGCAAGAGATTGTGTCGCACCAGCGACAGATGAGCAGCACGACCCTCCTCTTGTAACATGTATTATTCACAATTTTAGTGGTACAGGTAACGACACCCTCATAGCCATTATGATTAAGATAGAGGAGATGGAGAACGAGAACAAAATCCTCTGCAACCAAATGAAAGAGCATCAAGAAAGGGTAGACAAAATACCAGGCGCCCTAAAACTCTTACCAAAAAGGGACGCCAACCGGTTTGTTGAGCAACCGTACAGTAACGAAGCTATACCACACGCCATACCTAAAACTTTCAAAATGCCGCCATACTTTAAAATATACGATGGCACGATAGACCTGAGGATTATGTGACCCACTATGTCACCGCAGTAAAAGGCAACGACCTCTCCAAAGAACAAATGTCTTCCATAATGCTGAAGAAGTTTGGTAAAACCCTCACTGGAGGAGCACTAACCTGGTACTCATAGCTACCTGCACGCTCCATAGAGATGTTCGAGGAAATGGCCGACAAATTTGTAAATGCCCATGCTAGGGCTAAAAAAGCGGAGGCGAGGGTGAACGACATTTTTGCCCTTAAATAGTCACCTAGCAAAGGGCTAAGACATTTCCTCACCCGATTCAACCGTGTGAGGATGACCTTACCAAATGTATTAGAGGGAATGGTAGTAGCAACTTTCCAGAATGGGTTAAACAGGAACGGTTCGAGGGCAATAGGAAAATTGCTAAGACGACTGATGAAATATCCCCCAACCACTTGGGACGACATACACGACACCTACTGTGCCGAAGTACGGGCTAACAAGGACGACCTCAATGGGCCAACTCAACAGCTAACCTCGGTCCAAATAGAATCCAGGAAAGACCGAAGAAATGACAACAAAAGGGACCATGCAGGCCCGCGACCCAACCGTGAAAGACATCAACCATATGTCAGAGTCGCCGTCGTACCACCTCCCTGTCACGGTGACGGCCCACCTAGGCCGCAAACAGGGACTCACCAAAGTGAAAGAGGTATGCCTCCACTAATATCTGCTCACAATTTATGTGTTTCTCCCTTAGAAATAGTCTACGCCCTATAGAAGCTCGGCTAAAAAGTGAAGTGGTCGTAGAAGATGAGGCCCGACCCAAATACTAGAAAGTCAAATGCAGTCTGCAAATTCCATCAAGAACGGGGCCGCAAAATCGAGGACTGCATTTCTCTAAGGTAAGAGGTCGTGACTCACCAAGGGCATCTGAAAGAACTTTTGAGCGATCGAGGAAGGGCAAACTTTGCTCGAGGACACGAACAGTATCAGGGTCCACCAAAATTGCCCTCCCCAACTCGAACCATCCAAATGATCATAGGAAGAGGCGATGATGCGTCAATCAATAGCGTAAAATGCATGACCACCCACAAACTGAAATGGTCAATCACTCACGCACGGTATGACGAACTCGAAGAGAGTATCATCTTCGATAAGTTGAATACCCACGGTTTGGTCTTTCCTCGTTATAACGCCCTTGTTATTACTTTACGCATATTAGATACCGACGTAAAATGTATTATGGTCGATAATGAGAGTGGCACGTGAATTGTCCACCCTTGAGTTTTCGCACAAATGAAGCTCGAGGATAGGATAATGTCATGCTGCATCACACTAACGAGTTTTAACAATGCAGTTGAGCGGGCATCACTTTAGAGACCACGTTCCACATCATAGACCGGGATACGACATATAACACAAGCATAGGTCGGCCCTAGATACACGCCATGAAAGCTGTCCCCTCTAGCTTATATCTACTCATCAAATTTCCCACCCCTTGGGGGGTATTCAGCATCCGAGGAGCGTAACGCACTGCTCGAGAGTACTATCGCATCGCCCAAGACTGCACACACACCAAACAATTGAAAGGCAAAGCCGAGTTCGCATAGCAATTAATAGGGTCGGGGTCAAGTGATGACGAAGGGAAAGATGTCATCAGAGACCCCGAAATCCTAGAGGCCGCAGGGTCGACCGTAGAGGATCTCGACCCCGTACAACTCGACAAAGACGACCACAACAAAAAAGCCTACATCGGCCACAAACTTCAGGAACCAGGTAAATTCCATCAACTTTTAGCTAACAACGCAGACTTGTTTGCCTTTTCCCATACAGATATGCCAGGCATCTCGAAAGAGATAGCGACATACAAGTTGAACGTCGACCCATTTTATCCCCTAGTGCGGCAAGTTAGGCGGAATTTTAACTCCGTAATAAATGATGCAGTCTGCGAGGAGGTTGAAAAACTGCTGGTAAACGGCTCTATCAGAGAATCAAAGTACCCTCAATGGGTCGCCAATGTGGTCATCGTGAAAAAGAAGAATGGGAAATGGCGTATGTGCGTAGACCTCACAAATTTGAATAAAGCCTGCCCTAAAGACTCATTCCCACTACCCTATATTGACTAGGTCATTGACGCAATGACCGAGCATGAGCTATTAAGCTTCTTGGATGCCTACTCGAGCTACAACAAGATCCTCATGGAGGAGGAAGACCAAGAAAAGACCACTTTCGTCACTCACCAGGGGAACGTACTGCTACAGAGTGATGCCTTTCGAACTGAAAAACGTAGGGGCGATGTATCAAAGGTTGGTGACAAAAAAATTCAAAGACCAGCTCGCCAAAATCATGGAAGTCTACATCGACGACATGTTGGTCAAGTCAAAAAGGAAAGAGGATCACATCGACTACTTGAAAGAGGCCTTCGACATACTCAGACGGTATGGTATGAAATTGAACCCCGAAAAGTGTGCCTTCGACGTAACCTTAGGAAAATTCCTCGGCTTCTTGGTATCACAACTAGGCATCGAGGTCAACCCTGACTAAATCAAAGCTATAGAAGGAATACCGGAGAACCTAACCAGTAAGAAATAGGTACAAAAGCTGACCGGCCGCATAACTGCCCTATCAAGATTCATCTCATGGTCCTCCGACAGATGCCATAAATTGTTCGGCATACTCAAGAAAGACAATGGACTCCAATGGAACTCCGAGTGCGTCAAAGCCTTGAAAGAATTAAAAGCGTACCTATCTTCCATACCGTTGTTCACTAAGGCAGAACCTGGGGAATGTCTTCTTATTTACCTGGCCATGTTCGGTGTAGCCGTGAGTATGGTCCTAGTTTGAGAAAACAAAGGTACACTGTCCCCCATTTATTATATTAGCAAAACTTTGGTTGACGCTAAAACGAGGTACCCACACCTTGAGAAGCTAGCTCTAGCTTTGGCCGTAGCTTCAAGAAAGCTTAGACACTATTTCCGGTGTCACCCCATCTCAGTGGTCACGACCTTTCCCCTAAGGAGCATTCTGCACAAACCCAAGTTACCGGCCAGGTTGGCCAAATAGGCCATAGAATTGAGCGAGCATGATATAACTTATCAATCGCGAATGACGATAAAGTTGCAAGTGCTCGTCGACTTCGTCGTCGACTTCAGCACAAAAATAATGCCTGAAATCGAAAAGGAAGCCGCCCATACCTCCCCCAGAATACACGACCTATGATTTTTGTATACCGATGGAACCTCTGACGCGTCGGGATCAGGATTGGGACTCGTGCTCGAGGCCCCAATAGGCGAAGTAATTCACCAGTCCATAAAATGCCCAGATATGACTAACAACGAAGCCGAGTACAAGGTCATGATTGTAGGGCTAAAGTTAGCACTCAAGCACGAAGCAAAGCGAGTCATCCTACGGTGCGACTCCTAACTCGCCGTCAATCAAGTCACATGGACTTTCCAAATCAAGGAACAAAGACTACAAAAACAGGCCGAGATTTGCAAGCTGTTACCCGAGTTCGACGAATGCCAGCTCGACCAAATCGCTCGAGCACAGAATATCGAAGCAGATGGCCTTGCCAAACTGACAGCGGCTACTAAAAGCATAACTAGATAGGGGAACATGGTCACTCCTCCTCTACTTATCGATCGATCAAATCGAGGTACGAACTATAAACCTAACTTGGGACTAGCACAATCATATTGTCACATATTTGCAGGACAGAATGCTTCCAGACGATAAAAAAGAAGCCAAGAAGCTTCAAATGCAGACGGCCAGGTACAACGTCATCAGCAACGACTTGTACAAAAGAACGTATGGCGGTCCCTCAGCAAAATGCTTAGGCCCAAACCAAATGCGACGCGTTCTAGAGGAAGTCCACGAAGGCCACTGCGGAGCTCACACCAACAATCGATCCTTAGTTATATGCCTCATACAAGCAGGCTACTACTAGCCCACAATGAAAAAAGAGGTCGTCGACTTCTTAAAAAAATACGAACAATGCCAAAGATACGCCCCCATGATCCACCAAGTGGGAAAGCACCTCCACTCAGTCACCTCGCCTTGGCCTTTCATCAAATGGGGGATGGACATCGTCGAACCCTTCCCGGCGGGACGAGGTAATGTACGATTTCTTTTAGTTTTAACTGACTATTTTTCCAAATGGGTGGAAGCAGGTGCATTCGCCCAAATACGCGAGCATGAAGTAATCGCCTTCATATGGAGGAATATCGTGTGCCGTTTTGGCCTCCCCAAAGAAATCAGTTATGACAACGGGCCTTAATTCACTATAAAAAAAATCGTTGAGTTCTTCGAGAAATGGCATTTCAAAAGAATACTCTCCACGCCATATCCTTAAGTAGGCAATGGGCAAGCGGAGTCCTCCAATAGATGAATATTGAATATCATGAAGAATAAGCTCGAGAACACCAAGGGACTATGGCCGGAGTTGCTGTCGGAAGTGCTATGAGCATACTACACAATGCCAAAAACAAACATAGGAGAAACACCATACTCATTGGTCTATGGGACCGATATAGCAATACTGGTCGAGGTTGGAGAACCAAGTCTAAGGTACTCATACGAAAGTGGGTCAAGAAACAACGAGAGCAGGAGGCAAGGCCTCGATGAGGCCGAAGAATGAAGAGACATGGCGTACATAAGGATGGTCGCCCAGAAGCAACAGGCAGAACGATACTACAACAAAAAAGCCAAGATCAGACCGCTTAAAGTTGGGGACTACGTACTAAAAGCCAAAACACAGACAAGCAAGGATCTACGAGAAGGAAAGCTAGGGATTAATTGGGATGTCCCATACAAAATTACGGCGACAACAAGCAAAGGGTCGTTCCAACTAGAAACGATGGAAGGAAAACTACTACCAAACAACTGGAACATCGCCCGCCTCAAGTACTTCAACTTCTAAGAAAAGATGTTCTCCGAGCCATACTCTTTTTCCCTCACCTGAGTTTTGTCCCAATTGGGTTTTCTCGGGGAGGTTTTTAACGAGGCGACGAAGAGGAAATTTCGAAGTTAATCATGAGTAGGTAAGTACAGGTTAGCAAGTTCATTGCTCGACCCCTCAAATACTTCTCCAGGTAGACCAATTAAGGGACTAGGTAGACTGGGACTGGAATACTGATGTCGCCCAAACTCAGACCTCAAGTATAAGTAGTGAGGTGGTTGATGCAATAATAAAACCCAATGCAAGTCGGGGTTGAATCCACAGGGAGTTAGAATTGGGATTAGTTATATATTTAGTATAATTGTATTATGTGCCTCAAATTACACTTTCACATTCTTGTTTGATTGTTTCTATTTCTACTTTAAACTATTGATTACAATTATAAAACTAAAAAACAATATTTTTGGTTTTGATTGTTTTTAAAATGATAAAAGATCTAGGGCCGTGACTTCCACCTAGGTGGTTACCTAACGGATTGTAAACTCTAGGGCAAGTTTAATTAGTCGGGGTTGTAATATAGCAATCACACGCAATTACCCACTCTATACCTCTCGGTAGTTTGAGTGATTTTGCTCAATTTGGCTTTCTCAAGTCCAAATGGGCATTGCACAAAACAAGTGATGTATGCTCAAGTCGGGTCCTACTATCTCTAGATTTGATCCTTTAATTGGGGCTATCAATTTCTTGAGTTCACCCAAATTCCTTGTTAGCCAGGTTTTCCTAGACTTAGTCTCTCTTTCTCAAGTAGAGACTAAGTCAATTAGGCATGAATCAATATTTGCAACCATTAATTCTTGAATTCAAGCAAGATTTAGGCTAAATATCACTAACCCAATCACAAAAAAGCCCTAACTCAAACACCCATTAAGTACCCACACTAGGGTTGAGCCACAACCCTAGTTACAAATTTAGCTACTCATGAAAAATGAAGAAATTAAGATAGAGTGCATAATAACTTATTATGGAAAGAAAATCTAATATTTAGAAGCTAATCTAGTACAATATTACTCAAAGGAGTAAAGAAAAATGGCTCAGGTGCTCTACAGTGATACAACTTGACCTAAAAATGACATAAAGTTCTATTTATACTAAGCTGAAAATATCTGGCAAAAATGCCCTTGCAAAGATTGTGTGGCCGCACAATTCTACTGCGGTCCACACTCCTTTAACTTGGACTTTGGCTGAGCAAGACTTCTGTGAACCGCATAAAAATAAGTGCGGTGGCACAAAAATGGTGCAGTCCGCATTTTTTCTTAGACATAAAGTTTCATCTCTATGATCTTTGTCTTCTGCGGACAACATAATTGTGAGTGCGGCCGCACTTGTTATCCTGCAGCCGCACAATAATTGTGCAGTCCGCATACTCTGAAGAAATACTGACATTGCTCTTTCCTTGGTTTACGGCCGCACACAATATTGTGCGGTCCGCACTATGGGCTTGTTTGCATTGTTTTGGTCCTTGTCCACTTTTGACTCCTTTATGAGTTGATTTTGACTTCTTTGGCTCGTTTCCCAATATTCCTACACTAAAGAACATTTCATTAGTTCTTGGGAATACCTTTAGGCATTTTTGAGCCAAAACGCAAGTAAAGAGAGCAAATAAGCGGTCAAAATCCCTACTTATCAACTCCCCCAAACTTAAGCTTTTGCTTGTCCTCAAGCAATTAAGGCAATTCCCACCTCCATTAGAAAAAGGGATATTTTAGCTGGCCTAAGGTGAATCAATCACACATCAACTAGGACCAACAATTACCCACAACACGTATGAATTATTAACAATGCAATGATTTGACTTTTTAAGTACAATAGTTCTAATGTGACACTAGAGCATCAAGAGTTGACTTTATTCATCAAGGAAGCTCGCTCTTTCATGTAGATCATTGTGGATCCCAAACTCTTCCTCCTTTAGTCTCCATTAGAAAATCTTACTTTAGAATGTACGCTCGAAGCAAGGATTGTGAAAAGTTCATTCATCTCTCTCAAAAGAATGTCACAAGTCCGGCTCTAAGTACTATAAGCTTGCCCCTCATTTAAATCACCACTAAAGTAAGCTCACTCAACTTGAAATCATGTAGGGTTTTTCGGGATGTAATGAAGGCTTTTTGGATCAAGGTAGGTCTTGATAAATTAGAATGGGTTCATCTTTCCTTAAACACTCCATTTTCTTATTTTGGCTCATACTTTGTCGACTCTTTGAGTCAATTTCTTTTTCCTCGGGGGAACTAGAGAGACATAACATCACTCTCTTGGTAATGAAATTCATTTTTCGCCTTTTCTATTTACTCCATGCCTTTTGTCACACCTCCTTCTTACACCCCAGAAGGGGCATATGGGAGTTTTTCCAATTAAAGTGACCATCGAAATAGGGTCATTCATTTAAGTTCAGAGTCGCCACTTGGGATAATTTATGGTATCCCAAGTCACCGGTTTAGATCCCGAATCGAGGAAGGTTTTGACTCTAATTATGGTCTGCGAACACAGAAATTCGGGTAAGGAATTCTGTTAATCCGGGAGAAGGTGTTAGGCATTCCCGAGTTTCGTGGTTTTAGCACGATCATTTTAATCATACTTGGCTTAATCAAATTGTGTAATTACTCATTTTAGAACCTATGTACATTTTACCCTTTACCGCTTTTAATTAAGAAATTAACCTAAAATGAGTCACGCGTCAAAAATCATGTCACGCGTACGTGTCCACAATTAATGGCGCTTTATTATTATTAAGAAAGTTTGACCGAAGTTGCACGAATCCATACCTCAATATATTATTAAAAATTATAATTATGTCACGCGAACGTGTACATAATCACAACAATTTATTTATTAATACGCGCCTAAAGCAAGCTACGCTGTTCATTATTCTTTCTAAAATTTAAGATTATTAAGATGCCAAATTCACGAACAAAAAATTATTGGGGAGCAAATAGGCTAGCTAACATGATCTATTACTTGGCCAGATTCCTTATGGCTCAAAACCCACCTTATGGCCCATTCTTATTCCTTGCCAAGAAGGAAATAACTCTAATTTTTTCATCTACCCAATTAAAAGCACTTATTCAAGAAACAAGACTACATACATCACAATCGAAATAAAATTAATTAAAACAATTTAAATAAAAATTAAAACATGCTACACAAACAACGTAGAATCACAAATAAACTAACACGCGCACCGAGCTATCATAACACAATAAAAATGAGAATGAAAATGAAAAAATGGACCTTTTATTGATGAACAAAGCTGAAAATTGCAAATCAATCGGGCTATGTCGATAGCAAACTCGAACAACCACTTCAAAATATATGTTGGGCCTTGGACCGGAAAACCTCGACAGAGGATATGATGCTTGTTCCCCAAGATATTGACGCGCAAGTGAATGCTCAATGTTTCAAAAAGGAAATGTTCCTGGAAATCAGCATCCATATAACGTGATGGTAACGAGTAGCCACCATTATTTTCCAACGCCAAAGATTTTTGGCTGTACACCAACAGTAGACAAATGAGATTCAGGAAAAAGGAAGTCAGATTTTCGTTCCTAGAATTTTGCCCCTAACAATCAGGAAAAAGGAAGTCAGATTGGGGTGGGGTAGCTGAAATCGGAAAATGAGAGGGAAGCCCACCGTTCTTAGCTTAGAGTCTAGGTCTAGGAATTGAAAACCTTTTTTTTTGGGTAGGGTTTCTATAATTAGGTATATTATATGGAGGTGGGAAGGGATGATAGCCAATTTATTAGAAGGAAATAGATGGCTAGGATTAAATCTTGCACTTAAGTGGGCTAATGGGTTGGGAAGAATGTGCTAAGGGTAATTGAGTTGGATGATAACTAGGGATTTTGCTACATTTTATACTCCTTCTTACTTAAGTTTTGATTAGAAATGTGTACAAAATAGTCCCAAAGGCTCACAAGTTGTGCTTGATTGCAGGTTTGATCAACAAAGTGACAAGACGTCAAAGATCAACTCAAAAAGGAGTGAAACTTGCACAAGTATCAAGGCAAGACAAAGCTCAGGCAAAACAAGGCTAGTGCAGCCGCACACCATTCTGTGCGGTCCGCACAAGTGAGGTTCAGAGAGTATGCAACTCAGCCAAATCAGACAATGCGGCCGCATGGGATTTAATGCGGTTCGCACTAAAGTTACTACAGCCGCACTCGATTTAGTGCGGTCTGCACAACGAAGGATCAGAGAGCTATTTTCGGAGATTGAAGCCAATGCGGTCCGCGCTCCATTTCATGCGGACCGCACTAGAGGCCATCGCGGGCGCAGTCCATCCTGTGCGATCCGCATTGCCCGAGTTCAGAGAGTTCGATTTTCAAGTCTAGCGCCTTAGTGCGGCCGCACGTGATTTTGTGCGGTCCGCACTAGCCCCGCAAAGGTATTTTTATCCAGATTTTTTAGCTTAGTATAAATAGCTTCTTTTCCCATTTTTAGGTCATCAGATAGTTTTAGCTGAGAGATGCGCTCGTGGGTTCGAATATTTTAGCTATTTTGGGCAATTTTATCTACATTTCAACATTGAATCTTCTTGTTTATCTTAGTAATTAATTAATATGTGTTTTTCTTCATCTATTTCTTCCTTTTCTTCTTTAATTATGAGTAGCTAAACCCATAAGTTAGGGTTGTGGTTCAACCCTAGTGTGGGTAATTGATGGGTCTTGTGTTTTAGGGCTAGATTGACTATGGGTGTTTGATATTTGGGCTAATTTCATGTTTAATTGCTGAATTAGTGGTTGCAAATACTAGTTTGTGTTTAGTTGACTTGATCTCTTCTTGAGAAAGCGAGCTTGAGTCTATGAAATTGGTCCAACAAGGAATTGGGGCGTACTCAAGAGATTGATAGCCCCAATTAAGGGTTAAACCTTAATAGAGTAATACCCGACTTGAACCTTGATTGCTTGTGCAAATTTGCATACCCAATTGGTCTTGAGAAAGTCAATTCGGGCAAAATCACTTGAACCACCGAGAGGTGTAGAGTGGGTAAAATCGTGCAACGGTTATATCATACTCCCCAAATATGTCAATCATGTCTTAGACTCAAGTATCCGTCAATTGACCACCTAGGCGAAAGTCACTACTCTAGTGCCTTTTAAACTATTTGAACAACCCACAACATTTTACTCTTAGCTTATTCTAGTTTAATTTACCATTGTAGTTTGATAAAAGTAGAAGTAAAACAAAAACCCAAAAATATTTAGAAGTGTAATTTGGAACACATACCCAACTCTAAATTAGATAGATACTCGACTCCAACATCTAGCTCTCTATGAAAATCGATCCCAACCCTAAATCGGGTTAAAGTTGCTTCGACCCTCTCTCGCTACTCAATTGTAGTGCAGGGTAGGCTTCGATCAACTTTTTGGCGCCGTTGCTGGGGAGCTAACGGTTTTGGTTATCTATTTAAATAGTTTTGTGTATTGTTCTTCTTTCCTTCTTTGTCGCTAATTTGTTTGTGTCACAACTCAGGTACCAAATGGCAGTGAACAACACAAATGACCCTCTTAGAAATATGATTGCGGGGGAGGAGGTAGATGATGAGGTGCCCGTTGTACCTCAAGGACAACGTCGAGGCCGCCAGGCTAATGTTAATGTTAATGACAATATTCCAGACTCTCCTCCGCTACCTCCAAGAGTGGCTCCTAAAGTTATTCCGAACCAAGGCTATGCAAGTGCTATTGTCCCACCCCGAATCCGGGCGGGAAATTTTTAAATAACCAATGTGATGTTGACCTTACTAGAGCAACGAGAGTACTTCACAGGTGTTGCAAATCAAAATGCTTAAAACATCTCAAGGGGTTCGTGGATACATGTTGGGGAGCAAGCAAACTAATGTGTCCGAGGATGCTCTTAGGTTGAGACTCTTCCCATTCTCACTTAGAGGGAAGACATTAGATTGGCTCGAGCGACTTCCCAACCATTCCATCACTACTTGGGATGAGTTGGCGGACAAGTTCATTGCAAAAATTTTCTCACCGGGGCATATGACTGCATTGAGAGATGAGATCTTGGCGTTCAAGCAAGAGCCTACAGAACTTTTGCATGAGATTTGGGAGCGTTATAGAATAATGGTGAATGAATGCCCCAATAATTATATGACTGAGGCAATGATCCAACAACCCTCTACCAGGGCATTAATACAACAAACCAATGCATAGTGAACCAACTTGCTAGGGGCAACTTCATGAAACTGTCATATGATGGGGCTTGTGACATTCTTGACGAGATGCTAACACTTCTTCCGCTTGGCAAAGTAGAGCCAATGTGCCCCAGGGTGACCCCACGGTTACCCATTTGCACAAGGAATTACATGATCATGGGCAGGCTATAGCTGAGTTGACAACTACAATGAACCAACTAGCAAAGGCACAATTGCAACAAGTTCAAAATCCGCGCCAAGTGAATGCCATGGAGGGTGTTAACATGCTTGTCAACAAAAGAAGACAAAGAGGGAAACAGAACCAAGGGAATTCGGAGCAATTTGATAATGATTGTGGTTGATTTCAAAATGATGATTATGATGAACAAAGTGAAGAGGCGCAATACGTGAATAATTATCAAGGCCAAAGAGGAAATTCTTCTAACCAACAACAATGGAGACCCCAAGGAAATTGGGGCAATCAACTACAAGGTAATGGTAATTGGGGTAACTACAACCAAAACAACAACTGGGGAAATCAGAACAACAATCAAAGCAACCAAGGAAATTGGAATGGTAATAACATCAATTGGGGTGATAATAACAATCAAGGTGGATAGAACAATGAAAACCAAGGAAATCGGGGGCAAGGCTTTCAAAGGCCCCCAATGTACCAACAACCAAACAATCCACCCCATTTCCATCTCAAGGTCCCAGTTCTTCTAACAATGATATGGGTAGAATTGAAATGATGTTCGAACAAATGATGAAGAAGAAAGCGGACTCGGATGCTCAGTTGGCTTCCCACAATATCTCTATCAAGAACTTGGAGGTGCAGTTAGGCCAAATCTCACAGTCTTTAAATACTCGCCCTAAGAGTACGCTACCAAGTGATACGGTAGTAAACCTGAAGGGTGGGAACAATCATGTTATGGCAGTAACAATAAGAAGTGGGAAATGCGGTGATGTGCATGCCTCCAAACAAAAGCAAGTTGTGGATGATGATGTTGAGTTGCAAGAAGATGAAGTTCCTTTGGTGGTTGAAAATGTGATTGATGAAAATGTGAATAAAAAAGTGAGGATTGATATTCAAGATGTCGAGGTGGAAACTCAAAATGATGTGAACCCGTCTAGGGAACACTTAATAGACATGCTAGAGCCGGTTGTGCCTAAAGCTAAGGTTCCTTTTCCAAGGCAACCTCCGCCTTATCCTCAAAGGCTCGCGAAGCAGAAAAATGAAAATCAGTTTAAAAAGTTCATTGACATGATGAAGAACTTATCCATTAATGTGCCTTTGATGGAGGCTCTTGAACAAATGCCAAGCTATGCTAAATTCATGAAGGACTTGGTAACAAAGAAGCGGTCTATGGATTGTGAAACTATAAAGATAACTCACCAAGTTAGTGCAATAGTGAATTCAATGGCTCCGAAGCTTGAAGATCCCGGTGCTTTCACCATTCCTTGCACCATTGGGAGTGCGGATTTTGCTAAAGCTCTATGTGATTTGGGGGTAGTATCAATTTGATGTCCTATTCCGTTTTCAAGACTTTGGGTATTGGGAAGCCAAGGCCGACTTCATGAGATTACAAATGGTAGATAGAACGATGAAGAGACCATTGGGTATTATTGATTATGTGCTTGTCCAGGTGGACAAATTTATCTTGCCAGCTGACTTTGTGATCTTGGACTGCGAGGTGCACTATGAAGTTCCTATCATATTGGGAAGACCTTTCCTAGCTACGGGAAATGCCTTAGTTGATGTGGAAGCAGGGGAACTCACCTTCTGGGTGGGTGATGAAAAGGTGGTCTTTCATGTGTGCAAATCAATGAAGCAGCCCAATAGTACCGAGGTGTGCTCTTTTATGGACCTCGTCATAGCAGTAATAATTGATGACACCAGTGCAATGATCAATGTGGAGGACCCATTGGAGGTCGTATTGTTGAATCTTGATGTTAATGAGGATGCAAGCCGAGTGGAGTGCGTGAATGATTTACATGGAATGGGCTCTTACTCCTATGAGCCTAGGAAATTATCTTTGGATCTCGAGAATAGAAAGACTCCACCAACAAAACCTTCAATTGAGGAGCTTCCAGTGGTGGAGTTGAAACCGCTGCCTCCACACCTCAGGTATGAGTTCTTAGGCTCAAATTCTACTTTGCTAGTTATTCTCTCTTCTTGCCTTACTAACATGCAGGTTGATGCCACACTGGCGGTGCTTCAAAATCGGAAAAAGGCAATTGGATGAACTTTAGTTGATATTCGGGGAATAAGCCCCACATTTTGTATGCACAAGATTATTCTGGAAGATGATGCAAAGCCCTCCTTGGAGCATCAAAGGAGGTTGAACGAGGCAATGCAAGAAGTTGTGAAAAAGGAGGTGATCAAGTGGTTGGATGTTGGGGTTGTGTACCCCATCTCAGATAGCTCTTGGACTTCACCGGTGCAATATGTACTGAAGAAGGGTGGCATGACCGTGGTTGCAAATTCACAAAATGAGTTGATTCCTACTAGAACTGTTACCGGTTGGAGGGTATGCATGGACTACCGCAAGTTGAATAAAGTGACCCGCAAGGATCACTTTCCTTTGCCTTTTCTTGATCAGATGTTAGATCGACTTGCTGGGCATGCCTTCTACTATTTCTTGGATGGGTATTCTGGGTACAACCAAATCTTGATTGCTCCGGAAGATCAGGATAAGACTACATTCACTTGTCCATATGGCACTTTTGCCTTTTCTAGGATGTCTTTTGGGTAGTGTAATGCACCGACTACATTTCAGCGGTGTATGATGGCCATTTTCACCGATATGGTGGAAGACATTTTGGAGGTATTCATGGACGACTTTAGTGTTGTGAGGGATTCATTTGATGAGTGTTTGAAGAATCTTGATAGAGTTTTGGCCCGTTGTGAAGAAACCAATCTTGTCCTCAATTGGAAGAAATGCCACTTTATGGTGGAAGAGGGAATAGTTCTTGGGCATAAAATTTCAAAGCATGGTATTGAGGTAGATAAAGCAAATATCGATGTAATTTCAAGGCTCCCTCCCCTACATCCGTCACGGGAGTTTGAAGTTTTCTCGGGCATGCAAGGTTCTACCGGAGATTTATCAAAGACTTTTCGAAGGTAGTGAATCCATTGTGTAAGTTGTTGGAAAAAGATGCTAAATTCGTGTTTGATGAAAAATGTATGCAAACCTTTGAACTTCTCAAGCATAAGTTGACCACCACTCCTATCATTACCGCACCTAATTAGAGCTTACCCTTTGAGCTCATGTGTGATGCGAGCGATGTTGCGGTTGGGGCAGTTTTGGGTCAAAGAGTGAACAAAATATTTCATCCGGTGTACTATGCGAGCAAGACAATGAATGATGCTCAAGTGAACTACACGGTGACCGAGAAAGGACTTTTGGATATTGTATTTGCAATGAAAAAATTTCCGGCCATATCTTATGGGTGCTAAGGTTATTATTCATACCGACCATGCCACACTTCGGTACTTGATGACGAAGAAGGATTCGAAAGCTAGACTGATGCGATGGGTCTTGTTACTTCAAGAGTTTGATTTGGAGATTGTGGACCGGAAGGATAGTGAGAACCAAGTGACAGACCACTTGTCTTGCTTGGAAGAGGAGGGGAGGCCTCGTGACGGCCTAGAGATCAATAATTCATTTCCCGACGAACAACTCCTTTCTGTGTCGATGAATGATATGCCATGGTTTGCCGATGTTGCTAATTTCCTTGTGACTGGTATAATCCCGTGTGAGCTATCTTCTAACAAAAGGAAGAAGCTCAAGCGTGATAGTTTGGATTTCTATTGGGATGAGCCGTACTTGGTCAAAATCTGCACGGATGGTGTGATCCAAAGGGGTGTCCCGGAGGAAGAGCAATTGAGTATCTTGGAGGCTTGTCATTCCTCTCCCTATGGTGGCCATCATGGCGGGGCGAGGACGGCTTCTAAAGTTCTTAGCTGTGGGTTTTATTGGCCAACTTTGTTCAAAGATGTGGGTGATTTTGTGAAGAGATGCGACGAATGCCAAAGGGGGGGGGGTAATTTCGAAGAAATATGAGATGCCTCTCAATACCATCCTTGAGGTTGATATTTTTGATGTATGGGACATTGATTTTTTGGGCCCGTTTGTTAGCTCGTGTGGGAACACATACATTCTTGTGGCAGTGGACTATGTTTCAAAGTGGGTTGAAGCCGTGGCGTCGCCCAACAATGAGGCCCGGAGTATTGTTGCATTTCTCAAGAAGAGTATTTTTACAAGGTTTGGTACTCCTCGTGCAATCATAAGTGATGGGGGGTCTCATTTTTGCAATAGAGTTTTTGATAGATTGCTTTAAAAGTATGGTGTCAATAACAAAGTTTCTACTCCCTATCATCCTCAAGCAAGTGGTCAAGTTGAAGTCTCCAACAGGGAAATCAAAAGCATATTGTCAAAAACGGTTAATGCAAATGGGACCGATTGGTCAAAGAAGTTGGATGACGCTCTATTGGCTTATAGGACTGCTTACAAGACTCTGATTGGTATGTCTCCGTATCGGTTGGTGTTTGGAAAAGCTTGCCATCTACCGGTTGAGTTAGAGCACAAGGCCATGTGGGCTTTGAGGAAGCTAAATCTTGAATGGGATGTTGCAGCTAATCTTCGTGTGAAGCAGCTTAATGAACTTGATGAATTCTGATTCCATGCCTACTCCAGTTCGTCCTTGTACAAGGACAAGATGAAGTACTTTCATGATAAATATGCTCGTAGCAAGGAGTTCAAAGTGGGCGATTTGGTTCTCTTGTTCAACTCCCGGTTACGTCTGTTTCCGGGAGAGCTCAAGTCAAAATGGAGTGGACCTTTTGAAGTGGTGTGTGTGACCCCGTTTGGTTCTCTTGATTTAAAGAACAAAAATGGTGAAGTTTTCAGAGTGAATGGGCATAGGGTCAAGCACTACTTGGAAAAATTGATGACTGTAAGCACGTGATTTTTGCTTCACGGACAATCGCTCCAAAAGAAAATAAAAATAGTGGCAAAAGGCTTCGCTGTACAATTTTTCGAGTTTTCGTGACATGTGTTGTTAGTCATTTGTGGATCTGTCCATTTTTGCATTTAATCATTAACAAACAAAAATACAAAATATGTATGTTAGGATGATTAAACCATAATTCGGTCAGTAAAAGAAAATTCAAAAAATATATATATATATGTGTGCATCGTTCGTTCTAGGCTTTTAGTTAACTTACTTAAATAATTTTTGTGATAATTGTGTTAAAATGTTGCATTGTTGTTTAGTTTTAATTTCGTTATTTTTTATTATTTTTATTTTTGTTTTAAAAGAAAAATGAAATTAGAAAAACAAAAGTGAAGGAAATCGGTTTGGGCCAAAAATTAAACAAAATAACTGGCCCAACCAGCACTCAGGCCCAGTCCAAATCCGGTTGCCCAGACACCTCCTGAAACGACACCGTTTCAGGCCAATCCATCTCAGCCGTTCCAATCAATCCAATCCAACGGTCCAGGATCATTTTCAGCAACCCGTGTTCAAACCCGACCCAATAACCAATCCGATCCGACCCCTCACTTAAACCAAACGGCCCCGTTTAACTACCAAACAACCCCGTCTCATTTCTCAGTATCAGATCTAAGCCGTTGAGATCATCTGATCTAACGGCGCAGATCCAATCAGCCTCCCCGTATATAAGCCTCCTATCGTACCCCACACCCCCTATACCAACCCTACCCTTCAGTCATCTCCTTCCCCGAACCCTGAAACCCCCAAACCCTAACGCCGCCCTAGTTTCCCTTCCACCAAAAGCCGGCGGCACGAACGCCGGTGGCTACCTCCCGAACACCCTAGGACCACCTCACTGTCCTGAACACGAATCCACTAACCACGAGCCTCGAATCACTTTCGTTCGTCTCGAATCTTCATTTGAAGATTTGAGTCGAACCCGGATCTATGCCAAACCACCCCATCTTCATACCAGACACTCCCCTGACCTTCCTCGTGACCAAACCAAACTTGGTTTGGTCCGAATCTACCCACAACTCCCTAAAAATCAGATCTGGAAATCCAGACTTTAGAACACATGCACCTGGGGAATCCGGCCGGTTTGGACATGGGTTTGAGGTCTAATAGACCTTAATCAAGGTGTTCTCATGTGAGAACACCCTGATTAAAGTTTGTTCGGCCTCAAAAGTTTGAAGTTGAATCAGATTTGGGTCTGTTTGATTTAAACATTTTCGGTAAGTTTTCCTTTCTTTTGTGTTAGTTTTGATTAAGTGGTCAGCATGTTTCGTTGTGTTTGTTTGTTATTTTTTGTTATTTTTCATTCGGATTTCTTTCATCTCTGTAAAGACCTTTTATTTGGTCGATTGTCTTCTGTTTGTTCTGAATACACTCTGTGATAAACATGATCGTCAGTTAGATTAATCGTCAAAGGAACTAATTCATATAGGCCCAGTAATTTAACAAAAGTTGTCTGATACCCTTTAGGTCCCCGAACGTATTGTTTATATGAGCGACTGATTATTACCTGCTATAATTAGTATAGTCGACTCGATAAATGTCGTTGATTAGTTTTCTATAACTAATGAATCGAATGAGCTAATAATGTCACAGGACTAATTGAACGTTGCCACTAACTGAATGCCCCAACATTGTTTAAAATGGTTTGTTTGCATTGTGAAAAATGACTGGAAAGGTTCAGTCCAGGCAGCCTTGAATTTGAACTTTCATCAGTTCAAAACTGCCCTGATGCTGCAATAGGCAGGGCAGTAATAATCAAGGTTAAGCAGGGGTATTCTGGGGTGTTAAAAAGGACAGAAAGATTAGTTTAAATGAGCTGACAAGTAGGGTACTAATTTAGGATTAAACTAATACCAATGGGGAGCAAGACATGAGAGTATGGGGCTTAAAATGAATAATAAAATGATGCCCATAACTCTTGATTAAACAAAAACCAGGCGTGGGGAATAAAGGGGCTGGCACCAAAAGATGCTTAGGCATGGGCTTTAAGGGGTATGGGCAGACTGCAAGTTGCAGATGAGAGCAGCTTAGCTGCACTTGGTCACTTTGGCTTATAAATAGGCCAGTGGAAAACTTAAGAAAGGGCTGGACTTTTGAGTTTTCAGAAAGAAAAAAACTTTAGTCTGAAGAGAGGTCTAGTGAGTCCCAAATCACAATAGCGTAAACACAAGGTAGTTTCCAATAGACATTGTAACCAAACACTGCCTGAAAGTTGTACAAGAGTGCATATTGGTCAAAGCTGTCTTGGCCAAGTTCTGTTGCTTGCATTGGCTGAGTTGTTTGTTGGTTGTTGAACTGTTAGTTTTACTGCATTTGAACCCTCAGTTACTGCTGTTATTTCCTTACTCTTTCCTGGGATTGCTGGCTTGGTTTCGACTATCTGCTAGTCCTTGTATTCTGGGAGATATTGTTGGTTATCTGTGGCTGTGGAAAACATTTGGTTTAGTTGGTTGTTGCTGTGTTGTTGCTGTGTGTCTGCTGCTGCTGTATTTACTGCATACTGCCCAGCTGATCATTCCTTTCTTCTTTTGTTCTCTATACCAGGTACACACCTAATACACTGTCAGATGTAATTGGAAATTGAGGATGAATACAAAAATGAGAAAACCTGAAGAATGTCTTTTATACGTAGATTGTTGCATTAAATATCATGTAATGTAGAATGATTTTTTATTTTGGTTTGGATGCTGGAAGCAGCTTGCCCGCCTAGTAAATATCAATGTATGGGGATTGAATGTTAGTTGTATATGTAGGCTGTTAGATGAATATTCCTAATGCAGTAGGTTGTATCCCAGACTTAGGTTTAAATTGTGTAACATACTCTTTAATGTAGGCCAGGCATGTAAACTATCCACTATTAGTATAGTTCTTTCCCCTTTTGCTAGTTTGTCACATATAAATTGATAAAGAACAAAGAATCAGTTCTAGGCCTCCACCCCAGGAAGGCCGAGCCCAAATCGAAAATCAGCTAGGCCTGTATCGGAAAAACAGGGCCCAAGTCGGGCCATCTCGCATGAGCTGGGTTTGGGCCCATAATTTGCGACTAGTTGTCCATAAATGCAGTCACGTTTTATTATTCTGTAGTAGCACTTTAAATCCGGTTTTATAATCAACTAAGGCTATTTACTGCTTTCAATTGATAGAGACAAACACGACGAGAAACATAGTTGCTATAGGATATCCCTTAAAAATAACAACGAGATGAGCCTCGATAAAAATAAACAAAACGCAGATACGGGGCCCTTGTTAAATGCATATTAGTGAAGCATTTAGTTTCCAGGACGGGTTGTTTAGCAAATCTCACAACTCTCCTAAAAATAACAATGCGTTAGACTCTTTAGGTCGCGCCTTAATAAATCTTACCTTCTTAAACTCGGGTGCGCATTTATGTGACCCAAATCCAATTCTCAACGGAGTCGAAATGTTCTTCTAATCACGGGTACATTGATTGTGACGTGGTTCGAGATGCGTGTCCATGACGTTGCAAATTCATTTTTTTTTAAAAAAAATAAGAATGAGATGAGCCTCGCCAAATAAAAATGCAAATTGCGGGGCCCTCAGTAAATATTTGCTTTAAAAATTGTTTAGACTTCGGGATGGACCGTTTAGTAAAATTCCACGGTCCTACCCAAAATAAATACGCTAGTCGCTTTAGGCGCGCCTTTAATAATTTAATTTCCTTAAAATCGGGTGCACATTGATGTGACCCAAATCCAAATCTCAACGGAGTCAAAGTGTGTCGACGACCGCGGGTACATTGATTGTAACGCGGTTCGAGATACATTTTCACAACGTTGCAATTCTTGATAAAAACAGTAAATGATAAAAGCGGTTAAAAGTTAAATTTTGCACATAAGTTCACACTTGTATAAAATCAGATAATCAAGCCGAATATAACAGTTGAGCGACCGTGCTAGAACCACGGAACTCGGGAATGCCTAACACCTTCTCCCGGGTTAACAGAATTCCTTATCCGGATTTCTGGTACGCAGACTGTAATATGGAGTCATTCTTTTCCTCGATTCGGGATTAAAATTGGTGACTTGGGACACCCTAAATCTCCCAAGTGGCGACTCTGAAATAATTAAACCAATCCCGTTTCGATTGTCCTTTAAATTGGAAAAAAAACTCCCTGCGCCCCTCGGGCGCGGAAAAAGGAGGTGTGACAGCTCTGGCGACTCTGCTGGGGATAAGACCCAGAACCACTGGTTCAGGGTTAGAAATTCGAGCTTAGACAAATTGTTATATTTGGTTTTATCTGATTTTTACATGTTTGAGCCTATTGTGCTAAATGCTGCTTTTACCGCTTTTATATTATTTGAACTGTATATAAACTGTGCCGAAACCTTTCTCTTCTTACCTCCGGGGATGTGCTTACTGGTTGAGACTCCCTATTCTGTTAGTGTCATACCCTAAATAAAAGAGGCTCGGAAAGTTTCTAAGCCGGCTGGCCTTTTGGTTCCCGGAAAGGAGCTCCTTCCTCAGCTCGAGTTGTCCGCTCGGGTACACTGTCTAGAACACCGACCCAGGTTTTTGAACCTAGTATAACAAAGCCACATGCCGGATCCCTAGTAGGAACGTTTATTTGCATCATGTGCATTTGACTTAGGGGACTCAACACAGGGGTTGGGTCCGTCTAGGACAAGCAACCTGAAAATAATAGACAATCTTTCGGCATCCTATGTGCTACATGTTGTATTTAGTCAAGGGCGTATGGGTCATTTGGTCATTTCCAGCATGATGTTATTTTAATCAAAGCATGGGGAACATTTGTGGAATCCAAGAAGCCTTGGAATTCCCTATGTCCCCCACGCTTGCTTTTTGGGAAAGCACATGGGGAACATTTGTGGAATCCAAGAAGTCTTGGAATTCCCATATGTCCCCCACGCTTCATATGTTGGGAAAAGCGCATGGGGAGCATTTGCGGAATCCAAGAAGTCTTGGAAATCATTATGTCTCCCATGCCACATTTTTTTTAAAGAAATAATAAATATAAAAAATAAAAATACAAATAAAAAACAAAGCATGAAAATTCAAAAAAGATTTTGTATGTTGTCATCATTTTCCACATATAAGAAAATCGTGAAAAAAGGAGAAAATAACAGCATAGAAGTCCGAGTAGAGTCGAAACTCTGCCGAAATTTTGAAAATGAAAAAATGTCTTGTTAGTTTGTTATATTAAAAGCAAAGGAAAAATAAAAAAAATCATCATTGTTCTGTCTTGATTTTAAAAAAAATATAGAAAAGAAAATATTTGTTTTGCCATAAAAATGAAAAAAAGGGTTTTGTTTTAAAATGGGTTTTTATTTGTTTATCTGTTTATGAAAATGTCAAAATAAAAATAAAAATAATAAAATGAAAAGAGTCCGGCGTTGAATGTGATTTTATTATTTGTTCCAAAAATAAGTATATATATAGTCCAAAAAAAAAATTCAAAAGAAAGTTCAAAATTCAAAAAGATAAAATAGGTAAATAAAAATCCGAAAATATTTTGATTCTTCTTTAGAAAATTCAAAATTCAAAAATACTTTCTTCTTTTCTTTAGAATAAAAAAAACAAAAATTCAAAAAATATTAGTCTTTCTTTTAAAAAAGAAAATCAATCAAAAAATAATATTTCCTCGCTTCTTTTAAAGTGGTTCTTTTAAACGAAAATTCAAAAAAAGGTTAGTTCCTCTGCTTATTATTATTTGCCTACTTATTCTTATTTGACCGAACTACGCGGGTTTGATTCTCACCGGATGTGAGATACGTAGGCAACCCTCATCGGGTCCAACCCCACCTTCTCAAAAAAGAAGGAATGTTTTATGTTTTTCGTTAATTTGTTTGTTTGTTATGAATGAAAAATAATAGTCTATTTGATTGTTGTGAAAGAATAATAATAATAAAAAAATAGAAATGGAAAAGGGTCCTCTCAAAAATAGTTTATTTGCCCGAACTACGCGGGTTTGATTCTCACCGGATGTGAGATACGTAGGCAACCCTCATCGGGTCCAACCCCACCTTTGCTAAAATAGCCAAAAATCAAAAAATTTAATCTTGTTATAAATAAGTCGGGTGATATCCAAACCACCTTTTGCTAAAAAGCCAAAAAAAAACAAATAATAATAATAATAACAAAAAATACATGTCAAATTTTAGTTTTGTCATAAAGAAGTCGGGTGACGCTGTTTTATCAAGACATAGCCGAATGTTCCCGAAAGGGACGCCGGAAGGCTGACTTTGCATAAACAGCCACCTTTGGGGTCATTTTCAGATTTGGTCCAGTTGACCCACACAGCCTTAAAAATCTTCGTCCCCGAGACGTTGACAGGCCGTGCTTGCAATATTGAGTTTTCTAATTTGAAAAACGACAAAAGAGTCATAAATAAGTCAGGTGATGCTGTTTTGTCATAAATAGCCGAATGTTCCCGAAAGGGACGCCGGAAGGCTGACTTTGCATAAATAGCCACCTTCGGGTCATGTTTAGAATTTTTGGTCCAAGTTGACCCACACAGCCTTATAAATCTTCGTCCCCGAGGCGCTGAAGGGCCGTGTTTACAACGCCAAGTCTTTTATTGTAATTTGAAAAGAAAAAAAAATCAAAGAGTCAGCGGTCATGTGAATACCGTCTTTTGTCATAATAAGCCGAGCCAGCTTCGGCCGCATCTTAAACCGTTCTTGCCGAAATAGCCTTAGAGTATCTTTCAGTTGTCGAAAGGTTATTTTCGTAAAAGAATGGACAAGTTTGTAAAGTGTCGAAATAATCCTCCCCGGCCTCAAAATTCATGTGAAATTTGGAAGGGGCCACATTTGCAAAAAATAAGCATTTGGTTGCATTTGTCGAACAGAGAAATGGAGCTGGAATTTTGTTTTTGAGTCTACCAATCTTTTGATTAGAACATGCGGTTTGTTTGATTTTCAAGTTTGCGGGTCATCTTTAAATCCTTGAAACCCAGTTTGTTCTAATATGAAAATTGAAAAATGTTTACTGTTTGTTTATCTTTTATGGTCACGAACTACGCAAGGTCTGATTCATGCGGGGTCATGATACGTAGGCAATCTCCATAAGATTCGACCACAACAAAAAGAAAAGCAAAAAAAAAAAAGAAAAAAAAAAGAATGAAAAAAGGGAAAAGAAAAAAATGAGAAAAAAAACCTGAAGAAAAATGAAAAAGAGAAAAAAAAAATCGAAAAAAAGAAAGAAAAACATCGAAAAAAAAAGAAAAAGAAAAAAGATGTTGTCAATAATGAGGACCGGTTGAGTCCATTCTAACCTGTTTGTTTTGCAAATAAAGTTAAGGTGGTTGGTTTGTGGTAAGCCAGACAATGACACCCAGAATCCTTTACTTGCACCTCCTGATGCACACTCTGCGGGGATCAGGCCTGATGACGGAAACATTCGAGTCCTATTGGGAACTTGTTGACTAAGGGTAATGATATGGAAGTTAGCAATGGTCATTGCAATACTAAGGCAAAGCTCAGTGGCTACGATGCCAAGTTTAATAAAATGGTAGGACGCTCCGTTCCTTGGTTAACAAGAAAGAAGCAGTTGGTGGCTTATTTTGTTGTCATTCCTGTTTGTTCGGATTATTAGGATTGTAATTCGGATTTTGTTTTGTGTCAATATCTTTCCGCTTATCTTTCCGTTTTGTCATAGCGGTTTGTTTAAGTTTTGTCCAGGTTGTTTAAGATTTTATTTCGTTTGTTTGTTATTCAAACCATTTCACCGGTAGTCTAGCACAAAATCCAATCTTTTATTATTTCTATTCACCTTTTTGTTTAGTCTTTTTATCATTTTTGTTCAGCGCCGATTCTAGTGACATGACATGCACACACAGTTTGGGCCTAATCTTTAAAGTTAATCATAAAACCCTGGAAAGGCGATCAGACCATTTAAAGAAAATAAGGACGGTTTGAGATTATTCAGAGCTCGAGTCATGTGGAACTGGGGCAAGTTAAACACAAAGAAAACCGTTAAAGAAAGATTCGCCTAAATTGGCATGAGGGTCGTTCATAATAATGAGAATGAGAGTGTCGCCCAACGGTGCTTTAGAAGTGACAAATGAACAAGCAGATGTTGAATATAGTTGTCAAGTCCAGCACCATCAGAAGAGACTCCAAATTTAAAGTGTGTTGTTTGCACTTGGCATGTTTTGAAGACTGGAATGACGAAGGCATTTTGTTCTGCTACCTAAACACTTTATCCTTCGTTACCCCTTTTGAGCCTTACTTATTTTTCTTTCATACCCCTCGTTAGGAATCAGTAGCAACGAAAAAGAAAAAAAAAAGAGAAAGAAAGAAAACAACAAAACGAAAAAAGAGAAAAAAAAAGAGAAAAAGAAAAGAAAAGAAAATTGATAACAAAGAAAAAAACAAAAGAAAGTCGGAATGAAAAGAGGAATTGGGAACTACGTTTGACCTGATTCCTCAAAGAGGATACGTAGGCGCTTCACGGCTCGGTCATAGTTTTGAAAAATGAAAAAAAACCCAATCAAAATATCCCCAAGCAAGAAACTGGGGCAAAGAGTTGCGTTTGTTGTAAATAAATCTAATTCCGAAGGTTGTAATTAATAACCCAAAATCAATTCATTTTTGAGCCTTTAATACCCTTTCTTTCTAGCCCCATCCAAAACCCACATTACGGTCCAAAGAAAGACCTTCCGATCAGTCTTCAAAAGATGCCAAGTCAGACAAATGAAGAGTCTTACCGGCGAACATAACATTTTGTTCCACAGCAGAAAGGACTCTAATCTCCAGCAGGAAGAGTCATACCGGCGACACTCCAAATCCCTAGCTGGAAAATGATACAAATGAGAGAGTCTTATTGGTGAAAACCTTCACAGGCACCATAAGACGATGAAAGCTGAGAGAAGAAGCCAAAAATGAGAGAGACTTGATAGTGAAAACCCTTCGGGCACTGCAAGTCGAATAAGATGAAGAATCAGATGGGGAATCACCAATTGCGGATCTTGAAAGATGATTGACGGTAAAGGATAGGCCCCATATGCATGTCATGGCCATTAGAGTCGGTATCTGCGTTTGATAGATTTTTATTTATAGGTTCTTTTGTAAAGGAGTCATTCGTTTCCTTTGTCTTTTATTTTGTTTCTGTTATCTTTCTCCTTTCATAAAAAATTTCCCCAATAGAGTCTGTCCGGTCAGAACAAGTATGAAATGACTTCAAAATATGCCATCAGCTTTCCAAGATGAGATCTGACTAGTATATCCAAATGGTATAGTCAGCGAGGAACAAGCGCGAGGCCAGTGTCAAAAAAGATATCCCCAGCAAAGGGAATTGACAAAAGGATTGACGAGCGTCAAGAGGGATTTCCTTGCCAAAACCAAGGTTATAAACCTCAAAGACAAGGCCCGTGAACAAAGCAAGGAGAGCAGTGAGCATGATTTGGCGAAATCCATACTAGACTAAAAGGTCGGGGAAATGCCAGTTCCCAAGCTATGCCACAAAAGAAGAGGGATATCCCCCAGCAGGAAGGGATTATCCCCAGCACATAATATCATCCCCAACAAGTTGTGCAACGCAAAGCAAGGAAGGAAAAAAGGAAAAGCTATCCCGTTGGGAGTATCACAACCAACCACCATGTTTTAAACTAACAATTTTGTTTGATTTGAAACAGGTAAAGGAAATGGCATTGATGCCAGAACTGCGTGCCACAAGGGATATTATCAAACTGGGGCAGAAAATTTTCCTTCCATTTAGAAAATTTTCTGGAGGTCAGGTACCCCCAGCTGATAACATTTTACCCCCCAACAGGTAAGTAAATCAAGGGAGGTAGTCTTTGAAGGAAGAAGCTATGCAAAAACAAAACAAAAACAAAAAAAAAGGAATAAAAAAAAGAATAATAATAAAAATGGGGAAGGTAGAAAAGGAAAATTCATCCCAATCCCCAGCAAGTATTCAAGGTAAGACATTTTCAAGTCTTAAAGATATTTTGGGTTCATCCGCCCTCGAATAGGATATTTTGGGTTCATCCGCCCTCGAATAGGATATTTTGGGTTCATCCGCCCTCGAATAGGATATTTTGGGTTCATCCGCCCTCGAATAGGATATTTTGGGTTCATCCGCCCTCGAATAGGATATTTTGGGTTCATCCGCCCTCGAAAAGGAAAAGAAAATGAAAAGAAAGAAAAGAAAAATCAAGGAATATAAAACCGTGGGAACTACGTTTGACCTGATTCCTCAAAGAGGATACGTAGGCGCCTCACGGCTCGGTCATAGTATGCATCATAGCAAATATAGGATGCATAATGTACATAGTGTGCATAATAGGCACAATGTGCGTAACGCACATAGCTCAACATAAGCATAAAAAATAAATTCCCCAAGCAAGAAAACTGGGGCAGAGGTTATGTTTTAAGTTCCAACAAAGGTTTGATTCCAAAAGTTGTAGCACATCACCCTTCAAATTGTTTTCATTTTTGTAGCCTTTCTTCAATCCCACACCAAAACCAACATCAACATCCAAAAGACCTCCCGATCAATGTTCGAGAGATGCCAAATCCGGCAAATAAGGCCGAGAATAATACACTGATTCCCAGCAAAGAAGAGGATCGTAAGACTGGGAATGAGTTGATAGTCAAAAGAATCCCCGGAAGAGAGGGTCGCACCTACAACACCCCGGATCCTCGAAAGAAATAAAATGAGAGAGTCTTATCGGTGAAAACCTTCACAGGCACCGAGAGGCGATGTAAGATGAGGGATATGAAATGAGAGAGTCTTATTGGTGAAAACCTTCACAGGCACCATAAGGCGCCGGGAGATGAGAGAAAAGAGAGAGTCTCATTAGTGAAAACCCCTCGAAGGGCACTATGAGGCGACAAGATAGAGCAGCAAAAGCTACCACATTCGCAACAAGATGAACATCCATTTATCATCCCCAGCAAGTCAGACCATCGGGCAAATCGATTGATACAAATAGACTGGGTCGTGAATCTATGGTGCACGTCATGATCACGGGGACCAGTCATATCCTCCAGATAAGTTCTTTTGATTGTCTCCTCCCACAAAAATATTGGTTCACAAAGATTTTCTCATTTCCGTATCTTTTATTTCTTTCCTTAAAATGTGTCTTGAAAGGATTTTTCAAAGCTTACTACCAGAAACCAAAGGGGAATTCATCCCAATGCAGGATAATACAAACAGTCTTAAGGGCCGGTCCCAAGCAATGCAACGATTGTGCCCGGAAATTTTGGAAGAAATAAGCTCCAAAAGGGAGTGGTTTCGGGAGTTAGAAGCAGACTCCCACATCATGTGTTTAAAGAGAAAGCAGAAAAGGGGATAGGTTGAAAGCCAATCCCCAGCAGGCTAGAGACCCCCAATAGGCAACTTTGCCCGCCAACCAATTATGGGGACAAAGAGCAAGAAGGGGGAAGAGAGAAAAACGGCTCGCCAGAAAGGCACCCTCTACCACCACGATTAAAACTGATTAAATCCTTTTGTCTGCTGCAGGAAAACAAAGGATTGATGATGGCAGCAAGATGCACCGCCATGGAAGTCACCAAAAACCGGGGCAGAAAATTTTCTGCCAATTGTCGAAAATTTTCTCGGAAGAACGGGAAGTATAATGCGGGAATACATTTAAGTTCTAGGTCGCCCACCAGTATAATGCGGGAATACATTTTAAGTTCTAGGTCGCCCACCAGTATAATGCGGGAATACATTTAAGTTCTAGGTCGCCCACCAGTATAATGCGGGAATACATTTAAGTTCTAGGTCGCCCACCAGTATAATGCGGGAATACATTTTAAGTTCTAGGTCGCCCACCAGTATAATGCGGGAATACTTTTAAGTTCTAGGTCGCCCACCAGTATAATGCGGGAATACATTTTAAGTTCTAGGTCGCCCACCAGTATAATGCGGGAATACTTTTAAGTTCTAGGTCGCCCACCAGTATAATGCGGGAATACATTTTAAGTTCTAGGTCGCCCACCAGTATAATGCGGGAATACTTTTAAGTTCTAGGTCGCCCACCAGTATAATGCGGGAATACATTTTAAGTTCTAGGTCGCCCACCAGTATAATGCGGGAATACATTTAAGTTCTAGGTCGCCCACCAGTATAATGCGGGAATACTTTTAAGTTCTAGGTCGCCCACCAGTATAATGCGGGAATACATTTTAAGTTCTAGGTCGCCCACCAGTATAATGCGGGAATACTTTTAAGTTCTAGGTCGCCCACCAGTATAATGCGGGAATACATTTTAAGTTCTAGGTCGCCCACCAGTATAATGCGGGAATACATTTAAGTTCTAGGTCGCCCACCAGTATAATGCGGGAATACATTTTAAGTTCTAGGTCGCCCACCAGTATAATGCGGGAATACTTTTAAGTTCTAGGTCGCCCACCAGTATAATGCGGGAATACATTTTAAGTTCTAGGTCGCCCACCAGTATAATGCGGGAATACTTTTAAGTTCTAGGTCGCCCACCAGTATAATGCGGGAATACATTTTAAGTTCTAGGTCGCCCACCAGTATAATGCGGGAATACTTTTAAGTTCTAGGTCGCCCACCAGTATAATGCGGGAATACTTTTAAGTTCTAGGTCGCCCACCAGTATAATGCGGGAATACTTTTAAGTTCTAGGTCGCCCACCAGTATAATGCGGGAATACTTTTAAGTTCTAGGTCGCCCACCAGTATAATGCGGGAATACATTTAAGTTCTAGGTCGCCCACCAGTATAATGCAGGAATACTTTTAAGTTCTAGGTCGCCCACCAGTATAATGCGGGAATACTTTTAAGTTCTAGGTCGCCCACCAGTATAATGCGGGAATACTTTTAAGTTCTAGGTCGCCCACCAGTATAATGCGGGAATACTTTCAAGTTCTAGGTCGCCCACCAGTATAATGCGGGAATACATTTAAGTTCTAGGTCGCCCACCAGTATAATGCGGGAATACATTTAAGTTCTAGGTCGCCCACCAGTATAATGCGGGAATACATTTAAGTTCTAGGTCGCCCACCAGTATAATGCGGGAATACATTTAAGTTCTAGGTCGCCCACCAGTATAATGCGGGAATACATTTAAGTTCTAGGTCACCCACCAGTATAATGCGGGAATACATTTAAGTTCTAGGTCGCCCACCAGTATAATGCGGGAATACATTTAAGTTCTAGGTCGCCCACCAGTATAATGCGGGAATACTTTTAAGTTCTAGGTCGCCCACCAGTATAATGCGGGAATACATTTCAGTTCTAGGTCGCCCACCAGTATAATGCGGGAATACATTTAAGTTCTAGGTCGCCCACCAGTATAATGCGGGAATACATTTTAAGTTCTAGGTCGCCCACCAGTATAATGCGGGAATACTTTTAAGTTCTAGGTCGCCCACCAGTATAATGCGGGAATACTTTTAAGTTCTAGGTCGCCCACCAGTATAATGCGGGAATACTTTTAAGTTCTAGGTCGCCCACCAGTATAATGCGGGAATACATTTAAGTTCTAGGTCGCCCACCAGTATAATGCGGGAATACATTTTAAGTTCTAGGTCGCCCACCAGTATAATGCGGGAATACATTTAAGTTCTAGGTCGCCCACCAGTATAATGCGGGAATACTTTTAAGTTCTAGGTCGCCCACCAGTATAATGCGGGAATACATTTAAGTTCTAGGTCGCCCACCAGTATAATGCGGGAATACATTTAAGTTCTAGGTCGCCCACCAGTATAATGCGGGAATACTTTTAAGTTCTAGGTCGCCCACCAGTACAATGCGGGAATACATTTAAGTTCTAGGTCGCCCACCAGTATAATGCGGGAATACATTTAAGTTCTAGGTCGCCCACCAGTATAATGCGGGAATACATTTAAGTTCTAGGTCGTCCACCAGTATAATGCGGGAATACATTTCAGTTCTAGGTCGCCCACCAGTATAATGCGGGAATACTTTTAAGTTCTAGGTCGCCCACCAGTATAATGCGGGAATACATTTAAGTTCTAGGTCGCCCACCAGTATAATGCGGGAATACTTTTAAGTTCTAGGTCGCCCACCAGTATAATGCGGGAATACATTTAAGTTCTAGGTCGCCCACCAGTATAATGCGGGAATACTTTTAAGTTCTAGGTCGCCCACCAGTATAATGCGGGAATACATTTAAGTTCTAGGTCGCCCACCAGTATAATGCGGGAATACTTTTAAGTTCTAGGTCGCCCACCAGTATAATGCGGGAATACTTTTAAGTTCTAGGTCTCCCACCAGTATAATGCGGGAATAATTTTAAGTTCTAGGACGCCCACCAGTATAATGCGGGAATACATTTAAGTTCTAGGTCGCCCACCAGTATAATGCGGGAATACTCTTTAGCTCTAGATTTTGGAATCAGTAGCCCCACCTGAAGACAGAAGGTTACAACAGAGATCCCCAAACGGGAAACAATAAAATCCCCAGCACCAAGAAGCAGACAACTGCAAAAGCAAGCGCACATTCAAAAGGAAGAAGGAACACGTCTCAAAAGAAGCAGTTTGAGAACGCTATGGCATGCCCAACATAACAATTCTGATGAAAAGCCATACCACTGAGGAAACCATTGAAAGATTTAAAGAAGAAAGCCATGTTCCCAGCAAATCAAGCAAAGTGATGAGAACTGACATTCAGAAAAGGTGAAGGACCAGCATCATCTCCAAGTTCACAAAATAAAGGCGTCAGAGGAAAGCATTAGCCGACAAGAAAGCAAGACAACAAGAACAAGCGGGAGATAGATGAGATCTCATACTCTAGCTTAACATCTTGTTTTTCCTTTTAGAGCGATGTAACAGGGAGATCGGTTGAGCAGTAGCATCCTATAGCAGCATACAACAGCGCACAACAGCAGCAAGCATTACAGTCACATGGTAGTCCCAGCTACCAAAATTTCCCGAACTACATTGACCTGATTCCTGTTCAGCCCAGGATATGTAGGAAACCTCTGAAGCAAAGGTTCGGTCAAATCTTTTTCAAAAAATGCTTCACACGGAGTATTCGGACGGGCAAAAATCGCTCGCTTTATCTTTGCGCGAAAACCCTTCGTGTCTTCGTGCAAAGAGGGGCAGCTGTAAGCACGTGATTTTTGCTTCACGGACAATCGCTCCAAAAGAAAATAAAAATAGTGGCAAAAGGCTTCGCTGTACAATTTTTCGAGTTTTCGTGACATGTGTTGTTAGTCATTTGTGGATCTGTCCATTTTTGCATTTAATCATTAACAAACAAAAATACAAAATATGTATGTTAGGATGATTAAACCATAATTCGGTCAGTAAAAGAAAATTCAAAATATATATATATATATATGTGTGTGCATCGTTCGTTCTAGGCTTTTAGTTAACTTACTTAAATAATTTTTGTGATAATTGTGTTAAAATGTTGCATTGTTGTTTAGTTTTAATTTCGTTATTTTTTATTATTTTTATTTTTGTTTTAAAAGAAAAATGAAATTAGAAAAACAAAAGTGAAGGAAATCGGTTTGGGCCAAAAATTAAACAAAATAACTGGCCCAACCAGCACTCAGGCCCAGTCCAAATCCGGTTGCCCAGACACCTCCTGAAACGACACCGTTTCAGGCCAATCCATCTCAGCCGTTCCAATCAATCCAATCCAACGGTCCAGGATCATTTTCAGCAACCCGTGTTCAAACCCGACCCAATAACCAATCCGATCCGACCCCTCACTTAAACCAAACGACCCCGTTTAACTACCAAACGACCCCGTCTCATTTCTCAGTATCAGATCTAAGCCGTTGAGATCATCTGATCTAACGGCTCAGATCCAATCAGCCTCCCCGTATATAAGCCTCCTATCGTACCCCGCACCCCCTATACCAACCCCACCCTTCAGTCATCTCCTTCCCCGAACCCTGAAACCCCCAAACCCTAACGCCGCCCTAGTTTCCCTTCCACCAAAAGCCGGCGGCACGAACGCCGGTGGACCGCCTCCTGAACACCCTAGGACCACCTCACTGTCCTGAACACGAATCCACTAACCACGAGCCTCGAATCACTTTCGTTCGTCTCGAATCTTCATTTGAAGATTTGAGTCGAACCCGGATCTATGCCAAACCACCCCATCTTCATACCAGACACTCCCCTGACCTTCCTCGTGACCAAACCAAACTTGGTTTGGTCCGAATCTACCCACAACTCCCTAAAAATCAGATCTGGAAATCCAGACTTTAGAACACATGCACCTGGGGAATCCGGCCGGTTTGGACATGGGTTTGAGGTCTAATAGACCTTAATCAAGGTGTTCTCATGTGAGAACACCCTGATTAAAGTTTGTTCGGCCTCAAAAGTTCGAGGTTGAATCAGATTTGGGTCTGTTTGATTTAAACATTTTCGGTAAGTTTTCCTTTCTTTTGTGTTAGTTTTGATTAAGTGGTCAGCATGTTTCGTTGTGTTTGTTTGTTATTTTTTGTTATTTTTCATTCGGATTTCTTTCATCTCTGTAAAGACCTTTTATTTGGTCGATTGTCTTCTGTTTGTTCTGAATACACTCTGTGATAAACATGATCGTCAGTTAGATTAATCGTCAAAGGAACTAATTCATATAGGCCCAGTAATTTAACAAGAGTTGTCTGATACCCTTTAGGTCCCCGAACGTATTGTTTATATGAGCGACTGATTATTACCTGCTATAATTAGTATAGTCGACTCGATAAATGTCGTTGATTAGTTTTCTATAACTAATGAATCGAATGAGCTAATAATGTCACAGGACTAATTGAACGTTGCCACTAACTGAATGCCCCAACATTGTTTAAAATGGTTTGTTTGCATTGTGAAAAATGACTGGAAAGGTTCAGTCCAGGCAGCCTTGAATTTGAACTTTCATCAGTTCAAAACTGCCCTGATGCTGCAATAGGCAGGGCAGTAATAATCAAGGTTAAGCAGGGGTATTCTGGGGTGTTAAAAAGGACAGAAAGATTAGTTTAAATGAGCTGACAAGTAGGGTACTAATTTAGGATTAAACTAATACCAATGGGGAGCAAGACATGAGAGTATGGGGCTTAAAATGAATAATAAAATGATGCCCATAACTCTTGATTAAACAAAAACCAGGCGTGGGGAATAAAGGGGCTGGCACCAAAAGATGCTTAGGCATGGGCTTTAAGGGGTATGGGCAGACTGCAAGTTGCAGATGAGAGCAGCTTAGCTGCACTTGGTCACTTTGGCTTATAAATAGGCCAGTGGAAAACTTAAGAAAGGGCTGGACTTTTGAGTTTTCAGAAAGAAAAAAAACTTTAGTCTGAAGAGAGGTCTAGTGAGTCCCAAATCACAATAGCGTAAACACAAGGTAGTTTCCAATAGACATTGTAACCAAACACTGCCTGAAAGTTGTACAAGAGTGCATATTGGTCAAAGCTGTCTTGGCCAAGTTCTGTTGCTTGCATTGGCTGAGTTGTTTGTTGGTTGTTGAACTGTTAGTTTTACTGCATTTGAACCCTCAGTTACTGCTGTTATTTCCTTACTCTTTCCTGGGATTGCTGGCTTGGTTTCGACTATCTGCTAGTCCTTGTATTCTGGGAGATATTGTTGGTTATCTGTGGCTGTGGAAAACATTTGGTTTAGTTGGTTGTTGCTGTGTTGTTGCTGTGTGTCTGCTGCTGCTGTATTTACTGCATACTGCCCAGCTGATCATTCCTTTCTTCTTTTGTTCTCTATACCAGGTACACACCTAATACACTGTCAGATGTAATTGGAAATTGAGGATGAATACAAAAATGAGAAAACCTGAAGAATGTCTTTTATACGTAGATTGTTGCATTAAATATCATGTAATGTAGAATGATTTTTTATTTTGGTTTGGATGCTGGAAGCAGCTTGCCCGCCTAGTAAATATCAATGTATGGGGATTGAATGTTAGTTGTATATGTAGGCTGTTAGATGAATATTCCTAATGCAGTAGGTTGTATCCCAGACTTAGGTTTAAATTGTGTAACATACTCTTTAATGTAGGCCAGGCATGTAAACTATCCACTATTAGTATAGTTCTTTCCCCTTTTGCTAGTTTGTCACATATAAATTGATAAAGAACAAAGAATCAGTTCTAGGCCTCCACCCCAGGAAGGCCGAGCCCAAATCGAAAATCAGCTAGGCCTGTATCGGAAAAACAGGGCCCAAGTTGGGCCATCTCGCATGAGCTGGGTTTGGGCCCATAATTTGCGACTAGTTGTCCATAAATGCAGTCACGTTTTATTATTCTGTAGTAGCACTTTAAATCCGGTTTTATAATCAACTAAGGCTATTTACTGCTTTCAATTGATAGAGACAAACACGACGAGAAACATAGTTGCTATAGGATATCCCTTAAAAATAACAACGAGATGAGCCTCGATAAAAATAAACAAAACGCAGATACGGGGCCCTTGTTAAATGCATATTAGTGAAGCATTTAGTTTCCAGGACGGGTTGTTTAGCAAATCTCACAACTCTCCTAAAAATAACAATGCGTTAGACTCTTTAGGTCGCGCCTTAATAAATCTTACCTTCTTAAACTCGGGTGCGCATTTATGTGACCCAAATCCAATTCTCAACGGAGTCGAAATGTGCTTCTAATCACGGGTACATTGATTGTGACGTGGTTCGAGATGCGTGTCCATGACGTTGCAAATTCATTTTTTTTAAAAAAAATAAAGAATGAGATGAGCCTCGCCAAATAAAATACAAATTGCGGGGCCCTCAGTAAATATTTGCTTTAAAAATTGTTTAGACTTCGGGATGGACCGTTTAGTAAAATTCCACGGTCCTACCCAAAATAAATACGCTAGTCGCTTTAGGCGCGCCTTTAATAATTTAATTTCCTTAAACTCGGGTGCACATTGATGTGACCCAAATCCAAATCTCAACGGAGTCAAAGTGTGTCGACGACCACGGGTACATTGATTGTAACGCGGTTCGAGATACATTTTCACAACGTTGCAATTCTTGATAAAAACAGTAAATGATAAAAGCGGTTAAAAGTTAAATTTTGCACATAAGTTCACACTTGTATAAAATCAGATAATCAAGCCGAATATAACAGTTGAGCGACCGTGCTAGAACCACGGAACTCGGGAATGCCTAACACCTTCTCCCGGGTTAACAGAATTCCTTATCCGGATTTCTGGTACGCAGACTGTAATATGGAGTCATTCTTTTCCTCGATTCGGGATTAAAATTGGTGACTTGGGACACCCTAAATCTCCCAAGTGGCGACTCTGAAATAATTAAACCAATCCCGTTTCGATTGTCCTTTAAATTGGAAAAAAAAACTCCCCTGCGCCCCTCGGGCGCGGAAAAAGGAGGTGTGACAATGACAACCACATTGTGACACTTCTTCATCTCAAATGATGTGATGGTAACCTGCGTCGTGCCGCGAAGTTAAATCAGGTGCTTCTTGGAAGGCAACCCATGTGTTTTGCTTCTTGTTTTTATTTGATTTTCATTGTAGTATAGGATTGATTTTTAGATTAACTGGTCGTGAGATGCTACAGGATTGTGTAGATACAGTGCAAGACATAGTGGAAAAAGTGTTCAGGTCTCTGAAGTTGTCAATGCGGACGCACTACATTCAGTGCGGACCGCACTGATGGAGGGTGAAATGTCAACCTCTCTAAAGTTTGCCACTGCGGCCGCACTACATTTTGTGTGGTCCACGGAGGACCACTGCGGTCGTATGATTTTTTGTGCAGACCGTAGTGAGTTGCCTTCTCAAACTTAAATCAAGCTATGTGGTGTGGGCCGCAGTCGATTCTGTGCGGCCCGCATTGGTTGATTGGTTGGTAAGACTGGGCCCCAGGTCCTTTTCTATAAATAGAGCCTGAGACCCTCCTGTTACACTTTTCGAACTCTTGACTCTCAGAAATAGTAAATCAATGTTCATCTGCTCATTTACTTGAAATTAACTGCTTGGAATCATTAATCTTCATTTCATCTCACATGTGGTAACTTAACTTCTTTTTAATTGCTTTAATTTTGTTATTTTCCTTTACTTTTTGTCTTTCTTGTCATTTATTTTGTTCCTCCTGTAGTTTCTTCAATTGGTTAAGTTAGGGTAATTAATTGTTTAATTAAAGTAGAATTAGGTGGTTAAAAACAATGGGCAATCACTTAGGAACCTTACTAAGGTGAAATATTAGACTTAAAAGCAAATTATTTTAAACCGTAAGTTAGTGCTGTAGCTGGTCACCCAGTGTGGACCGCGGTGCCCTTGTGTGATCCACAATAACATTTTGTGCGGACCTCATTGCTAAAAGTCCTGAAGGTTGATCTTCGAGGACCGTGGCCGCATTGCATTTTATGCGGTCCGTAGTGCCTCAATGCGGATCGCATTTCCTTTTTGTGCGGTCCGCAGAGAAATTGTTCAGAGAGTGGGTAGTCTGAACCCCACCTCTATGCGACCGCACTCCATATTGTGCGGTCCGCACTGTGTGATTTCTGCAACTGTCTGCAACCTTTATTCTTCTGCAACTGTAAACTTAATTGAATTCACTGATACTAACAAAGCATACCTGAACTTGTTTGCAGACAATGGTGAAACAAAGGGGCAAGGGATTTAAACAACCAGGCAGAGGAAAATCCTCCCGGGAGGGAAATAGAAAATGGTAAGATTGACTGTTCAAGCCCGGTAAAACATTAAAAACATGAGGAAGATTATTAAAGCTGCTGATAGGGCCATTGACATGTCTGGAAGTGAGTACGAGCCCTCCCGGGAGATATCTTCAGACTCAATCCCAGAGTACATCCCTGACTGGCCGAAAAGAAACAGACTAAGAGACACTCCTCCCACTTCCCTCGTTGCCCAAGCGTCAGTAGATGTATCTTTTGGGTCGTCTGAGGGCTCAGCTAAAGGCGGTGAGGATGAATACTCCACCTCTCCCACAGCTTCATTATCCGGAGAGGGTGCAGTAGGAGACGATGGGGAAGTATGAGGAGAAGGAGAAGTAGGAGTAGGGGGTGAACCTCAGGTTGGCGGGGTTGCGAGAACTAGAAAATCGGAGGTGTGGCAAGAACGATTTGTCAGTGAGGTAGCTTATCACAAGTTTAGGGAATGGTGGTCGGTGAGGAAATTAATCCCGGAGAGGAGTTTTGTGGATAGAGACTTACTGCCTCACAACCCCAATGTGAGGAGGCAGTTTAGGGAGAGAGTTGGCTGGGAGTATTTCTTGAACAACTGTGAGGATGCAAACGAGCACCTGGTCAAGAAATTCTATACCAATATTGCCCACATCAAAAAGGGCGCAAAAGTGACCAAGGTGCGAAATCTGAAGGTGCTTTTTGACGGAAAAACAATAAATGATTACCTTGGCTTTGATGAGGAGGCTGAGGAACTGTATATGGCAAAGATAGAATGGTGCGAGGAAGTCGTCCCTGGTTGGAATAGTATCTGGCAATCCCAGGTACCACCCCCGATTGGCTAAATGCGGGAGCGAAAATTTTGAGAAGAAGTCTGAATTTTGAAGCCAAGGGGTGGGGAACATTTGTGTGTAGCAGATTTGACCCCACTACTCATGACAACTCCCTCCCTCTTCATCGGGCAATTTTGGTGGCATCGATCATGGAGGGGTACCCGATTAATGTCAGAAAGGTAATGTCTCGGGTAATCATACTTGTAGACAATGAGCAAGATAGAAACTACCCTTTTCCCAGCTTCTTGACTATGTACTTTAGGGACCTCAAAGTTGAAAAGAGGCCATTTGATATCAAGGTTAAAGTGAGGGCCCCATTCTCTTGGTACAACATGCAGGGGGATGACAACTCAAAGAGCAAGAACTTTAAGGGAACAACTACTGCTCTAACTGGCCAGTCTGAAGAGCTAGTTGTGATAGTGGTTCCTGCTTAGCCTGCCTCCACCTCCACAGACATTCTTCCTGGCCCATCCACCTCAGCAGATCCAGAGATACCCTCTTTCCGAGATTACCCAGTGACTGCCCACCGACTGATCCAGGCTCTTCTCAGTATCAACAACTAGATGCAGACTGCGTCATCCAAGTTGTCTATCCTCACTACCACAGTAGAGGCTCGGTCGGTTCCTCCACCTCCACAGGTCCCATAGTCCATAGAGGATGCCCTCAAGGAGATTCTAGCCAACCAAAAGAAAACTGTCGACACTCAGAAGGTGCTCACAGATGTAGTTGATTCACATAGCAAGGCTCTCAAGGAGCTTGCTAAGGAGCACAAGAAGTTGAGGAAGACGCGAGCTTCCAAGGAGTCCGTAAAGGCGCTGAGGGTTGATGTTGACAGGATGAAGGCAGATCATCTGCCTTTGGACTTATTACTACAGGATCCAATACCATCAGCTCATCCCTAGCCCGAGCAGTCCTAGAGGCTTCCCAAGAGGAAGAAGATGATTCCCAGAGCGGACGATGCACTCATCCAGTTGGCAGACCCACTGGAGGCCTCCTCCAGTCAGCCATAGGATGCACATCAGGAGCCTGTCTAGGTCCAGGCCCATGTCCCAACAGAAGAGCAGTAGGCCATAGGGAACCAGTCTGATGTTCCTGAGCACAATGAGGACCCAGGAACCACTCCGGAGCCCATACAGGCAGACAGGCCATAGGGAATCTCTATATACTTTTCCCTTTTCTTTTTGGTGCTTATTTAGTTTAGTTGGCATTGGGGATAATGCCAGCTTTCATTTGAGGGGGTAGGGCCTACTTTTATGGATTTGGATTATTGTATATATTTAACATTTTTTATGTTTTCTTTATTTTTCATCTTTGGGTTGTATATAATTTTAACATTTTGTTACATTTATCGTACTTTTATTTTACTTTGGGTCTTTATATAAAGTTATGTTACATTGTACATATTCATCCCATCTATTGTATATTCGACAAATTCCCTCATGTATATATTCATTTTACTTTCCGCAATTTTTCGTTCTTAGCTTCTTATTGATGTTCGTAGCTTCGTGTTTTGAAAGTAGCCTTTGATTTTCTTAATGCCACGGTTCTTTCCAAAGGTAGAGTTTGTGTGAACCGGGTGGCTCTTCCCAATGATGGATGGTGTGACAACCTTCTTAAGGGTTTAGAGTCCGTTTTTCTTTTTGTTTTTAGTAGTTAGTGGTTAAGGGTGCCTCAAGCAAAGCTTCACTTGGGCCTAGTATATTTTCCTTTGATCTTATGGTCAAAAACAAATTGTTGCATTTAGGATGGTGAAAGTCGTGACTTTGAGACTCTTGTGTTGATCGATAATCATCAAGTGGTTTTTTGGGACCATTGTGTGCTCAAATATTATCTAAGGTCATTGTGGGCCCTCGACTCTATGTCTTTAGCAATCCCATCGCTTTTGTGGCGAGAAATTGCATTGCAAGTCCAAGTCCCGAGCCATTGGTCTAGAACTTTCCCTGAATGTTTGTTGAGGCGAAATCCTAAGTGAATTTTGACTTAAGACGTGATTATAGGCTCTCCTTGGTCCAAATAATAGCTTGAACACTTTCATAACCTACCAATGATAAGATCCCTAGTCAACCCTGCTGAGCCTTAAACCTTTTTCCTTCAAGAACCATGATATAAGCCTATACCCGTTCTAAAAGAAACCCTCTCTTGGCACCTGATCTTTCTTTTAGCACATGGCAAAAGTATAAGTTTGGGGGGAGAGACGAGGATTGTAACAAAGTGGTAAAAAGGCACAAAAATAAAGAAATGGAAAGGCAATGAAAAAGAAGGAAACACAAAAAGACAAAAAGAATGTTCAATGTGAAAAAAAATAAAAAGGGATTCAAGAAAAGCAAAGAATGAAAGGTGTGGAAAGTTGAAAAAGGAGAAAAGGTTTAAAATATATAAGAAAGAGTGACAGTGTGTCTCTCTAACCCCTTAGAAAGAAGTGAAATGACTCAAAGAGTCAAGGGAATGTGTGCCAAATAAAACAAAGGAAGTGCTTTAGGGAAGATGGAACCTACTTAGATCAAATATTACCTACCCTAAACCAAAAGCCTTCACTATGTCTCCACAAAAGCCCTATATGATCTTGAGTTGAATGAAACTTACATTAGTGGTGACTCATATAAGGGGCAAGCATATGGTACTTAGAGCCGGACTCGTGACTTTTTCTTGAGAGAGATGAGTGATTTTTCATTAACCGCGTTCTGAGTGTCACTATTCTAAAGGTAAGGTTTGCTTAGGGAGAGTTGAGGATGTATGAGTTTGGGTTCCACAATAACCAAAGTAATAGAAAGAGTTCTTTGATGTGTTGAGTCAACTCTTGATGCTCTTGTGTCGCACTTAATCCATGGTGTTTCAAGGAGTAAATATTGTTAATGATTCATTTGTATTAAGGGCAATTGTTAGTCCCAATTGATGCTAGATGAGGTTACTTTAGGATATCTGAATTTTCTGGGATTTTCACTTGAGGGGTGGGTCTTATTTTGTTGCTTGAGGACAAGCAAAAGCTTAAGTTTGGAGGAGTTGATAACTAGGGATTTTGCTACATTTTATACTCCTTCTTGCTTAAGTTTTGATTAGAAATGTGTACAAAATAGTCCCAAATGCTCACAAGTTGTGCTTGATTGCAGGTTTGATTAACAAAGTGACAAAATGTCAAAGATCATCTCAAAAAGGAGTGAAACTTGCACAAGTATCAAGGCAAGACAATGCTCAGGCAAAACAAGGCTAGTGCGGCCGCACACCATTCTGTGAGGTCCGCACAAGTGAGGTTCAGAGAGTATGCAACTCAGGCAAATCAGTCAATGTGGCCGCATGGGATTTAATGCGGTCCGCACTGAAGTTACTGCGGCCGCACTCGATTTAGTGCGGTCTGCACAACCAAGGATCAGAGAGTTTGCTATTTTCGGAGATTGAAGCCAATGCGGTCCGCTCTCCATTTCATGCGAACCGCACTAGAGGCCATCGCAGCCACAGTCCTCCTGTGCGGTCCGCATTTCCCCAGTTCAGAGAGTTCAATTTTCAAGTCTAGAGCCTTAGTGTGGCTACACGTGATTTTCTGCTGTACGCACTAGCCCCGTAGGGGTATTCTTGTCTAGATTTTTCAGCTTAGTATAAATAGCTTTTTTCCCCGTTTTTAGGTCATCAGATAGTTTTAGCTGAGAGCTGCGCTCGTGGGTTCGAATATTTTAGCTATTTTGGGCAATTTTATCTACATTTCAACATTGAATCTTCTTGTTTAACTTAGTAATTAATTAATATGAGTTTTTCTTCATCTATTTCTTGCTTTTCTTCTTTAATTATGAGTAACTAAACCCATAGGCTAGGGTTGTGGCTCAACCCTAGTGTGGGTAATTGATGGATCTTGTATTTTAGGGCTAGATTGACTATGGGTATTTGATATTTGGGCTAATTTCATGTTTAATTGCTGAATTAGTGGTTGCAAACACTAGTTTGTGTTTAGTTGACTTGAGCTCTTCTTGAGAAAGAAAGCTTGATTCTCTGAAATTGGTCCAACAAGGAATTGGGGCGTACTCAAGAGATTGATAGCCCCAATTAAAGGGTTAGACCTCGAGAGAGTAATATCCGACTTGAACCTTGATTGCTTGTGCAAATTTGCATACCCAATTGGTCTTGAGAAAGTCAATTCGGGCAAAATCACTTGAACCACCGAGAGGTGTAGAGTGGGTATAATCGTGCAACGGTTATATCATACTCCCCATATATGTCAATCATGCCTTAGACTCAAGTATCCGTCAATTGACCACCTAGGCGAAAGTCACTACCCTAGTGCCTTTTAAACCATTTGAACAACCCGCAACATTTTACTCTTAGCTTATTCTAGTTTAATTTACCATTGTAGTTTGATAAAAGTAGAAGTAAAACAAAAACCCAAAAATGTTTAGAAGTGTAATTTTGAACACATACCCAACTCTAAATTAGATAGATACCCGACTCCAACATCTAGCTCTCTGTGGAAATCGATCCCAATCCTAAATCAGGTAAAAGCTGCTTCGACCCTCTCTCGCTACTCAATAGTAGTGCTGGGTAGGCTTCGATCATTGGACTATGTTTTTTTGGGTTTGAACTTAGGCTAAAAGATCAAATAATACAATGTATCTATAAAAATGTAAAAATCACTTTAAATTAAAATAAACAAATATAAAACTAAATACTACGAGTGAAACTAATTTTTTTGTATGTTCAAATGTTATAATACTATATATATAAATATACTAATTGACTTTAACCTAAAGATGAAAAATATATTTTTGTAATTTTTATTTTTTGTGATAAAAATAAAGTAAAAGTTAAAAAATAGTGAAAATAGTACTATTAGACCAAAACTAATATCTAAAAATTAAAAATGTGAAAATTCTAGGGAGGGTCAAAAATTACATGTCTACAGCTGCCCTGAAGAGTTTTCAGACAAAGAACGACGAGACAAGTTTTTTTGACCCGACCCTTATTTAGAAAGACCAAAAACTAAGAGAAAAGAGAATGTGACCGAGCCCTGGTATCTGAGCTGTCTACATATCCTTGGCTATAAAGGAATCAGGCCATGTGTAGTTTAGAAGTGAATGAAGTGATGGAGTATACTGAGGTAGAGAGCCGATCGAGGTGCCATTCCCCCGAGGTTCCGGTCAACGGTCCTGTTATTACATCAAAAATCAAAAAATGAAAAAGACTAGTTAAGCCTGTCATCTACGAGTTACTCCTATCTATAAGTCTTGTGAAGCTTGATCTTGAGTCTTGAATGGTTCTTCATGCAGACTTTAGATTTGAACCTTGGCGCTTGTTAGCTGCAGGTGCTAGCTCGTTCTTCTTTAGCTTTCTGGATCAAGACCGGGCATGTAGTGCTTGTGACTTCAACCACGTCTTGAGTAGTTCACATCTTTCTATGCTTCTACATTTTGGATTCACTTCCCTTTTCTTTTTTCTTTTTTTTATTCTGGATTGAGATTACTTCTGTTGATCATCTCGGATTATTGACTTGCATTCTTGTCGCGGACTTCTGCTACTTCTAACTTGAATGGAATTCTGAAATGACTTCCCTTATTCTCCAGGTGGGCGCTTGATTGTTGAACTCGACCTGCTTTCCCTTGAAACTTGAACGGTTTTCCTTTGTTCTCTAGGTGGGTGCCTGACTGCTGAACTTGAACCGTCTTCCTTTGAAACTTGAGTTGTTTTCCCTTGTTCTCCAGGTGGGCGCCGGATTGTTGAACTCGACCTGCTTTCCTTTGAAACTGCTTTCCCTTGAAACTTGAACTATCTTCCCTTGTTCTCCAGGTGGGCGCCTGATTGCTGAAATTTTGAACCGCTTTCCTTTGAAATTGATTTCCCTTAAAACTTGAACTGTCTTCCCTTGTTCTCCAGGTGGGCACCTGATACTACAACAAAACAGACAAAACAAAAGAAACTTTTCTGCCCTAGTTTGCACTAGGAAGATTTGTGAGTTGTTAGCAAAACTATAAATCACCTACGCTGCTGATGAAAAATGCAATGATGAGAGTAAAATTAATGTCTCGACTAGGATGTGCGTCTCCTAAAAGTGATTGTACTTGCGGAAAACTATAAACTAAGCTTGACTAAAGTAAAGACTAACCCTATTCTCTAGGCGGGACCTTTGATTTCCAGAACACTAAACATTGATAACTTAAGAAAACTAAAAATTGACCATTTTTTTCAAATTCAGACTTCGCCTATTTTTTTTAAAAAAAATTATTATCCTAGGAGAAAATTTATCGTACTAGGTTTTCTATCTTAGGAGAAAGATTCACCAGACTAAGATTTTGATCCTAGGAGAAAGTTCAGCAGACTAGGTCTCCTTTCTACTTCTTTTTTGGTAACTTAGGAGAAAGATTCGTTAGATTAAGATTTTGATCCTAGGAGAAAATTCATCAGACTAGGTTTTCTATCTTAGGAGAAAGATTCATCAGACTAAGATTTTGATCCTAGGAGAAAGTTCATCAGACTAAGTGTCACGACCCGTATTTTCCACCCTCGGGAGTCGTGATGGCGCCTACTAATGTGAGCTAGGCAAGCCAATCCTTAACAACTTACTTGATTAACAAATCACTTCTTTTAATGATTCTCAGTGATAGCATGAAAACAACGGAATTTAATAAATGTACGGAAGACTTAAATTAAAGAAAATGAACAATAATACGGAAATCAACATATGCCTCTACCCAAGAACTGGTGTCATATTACTCACGAACTTCTAAGAGTACTAAATAAAACCGTTTGAAAGAAAAATATATAAACTGTTTGTCTCGAATACATGAGATAACAGACTGAAATAAAGATAGAGGAGACGCCGGGCCTACGGACGCTTGCAAGGCTACCTCGGTGTCTCACTGGACTGAAAGCTGGCTCCCGCGCTACTGCTGCTATCCAAGACCTGGATCTGTGCAAAAGAGCACAGAGTGTAGTATCAGCACAACCGACCCCATGTGCTGGTAAGTGTTTGGCCTAACCCCGGTGAGGTAGTGACGAGGCTAGGACCAGACTCCAGATAAACCTGTGCAGTTATATACTATATGGCGGAAAAGTAAACAAGTAATAAGCAATCAAAACTGGGAAAGGGGAAACATGCTCCGGGGGTAGCAGATCAAACAGAATACCAAAGAATAGTAAGGAAACTACAATTTAACTTCTAACACGGATAAAGAGAAATAAGGCAACTTTCACTTTCAGTTTCATCTTGTTGCAGGCGTGCAACCCGATCCCATTTCTCATATCTTGTGGTAGGTGTACCACTTGCTCCCATTTCAGTATATCTTGTGGTAGGCGTACCACCCGCTCCCATTTCAGTATATCTTGTGGTAGGCGTACCACCCACTCCCATTTTATTATATCTCGTGGTAGGCGTACCGCCCGCTCCCAATTCATTATATCTCGTGGTAGGCGTACCACCCGCTCCCATTTCATTATATCTTGTGGTAGGTGTACCACCCGCTCCCATTTCATTATATCTCGTGGTAGGCATACCACCCGCTCCCATTTCATTATATCTTGTGGTAGGCGTACCACCCGTTCCCATTTCATTATATCTTGTGGTAGGCGTACCACCCGCTCCCTTTTACATTTCATCACACAATCACAAGAAATCCTGGCAAGGGAACATAAATAATATAATAACTTCCCGGTAAGGGAACACAATAATGTTATAATTTTCCCGGCAAGGGAACAACAATATTGAATTAGTCATCCCGGCAAGGGAGAATCAGCTATAACCAATATCAACTCAACTTGTACTCAGTTCAATTATTGAAAATGCTCAATCATAGAAGATCATTAAGTAAAGCACCCAAGTATCATTTAAGAACACAACAACTTTCAATTTAAGACTCACGGTCATGCTTGACACCAATGTATAGATACTCGTCATCATGCATATATGTCGTACTCAACAAGAAGCAAGTAGCAAGTATGACTCAACTCCTAATCCCTCAAGCTAGGGTTAGACCAAACACTTACCTCGATGCCTTGATCACCACTCAAGTCTCAACTATAGCTTTACCCCTTGATTCCACCACCAATCCGCTCGAATCTAGTCACGAGTTACTTAATTACATCAATAAGTGCTAAATGAATCAACCCCAATGCATGAAAATGAGTTTTCTAAAATTTTACCCAAAAGTCAGAAATCACCCCCGGGCCCACGTGGTCGAAACCCGAGGTTCGGACCAAAACCCGATTACCCATTCCCCCACGAATCCAAATATATAATTTATTTTGAAATCGGATCTTAAATTGAGGTCTAAATCCCCAATTTTAAAAAACCTAGGTTCTACCCAAAACACCCAATTTCTTCCATGAAAATCTTTGATTTGAAGTTGAAATCATGTTAAAAGATGTTAAGAAGTGAAGAAAATGAGTTAAAAATCACTTACCAACGTTAAAAATCACTTACCAACGTTTCTAAGCCTAAGGCATTCTGGAGCCCACTCGAAACTCACCCGAGCCCTCGAAACTCCAACCCAAGTATACACACAACCTCAAAAATATCCTACGGACATATTCGTGTACTCAAATGACCAAAATAACATCATGAGCATCGAATTAAACCTCGAGATCAATAAAATTTCTCAAAACTCTTTTAAACATCAAATTTCTCAATTAAGGTCCGGATCACGTCAAACGACGTCCGTTTTTAACCAAATTTCACAGGAATGACTCAAGTCATATGTAAGACATGTACCGGGCACCGGAACTAAAATACGGGCCCGATACCATTACTTTCTAATTAGTTTTCACTTTAGATTTCCTTAAACAATTTCTGAAAATAATTTCACTTAAAAATTCATTTCTTGGGCTAGGGACCTCGGATTCTGATTCTGGGCATACGCCCAAGTCCCATATTTTCCTACGAACCCTCTGAAACCGTCAAATCATGGGTCCGGGTCCGTTTATCCAAAATATTGACCGAAGTCAAATTTATTCATTTTAAAGTCAATGACTTAACATTTTTAGCAGAATTTCATATTTAAGCTTTCCGGCTACGCGCCCGGACTGCGCACGCAAATCGAATCGACTCTAAATGAGACTTTCAAGGCCTCAAAAGCACATAATGGGTAAGAAAATAGGTGATGACCCTTTGGTTCGTCACATTCTCCACCTCTTAAACAACCGTTCGTCCTTGAACGGACAGAAGAAGGAAGTACCCGAGTCGGGGAATAAATGAGGATAACGGCTTCGCATATCGAACTCGGACTCCTAGGTCGATGCCTCGGGAGGCTGACCTTTCCACTGAACATGAACCGAAGGAAAACTCTTCAATCTCAACTAACGAACTTGACGGTCTAGAATAGCCTTCAAACCAAGCCATCATATGATTCGTTCTTCCCATTGAACTCGGTTATAGGATCTCTAGTCCCCAGATTGAATTTCCTCATATATGACTCATGCGTTTATAGGCTTTAATCCCATCCCCCTCGATGTGCTCTAGACCATTTCTCTTGCTAAGGCCTTAGTCGGTAGATCTGCAAGATTATCACAAGATTTAACATAATCGACATTAATGGTACCACTTGTTAAATATGATCTCATAGTGCTGTGTTTTCTCGTTATAGGTCTGGATTTACCATTGTAATAACGATCTACCAATTGCATCAGTGCTATCACAATGAATTAAAATAGGAGGAATTGGTTTTTCAAATTAAGGAATTTGAAATAATAAATCTCTCAACCAATTCGTTTCCTCACTAAGTGAAGCTAAAGCAATTTGCTCAGCCTCCATGGTAGAGTTAGCAATTATTGTTTGTTTTTTCGATCGCACCACCTCCCAAAATAAAAATATAATCTGTAGTAGAATATAAATTACCAGATAAAGTGTTCCAATCTGCATCAGAAAATCCTTCGAGTATAACAAGATTTTTTTTATAAAATAAGCCATATGTTTTTGTACCAAGTAAATGCATCATAACTCTTGTTATGGCATGCCAATGTTCATTACCCGGGTTGCTTGTAAACCTGCTAAGTACTCCTACTATGTATGCAAATCAAGTTGAGTACAATCAGTCACATATCTCAATCGTCCAATTAAGCTAGCATATTCCTTTTGATTTATCACATCATTGTCGCTTTGTATAGGAAATAAGTGAACACTTGAATCAAAAGGGGTTACAACATGCTTGCAATCAATAAAATTATATGTTTTCAAAATTTTCTCAACATAATGTGATTGGTCAAGAAAAATTCCATCACATGTTCTAGTAATTTTCATTCCAAGAATGAAATTTACCTCACCCAAATCTTTCATGTTAAAATGGCTACTAAGCATGCTTTTAGTTTCTCTAATAACATTCATGTTTGAGCCAAATATTAACAAATCATCAACATATAGGCAAATAATTACATGTGAATTATTCCAAGACTTATGATAGATGCACTTATCACTCATGTGATTTAAAATTATTTTCAATCATGCAGGAATCAAACTTTTCATTCCATTGCTTAGGTACCTGTTTCAATCCATATAGGGATTTAGTAAGTTTATACACTTTACTTTCTTGGCCTGCTTCTATAAAACTCTCAGGTTGATCCATATAAATTTCTTCATTTAGGTCCCCATTTTAAAAAGCAGCTTTTACGTCCATTTGATGAATATGCAAATCAAAAATTGCATCAATAGCAATTATAAGTCTAATGTATGTAATTCTAGTTACCGGAGAAAAAGTATCAAAATTCTAGGCCTTCTAGTTGCTTAAAACCTTTAGCAACTAACCTAGCTTTATACTTATCAACGGATCCATCCGATTTTAATTTTTTTCTTAGGACCCATTTGCACCCAATTGTTTTACAACCTGGTGGTAAATCAACCAACTTCCAAGTTTTATTAGAAATTAGTGACTCAATTTCATCATTTACAGCCTCTTTCCAAAAAATAGCATCAGGTGACAATAAAGCTTCTTATAAAGTAAGAGGGTCATTTTCAATATTAAAAACATAAAAATTAGGACCAAAATCTTTTTCTATTCTAGCTCTTTTACTTCTTCTTAACTCAAAAGCATCATTTTCTTTATTTTGCAAAATAGAAGTAGAAAAACTAGGCATAGACAAAAAATTATCTTTATCTCTTTGACCCCCACTATTTTTAGACTCAAATGGAAATTTATTTTCATAAAAAATAGCATCACCTGATTCTATAATTATATTCTCTTCAAGATTTAAAAATCTATAGGTTGTATTTGTCACGACCCTGGTTTGCCCTCCGTGAACCATCGTGACGGCACCTAGTCTCTACGACTAGGTAAGCCTAACAATGCGGAAAATAAACCAATTTGCGGAAGAAAACAGTTAAAATCCGAAATAGTGAAATAAAACAGCGTTTAAAAGTGCCGCTCGGCATACATAATAACAACTCTCGAAAACTAATACATTTCCCAAACCCGGAATCTCATGAACACAAGCCTTTGAATGTCTACCAGTATCTAACTCCAGAATATCTAACAAGAAAAGAAAAATACAAAAGTGCTAATATTTAAAAGGAAGAGTAGAAAGGGACTCTTCGGTCTGCGGACACGGCAGATATATCTCGGAGTCTCTACAAACGCCTCTTCTCAAACATGATAAGTCTGCGTGGAGGTACCTGGATCTGCACATCAAAAACATGCACGGAAAGGGACATGAGTACACCACAACGGTACTCAGTAAGTGTCAAGCCTAACCTCAGTCGGGTAGTGACGAGGAAGGTCAGGGCCCTACTGAGATTAAATAAAAATATATGGTGTGACAGTATAAGGTAAAGCAATACGTTGAAAGATAACGATAAGAACTAAAACAAGATAATAAAGATAACTACAACTGAAACAGAGGAAACAATAACCACAAGGAATACCACTCTTCACAAAGCAGCTAACCGGCGATCTCTCAGTATCCCGAGGATCTCTTAGTACCCTCAATATGTGCCAGGGATCTCTTGGTATCCTCAGTATATGCTAGGGATCTCTTGGTATCCTCAATATGCTAAGGATCTCCTGGTATCCCGAGGATCTCTTGGTATCCCCAATATACGTGCTAGGGATATCTCGGTATCCCGCATCTCAACTCAAATCATGAATACGTACAGGGGATCTCCCGGGATGTCGTCCCGTAGTCCCAAAGTAAAAACACACAGCAACAACACAAAGAATACTCAACTAAGCTCAATTTCGTACCAACTAAAATAGGTAATTTTATCCTAACATGCTTCGCATAATACTATCAAGGTAGTTTAAGTAATAAAGAAATTAAGTCAATTAAACATGTTTTTCTAAGCTAACAACAGGCTAAAATTTCAAGTAGAGTAAGCAGGAACGGAAAAACACAATTAAAGCTACTTTAGTGAAAACAGGTTTTTCAACAAGTACGCACTCATCACCTCATGTACAAGGCATTTCAATTACCACCATACCAATCCTAAGGGGAATGTCCCCCACACAAGGTTACGCAAGCCACTTACCTCGAACCAGCTCAAATCAATCCAAAACCACGCTCTTGCCACGAGTACTCGACTCCAAATGGCCCAAATCTATTCAATTCAATTTCATAATGTAAATAACACTTCAAGTAACTGATTCTACCAAGAAATTCTAAGCTAATATGCAAAATTAGGTAAAATGACCAAAACGCCCTCGGGCCCACGTCTCAAAATCAGGTAAAATTTACATTTCCAATATCCTCAAACTCTCACGAGTTCAGTCATACCAAAAGTACCAAAATCGGACCGCAAATGGCCCCTCAAATCATCATTCAAAGGTCTCTAATTAATCAAGCCCTAGCCCCCAAATTACCACTGATTTTCATTAACTTTTCATGTTTATAATGATAAAAATTACGTCAATAACGAGCTTAGGGACCAAAGATGTTACCCCAATGAATTCCTCTGAAAATTTCCCTTGAAAATGCTCCCCAAGGCTTCTTCCCGTTTGAAAAAAGGTGAAAATAACTCAAATTCGTGAAGGCAAGTATTTATATGTTCTGCCCAGCTAAACCGCTTTTGTGGTCATGGGACTGCACCTGCGGTCCCGCTTCTATGGAGCCAAGGTCGCATCTGCGACTTCTCATTAAATCAACTTTCCGCTTCTGCGCGCAGGTGCGTTACCCTTCTCGCACCTATGGCTCCTGGAGCTGGACCAAATGTCCGCTTCTTCGGTCCAATAGTCGCTTCTGTGCCGCCGCACCTGCAGTCCCACACATGCAGGTGCAGTTATGACAGGTTCAGAAATGCAAAAATCTTCCTAGGCAAAATGGCTTCCTGACCACTTAAACTTGTAGGGCTTTTGAAAGCCGATACACAAACTTTGAATTTTCTCATTTGAACACTCAAACTCATGATTCCCATAACTAATAAACACATCTGACCCTTGAGCCTATGTGCGTGTATTACAAATACACATACGTGTCCATCCAGTCAGCAAATGACCAATCCAAAAGTAAGACCCCGCCCAACTAATGATATGTGTAAATTTTAAATAAAAATTGTCACCTATATTTATATTTTAAAAATAAAATAAATACAATAAGAAAGAAAAAACTTAAACCCTTCGAGCTTCCTCTTCCCCGTTCCTTCCCATCATCTCCCCTCCCCCATGCCTGCAACTCATTCGTCTACTTCCATATCAGCACTTCCTTCCTAAATTCTTCTTCGTCTCTCCAAATTTTTCTTATTCTTTTCTAGCTAGGTAGGTTGCAGGAAATTTCTTTCGATCAGTACTGTCGCAGAATTGGTTTTCTTTAAAGTTGTGACAATTAATTCGTTGTAGTGGCCAATCGGCGTGACCTCCTCAGCAGCAGGAATCGATTGGCATTGCTCTTGGGCGATTTGGACCACTGGAACGCCATCTCCAACCAACTGGAGCCCGCCAGAGAGTTGCAGGTCATCAGAAGTGGCGATTCCTACAGTGAAATCTCCTTATTTGGTGGAGAGGTAGTTCTTAGTGTGGAGAACAATCTCTATGGCTTGGAATTGCAAGATTGAATGGTTAAAAATTGAAGAATAGTCTGACCCGATGGATTGAAGTGGCTTTTCTCTAAATTTGACCCGATGAATTTTTATATTTTTTAAAATTAATTATTTTAATTTTTCTATTTTTGTAAATTAAATATTTATCATATTCACACGCTTAATACCGGTGATTAACACGTAATTGGCCACATCAGCTATAATATTGCCACCTAAGCATAGTCAACGATCAAAGATGTTTATTAGTAGACATTTTCTCAAGTAGAGGTGTTCAAATGGGAAAATCCAAAGTTCATGTATCGGACCTCAACCAAACATGCCAACCAATCCTAAAACATCATTCGAACTTGTTCCAACCTTCAGAATGCTCAAAGCGACATCGAAACACCAATTTAACATCGGATTCAAGCCTAAGAACTTCAAAAACTCACAAATTACGCTTTCGATCAAAAAGTCTATCAAACCTCGTCCGAATGACCTGAAATTACACACGTCACATTCAACACTATGGAGATACTACAACTTCCGAAATTCCATTCCGACCCTCGGATCAAAATCTCACTATCGAATCGGAAACTTCAAAATTTCGACTTTCGGCATTTCAAACCTAAATTAGCTACGGACCTCCAAAATACAATCCAATCACGCTCCTAAACCCGAAATCACCCAATGGAGCTAACAGAACCATTGGAATTCCATTCCGAGGTCGTCCTCATACTGTTCCGACTACGGTCAAATTTTCCAAAACTTAAGCTCTCATTTAGGGACTAAGTGTCCTAAATCCCTCCGAAACTCAAAATCGAACATTCCAGCAATCAAAATAGCAGAAATAAACATGGAAAAAGTAGTTAATAGGGGATCGGGGAGATAATTCTTAAGACGACCGGCCTGGTCGTCACAACACTATTAGAAGCATAACCAAAAAAAGCACAAGTGATAATCTTTTTACCCAATTTAGTAATTTTAAGATTTGTTAGCCTAACATAGGCTAAACAACCCTGAACTCTAAGATAACCCAAATTTGGCTTGTGATTTTTTCACTACTCAAATTGTGTCAATTTTATTTTCTTATGAGACACCCTATTCAACACATAACATGCAGTCAAAATAGCTTCGCACCACAAATTTAAAGGTGCATTTGACTCAATAAGCATGGCATTAGTTAACTCTACCAAAGTTCTATTTTTTTTTCCTTCAGCCACACCATTTGATGCAGGAGAGTAAGGAGGATTAGTTTCATGAACTATTCTCAATGATCTCACAAAAGAATTAAATTCTATAGACTCATATTCACGGCTTCTATCACTTCTAATTCTTTTTATTTTTCTACTGAATTGATTTTCTACCTCATGGAGATAATTTTTAAAAATTTTAAATGTATCACTTTTATTTTTTATCAAGCAAACATATGTGTACTTAGAAAAATCATCAATAAAAGTGATAAAATATCTATTTCCTCCACGAGTTAAAATTTCTCCAAGTTCACAAATATCAGTGTGAACTAATTCTAATAATTCAATTTTCTTTCAACTTGAAGATGAGGTCTTTTAGTTATTTTAGCTTTACTACAAGCCTCACATTTTTGAAAAAAAAAATTAATCATTGAGATTAATCCTAAACTACTCATGATTCACACATAATGATTATTAATATGACACAAACGAGCATGCCAAAAATTAGTAGAAGAAAGCATATAAACAGAACTAGAAAAAGTTTTATTCATCTCAATATTCAACTTGAACATCCCATCACATGCATACCCTTTACCCACAAAAATACCCTTTTTCATTATTACATATTGATCACTCTCAATAATTTGTTTGAAGCCTACTTTGTTAAGAAGAAAACTAGACATCAAATTTGTTCTCATTAAAGGAGTATGTCACAACCCGAATTTTCCACCGTCGGGACCGTGATGGCATCTAACATTGAAACCGATAGGCAAGTCAACGTTATTGATTATTTTACCTTTTTCCTTTATCTTTAACAATTTAACAGGTGATATAAGAAGATCAGTGGAAATTAAAATGCGGAAGAATAGAATTTAACAATTTAACTTAGTACAATTACGAAACTATAATAAAACTCCACCCAGAACTGGTGTCACAATCTCACGGACTGTCTACGAATACTACAAATAGTGGTATGAACAAGGAAAATACACATCTGTCTTAGAAATAGATAAAAACAGAAAGAAACAGGATAGAAGGGGACGCCAAGGCCTGCGGACGCCTACAGAACTACCTCGGGTCTCCACTAGACTGAAGGCAGTAACCTCAATCTATGGTCCGTATGGTCCAGTACCAAAATTTGCACAAAGTGTAGAGTACAGTATCAGTACAACCGACCCAATGTATTGGTAAGTGTCGAGCCTAACCTCAGTGAAGTAGTGACGAGGCTAGGACACGACAAACATCATAAACCTGTGTAGTTAATCAGTATAATAACAGAGTAACAAGTAATAAAACTAAGCAGAAATATACGGGAAGGGGCAACATACTATGGGGGTGTCAACATAAAGAAGTACAGTAGTAAGGAATTTGAACAGTTAAAAACACTTGAACCGATAACAGTAAATGAACATAGCAAAAAGAAAATGCACGGCATCACCCTTCGTACTTTTACTCTCAATCCTCACCATATGAATAATATAAATGTGTACGGCATCACCCTTCGTGCTTTATCACTCTTCCTCACCATATGCATAAGTATGAATGTGCACGGCATCACCCGTCGTGCTTTATCACTCTTTCCTCACCCAAACAGTAGAAACAATAACATCCTGGCAAGAAAATCAACAATATAAACAAATACATCTCGGCAAGGGAATCATCTATAACCAATTGCGTTCCAACAATTAACTTCACAAAGTAAATCTCAACTTGAGCCAATACTCAACAATGTTCAATTACCATAAATTATCATAAGTCTTGTCCAGCATGGATAATTATCAATTTAAGTATGGACAATACATAATAAGAGTCACAACAATCACAGTATAAAACTCATGGGCATGCTCGACACCAACGTATAGATACTCGTCACCTTACCTATATGTCGTACTCAACACTTACACGTAGCAAATAAGATGACAATACCTATTCCCTCAAGCTAAGGTTAGGCCAAACAGTTACCTCGGATTCCACGGCCAAACTCAAGGCTCAACTACCGCTTTCCCTTTAGATTTCACTTCCAATTCACTTGTATCTAGCCATAATTAACTTAACAACATCAATAAATGCCAAAGAATTCAACTCCAATGCTTAATTATAGGTTTTCTATCATTTCCCCGGAAAAAAAAGTCAAAAATTGACTTCGGGACCTCTTGGTCAAAACTCGAGGTTCAGACCAAAACCTGATTACCCATTCACCCACAAGCCCGAATATGCAATTAGTTTTAGAATTCGACCTTAAATCGAGGTCTAAATCCCCAAATTTGTAAAATCCTCAATTTTTCCCAAAACCCCTAATTCTACCATGAAGGAACAAGATTAGGCCTAGAAATCTAATGGGTGTTGATGGAAAAATGAAAGAAATGAGTTTAAGAACACAAACCTAGGATTTGGTGTTGAAATTTCTCTTCAAAAATCGCCCAAGGTAAAATTCTATGGAAGGAGATATGAAATTTTGAAGAAATCCTGACCTAGGTTCTGTTTTAAAATCACTGGACAGACCTTCTTCGCGTTCGCGAAAGGTCTGTCGCTTTCACGATGCTTTGTGGCCAGAAGGGCCTACGCGTTCGCGATGGTCTGTCCTCCCTGACCATCACGTTCACGGGCTTGGGACCGCATTCACGAAGAACAACTCAAGGACTCCCCCAGCCACCTCCATTACACTTCGCATGTGGCCAGTCGCGTTTGGGAAGAGCAATCCCCTCAATGCTCCGTGTTCGCGACCAAGGTCTCGCGTTCGCGTAGAAAAAACCCCTCCCCAGCCCATCTTATACTTTGCGTTCATGTGAGTTGCATCGCTAACGCGAAGAACAAAATATCAGAACACCAGAAGCAGCAATACAACAGAAGTTCTTAAGTCCAAAATATCCTGAAAGCTATCTGAAACTCACCCGAGCCCTCGGGGCTCCAAACCAAACATGCACACAAGTCTAAAAACATCATACGGACTTACACGTATGATCAAATCGCCAAAGTAACACCAAGAACTGCGAGTTTAGCATCAAAATCAAGGAAAAAATTCAAGAACTCTTAAAGTTTCCATTTTCACAACCGAGGGTCCGAATCACGTCATAAAATTCCGTTTCTTACCAAATTTTACAGACACAACTTAAATACCATATTAAACCTATACCGAATTTCGAAACCATAATACGGGCCCGATACCATCAAATTCAAACACCATTAAATTTCCAAAAACTCTTATATATTTTTGAGTTAAACAATTTTCTTCAAAAAAATTATTTCTCGGGCTAGGGACCTCGGAATTTAATTTCGGGCATACGCCCAAGTCCCATATTTTTCTACGGACCATTCGGAACCATCAAATCATGGGTCCGAGTCCGTTTACCCAAAATATTAATCGAAGTCAACTTAAATTTAATTTAAAGGCGAATTAGCATTTTTCTCAAATTTTCACACAAGAGCTTTCCGGAAGCACGCCCCGACTGCGCACGTAAATAAAGGAGAAAGAAAATGAGGTCTTGAAGGCCTCAGAACCCCGGATTGGGTTCTAAAACACGAGATGACCTTTTGGTCATCATAGAGTATAAAGTACGTCTTTCAACGTTAATACGCTTCCTGAAGTAAACTTCAACTAGACTTCTCCCTTTTCAAGCACCTGGGTTGTTGAGAATCACCAAGTATGATGGTTTTGGGATCCTCAAATGGAGTATATACTTTAAACCAATATCTATCATAGAAAACATGATGGTTTGCTCCAGAATCAGCCCACCATCCATCAATATTTTCTACCATGTTAATGTTTGTTATCACCGCCACAAGTGGCTCTTCGGTAACATTTACCTGTGGTGTAGGACCACATTTCCGAAATTTACAAAATCGAACAATATGCCCACTCTTGCCACAGACAAAGCATGGTTTCGCAATATGAACTTGTTGATTCTGTGCTTGGTTGTTTGTACCATTATTCTTCTTGGAAGGTCTACCATAATTTTTCTTAAAAGTCTTCTTCTTCGGCTTCAAAGAAGTATTTTTGTGAGTTTCATGAGTAATATTATTTGAAATAATTAAATTTACCTTTGTAGTGACGGGTTGTAGAGTGCTCTCTTCTGATTGCATAAGTGTATCTTGGCCTCTTGCCTCTTCTTCCATGTGAATCCGCATTATCAACATCTCAAGTGAAGTTTCTTTTTGTTTGTGGCGGATAGTTTTTTGAAATTCCCTCCATGAAGGTGGTAGTTTATCTACTATGCCATAAACAATAAGGTTGTCTCCAATTTTAATATCCTCGGACTTGAGCTCTCCAACGATCATTATGAAGTCTTGAGCTTGGTCTACTACAGATTTATTATCCATCATTTGAAAACGAAAAAATCTACTAGTAGCATATTTTTTCGCACCTACCTCCTCGGTATCATACTTACTCTGCAATACTTTCCAAATTTTCTTTGTAGTAGAGTAATTTCTATCATAATAATCATAAAAATTATCAAATAGACAATTAAGAAGATAATACCGACACTTGTATGAATCATCGTTGTATTTTTTAATTTTTCCTTGAAGGGCAGTTAGCTCATCATCATTCATGGAGGCGTTTTCTACTTTGCTTGGATTCTTCTCAGTTAAAATGTAAGAAACATTGAGAAGACTCAAATAAAAAAGTACTTTACCCTTCCATCTCTTGATATGAGTACCGTTGAAACGGAATGGCTTGTTGAGATCTCCCACCTTGATATTCGCAAACTTTTCAACTGTAGCCATAATGAATCTCCTTAAAATTATTGGTGAAAATACAATTACAGTTGAAAAATAAAATGAATAAAATAAAATATCTTCAAGCTGAGGTGCGAATATCTCGCTCTCTTTAACGAGATTCAAGCCCACTGTAGCAAAGTCTTCACTGGTCCAGCAGTAATCCTCTTGACTTGTTTCCCCCAGGATACAACAGCACATATGACCCGAACAAGCTCTGAACAAGTTGTTGAGTCCAAAGCTCCACCAAGATGAACACCTTCCTTCAACAAAAGTAAAAACTTACAACTTTAACCTCACTTTATTGAAACACTCTACAATTATTTTTTCACCTCATATTATGGAAGAAAGATTCTTATTTATAGGTGTAGGATCTCTTCCTTGAATTAAATTAGAAGAAAGTGGGGTAATAAGTTATGATATCATGGAGACCATAGGATAATTAGTGTGTAATTAGTGGTAGAACATGAGAGAAGAATTACAAAAGAGTTATGGCCATTTTCTACTTCATGGAATAGTGGGAGTTATGGGAGTTACGGCCATTTTCTACAATGGAGTAATGGGAGTTATGACATATTTTATTTTAATATTAAAATGCTAAAATACTAACACTAAATATTAAAAATTCTTACATATAGCGAATGATTCAAATAATAGAAATTTTAGGCAATTTTAGATTCCTAAATACTAGAAAAATAATTTAATTTATAATTTTATCCAACTTAAAGCTAATACTATATTTAAGACCCATTTGGTTCAAGGAATTAGGTTGATTATTCCGACATAAAATTAGTACAATATATATATATATTATCGAGCTCCAGCATTTTATATGTAGGGCCGTTTGGTTCAAGGGATTAGGTAGATTATTTCGGGATAAATGTTAGGATTAAATTTGTTTTATATTTAGTTGGAGACATAAGCTAAAATTAATATTTATTTTATTTCAAAATTTTGATGTCATTTATCTCATATAAAAGATGGAATATCCCAATTTTGTACCAAATGACCCCCTAAATTTAAATGTTTTAAAAGTATATTATATATGAAAGTTATATGAAGAAAGTACCAAATGGTATTCATAATTTAAAAATATTTAAAATTAGTAGGTCATTTGGTAAATTTTTTTAAATATTTTAAATTATAGTTATAAGAAAATTATTACATGAAGAAAGTACCAAATGGTATTCCCTCCCTCCCCCCTCCCTCTTAAAATATCAAATATTAGATCTTTCTTCAATAATTAAAATCTTGATTCTAGTTTCATGTTTAAAAGAATGTGGAAAGAGGATGAAGTAAGAGAAGAAAGAAAACGAGATGATTCGTGATAGCATAGATAGTGGGTGTGATAGTGATAGGTGCCTATCTACTTTTTTGCTATAGAATTGCATAGTAGCTACATTAGCAGAGTACTCTTATTTTACTTTTTAGTTTAGAGTTGTGACGACCCGGCCGATTGTCTTAAGAATTTACATCACGATCCCCTATTAACTGATTTTTCCAAGTTTATTTCTGCTAATTTGATTTGCCGGGATGTTCGGTTTTGAGTTTCGGAGAGTTTTGGGACACTTAGTCCCTAAATGAGAGCTTAAGTGTTGGAGAGTTGACCGTAGTTGGAACAATGTGAAGATGGTCTCGGAATAAAAATTCGATGGTTCCGTTAGCTTCGTTGGGTGATTTTTGGGCTTAGGGGTGTATTCGGATTGTATTTTGGAGGTCCGTAGCTAATTTAGGCTTGAAATGCCGAAAGTTGAATTTTTGAAGCTTCCGGTTCAATAGCGAGATTTTGATCCGAGGGTCGGAATGGAATTCCGGAAGTCGGAGTAGCTCTGTAATGTTGAATGTGATGTGTGTGCAAAATTTCAGGTCATTCGGACGAGGTTTGATAGACTTTTTGATCGAAAGCGTATTTTTAGAGTTTTTGGAATTCTTAGGCTGAATCCGATGAGAAATAGGTGTTTTGATGTTGTTTTGTGCATTCCGAAGGTTGGAAAAAGTTTGAATGAGGTTATAGGATATGTTGGTATGTTTGGTTGAGGTCCCGGGGGCCTCGGGTGAGTTTCGGGTGGTTAACCAGACCATTTCTTGATGTTTAAAGTTGCAGAAAAACTGCTGGTGTGTTGCAGACCAGTTGTCTTCGCGTTCATGACTGGCCATTGCGTTCGCGAAGGGATAGGACGTGGAGCTGAAGGTTTGGCCTTCGCGTTCACGAGGGAGGTCCCGCGTTTGCGGAGGGCTGGGGTCTTGATCTACGCATTCGCGAGATGGGGGCCGCGTTCGCGATGGGCTGGGAGCTGAGCCTTCACATTCGCGAAGAAGGGGACGCATTCGCGAAGAAGGAAAAATGGTCAACGTAAATCTGTGCTTCGCGAATGCGGTGGTTTGACCGCGTTCCCGAAGAAGGAAACACCTGGGCAGATTTTTAAAACCCAAAATCGAGGGTTTGAGTCATAATTCATATTTTGCACTTGGGAGCTCAGGAGATTGCGATTTTTGAAGAGATTTTTCACCTGGCGATTTGGGTAAGTGATTCCTACTCGGTTTAGACTAATTTCTATGAATCTACACTTAAATCCATCCTTTAATTTTGAAATTTTGGTGGAAATTGGGGAAAAGTTCTTAGACCAAGAAATTGAGTTTTGATTGTGGATTTGACATCAGATTGGGATACTTTTGATATGGTTAGACTCTTGAGAGTGTGAGAATTTTGAAACTATAATTTTTATCCGATTCCGAGACATGGGCCCGAGGGGCATTTTGGTCATTTTACCTAATTTCACGTATTAACTTAGAATTTAATTGTAAAATCAGTTACTTGAAGTGTTATTTACATTATGAAATTGAATTGAATAGATTTGGGTCATTTGGAGTCGAGTTCTCGTGGCAAGAGTGTGGTTTCGGATTGATTTTGAGCCGATTCGAGGTAAGTGGCTTGTCTAACCTTGTGTGGGGGACCTTTCCCTTAGGATTGGTATATTTGGTAATTGAGATGTCTTGTACGTGAGGTGACGAGTACGTACTTGTGCTAATTGTTGGAAATCCGGTTTTCTTTAATCAATTACTAGTATGTTTCCTTTCATGTCTCTATTACTTGTACTATTAAGCCTGTTATTAGCTTAGTAAAGCATGTCTAAGTGACTTAATTGCTTTATTTGCTCAACCTGCCTTACTTGAATTCTGTGCAGCATGCTAGGCTAGAATCACGTGTTGCCTTAATATGAAGTCTTGCCATTTCTGTATATTTTCCTGTTGCTGCTGTGTATTTACTTTGGGACTACGGATGTGGGATTCCGATAGCTCCCCCTTATCTGTTTATTTTGGGACTACGGATGTGGGATTCCGGTAGATTCCCCTACACAGTTATATGGAACTACGGGATTGCACCCGGTAGATTCCCTCAGTACTGGGTATTTACATTTGGGACTACGGAATAGGATTTCGGTAGATCTCGGTGCACTATGAGTTGGACTACGGGACGGGATCCCGGGAGATCCGTTGGATGTACATATGGGACTACAGGACGGTATCCTGGGAGATCCCCGATTGTTATTATTGGTGCTGAGCTGTATTTCCTTTATGTGTTTGCCTTGTTTCTGTATAGTTGTTGTTGTCCTGTACATCATGTGTTATTTTACTGTTGTACTTATTCATACAGGTCTATTCTATACTGTTGATCTTTATATTTTATTTAACCTCAGTAGGGCCCTGACCTTCCTCGTCACTACTCAACCGAGGTTAGGTTTGGCACTTACTCAGTACTGTTGTGGTGTACTCATGCCCCTTCTGCGCATGTTTTTCATTTGTAGATCCAGGTACTGCTACTCAGGCCTACCATCCTTGAGGGAGGCGACTGCTCTAGAGACTTCGAGGTACATCTACTGTGTCCGCAGACCGAGAAGTCCCTTTCTATTCTAGCCGTTAAACATTGCCCTTCTGTATTTTCTTTCTTGTTAGATATTCTGGAGTTAGACTATTAGATATTCCAAAGACTTGTGTTTCCGTGAGTTTCTAGGTTTTGGGATAGTGTATTAGATTCTGAGAAGTTGCATTGTATATGCCAAGCGGCATTTTAAATATTGTTTTATTTGGTTATTTTTGGCTTTTGATTATTTCTTTCACAAGTTTCATTTATTTTCCGCATTTGTTAGGTTTACCTAGTCGTAGAGACTAGGTGCCATCACGATGGTTCACGGTGGGCAAACCGGGGTCTTGACAAGTTGGTATCAGAGCGCTAGGTTCATAGGAGTCATGGATCACAAGCGGGTTTATGAGAGTCTCGCTGATCGGTACGGAGACGTCTGTACTTATCTACGAGAGGCTATGTAACTGTTAGGAAAATTTCCACTTCATTTGATTTCCTTGTCGTGCGATATTTTGACATCACAATTCTAAACTTCTGTCTTCAAGTCTCTCACAGATGGTGAGGACACGTGCTACCCGAGATGATCAGGCACACGCGCCCCTTACTACAGCCGTCAGAGGCTGGGGTCAGGGTAGAGGCCGAGGACGCACACGTGGCGCAGCTAGAGCACTTACACGAGCTGCTGTTGAGGTACCACCAACAGTACCAACCGGAGTCCAGGCGCCTAACACGCCTACTGCTACCACTACTCCAACCCTTCAGGAGACTTTAGCATAGTTCATGAGTATGTACACCACTCTAACTCAGGCAGTATTGCTTCCCTTTGCTGTGGCTACATCTCAGGCCGGGGGAGGAGCACAGACTCCCGACGCCCGCACTCCTGAGTAGCGAGTGCATGTTGAGCGGCTTCCGAGGAGGAGCAGCTGAGGCTTGAGAGGTTCAAGAAGTACAAGCCTCCTGTATTCAGCGGTCTAGCATCGGAGGATGCTCTCGGATTTCTAGATAAGAGTTACTGCATTCTCCATACCATGGTGGTGCACATATGAGTTAGACAGTCCAGATGAGGCTGTTTCACTAACTTGGACTCAGTTCTCATATCTGTTCCTGAGAGAGTATATTCTTCAGAGCCTCTGGGACGCATGGCGCGCCGAGTTTGAGCATTTGCGCTAGGGTGCTATGACTGTCTCAGAGTATGTTGTCCGTTACACTAGTTTGGCTAGGCATACACCAGCCTTAGTTTCTATTGTTCTTGATGGGGTTTGCCGGTTTATTGAGGGCCTTATTCCCAGCATCAGATCTAGCATGGCTCTTGAGTTGGAAAAGGATATTTCTTATCAGCAGGTGGTGAGCATTGCTAGGAGGATTGAGGGTATGCATGCTAGGGAGAGAGAGGAGAGGGAGGCCAAGAGGTCTTGAGAGTCGGGCCATTATTCTGGTGCTCGTACCCCAGATGCAGGTCGTCATGGTAGGGGTTATGTGAGTCGTCCTGTTCATTCAGCTCTTCCAGCAGCCAGTAGTGCTCCAGCTCCTCCTAGGCCTTAGGAGCCTTAATATGCACATTCGATTTCTAGCGCGCCTACTGCGTGGGGTGCTTTCAGAGGTTAGTCCAGCAGACTTGGCCCGAGCCAGTCATAGCCACCACATCCTCCCAGAGCTTGTTTGGAGTGTGGTATGGTAAGGGATTGCCCCAGACTTGGGAGGGGTGCACCTCCACAGACTTCTCAGCCACAGTGTGCCCCATAGAGTTCTCAGGCTATGGTTACAGCTCCATTTGCTACCCCACCTGCTCAGCCAGCTAGAGGTGGAAGTCGGGGATGTAGAGGTCGCCCTAGAGGAGGAGGCCATGCTAGATACTATGCCCTTCCTGCCCGTACCGAGGTTGTTGCCTCTGATTCTGTCATCACGGGTATTATACTGGTTTGTCAAAGAGATGCATCGGTTCTATTCAATCCAGGCTCCACCTATTCTTATGTGTCTTCTTATTTTTCTCCACATTTAGGTGTATCTCGGGATTCTTTGAGTTCCTCTGTTTATGTTTCTACTCCTGTGGGAGATTTTCTTGTTGTGGACCGCGTTTATTGGTCGTGTTTGGTTGCTCTTAGTGGTTTTGAGACCAGAGCCGATTTATTGTTGCTCAGCATGGTAGATTTTGACTTTATCTTGGGCATGGACTGGTCGTTGCCCCATTATGCTATTCTTGATTGTCACGCCAAAACCGTGACGCTTTCTATGCCAAGTGTACCGCGTGTTGATTGGAGGGGTACTTTAGATCACACTCCCAGTAGAGTTATTTCTTTTCTTAAAGCTTAGCATATGGTTGAGACGGGGGTGTGACGCATATCTAGCTTATGTGAGAGATGTTAGTATTGATACCCCTTCAGTTGATTCAGTCCCAGTAGTACAGGATTATCCTGATGTGTTTCCAGTTGATCTTCCAGGCATGCCGCCTGATAGAGATATTGATTTTGGCATTGATCTATTGCCGAGCACTCAACCCATTTCTATTCCTTCGTATCGTATGGCTCCTCCTGAGTTGAAGGAGTTGAAGGATAAGTTATAGGAATTACTTGATAAGGGTTTTATCCGGCCTAGTGTATCACCTTGGGGTGCTCCTGTCTTGTTTGTGAATAAAAAGGATGGTTCTATGCGTATGTGTATTGATTATCGCCAGTTGAACAAAGTGACAGTTAAGAACCATTATCCTTTGCCTTGTATTGATGATCTATTTGACCAGCTTAAGGGCGCACGGGTGTTTTCTAAGATTGATTTGTGCTCAGATTACCATCAGTTGAAGATTCGGGAGCCAGATGTCCCGAAGACTGCTTTCAGGACTCGGTATGGTCATTACAAGTTCCTTGTTATGTCATTTGGGCTGACCAATACCCCAGTAGCCTTTATGCATTTGATGCACAGTGTGTTCCAGCCGTATCTTGACTCGTTCGTCACTGTCTTTATTGATAATATTCTGGTGTATTCCTGGAGTCGGGAAGATCATGAGCAGCACATGAGGAATGTGCTTTAGACTCTAAGAGAGAAGAAGTTATATGCTAAGTTCTCGAAATGTATGTTTTGGTTGGATTCAGTGGCATTCCTAGGCCACGTGGTATCGAGTGAGGGCATTCAGGTGGATCCGAAGAAGATAGAGGTTGTGCAGAGTTGGCCCAGACCATCCTTAGCTACCGAGATCCGTAGTTTCCTTGGTTTGGTGGGCTACTACCGCCATTTTGTAAAGGGGTTTTCATCGATGGCAGCCCCTATGACCAGGTTGACCCAGAAGGGCGCTCCGTTCCAGTGGACGGAGGAGTGTGAGGCGAGCGTTCAAAAGCTCAAGACAGCTTTGACCACAGCCTCAATTCTGATATTGCCTACAGGTTCGAGGTCATATATGGTCTATTGTGATGCCTCGAGGGTTGGCCTCAGAGCAGTGTTGATGCAAAACAGTAGGGTGATTGCCTACGCGTCCAGACAATTGAAGATACATGAGAATAACTACCCTGTTCATGACCTTGAGTTAGCTGCCATTGTTCACGCCCTGAAGATTTGGAGCCATTTCTTATACGGTGTGCCTTGTAAGATTTATACTGACCATCGGAGCTTGCAGGACCTGTTCAAGAAAAATGATCTAAATTTGCGCTAGAGGAGGTGGTTAGAGTTGTTGAAGGACTATGACATCAATATTCTGTATCACCCAGGCAAGGCCAATATGGTGGCCGATGCTTTGAGTCGTCGGGCGGAGAGTTTGGGGAATTTGGCTTATTTACCAACATTGGAGAGGCCTATGGCGATGGATATTCAGGCCTTAGCCAGCCAGTTTATGAGATTGGATCTTTCGGAGCCCAGTCGGGTTCTAGCTTGCGTGGTTTCTCGGTCTTCCTTATTTGATCATATCAGGGAGCGGCAGTATGATGACCCTCATTTACTTGTCCTCAAGGACAAGGTTCAGCACGGTGATGCTAGGGATGTGACTATTGGTGATGATGGGGTATTGAGGATGCATGGTCGAATTTGTGTACCCAATGTTGATGGTCTTCGAGAGTTGATTCTAGAGGAGGCCCATAGCTCGCGGTATTCCATTCATCCGGGTGCCGCGAAGATGTATCAGGATTTGTGGTAGTACTACTGGTGGAGGCGGATGAAGAAGGATATAGTTGGATTTGTAGCTTGGTGCCTCAACTATCAGCACGTGAAGTATGAGCACTAGAGACCGGGTGGGTTGCTTCAGCAGATAGAGATTCCGGAGTGGAAGTGGAAGTAGATCACCATGGACTTTGTAGTTGGGCTCCCACGGACTTTGAGAAAGTTCGATGCTATTTGGGTGATTGTGGATCGGATGCAAGTCCGCTTATTTCATTCCTATGTGTACTACTTATTCTTCGGAGCAGTTGACGGAGATTTATATTTGGGATATTGTTCGTCTGCATGGTATTCCAATGTCCATCATCTCATATAGGGTTACTCAGTTTACATCGCGGTTCTGGAGGGCCGTTCAGCATGAGTTAGGTACTCGGGTGGAGTTAAGTACAACATTTCACCCTCAGACGGACGGACAGTCCGAGTGCACTATTCAGATTATTGAGGATATGCTTCGTGCATGTGTGATCGAGTTTGAGGGTCTTGGGATCAGTTCTTCCCATTGGCAGAGTTTGCTTACAATAACAGCTATCAGTCTAGTATTTAGATGGCATCGTATGAAGCTTTATATGGGAGACGGTGTAGATCTTCGGAGGGTTGGTTTGAGCCAGGTGAGGCTAGACTACTGGGCATAGACTTGGTTCAGGATGCTTTAGAGAAGGTTAAGGTGATTTAGGATAGACTCCGTACAGTCCAGTACAGACAGAAGAATTACGCAGATCGGAAGGTTCGTGATGTTTCCTATATGGTTGGAGAGCGGGTTCTGCTTCGGGTTTCGCCTATGAAGGGCGTTATGAGATTCAGGAAGAAAGGAAAGTTGAGTCCGAGATTTATTGTCCCTTTTGAGATATTGAGGTGCGTTGGGAAGGTTGCTTTGAGCTTGCCTTACCTCCCAACTTGGCCGGAGTTCATTCGGTATTCCATGTTTCAATGCTCCGAAGGTATCACGGTGATCCGTCTCAGGTGTTGAATTTCAGTTCAGTCCAGTTGGACAAGGATCTATCTTATGTTGAGAAGCCAGTGACAATATTGGACAGGCAGGTTATAAAGCTGAGGTCAAAGAACATTGCTTCGGTAAAGGTTCAGTGGCTGGGCCAGCCGGTCGAGGAGGCAACCTGGGAGACCAAGCAGGATATGTGCAACCGTTACCCTCATCTTTTCACTACTTCAGGTATGTCTTTAAGCTCATTCGAGGATGAACGAATGTTTAAGTGTAGGAGGATGTGACGACCTGGTCGTTCGTCTTAAGAATTTACGCCCTGATCCCCTATTAACTGATTTCCCCAAGTTTATTTCTGCTAATTTGATTTGTCGAGATGTTCGGTTTTGAGTTTCTGAGAGTTTTGGGACACTTAGTCAATAAATGAGAGCTAAGTGTTGGAGAGTTGATCGTAGTCAGAACAGTGTGAAGATAGCCTCAGAATGGAAATCCGATGGTTCTGTTAGCTCCGTTGGGTGAGTTTGGGCTTAGGGGTGTGTTCGGATTGTATTTTGGAGGTCCGCAGCTGATTTAGGCTTGAAATGCCGAAAGTTGAATTTTTGAAGTTTCTGGTTTGATAGCGAGATTTTGATCCGAGGGTTCGAATGGAATTTCAGAAGTTGGAGTAGCTCCGTAGTGTTGAATGTGACGTGCGTGCAAAATTTCAGGTCATTCGGACGAGGTTTGATAGACTTTTTGATCAAAAACATATTTTTAGAGTTTTTGGAATTCTTAGGCTTGAAACCGATGAGAAATAGGTGTTTTGATGTTGTTTTGTGCGTTCCAAAGGTTGGAACAAGTTCGAATGAGGTTATAGGATATGTTGGTATGTTTGGTTGAGGTCACGGGGGCCTCGGGTGAGTTTCGGGTGGTTAACCAGACCATTTCTTGATGTTTGCAGTTGCAGAAAAACTGTTGGTGTGTTGCAGACCAGTTGTTTGTTGCGTTCGCAACTGGCCATCGCGTTCGCGAAGGGATAAGACGTGGAGCTGAAGGTTTGGCCTTCGCGTTCACGAGGGAGGTCCCACGTTCGCGGAGGTTGATCTACGCGTTCGCGAGATGGAGGCCTTGTTCACGATGGGCTGGGAGCTAAGCCTTCACGTTCGCGAAGAAGGGGACGCGTTCGTGAAGAAGGAAAAATGGTCAACGTAAATTTGTGCTTCGCGAACGCGGAGGTTTGACCGTGTTCCCGAAGAAGGAAACACCTGGGCAGATTTTTAAAACCCAAAATCGAGGGTTTGAGCCATAATTCATATTTTGGACTTGGGAGCTCCGGAGATTGCGATTTTTGAAGAGATTTTTCACCTGGGCGATTTGGGTAAGTGATTCCTACTAGGTTTAGACTAATTTCCATGAATCTACACTTAAATCCATCCTTTAATTTTGAAATTTTGGTGGAAATTGGGGAAAAGTTCTTAGACCAAGAAATTGAGTTTTTATTGGGGATTTGACATCGAATTGGGATAATTTTGATATGGTTAGACTCGTGAGAGTGTGAGGATTTTGAAACTATAAATTTTACCCGATTTCGAGATGTGGGCCCGAGGGGCATTTTGGTTATTTTACCTAATTTTGCGTATTAGCTTAGAATTTAATTGTAGAATTAGTTACTTGAAGTGTTATTTACATTATGAAATTGAATAGAATAGATTTGGGCCATATAGAGTCGAGTACTCGTGGCAAGAGCGTGGTTTCGGATTGATTTTGAGCCGGTTCGAGGTAAGTGGCTTGTCTAACCTTGTGTGGGGGACCTTCCCCTTAGGATTGGTATATTTGGTAATTGAGATGCCTTGTACGTGAGGTGACGAGTGCGTACTTGTGCTAATTGTTGGAAATCCAATTTTCTTTAAGTAATTACTAGCATGTTTCCTTTCATGTCTCTATTATTTGCACTATTAAGCTTGTTGTTAGCTTAGGAAAGCATGTCTAAGTGACTTAATTGCTTTATTTTCTCAACCTGCCTTACTTGAATTCTTTGCAGCATGCTAGGCTAGAATCACTTGTTGCCTTAATATGAAGTCTTGCCATTTCTGTATATTTTCCTGTTGCTGCTGTGTATTTACTTTGGGACTACGGATGTGGGATTCCGATAGCTCCCCCTTATCTGTTTATTTTGGGACTACGGATGTGGGATTCCGGTAGATTCCCCTACACAGTTATATGGAACTACGGGAATGCACCCGGTAGATTACCCCAGTACTGGGTATTTACATTTGGGACTACGGAACGAGATTCCGGTAGATCCTCGCGCACTATAAGTTGGACTACGGGACAGGATCCCTGTAGATCCATTGGATATGTACATATGGGACTATAGGACAGTATCCTGGGAGATCCCCGATTGTTATTATTGGTGCTGAGCTGTATTTCCTTTCCGTGTTTACCTTGTTTCTGTATAGTTGTTGTTGTCCTGTACATCCTGTGTTATTTTACTACTGTACTTATTCATACTGTATTATTCTATATTGTTGATCTTTATATTTTATTTAACCTCAGTAGGGCCCTGACCTTCCTCGTCACTACCCAATCGAGGTTAGGCTTGGCACTTACTGAGTATCGTTGTGGTGTACTCATGCCCCTTCTGCGCATTTTTTTCATGTGCGGATCCAGGTACCACTACTCAGTCCTACCATCCTTGAGGGAGGCGACTGCTCTAGAGACTTCGAGGTACATCTGTCGTGTCCGCAGACTGAGAAGTCCTTTTCTATTCTAGCCGTTAAACATTGCCCTTCTATATTTTCTTTCTTGTTAGATATTCTGGAGTTAGACTATTAGATATTCCAAAGGCTTGTGTTTCCGTGAGTTTCCGAGTTTTGGGATAGTGTATTAGATTCTGAGAAGTTGCATTGTATATGCTAAGCGGAATTTTAAATATTGTTTCATTTGGTTATTTTTAGCTTTTGATTATTTCTTCTGCAAGTTACATTTATTTTTCGCATTTGTTAGGCTTACCTAGTCGTAGAGATTAGGTGTCTTCACGATGGTTCATGGAGGGCGAACCGGGGTCGTGACAAGAGTGCTAATAGTTTGTTTGACTAAGCTTCTTCAAAGGTTAAAAGTATTTTTTTCTCAAAAATACTTTTTTTTCCTTAGATTGTTTGACCAAACTTTTTTGTGAAAAAAATGCTTTTACAAAGAAGCAAAATCAGTTTCTAAAAAAAAATAACTTCTTTCCAAAAACAGAAGCAAAAATAGTGACTTTTTCAGATAAGTATAGAGTGTATTTTATATATTTTCTTCTGCTTGTTCAATTGGATGATATTATCTTTTTAAAGTGTATAGACTTGGCTATAAATAACTTCCTATCTCAACCAAGAAGGGTTATGGTGGAGTGGTAAGTACTTCTTCATCCTTAACCATAGATCTCGAGTTCGAGCCCTTGGGTATGGAGTCGCCTTTGTTAGGGAGCGCTTTATCCTCCAATGTGGTACTTTTCGACGCGAATCTGAATTAGTCGGGCCCCAATGTAGGTACCGAATACCGGGTGAGAAATGAAAAAAAAACTTCCTATCTTCTCATTTAAAAACAAAAGTCTATATTTATGTTGCTTTGAAGTTTAGTGTGCAATAGTCTGTTAACAATTATAGTAGTTATTATGAAACAATTATTTATTCTGTTTTAATAAAATTTTAAATATATCATATATTAGTCTGTGTCCTTTGCTTATATAGTAGATGATTTAGTGTATAGAGTTCAGCTTATACACAGAAGAGTAAATCATCGGTTCTTATAAGTATAAAGTTTGAGTTCACAATCTAATGATGGAATTGGATAAACCATCAGGAATGATTGTAGCACAAGATTAAATATAATTTATCTTGATTATGGGAATGATTTAATTCCAACTTCTTGTGCTAGTATATTTTGTATGTATTGAATGGACCAAGTAGAGATAAGTATTTCATACTGACTTAATAAAATAAACTCTCTAGACATTAAATGTACTTACACTCTTAATCTTGATATAATTATTATTAGTTGTGTACATTATTATTATTTTGATTTATTAAAAGGCGAGATTTTTTCGTGGGTCAATATGCCTGGTAAATTGGATAATAATAATAATGTACATTGGCGAAATAATAGTTAGTTGATGGAATCCATCTCTCGGTTTAGAGATTGATGATATACCTTTATGAAAGCTTATAAGTTTTCATGTATAAACCCGGCCAGTGAATTTTGTATCCGACACATGAAATAAGTTAAGAAAAAGTCTAAAGGAAAGAATCAATAAATTAAATCATCAGTAATTTAAATTAATTGATTAGTATCTGAATCTTAACATGGGGAGTTAAATAAGATTAAATGGATGAATTTCGAAATTGAATAATGTCACGACCCTAAACCCGGACCCGGTCATGATGGTGCCTCTCGTGAAGACAAGGCCAACCGACACATTCCCACTTCATTTTTAAGCCATTAAAATAATACAATTACGTCTTAAAACATAATAAAACTCCCAAAATAAGCAGTGAACAGTACAACTTGCAGAAAACAAAACCAACATAACCCGACATCGGGTGTCACCAGTCATGATCATCTATTAATATACTACAAGTCTGAAGAGTCTATATAGTCTAATACAGAGCTAAAACAGAGAAAATAAGATAAGGGAAGAAGCTCTGGGTTGCGAACGCCGGCAGCTACCTAGAGAATCTCTGAATCCGCCTGAGCTAGAAGGATCAACACTCGCTAGCAGGACCTGAAGTGCCTGAATCTGCACATGGGGTACAGGGAGTAAAGTGAGTACTCCAACTCAGTGAGTAATAATAATAAATGCAAACTGAGTAATAAGAAATAACGTAAAGCACATTACATGCTATAAGGAAGCAGTAAAAGCCAGTAAAAGTAATGAAACAGTGAAAATATGCAAAGTCACTTTAGTTCAGTTTAAGCTTCTTAAAATGCCTTTTTAAATAGTTAAGCAATTAAAAGACGGGCAACTAGAAAAGGTAAACACATAAAGAATCGCCCCTCGGGCACAATACCAACAGAATCAACTCCTCGGGCAACGCATGGAACAATACCAGCCCCTCGGGCTATATATCAAAATCACAATGGGTACCCGCACTTACTGGGGGTGTACAAACTCCTGGTGGGGCCCCTTACGGCCCAAGCGCAATATCAAGCTATCTCGTGGCATAATCACATAGGCTCTCGGCCTCATATCAACAAGCCACCTCGTGGCATACAAATCTCAGGCCCCCGGCCTCATAATCATAATCAGGTGTTTTCTCACAACATAGGCCCTCGGCCTTACTCAGTTAAAATTCTCACAAGCCACTTAGGCAACAGTAAAATATGATGCTCAGCCCAAAATACCATTTTAAGTATTAAAGCACAGTAGACATGGCTGAGTTATAAAAACAGTAAAACATAGCATGACTGAGTACAAGTATAAAGTCAAAATAGTGAGGAATAACAATAAAAGTCCCCTAAGGGTTCAAATAATTGGCACGAGGCCTAAATATGGCATTCAGCCCAAAACATGATGATAGCAAAGAGTTTTCAATCAAATACGCGGTAAAAAATCATTCGGGATGGACTAAGTCACAATCCCCAATAGTGCACGACCCCACGCTCATCATCTAGCGTGTGCGTCACCTTAATATAGCAAAACGATGTGCAATCCGGGGTTTCATACCCTCAGGACAATTTTTACAATCATTACTCACCTCTACCCGGTCCAAATCTCTAGCTCACGATGCATTTGCCCCTCGAATCAGCCTCCAGATGCTCCAAATCTAACCAAAATCAGTGCATAACCATCAAAATATGCTAAGGGAACAAAGCCCACTCGAAAGAAATCAAATTACAACACAAATCCCGAAATTGACCAAACCCGACCCCTTGGCCCACATCTCGAATTCCGATAAAAATTACATCAATGGACTAATTATCACTTCCCGAGTTCATTCATACCAAAAGCATCAAAATCCAACCACAAACGACCCCTCAAATCTCATATTCTAGGTCTCCAATTTCAGGCCCTAGTTCTTCAATATTAGGCTTAATTTTCCATGATTAATTAGGTAGAATTCACATAAGAATCGAGTTTTAAGCCCATAAATCTTACCTCCAAGTGTTTCCCCTTGAATTCCTCTTCAATCCTCTTCAAAAAGCTCCAAAATCGCTCAAAACGGTGGAAGTTAACCCCAAAATCACGAACAAGATGACTATTTAAACATTCTGCCCAGGCCTCAATTCCTTCTTCGCGAACACGGTCAACGCCTCGCGTTCGCGAAGCACAAATTAACTTTGACCAAAAATCCTCTTACACGAACGTGTCCAGTCCCTCGTGAACGCGATGGTTCCTCATCCTGATCTTCGCGAACGCGCTCCTCTTCTTGCGAATGCAATGAACAAATCAACCTCAAACCCAGCTGCCCAACTTCCTCTACGCGAACGCGGAGCCTCCCTCACGAACGCGATGCACGATATTCCAACCCTTAGAGAATGCAGAGCCTTCCTCGCGAACGCAAAGGATAAAATCTCAGACTCCTCAACTAACCCTTCGCGAACGCGAGAGCCTACTCGCGAACGCGAAGTTCATTTCTCTGCAACACTGAACAACAATTTTCTGCAACTCTCAACATCTAGAAATGATTCAATTGACCACCCGAAACTCACCCGAGGCCCCCGAGACCTCAACCAAATATGCCAACGTATCCGATAACATCATTCAAACTTGTTCCAACCTTCGGAACGCTCAAAACAACATCAAAACACCAAAATCGCATCGGATTCAAGCCTAAGAATTCCAAAATCTTCTAAATCGCGCTTTTGATAAAAAAACCCAACCAAACCACGTCCGAATGACCTATAATTTTGCACACACGTCCCAAATGACACAACAGAACTACTGCAACTCTCGGAATTCCATTCCAACCCCTATATCAAAATCTCACCTATTAACCGGAGAACGCCAAAAATTCAATTTCGCCAATTCAAGCCTAAATCTACTCCGTACCTCCAAAACACATTCCGATCATGCTCTTAAGTCCCAAATCACCTTCCGAAGCTATCCTAACCATTGGAACTCACATTCGAGCCCTCTTACACATAAGTCAATATCCAGTTGACTTTTTCAACTTAAGCTTCCTCAAAAGAGACTAAGTATCTCAAACCTTACCAAATCCTTTCCGAACCCGAGCCAACCAACCTAATCACATATAAAACCGATAGACAAACCAATAAGAAGCAGAAATGGGGGAAATGGAGTTGTAACTCATGAGACGACTGGTCGGGTCATCACAAATAAGGAGTGCAATTACGGATTTTTAGTGGAATAATTCATAATTAATTATGGTGGATATTAATTTCGAAAATTAGAAATTAATTCCATAATTGGAGCCTTGTTAATTAAATTTTGTGGTCCTTACTTTGACTAAATAATAGGAAATAAATGAATCTTTTTTTTGGTGGAAAAGAAAACCCAACAGGTTTTGGAAAAGGGTTTTAACCCTAAAAACTTATGCTATAAATACATAAGGTTTTCCACCTAGAGGAAAGAGAACAAGAGTGGCCTTATGTTTCAACCTTTTTCCTAGAAAATTTTGCCCACATGAAATTACTATTTCCGAGTATTATTTGGGTAACACAATAGAAGATCGTGAAACGTTCGGAGATCGTGATCGTGCATGTGATGGAGATTTCATCGAATTGTCGTGGAATTGGAGGCTCACGAGATAGAGGAGCTTTTGTCACGACCCGATTTTCCCCTCTTTCGGGAGTCGTGATTGCGCCTATTAATGCGAGCAAGGCAAGCCAATTATTGAACAGATTACCTTTTTACCCATCTTATATTCTTTAACAATTATGAAGCACTAACTTTTAAACAGCGGAATTTAACTTAAGCGGAAGAAAAACAGTAAACTAGCTGAACATGAATCCCATACAACTCTTTAACAAAAAACTTCCTAGAACTGGAGTCACAGTTTCACAGACGATCTAAGAGTACTACAAATAAAGGTCCAAAAGAAATAAATACAACACTGTCTCTAGAAATACATGAAAGAAACAGGAATAAAGTAAAGATAGGAGGTGATGCCAAGGTCCGCGGACGCCTGCAGGACTACCTCGGGTTGCCTATTGGACGGAAGGAAGCAACCTCACTACGGTCCCAAGTCTACAACACTGGGATCTGCACAAAAGAATGCAGAGTGTATAATCAGCACAACCGACCCCATGTGCTGGTAAGTGCCTAGTCTAACTTCGGCGAAGTAGTGACGAGGCTAGGAGCAAACTATCAAATAAATCTGTGCAGTTATATCATAAACAACGAAAATAGAAGCAGGTAATTATAATTAAAATTGGGCGAGGGAAACATGTTGCGAGGAGTAACAGATAACAACAGAATATCAAGATGAACATAAAGAAAACAAAATCCAATTACTAACAAGGATAGGGAAAAGAATTACAGAGTTCACTTTCATTTTACATCTCGTTGCAGGCGTGAAACCCGATCCCATTTCATGTATTTCTTTGCAGGCGTGCAACCCGATCCCATTTCATATATCTCGTTGCAGGCGTGCAACCCGATCCCATTTCATATATCTCGTTGCAGGCGTGCAACCCGATCCTATTTCACATATCTCGTTATAGGTGTGCAACCCGCTCCCATTTCACATATCTAGTTGCACGCATGCAACCCGATCCCATTTCACATATCTCGTTGCAGGCGTGCAACCCGATCCCATTTCACATATCTCGTTGCAGGTGTGCAATCCGATCCCATTTCACATATCTTGTTGCGGGCATGCAACCCGCTCCCATTTCATATATCTTGTTGCAGACGTGCAACCCGCTCCCATTTTACATATCTTGTCGCAGGCTGCAACTCGCTCCCATTTCTTTTATTAACACCAATCACAAAAAGGGTCCCGGCAAGGAAACAATAATATCAAAACAAACATCCCCGCAAGGGAACAATAATATGACAATAACATCTCGGCAAGGGAACAATAATGATAATAATATCCCGGCAAGGGAACAGTAATGATAATAACATTCCGGCAAGGGAACAATAATTATAATAACATGTAAAGCGCAATAAACCACAACAGAGTCATAATAATTACAATACAAGACTCACGGGCATGCTTGACACCAACGTATAGATACTCGTCACCATGCCTATTCATCGTACTCCACAATTAGCACGTAGCAAATAAGACACGACTCCTAATCCCTCAAGTTAAGGTTAGACCAAACACTTACCTCGATGCCACGAACACAATTCAAGCCTCTACTACCGCTTTACCTCTTGATTCCACCACCAATTCGCTCATATCTAGCCACAAGTTACTTAATTACGTCAATAAACGCTAAATGAATCAACCTCAATGCATGAAAATGAGTTTTCCAAAGTTTTACCCAAAAACTCAAAAATCGCTCCTGGGCCCACATGGTCAAAACCCGAGGTTCGAACCAAAACCCGATTACCCATTCCCCACGAACACAAATATATAATTTGTTTTGAAATCGGACCTCAAATCGTGGTCCAAATCCCTAATTTTTGAAAAACCTAGGTTCTACCCAAAACACTTAATTTTCCCCATGAAAATGATTGATTTTGAGTTGAAATCATGTGAAAAGATGTTAATGATTGAAGAAAACGAGTTAAAATTGACTTACAATCGATTTGGAAGAAGAGTTGTTCTTGAAAAATTGCCCTAGGGAGTTTGTATTTTGAAAAGATGTGAAAAATGGTTGATTTTCGGCTAAGTATAAAAATTGCAGGTTGTAGATATGGGAATTGCGACCAGGGTTCACAATTGCGAACCCTTCAGAGATCTAGTATTTTTGCATTTGCGACATAAGTTCGCATTTGCGAACTCGCAATTGCGATATGGAAGTCGCATTTGCGACAAAGGCAGATGGTTGGGCACTTCGCATTTGCGATGAGCCCTGCCCAGGCCTCTTCTCGCATTTGCGATGTGTTGGTCGCATTTGTGATCTCACATTTGCGAGCCACGCTTCGCAAATGCGAAGCCTGCAGGTCTGGAGCATACTAGATAAAATCTACAACCTCCTAAGTCCAAATTTCACTCCGTGGCCTATCCAAAACTCACCCGAGCCCTTGGGGCTCCCAACCAAACATGCACACCAATCTAAAACCATCATACGGACTTGCTCGTGCATTCAAATCACTAAAATAACATCAACAACTGTGAATTTAACATCAAAATCATGAAATTTCTCAAGAACTTCAAATTTTCCATTTTTCTCAAATATGACCCGATTCACGTCGTTTAAAGTCCGTTTCTTACCAAATCTCACCGACTTATCTTAAATCACATATAAGACCTGTACCGGGTGCCGGAACCAAAAATACGGGCCGATATCATCAAGTTCTAATCACAATTCATTTCCAAATCTCATAAATAATTTTCTTTAAAAATTTATTTTCTCGGGCTTGGGACCTCGGAATTCGATTCCGGGCATACGCCCAAGTCCCATATTTTCCTACGGACCCTCCGGGATTATCAAATCACGGGTACGGGTTCGTATACCCAAAATGTTGACCAAAGTCAACTTAATTCATTTTAAAGGCAAAATTTATCATTTTTCACATATTTTCACAAAATGGCTTTCCGGCTACGTGCCCGGACTGCGCACGCAAATCGAGGTGAGACAGAAAGAGGTTTTTAAAGCCTCAGAATGCACAATTAATTTTTAAAACAAGTGATGACCCTCCACCTCTAAAACAACCATTCGTCCTCGAACGGACATAAGAAGGAAGTACCTGAATCGAGGAAAAGATGGGGATAACGACTCCGCATATCGGACTCGGACTCCCAGGTCGATGCCTCGACGGGCTGACCTCTCCACTGAACACGAAGAGAAGGAAAACTCTTAGATCTCAACTGACGAACCTGCCGGTCTAGAATATCTACAGGCTCCTCCTCATAAGACAAGTCCTTGTCCAACTGGACAGTGCTGAAATCTAACACGTGGGATGGATCGCTGTGATATTTCCGAAGCATGGACATATGAAACACTGGATATACGGATGATAAGCTCGGTGGCAACACAAGTCTGTAAGCAACCTCTCCCACTCAATCAAGAATCTCAAATGGGCCAATGAACCTAGGGATAAGCTTGCCCTTTTTCCCAAATCTCATCACGCCCTTCATAGGCGACACTCGAAGCAATACCCGCTCACTGACCATGAATGCCAAATCTCTCTAACCTTGTGGTCGACATAACTCTTTTGCCTGGACTGAGCTGTACGAAGCCTATCCTGAATAATCCTGACCTTGTCCAAGGCATCCTGAACCAGATCCGTACCCAACAACCGAGCCTCTCCCGGCTCAAACCATCCAATCGGAGACCGACACTGCCTACCATATAAAGCCTCATAAGGAGCCATCTGAATACTCGACTGGTAGCTGTTGTTGTAGGCAAACTCTGCTAAAGGCAAAAATCGATCACACGAGCCTCCAAAGTCAATGACACAAGCTCGGAGCATATCCTCCAAAATCTGAATAGTCCGCTCGGACTGCCCATCCGTCTGAAGATGAAATGTTGTGCTCAACTCAACCCGTGTGCCCAACTCTCGCTGAACTGCTCTCAAGAAATGGGAGATAAACTGCGTACCTCGATCCGAAATGATAGAATCGGGCACACCATGAACACGAACAATCTCCCGGATATAGATCTCAGAAAACTTCTCGGAAGAATAGGAGACTGTCATAGGAATGAAATGTGCTGACTTGGTCAGCTATCAACAATAACCCACACTGCGTCGAACTTCCTCTGAGTCCGTGGGAGTCCAACAATGAAGTCCATAGTGATATGCTCCCACTTCCACTCAGGAATCTCAATCTTCTGGAACAAACCACCAGGCCTCTAATGCTCATACTTAACCTGCTGACAATTCAAACACTGAGCCACATACGCAACGATATCCTTCTTCATTCTCCTCCACCAATAATGTTGCCGCAAATCATGATACATCTTAGCAGCACCCGGATGAATAGAGTACTGGGAACTATGTGCCTCCTCTAAAATCAACTCTCGGAGTCCATCCATATTAGGCACACAAACTCGACCCTACAATCTCAAAACTCCATCATCACCTAAAGTAACCTGCTTGGCACCTTCGTGCTACACCATGTCTCTAAGGACACACAAATAGGGATCATCATACTGCCAATCTTAGATACGCTCCAATAAAGAAGAACGAGCGACTGTGCAAGTTAACACATGGCTGGGCTCAGAAATATCCAACCTCACGAACTGATTGGCCAAAGCCTGAACATCCAAAGCAAGCGGTCTCTCACAGACTGGAATATAAGCAAGACTTCCCATACTGGCTGACTTCCTACTCAAAGTGTCGGCCACCACATTGGCCTTTCCCGGATGATATAAGATGGTGATATTATAGTCCTTTAATAATTCTTACCACCTTCTCTGCCTCAAATTTAACTCCTTTTGCTTGAACAAATACTGCAGACTCTTGTGATCTGTGAACACCTCACATGCCGCACTATACAGATAATGCCTCCAAATCTTGAACGCGTGAACAATGGCTGTCAACTCCAAATCATGAACCGGATAGTTCTTCTCATAAATATTCAACTGCCGCGAAGCATAGGCAATGACATTGCCATCCTGCATCAACACTGCACCAAGTCTAATAGGAGATGCATCGTAATAAACTGTATAAGGCCCTGAACCTGTGGGCAAAACCAACACTGGTGCCGTAGTCAGAGCTGTCTTGAGCTTCTGAAAGCTTGCCTCACACTCGTCCGACCATCTGAATTGGGCACCCTTCTGGGTCAACCTGGTCATCGGGGTTGCGATAGATGAAAACCCCTCCGCAAACCGATGATAGTAGCCTGCCAATCCCAAGAAACTCCGAATCTCTGTAGCTGATGTTGGTCTAGGCTAGTTCTTGACTACCTTAATCTTCTTCGGATCAACCTAAATACCCTCTGCGAATACAACATGACCCAGGAATGCAACTGAACTCAACCAGAACTCACATTTCGAAAACTTAGCATACAACTGACTATCCCTCAAAGTCTGAAGAACCACTCTAAGATGTTGTTCGTGATCCTCCCGGCTATGAGAATAGATCAAAATATTATCAATGAAGACTATCACGAACGAATTCAAGTAAGGCCTGAACACTCGATTCATCAAATCCATAAAAGCTACTGGGGCATTTGTCAACCCGAATGACATCACCAAGAACTCATAATGCCCGTACCGAGTGCGGAAAGCTGTCTTAGGGACATCGGATGCCCTAATCCTCAATTAATGGTAGCCAAATCTCAAGTCAATCTTCGAAAATATCTTAGCACCCTGAAACTGATCAAACAAATCATCAATCATTGGCAATGGATACTTATTCTTGATTGTAACCTTGTTCAACTGTAGATATTCAATACACATTCTCATCGATTCATCCTTCTTCTTAACAAACAACACCGGTGCACCCCAAGGCAAAACACTAGGTCTAATGAAACCTTTTTCAAGCAAGTCTTGAACCTGCTCCTTCAACTCTGGTGGGGCCATACGGTACGATGGGATAGAAATGGGCTGGGTGCCTGGAGCCAAATCAATGCAAAAGTTAATATCCATGTCGGGTGGCATACCCGGAAGGTCCGAAAGGAATATCTCAGGAAATTCATGAACAATGGGCATAGAATCAATAGAAGGGACCTCAGCACTAGAATCACGAACATAGGCCAAATAGGCCAAAGACCCCTTCTCGACCATATACCAAGCCTTCATATAAGAGATAACATTACGGGTAAAATGACCAAGAGTCCCTCTCCACTCTAAACGAGGTAAACCCGGCAAGACAAAGGTCACAGTCTTGGCATGACAGTCCAAGATAGTGTGGTAAGGTGATAACTAGTCCATCCCCAATATGACATCAAAATCAACCATGTCCAGCAGAAGCAAATCTACCCGAGTCTCGAGACCCCCAATCACAACTATACACGAGCGATGGACTCGATCTACCATAATAGAATCACCCGCCAGTGTCGACACATATACAGGGGCACTCATGGAATAACTAGGCATGACCAGATACGGTGCAAAATAAGATGACACATAGGAGTATGTAGACCCTGGATCAAATAAAATTGAAGCATCTCTGTCACAAACCAGAATAGTACCTATGATAACTGCATTGGAAGCCTCAGCCTCGGGCCTGGCTGGAAGAGCATAACATCGGGGTTGGGCCCCACCACTCTGAACTACATCTCTAGGACGACCTGCTACTAGCCGGCCTCCACCTCTAGCGGCCTAAGATCTACCTATAATACCTCTACCTCTACCTCCAACACCTCTACTCCCACCTCTAGCTGGTTGGGCGGGCTGTGGAACACTCGGTGCCTAAACTGTGGCACGGAAACTCTGCTGCTGAGAACTGCTCGGTGCTTGAGGGCAATATCTAGCAATGTGCCTCGTGTCACCACAAGTAAAACAAGCACTCGACTGCTGGGGCTGACGGCCTTGGAAACTTTGAAGCGGCGGTGTACTGATAAGAGTTGGTGGTGCACTATAGGACTACTAATCAGAATACTGCATATGAGAACTATAGCCACCTGAAGCACCGTGAGAAACCTGAAGTGCTGACTGAAAAGGCCTAAGAGGATGGCCTCTACCATACGAATATCTGCCTCCAGATGAGGTAACACTGAATTGGCCTGAATGACGAGGCCTCTTGTCAGACCCCTGACCACCTCTCTGCGATAGAACCATCTCAACTCTCCTGGACACATTGACCGCCTCCTGGAAAGAAATCTCACTCCCAGTCTCCCTGGCCATCTGAAGTCGAATCGGCTGAATAAGTCCCTCGATGAACCTCCTCACCCTCTCTCTCTCGGTAGGAAGTATGATAAGAGCATGATAGGCCAAGTCGATGAATCTGGACTTATACTGAGTAACTGTCATGGAACCCTGCTGGAGACGCTCAAACTGCCTTCGATAGATCTCTCTCTGAGTAATAGGGAGAAACTTCTCCAGAAATAGCTGAGTAAATTGCTCATAAGTCAAAGCTGGTGATCTGGCTGGTCTAGCCAAGCAATAATCTCTCCACCAAGTCTTGGAGGATCCAAACAAGCGAAAAGTGGCAAAATTGACCCCATTGGTCTCCATTATCCCTATGTTCCTAAGAACCTCGTGACAGCTATCTAGATAATCCTGGGATCCTCAGAAGATGCACCGCTGAAAGTAGTAGTGAAGAGCTTGGTGAACCTGTCCAATCTCCACAAAGCATCGGCAGACATAGCTGCTTCATAAACGGTCTGAGCTACCACACCCGGTTGAACTGCTCCAACTGGCTGGGCTCTAACCCTACCTGGCGTCTAGCACGGCCTCGGGCTCGCGCTCTGCCCTTCGTGGGAGCTGCTACTAGGGGCTCGAGCTGCTGGTCAGTGGATGAGGAAACACGTGTTCTCGCCATCCGAGAAAGAACAGAGTAGAAATTCAATTAGCTTTGAGAAACCAAACCGTATGACAGGAAAGAATAAATGTGAGGTTTTTTCCTAACTCTGTAACCTCTGGGGATAAACATAGACGTCTCTGTACCGATCCCTCAGACTCTACTAAGCTTGTTTGTGAACTGTAAGACCCATATAACTTAGAGCTCTGATACCAACTTGTTACGACCCGATTTTCCCCACCTTCGGGAGTCGTGATGGCGCCTACTAATGCGAGCTAGGCAAGCCAATTATTGAACAGATTACCTTTTTACCCATCTTATATTCTTTAATAATTATAAAGCACTAACTTTTAAACAGCGAAATTTAACTTAAGCGGAAGAAAAACAGTAAACTAGCTGAACATGAATCTCATACAACTGTTTCACCAAAAACTTCCTAGAACTGGAGTCACAGTTTCACAGACGGTCTAAGAGTACTACAAATAAAGGTCCGAAAGAAATAAATACAACACTATCTCTAGAAATACATTAAAGAAACAGGAATAAATGAAAGGTAGGAGGTGACGCCAAGGCTCGCGGACGCCTGCATGACTACCTCGGGTCACTTGTTGGACTGAAGGCAGCAACCTCACTGCGGTCCCAAGTCTACAACACTGGGATCTGCATAAAAGAGTGCAGAGTTTAGCATCAGCACAACCGACCCCATGTGTTGGTAAGTGCCTAGCCTAACCTCGGTGAAGTAGTGATGAGGCTAGGAGCAAACTATCAAATAAACATGTGCAGTTATATCAAAAACAGTGAAAATAGAAGCAGGTAATTACAATTAAAATTGGGCGGGGGAAACATGCTGCGAGGAATAACAGATAACAACAGAATATCAAGATGAACATAAAGAAAACAAAATCCAATTACTAACAAGGATAGGGAAAACAATTACAGAGTTCACTTTCATTTCACATCTTGTTGCAGGCGTGCAACCCGATCCCATTTCATGTATTTCGTTGCAGGCGTACAACCCAATCCCATTTCATATATCTCGTTGTAGGCATGCAACCGGATCCCATTTCACATATCTCAGTGTATGCGTGCAACCCGCCCCTATTTCACATATCTCGTTGCAGGCGTGCAACCCGCTCCCATTTCACATATCTAGTTGCACGCGTGCAACTCGATCCCATTTCATATATCTCGTTGCAGGCGTGCAACCCGATCCCATTTCACATATATCGTTGCAGGCGTGCAATCCGATCCCATTTCACATATCTTGTTGTGGGCTTGCAACCCGCTCCCATTTCACATATCTTGTTGTAGACGTGCAACCCGCTCCCATTTCCCATATCTTGTTGCAGGCATGCAACCCGCTCCCATTTATTTTATCAACACCAATCACAAAAAGGGTCTCGGCAAGGAAACAATAATATCAAAACAAACATCCCGACAAGGGAACAATAATATGACAATAACATCTCGGCAAGGGAACAATAATAATAATAATATCCCGTCAAGGGAACAGTAATGATAATAACATCCCGCCAAGGGAACAATAATGATAATAACATGTGAAGCACAATAAACCACAATGGAGTCATAATAATTACAATACAAGACTCACGCGCATGCTTGACACCAACATATAGATACTCGTCACCATGCCTATACGCCGTACTCCACAATTAGCACGTAGAAAATAAGACACGACTTCTAATCCCTCAAGCTAAGGTTAGACCAAACACTTACCTCGATGCCACGAACACAATTCAAGCCTCTACTACCGATTTACCTCTTGATTCCACCACCAATTCGCTCGTATCTAGCCAAAAGGTACTTAATTACATCAATAAATGCTAAATAAATCAACCCCAATGCATGAAAATGAGTTTTCCAAAGTCTTACCCGAAAAGTCAAAAATCGCCCTCAGACCCACATGGTTAAAACTCGAGGTTCGAACCAAAACTCGACTACCCATTTTTTCACGAACCCAAATATATAATTTGTTTTGAAATCGGACCTCAAATCGAGGTCCAAATCCCTAATTTTTGAAAAGCCTAGGTTCTACCCAAAACACCCAATTTCCCCATGAAAATCATTGATTTTGAGTTGAAATCATGTGAAAAGATGTTAATGATTGAAGAAACGAGTTAAAATTGACTTACAATCGATTTGGAAGAAGAGTTGTTCTTGAAAAATCGCCCTAGGAGTTTGTGTTTTGAAAAGATGTGAAAAATAGTTGATTTTTAGCTAAGTATAAAAATTGTGGGTTACAGATATGGGAATTGTGATCAGGGTTCAAAGATCTAGTATTTTCGCATTTGCGACATAAGTTCGCATTTGTGAACTCGCAATTGCGATAGGGAAGTCGCATTTGTGAAAAAGGTAGATGGCTGGGCACTTCGCATTTGCGATCAACCCTGCCTAGGCCTCTTCTCGCATTTGCGATGTGTTGGTTGCGTTTGTGATCTCACATTTGTGAGCCAGGCTTCACAAATGCGAAGCCTGCAGGCCTGGAGCATACTAGATAAAATCTGCAACCTCCTAAGTCCAAATTCCACTATGTGGCTTATACTCACCCGAGCCCTTAGGGCTCCCAACCAAACATGCACACCAATCTAAAAATATCATATGGACTTGCTCGTGCATTCAAATCACTAAAATAACATCAACAACTGTGAATTTAACATCAAAATCATGAAATTTCTCAAGAACTTCAAATCTTTCATTTTTCTCAAATATGACCCGATTCACGTCGTTTCAAGTCCGTTTCTTACCAAATTTCACAGACTTATCTTAAATCATATATAAGACCTGTACCGGGCACCAGAACCAAAATACGGGTCCGATACCATCTAGTTCTAATCACAATTCATTTCCAAATTTCATAAATAATTTCAGAAAATAATTTTCTTTTAAAATTCATTTCTCGGCCTTGGGAGATCAGAATTTGATTCCAGGCATATGCCCAAGTCACATATTTTCCTACGGACCCTGTGGGACTGTCAAATCACGGGTCCAGGTCCGTTTACCCAAAATGTTGACCGAAGTCAACTTAATTCATTTTAAAGGCAAAATTTATCATTTTTCACAGATTTTTACAAAATGGATTTTCGGCTACGCGCCTAGACTGCGCACGCAAATTGAGGTGAGATAGAAAGAGGTTTTTAAAGCCTCGGAATGCAAAATTCATTTTTAAAACAAGTGATGACCTTTTGGGTCACACAGTTTTGTTCACGCTTCAAGAGGTAACCCGTGAAATCCCGTTTATGCTAGTTGTCTAGATTACATGTGATTTGGATACTCGGATTGCTTCCGCTGCATATAATAATTCATCAATTGGTATTAAAGCCCCCTCACATCTTAATTAGATAACTAAGTTTTTCATGAAACAAGAATATTGTGTTTATGTGCGTTTTTGAATTACATGTATATGTGGTTTTCTGATGTCACGACCTGGATTTCTCACCCTCGGGAGTCATGATGGCGCCTACTAGTGAAAGCTAGGCAAGCCAACCGTTTGCATTATTTACCTTTTTCCCATTTTAATCCATTATCAATAATGAATCAATATTATGTAAACAGCAAAATTTAATAAGTGGAAGAACATAATATAACCATTTAAATATTACCAATATAAATCCTTAAACATAACTACCCAAATTTGGTGTCACAATTTCACAGACGATCTAGGAATATTACAAATAAGGGTCCGAAAAATAAATGCAATGATGTCTCTGAAATACATAAACGAAACAGGTTGAAAGGATAGAAGGAGACGTTAGGGCCTGCGGATACCTGCAGGACTACCTCGGATCTCCTAATAGACTGAAGGTAGCAACCCAAAGCTAAGGTTCGAAAGTTGCTGCACTGGGATCTGCACATAGTGCAGAGTGTAGTATTAGTACAACCGACCTCATGTGCTGGTAAGTGCCTAGCCTAACCTCGGTGAAGTAGTGACGAGGCTAGGACCATACTACCAAATAAACCTGTGCAGTTAAATCATATGCAGCGGAAAATAAAGGCAGAAATGTACAGTTAAGGATAGGAGGGGAAACCATGCTACGGGGAACTTCAAGTAATAACAGAAGAACAATTAAATGTAAAGAACACCATAACTCAATTATCAATGGAAATCAGGAAAATCAAAGATAAGTGCACAACATCACCCTTCGTGCCTTTACTCTCGTCCTCACCATAAAATCAATAAAATTAGCACGGCATCACCCTTCGTGCTTCTACCTCACATAATCATGGCACGGAATGACCCTTCGTGCATTATCACTCATATAAAGGCACGAAATTATACATCTTGCAGCACGGCATCACCCTTCGTGCATTAACACTACCTCACAAATATCATACACGGCATCACCCTTTGTGCTTTAATACTCTCTCGCCAAAAATCATGCATGGCATTGCCCTTCGTGCTTTAACACTCTTCCTTACCCAAACAACAATCACAAAGCAATAAGGGCAAGGGAATCATTAAAATCACAACAAAATCCTAGCAAGGGAACAATAGCACAACAATCATATCCCAGCAAGGGAAACAATATCAATACAATAACATCCCGGAAAGGGAGATAACTTTAAAACAACAACATCCCGGCAAGGGAGACAATATCATAATCCTCTTTTCTTTTCACATTTACTTCACAACTCAATTCACAATTTGAGCCAATGCTCTATAATGTTCAATTGCCAATTATACTTCCACAAATCATTTTACAACTTGAGCCAACACTCTTCAATGTTCAAATACCAATATTACTCCCACAAGCCTTGCTCAACAATAGAAATCATCACATAAGGCATGAACAATACAAAACGGAGTCACATAAATCATAGGAGTCACATAAATCATAGTATAAGACTCACGGGCATCTTTGACACCAACGTATAGATACTTGTCACCATGCCTATACGTCATACTCAACAACTAACACATAGCAAATAGGACACAACTCCTAATCCCTCAAGCTAAGGTTAGACCAAACACTTATCTCGATGCCACGAACACAATTAAAGCCTCAACTACTGCTTTACCTCTTGTTTCCACCACCAATTAGTTTGTATCTAGCCACAAGTTACTTAACTATATTAATAAATGCTAAATGAATTAATTCTAATGCATGAAAATAGGTTTTTCAAAGTTTTTTCCAAAAAGTCAAAAATCGACCCCGGGCCCAAATGGTCAAAACACGAGGTTCGAACCAAAACCCGATTACGCATTCACCCACGAACCCAAATATATAATTTGTTTTGAAATCGGACCTCAAATTGAGGTCCAAATCCCCAAATTTTGAAAAACCTAAGTTCTACCCAAAACACCCAATTTCCCCATGAAAACCCTTGATTTTGAGTTGAAATCAAGTAAAAAGATGGATTAGATTGAAAGAAATGAGTTAGAAATGACTTACAAATAATTTGGAAGAGTAGTTGTCTTTGAAAAATCGGCCAAAAGTGTTTAGGTTTTGAGAAGCTTTAAAAAATGGCTGAAAATGCGTCTAAGTCCCAATTAACCGGTCTTTGATGTTGCATTTGTGACCAGGGTTCACAATTGCGAACCCCTTTAGGACCTGCTATCCTCGCAATTGTGAAGGATATGTCACAATTGCGACACTAGGAAAATTCACTAAGCTTCGTATTTGTGAAGAAACAGTCGCATTTGCGACTCTGGCCCCTTTCGCATTTGCGATCAAATGGTCGCATTTGCAATCAAAGCCTGCCCGGGCCATCTTCGCAATTGCGAAGCCTGCAGACCTGCAACATACCAGCAATTTTCTAAGTCCAAATTTTACTCCATGCATATCCAAAACTCACCCGAGCCCTGGGGGCTCCAAACCAAACATGCACGCAAGTTCAAAAATATCATACGGACTTGCTCGTGCCATCAAATCATCAAAATAACATCAATAACTATGAATTTAGCATCAAAATCAAAGAAAAATCTCATGAACTCTTAAGTTCAAATTTTTAACAACCGAAGGTCCGATTCACGTCATTTTAAGTCCGTTTCTTACCAAATTTTACAGGCTCGACTTAAATCACATATAAGACCTGTACCGGACTCAGGAACCAAAATACGGGCCCGAGACCATCAAATTCAATGACATTCAAATTTCCAAAAACTCTAGAATTTTCAGTTAAACAATTTTCTTCAAAAATTCATTTCTCGGGCTTGTGACCTCGGAATTCGATTCCGGACATACGCCCAAGTCCCATATTTTCCTACGGACCCTCTAGGACCGTCAAATTATGGGTCCGGGTCCGTTTACCTAAAATATTGACCGAAGTCAACCTAAATTTATTTTAAAAGCAAAATTTACCATTTTCATAGATTTTCTCATAATGGCATTCCGGATACACATCCGGAATGCGCACGCAAATCGAGGTGATACAAAAAGGAGGTTTTAAGGCCTCGAAACACAAAATTTATTTCTAAAATAAGTAATGACCTTTTGGGTCATCACATCTAAAAACTACACTACTGTTTTGTGAATTAACTGTGCAAAATTTTTGGATTATTCTTGTAATCATGAGATCTCTGTTTTTTATTGATATTTGATTGACATTATCTGAATTTTTGGGGTAAACCCTTGAAAAACGCAAAACCTAATTTTGACCGAATAGCCGATATTTTCGGAGGTCAGTGAACTTGACGGACTCCGATTGAGCTGAAATTTGGTGGGTCCATCGGAAATGACGTGGTGAGAAAAACTTACTGTTAAGCAGTAAATCATGGTGTTCTTCGGCGTTTTAAGGTTGTTTGGACTGTGTTTTGGACGTTTTTCTATTTTCTGGAAATTATTTCTTAATAATTTTAATTTGTTTTAATTCAATGGTGGTGGAGTGACTCCCCATGGTCCCCATGATTAAATACTGGTCATATAATAGGTTTACACATTGGCTATTAGCAAATAGACGTGTTGTTGTATTAAATTCAATAATAGAGGTGTAAGATTTTATTGATAAGTCTTACAAGGCATAATTGATATTGTGTGATGATATAATTATTTTGTAAGAAAATAAAATCCTCTATTTGATATCCTGGATAACTAATGATTGGAGCATTTGGCATATTTGTGCATAAAAAATTTCTCAAATTTTAGTTTATGTTTTTATGCCCTACGTGATTACTAGTTTTGGATTTTCGATGAAGAATTTTGTTCTCTTATTGGAGGTTCTAATTAAGTGAAATATGACGGTATTTTGTATGAGTTTTATATTGTTGGTATGGCTTTTAAGCTATGATCCATATTCTGTCATAAAATAATTTGATGAGCTACATATATATTCACTTGAAAATTGAGAATTTTATGAGTAATAAATAGTTACCACTAAAGTGGTTTGTTTATTTGAACTCATGAAAAATTCTTAGTAAATTTGTACATGTGAAATTATATCTATTCATGGATTGAGCATTATGATTAATAAGTAAGATCCACAAAATGGTCTATTTATTTGAGTCATTAAAATCTGCTTAATATACCATGTGAAAATTATCCTTGAGAAATCTACATTAATGGTGGAGGTTCTTAACTAGAAAAAGACTTTTATCTTTGGGTACTAGTGAAACTAACTTCACTCATGAGAAGAGATATTGGGATTTTCACCGAACGGGAGAAAATATAATATCTTAGATTCTTGTGTATTTAATAAAAGGATAATTTATTACAAAAGGAGATATTATGTATCCTATAAATAGGAAGAACATAATATATCCTTGAGCTCATAGTATAATTATAAGGAGAATGAAAATCAATATCATATTTATTTTAATTCATGAAACTACTTAAAACGGTTATTCTCCGAGTTTGGTTACAGGCTGGTGGTCATGAATTTGACGAACTCCGATTGACCTGAAACTTGGTAGGTTTATTGAAAACGATCTAGTGAGAAAAACTCACTATAGTGAATCATGTTGTTTTTCGGCATTTTGAGGTCGTTTAGATGGGTTTTCAAGCAGTTTATTAAATTGAATTTGGTATAGATATGAAAAATTATTGTTTATATATGGGCTATATTTATGTTAAATCTGAAACATGATGATTTAACTTGATATGATATATAGCAAGAATGAAAATCACATGAATTTAATCCTAAATACGCAAAAAAAAAATATTCGTATTTGGTCAAGTTTTTGGCGATCGTGAATTTCACAATCTCCAAATGACCTGAAATTCGGTAGGATCATCGGAAAAGATCATTTAAGAAGAACTCACTGTTATGCAGTGAATCACATCGTATTTTGACGATTCAGGATCGTTTAGATGAGTTTTTTGGAGGTTTGGCGGATTAAAATGTGATTTACATATGAACAGTCATTCTTTCTATCATTTTATTTATGTCTAATCTGGAACATGATAACACATATTGATTTGAAATAAATTGGTATATGATAAGAATGTATGTCTTATTTTAAATTCTAAAAGAATGCTTAAAATGGTAATTTTTCAAATTTGGTCGCAATTTTTTGGAGATTGTGATTTTAACGATCTCTGATTGATCTGAAATTTGGTAGGTTTATCGGAAATAGCTCAGTGAATAATACTCACTACTATACAGTGAAAAACATTAATTTTAGCATTTTAAGACTATTTAAATGGGGTATTAAGTTTTTTTTTTTAATTATGGAACTTAATCCTCGGAGAAAGTTTGTGGTTATGATAAAGTGGTGATTATGGTCTCCATTTTTTATTTATAGTGAGATAATAAATTTACGCATTGACATTAGGTCTTTCTTCATATCGGATAAATTTATTATGAACTCACTGGATATAGTTACTAGTTATTGATAACCTGTATTAATTCTCTATCTGAGTTTAAAGGGTTGAATAAATTTTGTAACTAAAATACAATCATGATTAAGTGGTGATAGAAATATATTTCTATGGTCTTCCACTATTAATTTCAAGTGAGTAATAAATTTACGCGTTGACTTTAGGTCTTCCTCCATATCGAATAAATTTATTGTAAGCTCACTAGGTGAAATACTAGTAACTGATATCGTGTACTTACTCTCCATCTGAGTATACATGTTGGATCAATGGAACTAGAGTTATTAATTATGATGTTCACTTGACTTAAATTAACAGTATACTCTCCATCTGAGTTAAGTCTGTTTTAATTATTGAGTGAATAATCTGACATTACATATGTATGTTGCATGAGTAGTTCTTTTCCCATCGAAATTGCTATTCAAGATGCATGACATATATATGCAGTGTGTTTAAAATTTTTATACTAAAAGGTTATATAAAATTGACTGAAAATAATAGTATACTCTCTGTCTGAGTTGGTTCTATTTATTTTTGGATTGTATAACTCTTGCATTATATAATATACTTTGCATGAATGATTTTTTTTCCATCGAAATTTATTATTCGAGATGCATGTATGTGTCACGAACCTAACACGGACCCGGTTGTGATGGTGCCTCTCGTAAAGACAAGGCCAGCCGACACACTTTCAATTCATTTTAAGAAATTATAATGATAAATATTAAGACTTTAACATAATAAAATCTCAAAATAAGGTGAATACTACAGTTGTGGAAATAAAATAACACAGCCCGACATCGGGGTGTCACCAGTCATGAGCATCTATAATAATACTACAAGTCTGAAAGAGTCTACTCAACTGTTACATAACTAAAACAGAAGAAAATAAGATAGAGGGAGAAGCACTGGGTTGCAAACGTCGAGCAGCTACCTAGTGAATTTTCGAAGTCTGCTGGAAGTTCTCAACCCTCGCAAGCAGGACCTGATGCGCCTGAATCTGCACACAGGGTATAGAGAGTAAAGTGAGTACTCCAACTCAGTGAGTAATAATAATAAATGCAGACTAAGAAATAAGAAATTACGTAAAGGCATATCAACAGGCTATAAAGAAGCAGTAAAAGCCAGTAAAAGCAATGAAACACTAAAAACATGTAAAGTCACCTTAGTTCAGTTTAAAACTTCTTTAAAATGCCTTTTAACAGTTAAGCAAGTAAATGACAGACATCTAGGAAAGCTAAACACATAAGGGACCGCCCATCGGACACAAATACCAACAGAAACAGCCCCTCGGGCAACACATGGAACAATACCAGCCCCTCGGGCTATATCTCATATCACAATGGGTACCCGCGCTCACTGGGGGTGTGCAGACTCCGGGAGGGGCCCCTTACGGCCCAAGCACAATATCAAGCCACCTCGTGGAGTACAAATCTCAGGCCCTCAGCCTCATAATCATAATTAGTATTTCCTTACAATATAGGCCATCGGCCTTACTCAGTCAGAATCTCACAAGCCACTGGGGCAACAGTAAAACATGATGCTCAGCCCAAAATATCATTTTAAGTGTTAAAGAAGAGTAAACATGGCTGAGTTATGAAAACAATAGAATATAGCATGACTAAGTACAAGTATAAATTCAAAACAATGAGAAAATATCAGTAAAAATTCCCTAAGGGTCTAAATAGTTGGCACGAGGCCCAAATATGGCATTCAGCCCAAAACATGATGATAGGAAATAGTTTTCAATCAAATACGCGATAAAATAGTCATTCGGGAAGGACTAAGTCACAATCCCCAACGGTGCCTATAGACATGTGAGTTTTGACCCTCCCCAAATTTTTTCATATTTTAGTACGTAAATATTTAATTTAGGGCTAATATCGTTATTTCAACTAATTTTGACTCTTTTACTTTATTTTATTACAAGAAAATAAAAATTACAAAAAAAATAGTTTCATTAATGTTTTGTAGTCATTTTTAATCTTGAAAAATACCAAAAATAGTTTTATTTTGACGGTCAATCTTATTTTAATAGTTATTTTACTTAAGTAGGACTAATTAATAAATGAGATCGTATTTTAGTCTCGTTCGTGGGGAAAGAATAAAATTCGGGCTCAAACGACCCATTTTTAGGCCTAATTTTCGGACCGAGCTCATAATTCTCAAGCCCATAATTCCTAGGCCCATACCCCTTAACCTAAAAATCCTACAAATACCTAGACCCCTAGGACCTAAAATCGGACCCTGAACACATTTATAAAATCAGCTGTTTGAGACTCTAGACTAACGCCTAAAGGCTGAAGAAGACACAACCAATAATGCATAAGACCTAAAAACCTAAGACAATGAAGAAGCAACAGTTGCCCAGCCTTCATCTCCTTCATACACATCATATCCCTATCTAAAAATTAGCCGCAGTACAAAAAAGAGAACCCTTCTTTTTTGAAAAGAACGAGGCCCCATCCCTAATCCTCTAATCTTATTCTTCTCCAAACAGATAGCAACAAAAAGTTACTGTGAAATAATCATATTCTCTTTGAATTTCTTTTTTTTTATAGCTATGTAAACTCACCACAGCAACATCATCTTCCCCGTAGAGCATCACTTCATTTTTCCTTCATTATTAAAGCCATTTGCATCTCTAGAAGTTAAAAATCTCACTGCAGATTCGCTCTCCAAAAGCCACCATCCCTTTGCTTTATTCCATTAACACAGCTGAGTTTCTATCATCCTGTTACCACAAGAACCAGCAGGAAACAAAAAAAAATTCTTGATCAGGATCTGAAGTTCCGTCCGAGGTCTCAGTGCGATTCATGTGTGCCGATTTTACTTCACATCGAAGATCCTTGTGATTTTTCCCTTTGTAAGTTGTCGAAGCTCTAATTGGAGTTGTCTTGCTGCGATTGTTGTTTGTTGTGGACGAAAATTGTTGATGAGCTTTGTGTTGCTTTTCCTTCGTTTCTTTTAAAATACAAGGTAGGTGCACTTCTAATTTTCTGATTGTTACTAGTTTCGAATGAATAAAATACTGATTTGATTTGGCTTCAGTTTTTCCATGCCATTTTATTAAATCTGTTGCTTTACTTTGGACAAGCAAATGAAAATTTTTATTATCATTTGAAACTATAGGAATTTGATAATTGAGAAAAGAGGACTTTAACGATTTTGATCTCATTTCACGACGATTCTATTTTGATGTTAGTAGGGCTGTTCTTTTTTTGGACTGTTATTGGCTTTTTAATGTTGTTGTGTTTCTTTATTCACCGAGTTTCATGGAATGATGTTGCTTTACTATGTTTTATCTGTTTACCAAGTTTAATTTCCTTTAAATGAAGTAATTGAAGGTTTACTAGTAAAAATAGATCTAATGGATAAGAATATGTCCTTATGTTTTGTACGTTGTTATAGGTATATATGCAAAGTTTTTTTTATACATTTTTTCCCTTGGTCAAATTTGATTAGCAAAGTTTTCTTGCTTTGGACGGGGCCTCTTAAATAATATGCTCAAAAGCAATTCAATCTTGATAAGGGCCCGAAGCAGTACAATAAGGCTAAACCTTCTCCTTAAATGCGAACCCGTCTTCCCCCACCTTAATTTATTTAATTTCATTCACAATAATCTCAAAGTCATTTAGGAAATAAATCTTTGAATATCCGTAGTTTGCTTTAGGCACGCTTTTAAACTATTACAACTACGGGTACGATTCCCGTGATTTGGATGTGATAATTAGTTTTTTTTAAGTTAGATTAAAATAGCACCTTTAGTTTGACTTTAATATACATAAACTTTTAAAAAAAATTGAGGTGTGCCATGCTTAAAACTCATAATACATGGCCCTCACCAATTTAGATCAAGAGCTAATCCTTTTAGAACATAAGTCGAGGTGCGCCATACGCAAATAAAATCCATAACCTATGGCCCTCATATAAATACAAAATTAGTTTAGAAATGCCTTGAACCTTCGTAGTGTGCTTTAGGCGCTCTAATTAAATAATTGTCATAGCTACAGGTACGGTTCCCATTATATAGTTGTGACGCCTAATTACTAAAATCCGGGGGTACATTTATGTGACCCGGCCACAATTTAATCTTTAAAAATTAAACATGTTGTAGATCGTGGGTACGATTCCCGTGACATGATTCGCAATATGTAACAATAATTGAATAAAAACGGTTCTTAAAAAAGAGTTTTAAAATCCACATAGGTTTCAAAGATGTTTAAAAATCAAATAAATAGGCCAATAATAATAGTTGAGCGACCGTGCTAGAACCGCGGAACCCAAAAATGCCTAACACGTTCTCTCGGGTTAACAGAATTCCTTACCTGGATTTCTGTGTTCGCGGACTGTAAAACAGAGTTAATCCTTCCTCGATTCAGGATTTCAAACTGGTGTCTTGGGACACCATAAATTATCCCAAGTGGTGACTCTGAATTTTAAATAAATAATCTTTTTTCGATTGTCACTTAAATTGAAAAAAACTCTCATATACCCCTTTTCGGGGGTAGGAAAAAGGAGGTGTGACAGTTCTGGCGACTCTGCTGGGGACAAGAACCCAGAATCTCTGGCTTAGGGTTCAAGAATTTGATCTTAGAATAATTGTTATATTTGTATTTTATTTATTATCTGGTTTTATTACATGTTTAGGCCTAATGTGCTAAAGGCTACTTTTTACCGCTTTGATACTATTTGAATTGTATATAAACTGCTACGAAACCCTTCCCTTCTCATCTTCGGGGATGTGCACGCTGGCATGACTCATCTTTTGTTACTGTCATACCTTAAATTAGGAAGGGGCTCGGACAAGTTACAAAGCCGAATGGCCTTTTGGTTCCCGGTGTGTAGCTCCCCCGGCTCGAGTTGTCCGCTCGGATACACAAGTCTTGAACAATATACCCAGGTTTTGAACTTAGAATAACTCAGTCTCATGTCGGATCCCTAGTAGGAATGCTTGTTTGCATCATGTGCATTTGACTTTGGGGACTCAACATAGGGGTTGGGTCCGTCTAGGACAGGTGTACCCAAAAAATAAAAGACCAATCTGATGCATCTTATGTGCTACATGTTGTCATTTTCAAGGGTAAAAGAGGTCATTTGGCAGACCAATGATGGTTGAGGGTAAATGAGAAAGAAAAGAGGGTGAGGTGTATAATAAAGCAAGTATGACCCAGTTATGTTTTTCTTTCACATTTCTTTTTAAGAAAAGACCAAAAAAATGAAAATGGGAAAATCCAAAAAGATTTTGCACTTTCCCATTATTTATATTTTTTTCAAAAATATAACAAAAAAAGGAAAAAGAAAATCCAAAAAGAGTTTACATGTCTCATCATTTTTTTTAAAAAAAAAGAGACAAAAGAAATATTTTCTCTAAATTAGTTGTTTTTTTTAATTCTCGTCCTTATCCAATTTGCCCGAACTACGCGAACCTGATTCTCGTCTCACGGGGCGGGATACGTAGGCAACTCACATAGGGTCCGGTCTTCCTAGTGAGTCTTAGATTTTTGACTTCGCGGGGTCTTAGCCAAATCTTGCATTTTTAGCCACATAGGTTAATTTTAGAAAAATAATCACAATCATGTCTCACATGTGTCAAACAGGAAGGGTTATTGTCTCGCATAGCGTTCTAGGTCTTTAACTTTATTTGGTCTTAATTTTATCATACAGGTGTGAGTCTACTTACCGGAGTTTAAACATGACAGACACCCCGGGAGCATCCAGTCAGGATCGCATTTAGGAGTTACAAAAGGAGATTTTTTTTATTTTTTATGTTTTGAGTCTGTTCTTCATTTTATGTCGTCTTTTACTTTATAGTTTTGTACAGTAATATCGAGTCTTTTGTTATTATACTTTCTACTTTATATTTGAAAAGTGTGATGTAACTCAAAAATCCAAAAAAGAGGTTTCGCGTTTTATATTTCTGTTAGAAGTTTTCTTTAGAATACTAATTCTAGAAATTAAAAAAAAAATCTTTTAAGGTGGTTTTCCTTTACTAAATTAATATCTAGAACTCAAAATTAAAATTGTTTTTATATTTCCTTTTAGTACATTAAGACTAAAAATTCAAAAAAAAAAAAAGGAATTTTCTTTTAGTACCTATTTAAAAGTTTTCTTTAAGCGATTAATTCCAAAAATCCAAAAAGATTTTTTTTTGAGGTTCTTCTTTGGGAAATTAATGAAAAATGAATAGAAAAAAATTCTTTTTATTTTTACTATAACTTCAGGACATTGTGCATAGAAGAAAAAAAAACATACTTTATGTTTGGTTTATCTTCAGAGTTTCTCCCTTAGGTAATCAAAACTGAAATCCAAAAATATTTTTTATCTTTTTCATTTCTTAGTTCGAAATCTTTCTTTCAGGATATCAAACGAAAATTCAAAATATTTTTCTTTGGTTCATCCTTTAGATTTCCTTCCTAAAAAAAAGAATCAAAAATATTTTTCTCTTCTAGGGGTTTTTTCTTAATAATTTCTCATCAGAGTATTCATTAAGGTAAAAGAAAAAAAGAAAAAAAATGAGAACGTTAGTGTGTTTACTTTATTCCCGATCTTCCCGAACTACGCAAAGATCTGATTCATGCGGCGTCATGATACGTAGGCAACCTACATAGGGTTCGATCGAATCATTTTTCTTTTTATTAAAAAAAGGGAAAAAGAGGTAAAATTATGGGATGTGAGAAATGAGAGGAAAGAAAAGAGCGATAAACTGGAAAAAAAAGGAAGGAAAATGAGCAAACCAAGAAGTACTAAAAAAGAAAAGAAAGGAGAAAATTGAAATGAACAAAATTGGGATGATGCCAAGTGACCTTGTGACCCTTAAAGTCATTCTAGAATCGTTAATTGTTTCTAGATGCATTGCACGTAATGTGATATTTTTAGCTGTTAAATGCCCTAACGCTAACAGGATGTCCCCATTTTGTTCCTTTTGCTATCTTCATTGGGCAGATTAAGGGTGGTTGGTTTGTGGTTTTTAAGTAACTCATCCATACAACACAAGGTCAAAGAGCAAGGTAGCCATGGCTAACAAAGACGGGGACACAGGGGTTGTTGTTCCATTTAAGGGAATTGTTGAATCAGAATCTGAGTTGAAAGAAGAGGTCTTAAGGTTGAAAAGACATATGGCTAAAATATACCAAGCTTGGATTAGTGGGCATCCTCCACCATCAGTCCCCGATGCCCAACACTATGCTCCAGAACTAATTTTCAAGGTCTCGGGTCCATACTCTCACGCTCCTCATTTTGAGCCTCCCGGTGAGACTGCAAAGCTTGCTAAGACAGTGGAGCAAGATGAGATATCCAGAAAGCTGAAAGAGTATTAAGATGCCAAAGTTTAATTTGTACGATGGGCGGGGAGATCCAGTAGCCCATTTGAGAGGTTACTGTAGTGAAATGAGAAGTGTTGGCGGGAAAGATGAGCTGGTGATGGCGTATTTCAGTGAGAGCCTGATTAGGGTAGCTTTGGAATGGCATACTCGTCAAGATGTCGGTAAGTGGCATACCTGGGATGACATGGCTCAAGATTTTGTGCGGCACTTTCAGTACAATATAGACATTGTCCTAGACAGCTCCTCCCTATCTCAAATGGAAAAGAAACCAAGGAAAGTGTTAGGGAATTTTGGTTCATATGGAATGAACAAGTTGCTCGGGACAGTCCTCCCATTGATAGAAACGATGTTGCTGAACCCCAACGACAGGATCCAGTGGGCATTCATGCTCAATGCTTTCAGCCTCAATATCGACCCCATAGATATCCTCGTGCTCCAAATATTTCTCTCTGATGCTACTTCTCTCCATAAAATCCTCAAAGTCATACCTCACCTTCCCAGTACCCTATCCACAATGCACCACCATATGCTCTACACCCATGAGACCTACGATGGCATGCACCATTTCCGCAAATATCTTACCCGCCTCCTTAAGCATATCAACCACCTACCTGCAAAAGGTTTCAACCAAGGCCAGAGTATAAAATGAGAAGGCAACAACAAAGAAAAAAGTCTTTCACTCCTATTGGAGAATCATATACCAGTCTGTTCCAAAGGTTGAGACAATTGGACATGTTGAAGCCGATTCAGATAAAAATGCCAAACCCTCTTCCAAAGAATTTTGATTTTTCTTAAAGGTGCGCATATTGCTCTAATGCCCCGGGGCATGACATAGAAAAGTGTTGGCATCTGAAATGAGCAGTCCAGAAGCTTATTGATGCAGGTGACATTACCGTGCAAAATCCAAATGTAGCAGATACTAGCCAAAGTCCATTGCCTGTTCATAATGATACGCATATGGTGGACATGTTTTATGTGGAAAAGGAATATGAGAACTCTTCTGAGATTCTCGAAGGGCCACTTGCCGCAAAGCTTTCAGCGTTATCACTCTTGATTCCTGAGGTTGATCCTAAGAACGAGCCGGCCAAAGAGACCCAAAAGTAATTTTCTAAGGACAATGCGATGAAAACTTGTGAAGGTTCTAGTAATGTTGATGCGAAACCCAGTGACTAGGATGTCGAGCTTGGTAATTGGAAAGACGTTCCTTTCTTGGCTAGCCAGGGAGAAGTCTTGGTGGTTCATTTTGGTGTCATTTCTGTTGTCCGGATTATTTCAGGGTTGTAATTCGGATATTGTCTTGTGACTCAAACCCTTCTATCCTTTTATTTTGCCTAGTTCCTTTGGTCGTAGTAACTCATTTAGTGTTATCTAGGTTTGTTCAAGGGTTGTACCCTAGTTTATTTTGCTTGTTTTGTTGTTCAAACCCGTTCACCGTCTGTCTAATGCAATTTTCTATTTTCTATTATTTCTAGTCATTTTTGTTTAGTTCTCTTCTCCTTTTATAGTTTTTTCATGCAGGTTCTAGTGACATGACATGCACGCACAATTCTAGGCCTGGTATTAAAAGTTAGTTTAGCCACGAAGCAATGAAGAAATTTTGAAGATGATAGGGACACTTGAGGGAAATAAGTACAGATTTGGACATTTCGAGATCATTTGAAGCCTGAACCATGTGAAACTAGGGCAGAAAAGTTGGTAAGTTAACAGGGTGACAAGAATTCGTTAAATGAGAGTGCATCCCGGACAATTTGAAGCAAACAACTTTGAGTTCAAGTACATCTCAAGTTACAAGATAAAGTCAAGAAAGTTTTCTCTGAATTAATAGAGGATATCCATTGTGAAGAGGGAATCACCCAACGAGGGTTCTGTACTTGACAAGGCGCTAAGGAAAAGTGGAAGGCATATCAATGATATCAATGTCGAAGCTTCAAAATAAATAGTATGCATGATCTTCAATTTTCATCCTCAAGTTGCATGTGTCATACTTGGTGTTCTTAGAGATTGGGAGACCCTTTTTCAACTATCCAAACACTTTATACCCTTTGGTACCCCTTTTGAGCCTGTACTGATTTCTTTGACCCCTCTCTTTTGGAATCAAGTTAAAGTCATACGGGAAAAAAAATTCCTCATAGGTTTATTTTAGAAAAGTTCGTTCCAAAAGAAAAATTCAAAAAAAAAGAAGAAAGAGAAAAATAGAGATAAATAAAAAGAAAGAAAAAAGACAAGAAAAAAAACAAAAAAAAAAACAAAGAAAAAAGAGAAAAAAGAAAAAGAAAAAAGAAAAGAAAATAGTACCAAAAAGTAGTCTTGTGAACTACGTTTGACCTGATTCTTGTCACCACAAGATACGTAGGCAGCCTTACTGTTCGGTCATACCAAATAAATATTTTCTAATCCCACGAAGTCGAAAGTGGGGCAGTCTTTCTTAGTAACTCCATCAAAAGAAAAGAAAAAAAAAAGAATCAAATTCCCTTATTTTAGAAATTGTGGCAAAGTTTTTAGAATGGGTTCCAAAAGTTGTAAATAAATTAACCCCTTTGTCTTAGTTATTTTGAGCCTTTATGATATCCTTTCTTTCTACCCCTGTCCAAAAGCCACATTACAATCCAAAAAAGACCTCCCAGATAATCTTTGAGAGTGCTGAGTTTAGACATGCCAAGAGTATATGATGTTTTACCATGGTTAATGCCATATGCAGAATCCGAGGAAATAATAAGAAAAGAACAAAATGAGAGAGTTTTATCGGTGAAAACCTTCACAGGCACCATAAGGCGATGGTGAGTTGAGAGAAAAAACAAAATGAGAGAGGCTTGATGGTGAAAACCCTTCGGGCACTACAAATCTAATAAGGATTGTGAATCAGATTGGATAATCGGAGCATTGAAGCCCAGTTTCACAGTTTAGGGGTATAACAAGAGTTGAACATCAGACTTGCTTGACAGATTAGGCCACAGGTGCATGTCATGGTCATTAGAGTTGGTATCCACATCTGATAAGTTTCTACTTTGTAGTTTTCTTGCTAGGAATCATCTCTTTCCATTGTCCTTTACTCTATTTTTTTTACTTCCTCTTCTTGAGTCTGTTTGGTCAGAACAAGTGAGAAATGATTTCAAAATTTGCCACCAGCTTTCCAATTGCACAAAACGGGATCTGGCTAGCACATCAAAGTGGCGTAAGTCAGGAAAGAACTGCGTGCGCACTGAGTTGGTAACAATCAACGTGCTTTAGGATTCATGTGAAATACAAAGGTTTAGTATATGTCAATTCATGAACAATGCAACAGATAGAGAATGTTGGGTGAACATATCAAAGGTGTTTTTTGTGATAAGGTTGACAGAGAAAGTGGTTAACCAATGACAAGCAAGGTCCTCCAAACGAAAATCAAAGTTATCAGGGCAAGTGAAGGAGCAATAGACCTCAAGGCCAAGGCTAGTGGCATACGTTAGGGAAAAATAGTACACACACTGAGTTGGTAACAATCAACATACTTTGGGATTCATGTGGAATATAAAGGTTCAGTAAACGTCAATTCATGAGCAAAATGCAACAGATAGAGGATGTTGGGTTTGAACAGATCAGAGATATTTTCTGTGAAAAGGTGGCAGATAAAGTGGATAATCAATAAACAAGCAAGGTCTTTCGAGTTGAAATCAAAGTTATCATGGGAAGTGAAGGAGCAATCGCCCTCAAAGTCAAGGCCACAAACCAACTACCATATTTATAAACTCACAAGTTTTCTTTGTTTGAAACAAGGACGAAAATTGTGTCCAAATCAAAGCTTGAAAGTTTGAAGTTTTTTCAAGTGTCGTGCCCAAATTTTGTCAGCACAAAGGCGGTTTGAGAAGGGGAAAGAAAAATTTGTCCGATCTGCAGGAACCCTCCATGAGGAAAAGCATGGTTCAGGGGCAAGGAATTTAGTTCATTTTGCAGAGATCCTCCAGGAAGAAAGCATGGCTCAGGCGCCCACCTAAAGAGCAAGGGAGAGCAGTTCAAGTATTGGTAATCAGGAGCCCACCTGGAGAACAAAGGGAAAGCAATGCAAGTATTGGTAATCAGGAACCCACCTGGAGAACAAAGGGAAAGCAGTTCAAGTGTTGGAAATCATGCGCCCACCTAGAGAAAAAGGGAAAGCAGTTCAAGTGTTGGAAATCAAGAGCCCACCTGGAGAACAAAGGGAAAAACAATTCAAGTGTTGGTAATCAGGAGCCCACCTGGAGAACAAAGGGAGAGCAAGTCAAGTGTTGGAAATCAGGAGTCCACCTGGAGAACAAAGGGAAAGAAATTCAAGTGTTGGTAATCAGGAGCTCACATGGAGAACAAAGGAAAAGCAAGTCAAGTGTTGGAAATCAGGAGCTCACCTGGAGAACAAAGGGAAAGCAGTTCAAGTGTTGGAAATCAGGTGCCCACCTGAAGAACAAAGGGAGAGCAAGTCAAGTGTTTGAAATCAGGAGCCCACCTGGAGAACAAAGGGAAAACAGTTCAAGTGTTGGAAATTAGGAGCCCACCTGGAGAACAAAGGGAAAGCAATTTAAGTGTTGGTAATCAGGAGCCCACCTGGAGAACAAAGGGAAAAGCAGTTCAAGTGTTGGAAATCAGGAGCCCACCTGGAGAACAAAGGGAAAGCAGTTCAAGTGTTGGAAATCAGGAGCCCACCTGAAGAACAAAGGGAAAGCAGTTCAAGTGTTGGAAATCAAGAGCCCACCTGGAGAACAAAGGGAAAGCAGTTCAAGTTCAGTAATCAGAAGCCCACCTGGAGAACAAAGGAAAAATGAGTCAAGGGAAAAGCAGTACAAGTGTTGGAAATCAGGAGCCCACCTTGAGAACAAAGGGAAAGTAGCAACGTTCAAGGGAAGATGGTTCATGTTCAGCAATCAGGAACCTACCTGGAGAACAAAGGGAAAACGAGTCAAGGGAAAAATAGTACGAGTGTTGGAAATAAGGAGCCCACCTGGAGTACAAAGGGAAAGCAGCAATGTTCAAAGGGAGACGGTTCAAGTTCAGCAATCAGGAGCCCACCTGGAGAACAAAGGGAAAATGAGTCAAGTTTCGACGGAAAAGCAGTACAATTGTTGGAAATCAGGTGCCCACCTGGAGAACAAAGGGAAGTAGTTCAATTTTTTAGGAAAAACAATTAAAGTTTTGGCAATCAGGCGCCCACCTGGAGAGCAAGGGAATACAGTTAAAGTTTTGGCAATCAGGTGCCCACCTGGAAAGCAAGGGAATACAGTTCAAGTTTTGGCAATCAGGCACCCACCTGGAGAATAAGGAAAGTAGTTCAAGTTTTAAAGGAAGATAGCACATGTTTCAAGGGAAAGCAGTTTAAGGTAACAAAGGGAGTACAATTCAAGTATTGGTAATCAGGAGCCCACCTGGAGAGCAAGGGAATACAGTTCAAATGTTGGCAATCAGGCGCCACATGGAGAATAAGAGAATTCACTTCAGAATGCAATTCAAGTCAGCAACAAAAGAAGCTCGTGGCAAGAATGTGAGTCAACAATCCAAGATGATCAACCGAAGTTAGTCACAATCCAAAGAAAAAGGAAAAAGAAGAAAAAGGGAAGTGAATCCAAATGCAGAAGCAGATGAAAGATGTGAACTGCTCAAGTCATGGTTGAAGTCACAAGCACTACATGTATGGTTTTGATCCGAAAAGCTGAAGAAGAATGAACTAACACATGCAACTAGCAAGCGTCAAGGTTCAAATCCAAAGTCTGCATGAAGAACCATTCAAGACTTAAGATCAAGTTTCAGAAGACTTATAGATAGGAATCTTGTAACTCATAGTTGACAGGCTTAGTTAGTTTTTTTCAATTTTTGATTTTGATGTAATAACAGGACTGCGGACCAGAATCTCGATGGAATGGCACCTCGACCGGCTCTCCACCTCGGTATACTCCATCATCTCACTCACTTCTGAACTACACATGGCTTGATTCCTTTATAGCCAAGGATATGTAGGCAGCTCAGATACCAAGGCTCGGTCACATTCTCCTTCCTCTTAGTTTTTGGTTAAATAAAGGTCGGGTCAAAAAACCTATCTAGTCGTTCTTTCTCTGAAAACTCTTCGCGTTTCCAGTCAAAAAGGGGCAGTTGTAGACATGTGATTTTTGACCCTCCCCAAGATTTTTCATATTTTAGCACGTAAATATTTAATTTAGACCTAATATCGTTATTTCAACTAATTTTGACTCTTTTACTTTATTTTATTACAAGAAAATAAAAATTACAAAAAAATAATTTCATTAATGTTTTGTAGTCATTTTTAATCATGAAAAATACCAAAAATAATTTTGTTTTGACCGTCAGTTTTATTTTAATAGTTATTTTACTTAAGTAGGACTAATTAATAAATGAGATCGTATTTTAGTCTCGTTCGCGGGGAAAGAATAAAATTCGGGCTCAAACGACCCATTTTTAGACCTAATTTTCGGACCTAGCCCATAATTCCTATGCCCATACCCCTTAACCTAAAAAAACCTACAAATACCTAAACCCCTAGGACCTAAAATCGGACCCTGGACACATTTATAAATCAGCCGTTTGAGACTCTAGACTAACGCCTAAGGGCTGAAGAAGACACAACCAATAATGCCTAAGACCTAAAAACCTAAGACAATGAAGAAGAAACCGTTGCCCAGCCTTCATCTCCTTCATACACATCAGATCCCTACCTAAAATCAGTCACAGTACAAAAAGGAGAACTCTCATCTCTTGAAAAGAACGAGGCCTCATCCCTAATCCTCTAATCTTATTCTTCTCCAAACAGATAGCCACAAAAGGTTACTGTGAAATAATCATATTCTCTTTGAATTTCTTTTTTTGTATAGCTATGTAAACTTACCACAGCAACATCATCTTCCCCGTTGAGCATCACTTCATTTTTTCCTTCATTATTAAAGCCATTTGCATCTCTAGAAGTTAAAAATCTCACTGCAGATTCGCTCTCCAAAAGCCACCATCCCTTTCCTTTATTCCATTAACACAACTGAGTTTTTATCATCCTGTTACCACAAGACCCAGCAGGAAACAAAAAAAAGGAAATTCTTGATCAGGGTCTGAAGTTCCGTCTGAGGTCTCAGTGCGATTCATGTGTGCCAATTTTACTTCACATCGAAGGTCCTTGTGATTTTTCCCTTTGTAAGTTGTCGAAGCTCTAATTGGAGTTGTCTTGCTGCGATTGTTGTTTGTTATGGATGAAAATTGTTGCTGAACTTCGTGTTGCTTTTCCTTCGTTTCTTTCAAAATACAAGGTAGGTGCACTTCTAATTATCTGATTGTTGCTAGTTTCGAATGAATAAAATACTGATTTGATTTGGCTCCAGTTTTTCCATGCCATTTTGTTCAATCTGTTGATTTGCTTTGGACAAGCAAATGAAAATTTTTATTATCATTTGAAACTATAGGAATTTGATAATTGAGAAAAGAGGACTTTAACGATTTTGATATCATTTCACGACGATTCTATTTTGATGTTAGTAGGCCTGTTCTTTTTTTGGACTGTTATTGGCTCTTTAATGTTGTTGTGTTTCTTTTTTCACCGAGTTTCATGGAATGATGTTGCTTTACTATGTTTTATCTGTTTACCAAGTTTAATTTCCTTTAAATGAAGTAATTGAAGGTTTACTAGTAAAAATAGGTCTAATGGATAAGAATATATCCTTATGTTCTGTACGTTGTTATAGGTATATATGCAAAGTTTTTTTTTATACATTTTGTCCCTTGGTCAAATTTGATTAGCAAGATTTGCTTGCTTTGGACGGGGCCTCTTAAATAATATGCTCAAAAGCAATTCAATCTCGATAAGGGCCCGAAGCAGTACAATAGGGCTAAACCGTCTCCTTAAATGCGAACCCGCCTTCCCCCACCTTAATTTATTTAATTTGATTCACAATAATCTCAAAGTCGTTTAGGAAATAAATCTTTGAATATCCGTAGTTTGCTTTAGGCATGCTTTTAAACTATTACAACTACGGGTACGATTCCCGTGACTTGGTTGTGATAATTAGTTTTTTTTAAGTTAGATTAAAATAGCACCTTTAGTTTGCCTTTAATATACATAAACTTTTTAAAAAAAATTGAGGTGTGCCATGCTTAAAACTCATAATACATGGCCCTCACCAATTTAAATCAAGAGCTAATCCTTTTAGAAAATAAGTCGAGGTGCGCCATACGCAAATAAAATCCATAACCTATGGCCCTCATATAAATACAAAATTAGTTTAGAAATGCCTTGAACCTTCGTAGTTTGCTTTAGGCGCGCTAATTAAATAATTGTCATAGCTACGGGTATGGTTCCCGTGACGTAGTTGTGACGCCTAATTACTAAAATCCGGGGGTACATTTATGTGACCTGACCACAATTTAATCTTTAAAAATTAAACATATTGTAGATCGTGGGTACGGTTCCCATGATATGATTTGCAATATGTAACAATATTGAATAAATGCGGTTCTTAAAAAAGAGTTTTAAAATGCACATAGGTTTCAAAGATGTTTTAAAATCAAATAAATAGGCCAATAATAACAGTTGAGTGACCGTGCTAGAACCACAGAACCCGGGAATGCCTAACACCTTCTCCCGGGTTAACAGAATTCCTTACCCGGATTTCTGTGTTCGCGGACTGTAAAACAGAGTCAATCCTTCCACGATTCGGGAATTTAAATCGGTGACTTGGGACACCATAAATTATCCCAAGTGGCGACTTTGAATTTTAAATAAAATAATCCCGTTTCGATTGTCACTTAAATTGGAAAAAACTCTCATACACCCCTTTTCGGGGGTAGAAAAAATGAGGTGTCACAGTGCCCGACCCCACGCTTGTCATCTAGCGTGTGTGTCACCTCAATATAGCACCACGATGGGCAATCCGGGGTTTCATACCCTCAGAAAAATATTTAAATCATTACTCACCTCAATCCGGCCCAAACTCTAGCTCGCGATGCCTTTTCCCCACGATTCAGCCTCAACTCACGTCAAAATCCAAAATCAGAATCACGACGTTAAAATATGCTAAGAGAACGAAGCTCATGCAAAAATAATCAATTTACAACACAAATCCCAAAATTATCAAAACTCGACCTCCGGGCCCATGTCTTGGAATTCGATAAAATTCACATAAATAGATTCCTTAACTCCCCACGAGTTCATACATATCAAAAGTCCCGAAATCCTACCACAAATGGCCCCTCAAATCCTCAAGTCTAGGTCTCCAATACCAAGCCCTAGTTTCCTAATTTTAACCCTTAATTTTCATTAATTACAGTCCTAGTCTGTGAAATAATACCATAGGATCGATTATTAGACTCAAAAATCTTACCTCTAGATGATATCCCTTGATTCCCTCTTCAAAATCTCCCAAAAAGCTCCAAAACCGACTTGAAATGGTGAAGAACAACTCAAAAATCGCGAAGGATTTCTTTTATACCTTCTAGCCCAGGGATTCCGCACCTGCGACCAATTCCCTGCTTCTGCAGTACCGCTTTTGCAGTCAATGAACCGCTTCTGCGGTTTTTCACTTAAGCCCCAGACGTCGCATCTGCGATGCACTGCCCGCACATGCGCCATCGCAGGTGCAGCTCCTCAGCCGCTTCTACGGCTCCAGCCTTCCTAGGCTCTTTCCACTTCTGCGACTCCTAATTCATTTCTGCAAGACCGCACCTGTAGTCCCCTAGCTGTAGGTGCAGTTATGACAGCAATGGGAAAACTTCAGCTGCCACAACCCAACTCTAATCTTCCGCCAACCATCCGAAATCACCCCGAGGCCCCCGGGACCTCAACAAAAAGCACAAACACCTCATATACCACCATTCAAACTTATATCAATCTTCAAAACACCTCAAACAACATCGAATCAACCAAAACACTTCAGATTCAAGCCTAAGTTTCCAAAATCTTCCGAATTACGCTTTTGATCAAAAAGTATACCAAACCACGTCCGAATGGCCTGAAATTTCGTACACACATCCCAAATAACACAATGGAACTACTGAAACTCCCGAAATTCCATTCTGACCCCTCTATCAAAATCTCACCTATCAACCGAAAAACGCCAAAATTTCAATTTCGCCAATTCAAGCCTAAATCTACTCTGGACCTCCAAAACACATTCTGATCACGCTCTTAAGTCTCAAATCACCCCCCGAAGCTATCACAACCATCTGAACTCACACTCGAGCCCTCTAACACATAAGTCAACATTCGGTTGACTTTTCCAACTTAAGCTTCCTCAAAAGAGACTAAGTGCCTCAAACCTCACCAAAACCTCCCTGAACCCGAGTCAACCAACCCTATCACACATAGAACTGATAAACAAAGCAATAAGAAGCAGAAATTAGGAAAACGAAGTGGTAACTCATGAGACGATCGGCCGGGTCATCACAGTATGTATATAAATATTGAATGCAGTCTGAATTTTAATATTCAGTGTTTTGACTTATTATGATCTATTTAATGTTTTTATATCAACTCTACGACGACTTTATGCAATTTGTCGTATTACTTGTTACAATTTTCTTTTAGTGATAAGACATTAATTTAAAGAATGCAATATATGTACTTTTTGTTAGAAGGAAATTAATTCCGGTTTCTGGGCAAAATAAGAGATGGATATTTGTTTTATTTTTCGAATAACTCTTGAGTTATTGAGCTTGATAAATATTTTATCTCTTGTGGTACATGAATGCATGACATTGTTGTTGTATATTAATGTCTCTCCTAAACAGAACAATATTAGTCTACCTCATAAGAGAATATGTTCTTTAAAATTGAGTAAAACTTATCTGTGCACTTTTGTCTAAGTCATATTAATCTGGTTAAGATTTCAAGTTGGTCAAGGATAGACCTTAAGGTTCATTGAAAGTAGAGGCACTATCAACTTGTAGATCCCGTTTGGAAGGAAATTTGACTAAAGGTTATTTCCCTTCAAAAGGAAATAAAGCTAGTGATAAGCTAGAATGAGTCCCTTCTGATTTGTATGGTTAAATGAATATATTGGTAAGAGACAGTTTTGAGTATTTTTGTGACATTCATAAATGATTACTCAAAATATTAATGTATTTATCTGATGCACCGTAAGTCTTAATGAATTAAGTAATTCAAGATTTTAAGACTTGAAATGGAGAAGCACCAAGAAAATATATTAAGTTACTGCAATTTGATTGTAGTGGCGAGTACCTCTCTAAAGAGTTCTTTTGTTACTTATCAGAATAAAGGATTACATCTCAATTGACTACACCGTAAACTCTATAATAAAGTGGTGTAGTAGAAAGAAGAAATAAGTCTCTTTTGGACATGGATAGATTAATGACGTATTATTCAGATTTGCCTTATTTGTTTTTGGAATATTTCTTGAAAACCGCAAATTACATTCTGAATTTAGTTCATTCTAAGTTAGTACCTGGGACATCTATAGAACATTGGATTGAATGTAAGCTCAGTCTGTGGCATGTTCAGATATAGGATTGCCCCGCATATGTGCTGAAAGAGAAAGCGGATATGTAAGTTGGAACTAAGAATGGATAGGTGCATATTTATTGAATATCCAAGAAAACGATTAGAGTTTTATTTTATTGTCCTAAAGAAAATAAGGCAATTGTTAAAACAAATGCATTTTTCTAGATAAGGACTGTTTAATAAAACATGTTCCTAGAAGTAACTATTTTTACAGGAACTGGGCAAAGAAATAACTAGATGTTCAAGAACATCAAAACCCACACGTCGGAATTGACGTTCCATTGCATTTAAGTAGTGGGAGAACGTTAATAGACATAATATGCCTTTATCGAGTGGGAGTGATGTTTGAACATTGAACACTATAGTAAGAAGTCACTAATATTTCAATGTCGTGAGGTAACGAAGGTAATATTAGTGGTACTTCGTCTTAGTGGGAGAAAGCTAAAGAAAATTATAGTTCGGTGTTCATTCTTGGGATAGTTTCGGTAACAGGATCTCTGAAGAGTTTAATACCAAACTAGATAATTACGACAAAGTACTACTGGACAAATATTGCATCAGATATAACTTGGCAAGATTCTTTAACAAAACCTTATTTGGTGAAGACTTTTAATAGTCATGTAAAAGAATGCCTGAGAAAGTTGTAGATGCATGGTTATGAGTCTAAGTGGGAGATTATTGGGGCATATACTATTAATCATGCATTTGGATATAGTGTAGTCTAATAATTGTCATTGTTAAAAGTCTAAGTGGGAGATTGTTGGGATATATACTATTAACCATGGGTTTGGTTTAGATATAGTAGTTATTATGAAACAATTGTTTATTCAATTTTAATAAAGTTTTAAATATATCATATATTAGTTTGTGTCATTTGCTTATATAGTAGATGATTTAGTATATAGAGTTTAACTTATACACAGAAGATTAAATAATCGGTTCTTATAAGTATAAAGTTTGAGTTCACAATCTAATGATGGAATTGGACAAACCATCAGGAATGATTGTAGCACAAGATCAAATATAATTTATCTTGATTATGGGAATGGTTTAATTCCAACTTCTTGTACTAGTATATTTTGTATGTATTGAACGAACCAAGTAGAGATAAGTATTTTATACTGACTTAATAAAATAAAATCTCTAGCCATTAAATATACTTACACTCTTAATCTTGATATAATTATTATTAGCTGTGTACATTATTATTATTTTGATTTATTAAAAGGCGAGATTCTTTCATGGGTCAATATGCCTGGTAAATTGGATAATAATAATGTACATTGGCGAAATAATAGTTAGTTGATGGAATCCATGTCTCGGTTTAGAGATTGATGATACACCTTTATGAAAGCTTATAAGTTTTCATGTGTAAACCCAGCTGGTGGATTTTGTATCTGATACATGAATTAAGTTAAGCGAAAGTCTAAAGGAAATAATCAATAAATTAAATCGTCAGTAATTTAATTTAATTGATTAGTATCTGAATCTTAACATAGGGAGTTAAATAAGATTTAATGGATAAATTTCGAAATTGAATAAGGAGTGCAATTACGGATTTTTAGTGGAATAATTCGTACTTAATTATGGTGGATATTAATTTCGAAAATTAGAAATTAATTTCATAATTGGAGCCTTGTTAATTAAATTTTGTGGTCCTTATTGTGCCTAAATAATCGGAAATAAAGGAATCCTTTTTCTGGTGGAAAAGGAAACACAACAGGTTTTGAAAAAGGGTTTTAACCGTTAAAACTTATGCTATAAATATATAAAGTTTTTCACCTAGAGGAAAGAGAACAAGAGTGGCCGAATTTTTCAGCCTTTTTCCTAAAAAAATTTGCCCACACGAAATTACTATTTTCGGGTATTATTTGGGTAACACAGTAGAATACCATGGAACGTTCGGAGATTGTCATCGTGTGGGTGATGGAGATTTCATCGAATTGCTGTGGAATTGGAGTCTCACGAGATAGATGAGCTTTGTTCACGCTTCAAGAAATAACCTGTGAAATTCCATTTATACTAGTTATTTAGATTACATGTAATTTGGATACTGGGATTGCTTCCGCTGCATATAATAATTCATCCATCCTTCAAGTCTAACCTTTAATTTTCAATTGTAACCATTTGAAATTATGAAAAATAGAGTTATTCAATAAATTATTATGTATGCTTATAATATGGATCTTCCTCCCATGAGTTTTAGTTGTTGACTATAAATTTTTTATATATAATAATAAGGGTATGCATTACCTCAATTAGCCCAAATAAATATTCTAAAATAGCCTTTCGTCTAAAAATGATCTTCGTAATATTCACTTTCTTTATCTATATCGAATTTAATTAAGATATGCGAATATTTTTGTATAGTCTATTCAGTTCTCCAATTGAGTTTTTAATAATAATAAGTTTTTTCCATGATGAATGACAATTGTGTCCGCTAACATGATAACAGTACTAAGTTTCATAGGGTCCTCAATCGAAATAGATAATTATATGTCCTTCTGATCAATTTCTATCGCGTCAACTTATTGTAAGTGTAAGGTTTTTTTTTTTCAATTGGACAATTTTGTTAGTAAATATTTTATTTTTCTATCTCTAGTTAATTTAAAAAAAAATCATTTTAATTTTATTATTGTACCGCGATAAATTATAAATAGGAAGTATTACTTTTTCAAAGAGTTGATTGCGGTGCAACAGTTTGAGGAACATTCTACATCACTACTGCGAAAGCTACGATATTTCCATGCCTTCCAAAAAGAACTCCTGAAACTTCTGGAACATTCATTTCAGTTTCTCTCCCAAATACATAAATAGCAGAAAACCTCCCCGCTTCTTTCATCGTAAAACACTACTATATCTCTTTAGCTATCAAAAGAATCTCAACAAAGTTAACAAATGGAAAGCCCATTCTATGGAAGCTATTGGTCCCAGCCGACTCGTCCTCGCTATTCCTCAAACATGAGAGGAATACCTGTGCGGCCGATACATCAAAATGCTATCGGTATTAAACCGGCAGTTCAGATTCCGGTCCATTTCGTCGGTTCGGATCCTGAGCGGTCCGTTTCAGCCTTGAAGACTCAGAAACCTAAGCCGGACCCATCCGTATTCTCCTTAAGGATTCAGACGGTATTCAGAGGCTTTTTAGTGAGAAAAAACGTGAAGAAAATCATATCAATACGAAAAGAGGTTGACGAAATTGAGCGCAAGATTTTGTGCGGCGAAATGGCGGAGTTGATTCAGAGAGACGAAAGGGAGAGGTTGCGGGTTAATGAGACGCTGATGTCTCTGCTTTTGAAATTGGATTCCGTTCGTGGGGTTGATTCCGGTGTTAGGGACTGCAGAAAGGCTGTGATTAAAAAGGTAATCTCTTTGCAAGAGAAAATTGACTTTATTGTTTCAGCATGTAATCAAATTGCAGTCAAAGAGGAGAATATATACAATGATTCCGATGAAGTCCCTAAATTGGTCAATCAGACCGAATACATCCCCCATTCCACAGGAAATCAGAACGAAAATGAAAATTCGACATATCAGAGTGAAGTTTCTGATCTATTGGAGCAGAGTGTGGAAGCAAAAAATCAAGCAGCATTGAATTGTACGAAGAAAGACGAGAAAACACAAGTAGAGGGCGAATTCGATGCAGCGCCATCAATTGAGAAGTCTGATGAGTTGCCGGAGTTAAGTGTGGAGAGAATTGAAAGAATTGATGAGGAGGAGAATGAAGCAGGGTTACACGGGGAAGATGAGAGTAGAAAAAACAGAGAGTTGATGGAGAAAATGGTGGAAAATAATGAGAAGATGATGAGAATGATGAATGAGATGTGCCAGAGAAACGAAATGCAAACGCTGATGCTGAATTCGCTGGCGCAGAGGGTGGCGCAATTAGAGAAAGCTTTCCTATGTGATAGGTTGAAGGCAAAACCAAAGAAAAAGAGGCATGGTGCTTAAAAACTGCTCCAATCTTGTTTGAGAGTGTTTACAATGACTCTGTATTTCTAACGAGCAGTTAATTGTTTTTGTTTTTCTTCGTCTTCTCAGACCCATTCATATTTTAGTTATTTTAGGACGTGTACTTGCATAAAACACAGATATTGGAATGTATAGATTATTACCGTAATTCATTGTATTATGCTGGACTTTCGCCTTGTGATTCTTTGGTTTAGTTACTCGAACTAAAATGGTAATTTTCCCGTAGCACTAAAACGTCATCATCGTATGTGTCATTCTTATTCGGCTTATCCTCTTATGAGGTTAGCTACATCTCTCTTATATGTATGGGAGGCATGGAAGTTGTGACTTGAACCTCTCTTGGACCAAAAATCATATTTATTTATTTTCTTAGATTTTTGAATTTTTTTAGTAGAATATTTGTTTTGCTTTAACAAGCCCGAAAGTTATGTCTCTTCATATCAATTAATGAAAGAAATAGTAAATTTAATAGCTGTTACCATTAACAAATACAATTGTGCACTAATTATTATTTTAGTAAAGATTACACACTAGTCTGATCGAAAAATACAGGGACCGTTGTATCCATATCACGCTGTAACGGCATGCATCTCGATCACGGTCGATGTCATGTATTTAAAACGTCTGAGAGGCGAATTAAATATTACGATATTTTAAGGGTTCAGCCCCGTAATATAGTCGAATGGCTTAAAGCCCCGTAATATAGTCGAATGGCTTAAGTGCTACGATTAATGACCATTGGGTAAGGGAGAAGACCTAGTATATAAACTAAGTGAGAAGAAGAAGCAAGGGGGGCGGAAAAAAATCAAAAGACACATGTTTCCTGAAAAGAAGAGAAATCTTCATCTCTCTCCACCATGAAGAAGAAAGAAGGAAGGAAGTTCAGATCCTCAATATAAATTGTTAATATAATCATATCAAATGTAAGGTGTTCTACCTTGCAAAATATCGGTGACTTTTTTACATCTTCTTAATTTGCTTGATATTATGAAAATTACCATCCTCCTCTTATACGATGGGATTCGATCACTGTTATAGCTAAATCTTATGTGTGATATGCTTACTTACTCTCGTCTTATATCTGCGGTCTAGAATAAATTATCGTTGGTTATGATTTGCCCAAAGTCTTCTTATTTAATTAGTTTAACAAAAAGTTCAACATTTTTTGTTCAAACACAGGTTTCCAACAATGACTCTCTCTTTCTCTCTCTTTACAAAAGGTATGTGTGTCATATCATATGCACCCATATTATCCATTAAAAATGGGTTAGATAATAAACTTTTTAAAAATGGGTCAAATATGGATAAGAACCAAAAATCCATTTAGAAAAGAAATAATCAATGGATAACTAATGATTTTAACTTTTACATTTGTAAAGCCTTAAATTGGGGATTCCTCAAGTTTGAGAAACTAGGAATTCTCTCAAAAGTGATCATATTCAAGAAGTCATGGATAATATGGATATCTATATTATCTGTCAGTCAACTTATTTTTTATTCATATTAAATATGGTTCGGGTCGAATATTTTATCCATTTTTACATTGCCCGTTTTAACCCAATCCATATTTGACCCAACCTGCCTGTTTGTCACCCCTAGGTGCTATTTTTACTACAGGAAGAAATTCAAAAATAGCCAGAATCACAAGTGGTCATTCAAAAATAGCCACAGTTTCAAAAGCAATCGAAAATTAGCCACTTTTAGTGTAAAGATAAATCTGAACGAAAATACTGTTCAAAATTCGAAAAAATACTCCAGTATAATATACCGGTCCAGCGTAATATACTGGAGATTGGAGCATCGGTGATCCAATCTCCAATATATTATATTGGAACTTTCCGCGTGTTGGAGTTCCAACATAATATGCTGGAAGTTTATACACAAGTGCACCGATCTCCAGTATATTATGCTGGAACTTTCTGTGTTGCAGCAAAATAATGACTATTTTTCGATGACTTTACAAATGCTGGCTATTTTTGAATGATCAGTCCGAAAACTGACTAGCCCGTGCTATTTTTATTACATATCTCTATCTATAGTTTGAGTTGCAACCGTCATAGCTATTGGGCTGGCCTTCACGCGATTATGGGCCAAGTCCACGGGATAAGACTAACAGTGGGCGTGGGAGTCCAGCTCCACAAAATCCATCCCCCTTAGTCTCTGGCCTCTACTGATTTTCCCTCCAAAAGCTTGTACTGCAAGGATGGAGCCATGGGAAGCGTTGGATGTAGACGATTCCGACCTCCATTCTCTCCTCCGCCCTTGTAAGCGTCTCCGCCATAACTCTAATCTCTCCACCTCCACTTCAAATTCTCCGCCGCTTCTGCCGCCGTCTTCTCAATCTTCCGAATCCTCACAATCACAAGCTTCTCAACATCAGTTACAGTCGCCGCCTCAACGCCTCATTCCCGGACCGGCAGGTTCCGTACAATATGCAATGATTCAACGAACTTACGATCGTCAATCTCATAGTCTCATGACCTCTCAAGGTGACAATCTGATACCTACGCAAGAGTACATTAGGAGAGCCGTCGAAAATTCTTCCGACTTCGACTATGATTTCAAATCCAATCTATGGCGTCGTGCCCTTAAATCTGTTGGTATGTATATTAGGGATTTGAGCTTTTGTTTATTGGTACTATTATCATTTCGTTTTTTTTTGGTAAATTTTTTCATGGATTAGGTGTACATGTATGTTTATTCAGATACGGAGAACGGAATAATTCCTCGCACGCCTTTGAGCTCTGTCAATAAATGCCTAAAAGCTTCTAGGGTTGATCAGGTATTTTAACTTTTTCCCTACTCCATTCATGGATAAAGGCATCACTAGGAAATGAAGGTAACTGTTCCATTTGACTACGATGTTAAACCATCCAATTATTGGTCTCAATTGGAGGCGGCATATGTTTAATTTTTATATTTTGAAATATATAATTTAGGAGTACTAACTTAGAAAATTTATAGTAAAAGGTAATATGAGCTGTAGTCTTCTATAACTTAAGTATTTAGAAAGATGTATAGAAATGATAGTCAAAGAAAAACTTATCTGATCCTCCAAATAATAATAGTGCCATATCACTTGAGAAAAGAGCGAGTATTAAAAAAATGAAAACAGCAAATGTCTTTTACTGAGAGAAATGGGACCATAGTTGAAGTAGTAGGTCCCGGATTGTACAATTTCTGATAGTCTTTATGAAATTTTAATTCAAGTAATTTTACTCTTCGATGCATACATATATGACCATCTACTTGTCTAACATATTTTTCCTATTGCCTTTCTTAGTAGTAAGAATATATGATGAGATAAAAGCTAATATCCCCATAACGAGTGCAAAAGGCCTTTTGGCTTCTATTAGTCAGTATTGTGACCTCTGTTTTCGTGATAGCCTAATTCATAGCAATTATTGCTTTTGTTAGGTTGTGGCGGTTGTTAAGTCTTGTACACATAATGGTCTTGGCGGTCTGATGGTGACTTTGAAGGTACAGTTCTTTCGAGCACAATGCTGATAACACTGGAAGGAGTTTGCCAAAGTTGCAACTGATTTAATTAGTTCCAAATTTAGGATCCTACAGGTTCAATTGGTGCTAGCATTCATCACAAAGTACTTAGCGAGAGTCAGTATGGAAAGGACATTTGCATTGGCTCAGTTTTGATACTACAAAAGGTATATTACTCGAAGACCCAACCTCTTGGCTCCATTCAAGAATCAAAAACTCAACCTCTTGGTTGGAGGTGTAGGCTCCACTTGTCTTCTCCATGTTAATTTAAAAAGCATATTGAACATAATGTGCGATATATCCACATTTGACTTGAAAACTGTTTACCTAATTTTGGAATTCCAGGTTGCTGTGTTTTGCCCTTCAACTTCAAGTTCATCGTATTATCTTAACATAACACTCGGGAATCTGACAGAGGTGCACATGCTTAGCCTACTATTTTGTAAAAGCAATTCTTACATCATGCATAGCTATCACTAAGACTGCAATCTTTCACGAACAAAAACATATAAATGTGAAATTTGTTTTCATTTGTTTCTTGAAGTTATATGTCTGCAATTAGCTGAACCAGCTTCCCCCCAATCATGTACTGATTTGTAGTTCCATGTCAGAAGTTGTGTTTTAGGGATGAAAAACCAGGTTCCATTGGGAATGCCTTCCATGTGTTCGTAAAGCTCAACTATAAGCACCAGCTATAAATCCTGTATGTTGACACGTAAATGATCATAGGCTTGGTTCATTTCATTTTATGAAACAACAATTGCTAGAGAAAGTGTTATCTATGTGCTTTCATCAGGTCCTCATTTAGGCAAAATTTATTGATCGCCCTCCACCACATATTATATGGATAAGGTTTTGTGTTTCAGTTCAAGTTAAACAAAAAACGGAAACTATATCTTTTCACTGTCAATTGACCTCATTTCTTCTTAATGCAACTTGCATAGTAAATGTAAAAAGTTGGTGGAAGTCGTGCTGAGGACTATCAGATCAATGGTAGTATCACCGGTTATTTGTTCATGATCTCCATACTTCTGTGTGCCTAAATAGTCTGCATAAGCGGTTATGTTACTTTGCCCTGTGATGGACGCGGTTGCCTGAGGCATTATTCTGCCAAATATGAATATCCCCCTTCACCCCGAGTAATAACATTTTCTAGTGTACTCCCTCCCTCCCCCAAAAAAAAAAAAAATCCCTCTTCACTTGCCCTTAAGACTATCAGATGAAGACTTCTGTAAGTTGGTATTCTTTCTCTTGTATTTTCTAATCTGGTATTGTATGGTGAGTACTTAGCAGTTAGCCTCTTATGCACACTCACTAGTTACCACATAAGGTTCATAATCATAATCTTGTATCATGATTGACTTATAAAAAACTTGTGTCATGATTGATAAAGCTTTGAGTACCTATTAAGAGCTTCAAGTTCCATACCTTTAGGTTTTCTGCAAGGAAAGTCCCCCTCCATCAATGCACAGCAAAGCAGCATATGAAGTCAACCATAGTGATCCTGAAATTGGTGAGGGTTGATATTTCTTTTTATTGTACTATGTCATATTAGGAGGATTTTCTTTTGACAGTAGCACTATCAATGGAATATGAGAACGGTTTCTAGTATTTCACCTGGCTAATGATTTTCATATAAACTTAGCAGCTTCAGCCTCTGCTAGAAAAGCTTGTGCACTGCAGAGTATTTCCATCCCAGATAAAGAAACAACTGAAGAAATCATAGATGATAGGACCACAGAATGCATGTCTGCAGGTGGAAGTTTGCATAAGGAGATTCAAATGGACAAGGAAAATCTAGTTCCAAGTAGCTACATTTGCAACAAAATTAGAGCCTTTGAGGAGACATCCATTGTAGACAAAGAATGTCACAATCAGATACAAAGTGCTGCCAAAGAATTTGAAGGAACAGACAGAAACAGAGGGATTCTCCACAAAAACAATAATCAGCAAATGGGAGAGAATTTTCCGGGTTCCCTCTCTCCGGGGAACAAAAGAGCTGGTTCAATAAAGAACCGCTTTGATCCAGAAATTCAGATAGTTGATGAAGTTAAGGATTACAAACAGCCAATTGTGTCGAAGGTGTCACAGCTTCAGTGGACAGATGAACAGCTTGACGAACTGTTTGCCTGCGAGGATGATGAATGTTCTTTACTCTAAAATTTTTTGTTCACTTTGGTTTAGTTTCCAGTTAACGCTGAAAGAAATCCCTTATATTCGTGTAAAGTGTGATCAAATCCTTTCTACTTTGATATCCCCATTCCTGCATCATTTTAATCACCAGTTTTCAAGCTTTCTGGAATGTTTAATAAAGTCCTTTATACTATTTTGACGTCCATATATCATCAGTCTCCATCATAATCATTACTAGTATTATTTCGGTGGTAAATCCGGTCTCAAAGATATTCGACGAAACATTGAATCTAGTAGTGATTTAACTGCTGGGGGAGCTTCAGTGATACAAAAAAGAACCGGCTGCCCAGAATTAGTAAGCTACGGGGTCGTCAATGTTGGTGGTTCACTGTCCTTTATAATAGTGATTAGTTAGCCTACATCAAGCCTTATATAGTGCCAGTCACAAATGCACATCCACACGTTTCTGCAGAGCTTCACAACGGTAAGCATGAAATAAAGCGTGTTTTTCTTTAAGCTGAATAAATGTAGCCTAGAGAGCTCAGCAAGGCTCACGTCCTATAACCATTCATTTTGCAACACCCGACTGAACACTTTTATTTTCTGAAGACCTCGTTCTTCTATCCAAAATCCCAAAAGGTGGATTTTTTCCGGCACATTAAACACAATATATGAACTAGAAGTTCTTCGAATGAGAGGATAACTTATGCTTCCCATGCATAACCCCAGGAGTACCTTTATTAGGACTTCCGCCCTTCAGAATAATATTCATTTCAATATTCATTTCAATAATATAATTTGGTTATGTCAAAAAGATAGCTCGAGAGGTACAATTTGAAAGCAAAATAATCTAAACAAAATTGCACTAGACTCGCAATCGCTAGTATATTATAAACTAAAGCCACCAAACTATGCCGAGATCAAGGGGTTGCTCCTCATCTTCAAATTACTCAGTAAAAGAAAGAATTTCATCGCAAGCCTTCAATTCCTCGTATTTTCAATCTTTCAATTCTTCATATTCCTGCTGAGATCACCCGCTTTGACACAAAGGGTTCAGCAACAAGCAGCTAAAGCCGTTTACCTTCTAAAGACCTATGGAAACAATTTCTTCAGTCTGTCAGCAGACTGAGATGCTCTTTTGTTGGTTGGCTCAAGAACCAGTGCGTATCTGAAATCTGCACAAGGAAACTAGAGAATGTAAGAGAACAATGCAAAGTATATTTCAAAAGTTTTAGGATGGACAGGTCATTTATGAGTTCCGGTCATCAGTTACGCAAGCACCTCGATCTCCAAAGATTGGGTACAATTTCTATGAAACCAACTAAATCTTTTAGCACATGTTTTTCTTCTTCAGTTTCCAACTAAAGTGCATCAAGTATATAGTCCAAGTTGAAGTGGCATTTGACAGTCCATCTTAGAGTACTTCTCTTCACAGCATTCTAAATGTGGAAGCATGTGGCTCAGGTGATTCAACCGTAAAGTTTACTTATGAAGGAATTAACAGCTTAAGTTATTGAGACTCACCTTCAAGTGCCTCTTTACAGTAGCCCAGCATTTCCCGTGCTGTGCCCCTTCTTAAGTAAGCTTTCACATTCTGTGGGGAAAGAAAGAGAAAGAATGCTCTCCTCAGAAAAGCATAAGAAACGTGATCACGATATAAAGCAAATGGAATCACAAGCTTAAAAAGGGAGATATATTTATATGGTACTACCAGCTTTAGCTAGTTGACCCTTTCCTATAAAATGCACACACACAAGTCCACTAATAAACCTCTCAATGCAGTACCCAAACTCTTCCTCTGAAATCCCCCAAAAACCCATAATACATAAGCCAAAAAGCCAACCAGTTATTAACTTTGTCTCTACCTCACAACATCCTTTTCCAGGATCACTAAAGCAACAGAATTTCTAAAAAGAATTATAACACTCAATCACATGATATGCTGAAGAAATAAAGGCCACATAAGAAAACAAATAGAGGTTTACTAGGTTAAAATGGATTAGACTGAAACATATACTAGCTAAACACGCAGGAGTTGGTGAGGTAGGAAAGCGCACCTTCTTATCAAGATCAATAGCTTTACTACTATCTGCTTCAGCCTGGATGAAACTGGATGGAGATTTGAATTAGAGAATAAGCATTTGACAAGCACGGGTATAGAAAAAGGGGGAAATGGATAAAAGAATTACTTTCGCATCTCCAAATAAGCTGCAGCCCTGTTGCTAAAGTATGTGGCAGTATTATCATTGAGTTTGATAGCCTCTGTGTAGAAGCCAATGGCTTTCTGCCACTGTTTATCTTTGTAGGCTTGATTACCCTGTGAAAAAGCCATATAGTATAAGGACCAAATCTTATATTAAGGGAGCTCCCAAATAACCAACAAAATGACAGAACAAAGCAATACTGAAGGTGCATTAGCAGAATAGCCAGCTTGTCACTTTCACTAAACAACTATAACTTTCTCGCTCCTGAGCTCTAGTGCTTTTCCAAATTTTGTCAATCAAGCTCTGACTGCTGGGCTCGGAATTGTTCCAGCTTATATCACAGAACTCTCACTATTAGGCTTATGACTCCATATTATAATTTTTCAAAGCCTGCCAGGGCTGAAGAAACTTGGTCACATCACCTTATTCCTTTCAAGAAATCTGTTAGATAGGATACATAGCACTACTTTGCTAATGTTCCTCTAGTTGAGGTTGGCAATTAAGTGGTAGGATGAACCATGTAACTGACATAGGGTGCTAATGGGACTTTTGATCCGCCTAGAAATGTTTGTCCTGGCGAACAGTTTCAGTTCTGAAATTGAAAGAAAAAAATCTATGGGCATCATGCAAATGCAAATCACTTTCTATAAGTATCAAGCATATTGTACACCATAAAAGGCCTGATGTCTAAAAAGTGGGAGGGTTCAGGACAAATGCAAGAAGCGACAAGCTCCAATAAAAACGTCATACAAAGAACAAGAGAATTGATCCCTGGCACATTTAGTAAGTAGAGCAGATAAAGCCAACCAATGGTTATAGCTAACGACCACTCTACATTTAATAAATTGACAGCAATGTCCCTCTAAAGATCCACAGCAGGTTATCCTTCGTTTACCTTTTCTTTAGCCATTTCAGCAGATGCTTCCTTACTGATGGCATTACCAGATGTTGATGATTTTGTGGCCACTTCTGCCTGTTCCTGGAGTGGCGCATACATGCTCTGAATAGTGTCGAGCAAAAATCGGTCACCCCCCTGCCTCGCCACGAAAGACACAGAAGTTGGGCATTTATCATGAAATCCCATTGGTACGCAGACCTACAGCAGGGAAGCACATAGCATTAGATAAGTCTGATTCAACACTCAACTGTACCCAAGGCCAATTTAAATTTGTGGGTTTGGGGTACAGAAGCACAAGAGAGAAAGCCATTCACCTGACAGCCACCTGACATGCTAGCTATGCTTGAAAATGAGCATGACCTAATCTGGTAGTCCTCAGACTGAATCTCCTTTGCACCAATCTTCGGAGGAGGTTCAGAAACTGTGGGGATAACCAAAATTCCATCATCCTATTGAAACAATGAATTTCAGCAAGAGTGAGATGACAGCATGAGACAGGAGATATCAAGATATTATTTACGGCAAGATTACTTCAACATAACGTTAGTAGAGAAATAAAAGCAGCAAGATCTGAGAACTTTATCCAATGAGCTGAGGTTGAGCATTAGACAGGTAAATGACAGACTCTACCATATAAAACATGTATTTAAGACATGCAATGTTCAATCTTTTATTCTCAAGTAAAATTTCATCAAACAAAAAACCACATGAAGCAGTAACAGCATATATGTATTTACCATGAAATCCCTTATGCAAAGGAAACAAGCAACATTAGAAATTTTAACCAATCAATGGCCACAAGGGGGTCTTAATTGTTATCAAACTTTAACAGTTTCATGTGATAAAGTACTAGCTGAAATTCATAATCCACATGGACAAGCAATTTTCAAAGGTTTGGTCCTCCAAATAAAGGGGTAGGCTGAGAAAAAATCAGGCAATCCCATTATAAGAACCAACTTTAACTAAACAAATACTAATAATACTTACTCAAGGGGTGGGTTGGAAAGAATCCAGGCAACCCATTATAAGAAGCAAAATTAACTAAATGAAAACCAATACTACTTACTTTCAATAGATCATTTAGAGCTGAACGCAATTCGTTCCTAACTGCATGACAGTTTTCAATATTTGTATCTGTGATCTCCGGTCCTCCTTGAATTTGTGCGGAAATAACAGGGTCCAGATTGGGCTTTGCAGCATTGATCCACTCCAGATGATTTTGTTTGAACTCGTGTCTGCACAAACCATAAAAACCAATTTTAGAAAGGCATTGCAAAAAAACATCATTATCACCATAATACGCTACGAATTACCCCATTCAAAGAACATCAGGTAGGATCATTTATGTGTAAGCGTAACATGTGAATGCTTTAAAAATAGTTGAGGAATAGTAGGACAGAACATTAGAATTTCTTCTCATCACAGATCAGAGTGTGTACTGGAACCCATACACCACCCTCTTCAAGCAAGTCATCAAAAGAGCAGGTGACCCAAATATATATGCTTTAATAACATAGCAAAAACTAGCACAAAATAGATTAGAAAGGTTCAACTACTTTTGCAAGCTTCCATCAGATAATGTGCCCCAAATTTCGGACCAGTAATAAGTGCATCTAGTGATCTCTGCTGCATCAAGCTAAATCTCACCTCTTAAGTATATGCATAAAATATGCTAGCAAGTTTGTTGATGAAGATTTTCTTTCAGTATTGGACTTTTTGCTAGCAAACTGTTTTAAGCTTGGAATTTTTGAGTTTAGATAGGCTTCCAGATTCTCATGCCTTATGATTTGTCCTGCAAGAGGTGATTCTCAGAAGGTGTGTGAAAAAGTTTATCATAAGAAAGCACAAACTACAAACACATACTTCCAAACAGCTTTTCCACAGCTTTGATCACCGCTTGACTGACACGACCACCAGAATTTACTGACTGAAAGCAATCATCTGCTATCACAACATTCCTGGGATTACGCTGACTAGCAAATGGAACCTGCAACAGGACATGCCCGACACGGCGCAATATGCTGGGATCTCTAGCGAACCATCCTGCAGTTGGTCCAAATTCACTATAGCTAAACACAGAATACCAGACACAGCCTTGACATTCAACTTAGTTATTTTGTAAATTCATATATACCTAAATTAAAATCAAGACTTCAACGATAGCAAATATAAAACATGACCATAAAGAGCAATTTTGACATGGTAAGCTACATCTATCCCACCCTAGTTTCCCAAAAAAAAATATCCCACCCTCAACCCTCTTCCCCAGGAGTCAACAGTGGCCCTTCCCATACTACTCTTTTGGTGTCTTGAACCCCCAACCTCAAGGCTGGAGGTGGGGCTGCTTTTTACTCGAGCTAAAGAGCAACTTATGGTAAGAAAAGTATAAGACCAAGTTGCTGGAAATCTTTGTCTGCATTCTCACTCAATTTTTTTCCTTTAAAAGGTCTTTGCCTGCATTGTCATTCAAATTCAATTATCTTCAGCTAAGAAAATCAGCTACGGTGTCCCTTGGGTATGAAAAAATCCACAATTGAGTACATGATGTGCTGAGTCATCTTAAGTTGGAATAAAATAAGTTCCGTGGTGAAAAGGCTAAAACTCTTGGTATCAGCTCTGCAATACCAAGATGTCATGCTCACAAGACTTTCTCGGGGGAAAAAGTGAAGTTGAAAGACGTGAAAATGAATAGAAGATGCCATTCACTGAAGCATTTATAGCACATCTCAAGTGATTATATCGACAACACATACCAACAGTGTCAAGACTAGCTGAAACTGGAATTATGCCAGTGTGAGCAACAGTTCCATGAGATGGCCGAAACCCTAAAACTCCACAGTATGCAGCAGGTACTCTCACACCTCCAACAGCATCGGTTCCTGGATAACAAATTGTACTGTAACTCAGACGAGCCTACCAGTAATTAGTCTATATTCATTTCCTATAAACATGACGTGTTATGATGCACGCTCAATCAAACAAACAAAATGGCAACAGATTGACATAGTTTGAGATATAAAAGACGCACCCAAGGAAAAATCAACAAATTTTGCAGCCACAGCAACAGCAGCCCCACTAGATGATCCTCCCGGAATCCGTGCAGGAGCAGCAGGATTTGTTGGAGTATCGTAATGTATATGTTCTCCACTAATACTGCACAGTAAATATGACAGAATAATCAACAACACGAGAAGGACTATAAAGTGCAGCAGAAATATGTGTGACACAAAACAAATTGGAAACGTAACACTAACCAAGAAAATAACAAATAACTAGCACTTATGCTCATACTTTCAAATTTCAAATTCAGGATCCAACATACTGTGCCTGCTAATCTTAGAAAAAAGAGGCAAACTTTAACAAGTGAAAAGTTCAGGAACAAACCCAAATGCCATGTCATCTACAACAGTTCTTCCGGTGCATGTGGCTCCTCCTTCAACAAGTGCAGAAACAACTGGAGACGTCTGACTAGCAGGTTCGTGAGTCCTTGACCACTCTGGGTTTCCAAACCCTGTCACAAATCCATTGATATCGAATCTGGGCAATCAAAAAATATGACTTCAGTAGTTCCAATATATATGAATTCAGGAGATTGGAAAGAACTGTTTCCCAAAAATAAACAAATCAACTTCAAATAGAAGTCCAACGGGAATTTGACAAGTAAAAAACAAGTGGGACCAAAAAGTGCAGCAAGAAAGAGAATCCTACAGCATGTGTGGCAAACTCTCCCGATAGAATGTAGCATTATAGAAACCTATCCCTAAAATCGACAAAGCCTCTATGAAGCTCTCCATCCCAATATATAGAAGTTCACTTCAGTCATCAAGGGCACCTACGCAAACCTAATACTCAAGCAAGACTCTTGATACAGTTGCAAAATCAAACAACAACTGCCTTTGGTGCTTATGGACAGAAAGGAATCAAAGATGCTTTGATGGCATCTCAACTGCTAGATACCTACTCAAGGCTAGATGTTTGGTCACTCTTTTTAGTTGGGTTAAACTCTCCCCTATGTATAACTCTGACCAATTTATGGAATTTATCAGTTCTCTAGTCTTATGATAGATTTTTTGTTGCTCTCTTCTTAGGAGCTGATATCTTCTTTTATTTTGTAATATGTGCATCCACTCGATGCTTTTGTCAATAATACACCACTTACTTCATCAAAAAAAAATAAAAAATCAAACAACAACTGCGTCTCACTCTCAAATTATGAAATAGTTGAATTCTGGCTTTTTAAATCCTCTTTATTCATTCTGACATATTTGAACACACTTGGAACAGACAAAATGGATCATTTATTATGACGCCGGAGTCTGAGCCAGCTTGCTGTTGCACCTCGACTATTCCACCGGTCAGCTGCTACCTCACACTAGATAAAAAAATAAATCTTTTTTTTTTGGGGGGGGGGGGGAGGGGATGTGGAGAGAGAAATGGGGGTCGCGTTTTACAACAAGTTTAATAGTAGTAAAAAGAAACAGTAACAAGAACAAAAAACTTATGTTCCCAAATCTTTCTCAGAGCATATATATGGGTAAGATTAAAGGAGCTTACACATCGGAGATGACGAAAGAGAGGCCAGTGAGTGGATGAGGAGCTTTAGGAGGAGGTGGCTGAGGAGGTGGCAGAAGCTGAAGCCGTTCAACAAAGGCTCCAAAGTCAGCTTTAACAGCTTTCTTAAGCTTTCTGGTCATTATGAGTATTCCAGCTAATCCTAATCCCAACAATACCCACAAATTTGCTGCCTGCGACGCCATTTTATTCACCGCGAAAACTCAACTGTTGTATTTGCTCCAAAGATTGATTTTCTATAGCGACGCAATCCCGTAAAATGATAATACCAGTTTGTGTGTGAGTTTGGGGTTTGTTTTTTAATACTTTCTTGGATTGTTTTCCTTTTTTGGGGGGGTGGGGTGGGGGTGGGGGTGGGGTGGGGGTGGGGGTGGGGGTTGAGGATAGAACAGTGGAAACCTAGATAGAAGGTTACAGCATTCTGAGCTGGGAATTCAAGTAGTTGAATTGGGATGTGAATCTTATTTGGTAAAAGGTAGGAATTTTCCGCCAATTTTGCAAGACGCCCCCGTAATATTTTGACTGTTTTAAATAAGCCTCGCATCTTTGGAATTACTAAACTATTTCAGGAAATTGTTTAGACATTCTAATTGTGGCTCTATCCAAATTAGTCAGACCTTTTATTTATGTCATTAGTAACCATATTTATAATACTAATATTTATTAATAATAATAATATTTATTTACATGAAGGAACAATAAAATTTAATTAATAAGAAAATTTATTTACAATATTATAACAATCATCTAAATGCCGAAAAATTATTATTATATTAGCATAATACGTGATTCAAAATGAAAAGATATCATCAGAACTTACATAAATGATCAATTTTAGTCATGTTAAGTAATAATTATGTATTGTAGTTTGTATCTACTATAATGGTATCTTACCGAACACTTTTTTATATACGATATTTTTTTGTATATGTTTCCTTCTAATGCTTTGGTTACCCTGCCATAACTAGAACTCTTGTTGTCGATGTTGATATCTTTCTTGAAAGTGCAACATATAGTTATTTGTGTAAGAAAACATATTGTGGTAAATATAGTTCAATATTTAGGATGTTTGTCCTTGTGCTTTGTTTATTATAACTACAAAACATAAACATACTGCAAATTTATTTTCACATAAATTTAAAAGGATATTCTTTAATTTCAAAAAATGAAAGTTGAATTCGGGGATAAACACATACTTAGAAGCACATTGACCAATATCATAAGTTTTGCATATATGACGTTATATTGTAAAAACTTCTATATACCATATGTGTACTATTACATAAGCTATTCAGCGAATCTAAGTTTTCAGTAGCATAACAAGCATAATTTTCTTCAAAATTAACCTATATGCAATGGAAGATCAATTTTAACTTAGTCTATCACATATATGGTGACACTAACATACATAACAAATAATAAAGTTGATGACATACATATACAATAGAAGGTCATTTGGTATTTAAGTATTTTTCGTGGTAGTAACTGTTGGTATCATCTTTTGCTGCGTCAAAACTAAAAAATATTTTGTTTTACCATAAAACTTAGCAATCAACCTTTTATTTAGTTGATCAACGTATTCAATTCTACTAGCTAACATAACTCATTGATTTCTATTATGTAATTTGCACAAATTGTGTTTTAATCTAATGATGAAAATTTTTTCCTTATTAAATACACTACTATTACCATGAGGTTGATAACCAAGTGTTGAAAAACCGAATCATCTTTTATTGTATGCTCTTCTTCGTTTCTAACACGAAGCAAGAAGTCACTGAATGTTGGATTTGTTCTTATTTTTATATTTTCTACCATTTGAATATTTTTTTATTTGAGGTCATAAGTATAATTTTGGCATGCTACCTTTTTATAGTTTCTGCTTTGATCAATTTTGGAACTACTGATCGTACTCGACATAACTCATCTCCCAAACTATTACTTTTTCACCAAACGGTTCATTGATATATAATATATCTCTAAAACTCTGGGCAATTATTTTTATCATTTGACGTTTAGCCAAAAGAGTTGCATCCCATATTATCACTTTTGTTTTTTCTTATAAATTTAGCACCATTGCTCTGATTTAATATACCTATGATGTTTATTTCAGTTATTTGAAGAGCTATATTAAATCTAAAGTGAGTTGTATGACCTCGTAATAAAATCGTTGCTGGTACACCACTTGTTCTTATTACTAATAGTATCATGCCTCTTGATTTGACATTTGCAAGTAATGAATAACATATGAATATTATTTCAATTCCGTCGGAGGTATCTACAAAAATCTCGCTATACCAAAGTCGACTGTTATAATACAGCTTGAAAGCTTATTCTTGTTCAGGATTTAGTTTTGACTATACTTCCTCAAACACTTGTATGGCCTTATTAATATTATACTAATCTTTTTTCCTTGTGATCTATTTTTTTTATAATCTCTAACACTCTTTTTATGGAATAAATTTATATACCTTAATTTATTTATTTTTAACTTGAAAAATAATTTTACTCATATGATAAATTTAAAAAATAATTTAATTGGATTCTCTTGCTAAATAATTAATTGAAAGATTTGATTATTTAGTTTTAACATAAAATATAATTTATTTTTTGTTGATTTAGATTCTTAATATTAGTTCATCTTATCTTTGAATATTTAACCGTGATTATAATTTTATCTACCATGAATTTTATTTTTAAAGAGTAAACATATCGATGACATTCTACTTTTAGATCTTTATATTTACAAAATCATTAGTGACATTGGCTATTACCAACTATTTTCTTTCTTTTCTCACACATTTATATTCTTAAAAATTTTCTTAGTTGTTCTTTATCAATTTTGTATATTTTTCTATATTACATGAAAAGCTAATAATAAAAAATATTACTTGAGTAGGAAAGCAATTCAAATATAATATAATAATATATTATCGTGAGAATTATTTCTCAATTTCAACGCTTTATGCGGTCCGTTTAGCATTTCTTTTATTTTTTTTGGTATTGAATATTATAAAGTGGTAATGTATTACCAATATGGAGGATTTTTGTGAAATTGATTTTTATTAAACCTTCATACATATTTTTAATAAGAATTCAATTTACAAGATTGTATTAATTTTAAAATTTTAAATATTAAAAAAAATTAACGTACAGTTATATCATTTCCCTATAAGTACTTCTGTTTAATATTTTAGGGCTATTTTGATCTATCAATATTACATTTGTGTTTCTATAATAATATAGGTTCTCCTATTTCTAAATGGATTTGGACAATATAATACGTTTTCAAATTTAATTAGTAATAGAAATTTTTTAAGAAGTATATCCTAAGAATAATAGGATTACAAGGCTAATATCTATGCCAACAAATAATTATACTAATAGGATTCCTAAAGGTAATCATGTAGGATTCCTAATTATGTCCTAAAACTAATACGATTACAAGGTTAATGTCTAGAATTTGCTTAATGTTAAAAGGTTATTTTGTAATCCAGTATTTTATTCATATTTTTATAATAATATAGATTTCAAAAAACTATTCAAACAAAATTATCTTTTCACTTGGGGCATTACTATAAAAAAATAACAAGAAAAATAAGTGCGCTATTAATTAATTATTATATTAACTTTGTATAAAAATTTATGATGATATTTTAGTTATTAGTATTTATTTCAGTCACTACTTTGAATGAAATATGCTACACCTCGTGAATTTAATCAATTTTGGTAAAATAATTAAATATTTTTATTAAAGTTAAAATTTTGAGGATAAATGGATAATTTACACAAAGTACTCGCAGGAAACCCCCCAAAAATTGTTTATACGTTTATTTATGAAACTTTCTTAATATAATAAACTTTTACAATATTACTTGGTACGATGATGAAAGTTATTTTTCGATAAACTCTTTTTAATGAGAAAATTATTTTCTAAGATAAAAGTGACTTCCATTACTCCGGAATGCATTTTCTTACAACTATCTTAACTTTTAATTTGGTATTACTTGCTCCAACTAACATCCAAACACTATTATTAATCTTTAATACTTCAAATTTTATCAAATATTTTTGATTTGCTAATTATTAGTAGTCTTCAATATCTATCTATACTATATTAAAAGCAAGAAGACCCTTAGCGAAATGTCGTTCACCTTTTTTACCCTTTTAAAATAATTTTTACATTGGACAAAATAGTAATTTAAGTTATTTTTCTAATACGTAGAAATAGTTATTTTATTATTTTCCTAATAGAACTTTTTCTATTAAAGCTTTCCTTATTTAAATCACTATGTAAAATCTTAATTCTTAGGATATTAAAATCAACTAATTAAATATCAAACGATTCGTTTGTATCATTTTTTTTTTTGTAACTACACATACAAATTAGGAAGGTAAATATCTCATGAATTTGATATAGAATTTTAAAGTTCTATTGGATGTGCACTTTTGTTCCAACTTAAATATTTGGACTATTGTATATACATCAATTTATAAAAAATTGAGTCCCTTTGTACATGTACTTCTAGCACAAGTTAGAGTTGGTGGCATTGAGAAAATCACTGGTACTTGAGCATTCGTGTTCATGTTATTTTTCGTAAAATATTAACTCAATATTAATTATTTTTAAAATTTATATTATAACTTATCAATTTTTCCTAGAAATTATACGGCCTACCTATTTATTCCCAAATCTCGAAAAGATAAAAAGATTATTTTTTTTGATATTTGACAAATCACAACAAGACAATTTTTGAGGACCTATGCGGAATTTTTTGAGAACTTATGTGGAATTGATTTTTTTTATTGAGTCAGTTAAATGGAATCAATATTCATCGTTTTTGGAACTTACATTTTTTTGTTAAAATTCTATTTAATAAGTTAAACATATTTTTTAATAATATTTATGAGAATTTTTTAAGTATACATTAATCAATTTGGTACACGCGCAAAGCGCGTATCCAAAAACTAGTTTTTTGAAAAATAGTTTCACACACTAGTTAAAAATCCAAAAAATAGTGAAAAAAGCCTTTTTGGACGTTTGGACATAAGAATTGTAAAATTTTGAAAAATAAAAAAAATAAGTAAAAATGACATTTGAAAATTAGAGTTGTGTTTGGACAGGAATATAATTTTGGGTTGTTTTGAATTTTTGTGGGTGATTTGAGTGAAAATTTTAAAAATAACCTTTTGGAATTTTTAAATTTTTTGAAAAATTCCAAAATTCATCTTCAACTAAAAATTAAAATTTTTATGACCAAATACTGTTTTCGAAAAAAGCGAAATCGAAAAAAACGATTTTTTTATGGCCAATTGGGTTTCTTTTTTACGTAATAAAAATAAGAGGGACGAAGGTGGTTATCTAATGAATTTTCTCGGACTGCAGATGCAAATGACTTTTTTGTTTTTTCACTCCCTTAATTTTCCTCATGGAAAAATGGTCAAATATATCCATGTACTATTGAAAATAGTTCACATGTACTTTACGTTTAAATCTACCCCTGCTGTTAGCAAAGCAAACAAAAATATCTCTCTCACGGGACCCATCAATTGTCAAGTCTACGTGTACTCCATGTCATTATTTTTTACAATATTTTTTAAAACAAATGACTTAACCTACTCCTTCATTAATTAAAGTCTTCTCCTCTTCTAAAGACTACTACTGCCAGCATTATTCTTTAGATTTCAGCCTACTTTTAGAGGAGTTTCGAAACTAAACCAAACTTCATTTTGCAAACGCGTCTGTTTTCAAAAATCCGGATTGTGCAATCTATGTCTCACAAATGTATTTATCTCTAATGGGGATCTCATCGCCAAGATTGCCCTCAAAGAAAAAAACCCAAAAAGAACTTCAAATTTTTTCTTTGGCGCATTTAAATTCTGATCTTCATCAATTTTCACACAATCTTGGCAGGCCGAAACGGTGAAAACCAACAATTTGTTTGGCCATTCACTTTTTGGGTTTTTTTCTTTGGGGGCAAGCTTGGCGATGAGATCTCCATCAGGGATAGACATATTTGTGGGATGTAGATTGCACAATCCGAATTTTTTTAAAAAAGACAGAGTTTGCAAAATGGAGTTTGGTTTAGTTTCGAAACTCCTTTAATAGCAATGGTAGACTTTAGAGGAGGAAGATTTTAATTAAGGAAGAGGTAGGTTTAGTTATTTATTTTAAATTATATCGTAAAAAAATAATGATATGGACTCTACCTAGGCTTAAAAGTTGGTGAATGTTGTGCCACTATGGACAACTATTAGTAACAGGGGCATTTTTGTTTACTTTACTAACGACAGGGGTAGATTTGAACGGAAATAATAAGGGAGGGTAAATGTTAACCATTTTTAATAGTACAAGGGTATTTTGCCCCTTTTTCCATTTTCTCATTTACTGGTAATGCCGGCAACGAAAATTATCAACAAAAAAAAATAAAGGTGATCTTTGAACATCAAAACCCTATCAAAAACCCTGCACTTTCTTCAACCTCAACTTCCATGGTTTTCTAACGAAACCTAAATCTCAAACAGTGCATTTTAATACTGTAAAAATGTCAGCTTCTAGATTGTTCTTTCTACTCGGTGCCTCTATTGTCCGAAACCATAATAAGCCTACAAACACCTTTACTCCATTCAACCCAATTCGCTTCATAAAGCCATTGGCTTCGCCTGTTGTACGGTTCCGCAGGTACAATTGTACCTCAGCTACACTTGAGACCAATACAATCGAACCAGTGGTCAATACTAGAAATCATCCGTGGCCTGAATGGGTAGCTTTCGTGGACCGTTTGAAAAGCAAAGGATACGTCACTGAAAGTAAGAGTGAAGATGGTGATGCGAGTATTTATACGGATATGACTCTGTTAAAAGATGCTTGTCTTAACTTCTCTCGCGACCGTTCCGACATTTTTAAGTAAGAAAGTTCTGCTTTTTACAGTTTAGCTGTTGCAGTGCACATTGCTTGTCAATGAAATTAAGTAAAATGGGAAAGAAAGAGCTGGTGTTACGGTCTTAAAACGTTTCCGTTTGCAATTTAAGATACTCATTGGCTCAAAGATTGAAACTTTCCTCAAGGATAAAATGATGTAGTTTTTTTGATAAGTTAAATTGATAATCTACTTAATGTCTGTTATACTTTAGATTTGTGGCCGTTGGAATAATAATGGGAATCCTTTTTATGCATCCTTGGTTTCAATTTTCAAATTTAGAAGAGGCTAAAACAAAACACAAAAAGGATAATGATGATAATATTAATAATAAAGTAAAGTAAATGAAATTAACACATTTGACTTGGAAATTGTCTGTATTGGTTGTCAGAAACTTTCTAAATGTTTGCATCTCGAGGAAAGACAGAGACTACAATATCTGACTGAGATTGTGTATTGCAATTCCCACCTCAACTGAAATTTGAAAGCATATGTGTATTACTTTGCAGAAAGTTGTCCAACCAAGATATGCAGACAGTTGTGGAAAAGGGCTGCCCAAATCTATTCAGGAAGGTCGTTAACTCGGGGAAAAGGCTAAGGCTGCATCTAAACCTTGATGAAGGAGAGGTGAGTTGCCTTTCAAATTTTTAAAATTCATTGTTTCTTAATTTCTCCGGACCCCACTTGTCGGATTACACTTGGTTTGTTGTTGTTGTTGTAGTATTGTTTCTTAGTTTCTACTCAGGACGAGTTATATTGATTGCAGTTCAAGTGTCATCTTCTTTCAGTGAGCTTGTTCTTTGAGGGTTTATGTAAGGAACTTACTTGCAGGTATGCGGTGCTTGCATTCTCCGTGGATCATGTGATAGGGCTTACTTGATATTGAAGGATGATGAGGGTGTTGCACGTACAGTAGATATTTTGCGAGTCTTGCTTATCTATGCCTTAGATCCTGCCGTTATCTCAAGCGGAGCAATGTCTCCTGGTAGAGAGCTTATTGAAGTATCTTCAAGAAAATTGCTCTCAGAGTTGGTTGAATTAAGCGAGACGCCTTTTGATCCTGAGCATCCAAGACCTGCTCCCAAGGACTCTCCACAAAAAAAACAGTCTCTTCGTTCAAGAAAGGATGGTCGGGAAGATGTTCAAATGAAAAGAAGAGATTCAATTGGTCTTGAGTAAGTCTTCTTGAAGGTTATTATGATTTTTTCCTTAAAAGGAAAATACTGTAGTTCTTGCAGAGTAAAATGGAATACTGTAACTTATGTGCCTTGATATCAATACCGTTCAAGTTCCATTGATATAACATAACTTGTACGTCCTTTATCCTGGACTACAAAAGTCTAAGCAGGAAAACATTAATTCTATTTAAACTTGATTAACCATTCACACATTGTTGAAATTTTGCACTAATATGTATTAAAAGACTAATTATTAACTTATGGTGGTTAGCTTTTTATATGATAATTATACCCGAAGGAAAAACCTAACCCTCCAGTAGAACTTCTTAATGCTTTTCCCATTAACTTCTCCTCAATCCATAAGCTCCAATCTTATCAAGTTTTTTAGAAAATGTATTGGCCATTATGTTCTACTATATCTATATCAAACTTCGGATGTTCGTGGTTTAACTGTTAACTAATAAACTCTAAGCTAACTTAGGATAAGGGATAGTAAGTTGAGAAAGTTAGGACCACATTGGTGTGAAGTGTGGACATGATGGTTATTGTTACTATTGTGGGGGTCAAATGGTTTTGTGGCCCATTACAAACTTGTTTTTAGTTTTATGACCCCATCTCTTTTTTTATACATGGGAGATTTGCGTTTACACATAAGAGATCTAAAAAAGATATTTTCTTAATTTCAACATTGTAAAAAACCATGGAGGCCTAAAACCTCCTATTTTATTGTGGTCAGTGGCTGCTCATACTGATTTATTCAAGCGAATAATTGTACTTCTTGTAAGAGGTTATTTATAGATTTCACCTTTCCTATTTTAAGATTTTTCTTGTTGCTTATAAGTTGAAATGCATTGGGATGAGATAATCATTTTTCAACAGTATTAGATTCTAAAATCAAAAATTTGATACTCACTGGAATGTACCATGCTTCTCTGTAGGGGAGATAAAAAACATTCTAATGTCGATATGAAGCAAGGAGATTGGATCTGTTCGCAGTAAGTTCTCAGTTACTTTGCCATGTGTGTTTGTGTTTTACCTGTATGTTTGATATGCACTCAATAATTCTGTCTAAGTATTATTGGAGGACTTCACAATGAAGCTTTCCATCCAATGAGTGGTCTAGACTCTGATTGGATTGTCAGAGTGCCCAGTTTCTTTTTCCTTCTTATTAGATTCGGTAACCTTTTCAAAAACCGCACAACCAAAACCTCTATCACTGCCAATCCCTGGGGTAACAGTGGGTCCCCCCGGGTGATTTGAACCCCCAACTGGAGCAACCCTCCCTCGTCCTCTTTTTTCTTCCTTTTGATGTCACTTCCTAGTGCTCACATTCTGGGCTTGTCCTAACATTGACTTGCTGCAGATGCGACTTTATGAACTTCTCCCGCAATGCACAATGCCTGAGATGCAAAGCAGAAGGACCTAGTCAAGATGCTCGTGTGTCAAAGGTTCAAGAAATGAAAACTGGAGATTGGACTTGCCCACAGTATGTTGTTACGTCATATAATTTACCAGCTACTAAATATTCCATAGGTTTCCTTTTCTTCTTAATGAAAACTAAATATCACGCAGTTTATCCAAAAAAATATACTGCTGTTATGAAGCAGATCTATTCTTAAAACCTCACTTGGCAAATTATATTGTTTCATAGTTTATGAGTCAACTGTGGATATCATTGGCCTACTATAAATATTACCGACTTACTCTCTGTATAAACTGATATCAGTTCGCTATAAACATGCTGAGTGTACCCTTCTGCAATATCACATTGTTCGCTTATGATGAGAAAATACTCGTCCTTTTTATTAATCTAAGAACAATATTAGGATGTTGTTGAACTGATCTCGTTATTGTAGCCTTTATGGCTCCTTCCAACTCGTTTCCCTTTTCCTTTTCACTGGTGTGGGTTCTCAATTCTCTTCTTTCTTCTTTTCTCTTTTTTTGGGTCTTTGTAGATGTGCCTTCATGAATTTTGCTAGCAATACCAAATGCTTACGCTGCCCAGAGCTGCGCCCAAAGAGACTGCTGAATCCGGGAGAGTGGGAATGCCCCTCGTGAGTAACTTTTCTTTGATGCTGCATCATACTTTTGAATCCGGGAGAGTGGGTTTGTGGATTCTACTCATCATACTTTTGGATTCTTGTACAGATGCGACTTCTTGAACTACAGAAGAAACATGGTCTGCAAGAAGTGTGATTGTGAACGTCCCAGGGATGCAAAGAAGCAGTCAAAATACGAGCAGCAACTTTGGACAAAGCCTTACTAACGTAGTTTAAGATCAGCTCATACAATTGATCAAGGATATCATTACAACAAATATGGTTGACTTACTTTTTTGGTTCTTCGGGCGAGTGGATATGAAAATGCGAATAACATATATATATATGCTTGCATTTTTCCCTCTCTATGTTACTTCAGCAACTGTGAGATGTTTGTGAATTCTTTTGCTATTTTGTCCTGTGTAATAACTTGTAATTATAACATTACGTAGAATCTTAACAGTGTTCACTTTTGTCTTCGCTTGATGATTAATAGAAGAGAAATGCGTGGGGTTAGTTTATAAACTTTTTGGTTAAAAGAAAATGAGAATTCCTTAGAGGAAATATTCAAGTGAAAACAATAGAAACAGAATCATGTAAGTACTTTCTGTGCTAGTCGAAACTTCTTAATTTAAACTTGGTACATGAAACAGGAGTTGTCAACTTTATTTAGGAAATTTAACTGCTAAAGTGTAAAACACACAATTTCTCACCTAATTGGTTAATTAGATAGTAAGCAATAGATCAAGTAGTAGTTAAGTGGGAGAGAAACGGAGAAGTCAAATTTTTTATTGCACTTTATGTTAGAACCTCCATTAAATAAGCTGCAAAGACAGAAGTATTGAAATCTATACTACAAATGAACAAAAGCAAAATCAAGTCGTGACAATCTTCCACTATATCCTATTAGTCGGTGTGTATGACAAATATATAACATTGCCCAAAACAAAGGGCGGCTCTCTATGACCAAAGCGAGAAAAAATTTCTACGCATCTTTCTGCCAAAGAATCTAACTCATTCCATGTGGAGAAAAAAACCGAGAATCGAGTCTCTCTGGAAACAGCTTAATTGGCTACAGGCACACCTTGCTCACCAAGTTGATGAGGGAAAGCAACCTCTCCAGCAGCAGCGACATGCCTGCGCTGCCGCTCACGAAGGTAAAGCACTGTTAGAAGGCATACAAATAGGGTAAGAATTGTTGCATTTCCTTCCTCCATTATGACATCCTCCACCCATGCTTCCACTTTGGGATAAAATTCTGGTAACGAATCAATTATGTGAACCTACATGAAAAGAAAGCGCCAATAAGGGGGCCATATCAATATCACTAACTTGTTTCAAGTGAAAATGATAATGATATTGCTATATATTTTTCTACTATTTCTTTCTCTCAAACTTTGACATCAGTTACTACAGCCTCTCCACTGTGCAAAGTAAGCGACCCAAAAAATTTTAGGAAGAGAAAGGTAGAATAGAATGTCAAGCACAAGTACCACTGAATTTCTACATCAGTAAAATCTGTTTATTGCTACATGTAATCAAGGAAATAAGATGATCAGCATTCCTCCTTGGTCCAAGCAAAGATTTGCCTGCAAGCTGAGCAGCCCAACTAAAGAAAGCAACCACCCCCCGGCCCCGCCCCGCACAACAAGACCAAGAGAAAAACCCTTTCCGCTCCATCTAACATCATTAAACAGTCTAGAGACACGAGAAAGTTGAAATAAAACTATTCCTTTGACCTTACTGTTATTACATACTACGATACTAGGAGAGCACAGAAGTCACGCTCGGCTGATGATGGACTATACTCAGCTCATTTAGTTAATTTGATCTCAATTTCTTCAAGGCAATGCCTTTGTAGTCTTGGTTTTTATGGGTCTCTTTCTAACTATATTTCCTAAGTCCCTAATCCTAGCAAAAATTACAACTCTGTCTAGCTGCATATCATGTCTCTTTGTAATACCACAACCTTGAGGATATCTCTCCACATTGCCATCCCTCTGCTCACAATCTCCCACAACTTCCACCATGGCCGGCTCTACTGTTATCACAAGTAAGGCTTGTGCCTTAGGCCCCAAATTTGGGAGGCCCCATTTTTTTACAAATAAATAGTTTTATAGCTATTTAAAAAATAATAATATTTAGTATTTTTAATACAAAAAGTAAAAAAATTCATATAAAGAAAATAAAACTTTTTAGATAGATAAATAAAGTAACCATTTTACTTACTAAAAATAGGTAGAATTGTTTTCTCAACGTTTCAATTTAAGTTGATTTGACAATTTAACCTTTTACTCTTTTACTAGAAAACGTGTAAAAAATTTACTTTTCTTCCTTAATTTGTTCAAGTTAACTTTTCTTTTCCCTAATCTCTTCATATTTCAAAAAACCCTATATTTTTTCTGTCTTTCTCTTTGATATTCTTATTCGTCCCCTTTCTCCAATCCAAGATTCCATTACTCATCTTCTTTCTCCAAGATTTCATTAGTTCAAGTGTTCAATAGTCTTTTAAAAGTTTAGGCCTCACATTAAACTTACTTTAGGCCACACATGTGCTTGAGCCACCCCTGACTTCCACTAAATCATCCAGATTTAACACTGCCTGCTAATTATGATAACCTTTAGGCTTTGACATGGAAACAGTACTCTGAAGCATTTTATGATCCCATGGAAGCCTCGAGTATGTAAAACTAGAGTATTGTACCATGCTTTCACAAAACTAGCACGTTTACTCCTCCAATCGCGTGCTTGTAAACTACAACAAGTAGGCTCCTTCTTACCCTACAGTGTTCAGGGTTTGCATTGTGCTTTGTCTTCTCCACTCTCAAAATTCTCCTCCTGAATTCCCATTGGTCCATCCATACTCTACACACATGCAGAACCCAAATATGGTGATTATTAGAACCACCATTCCACAGTAAGCAAATGTGGAACTCTAGGTTTTTCTGTACTAGCAAATCCAATTATCTTCTGCAAATGCCAAAGGCAAAGTCCCCCAGACAATCAGAGAAGCCTCATATCTCTGTACCAAATTACTGGTGATCCCTTTAGGATATTTCTGATTAGTGTTCTCTCTTTGTCACAGTTTTGACTAGGGAAACAAGAGATCATCCAACGAATGTATGAGCTCAAAGGGGCTAAATGTACTGAAATACAAAATGAACAAAAAAGTATCTGTGTGCCCTGTGTGCATGTATTGTATGCGAGTAAAAGAAATAGAGGAAATATTTACCAAAAAACTATTGGCGTGGTTTTTCCTAATCCACAAGCTTGCAAGGGCCAATGTTACAGGCAATTTTGCAGCATTATCAATTTCTAGTGCCTGATCGTAGTAGCGTTTGGCAAGATGAAGATCAAAAGGTAGTCCTTGGCCATGCTCATGCATGTAACCAAGATTGAACATAGCTTGAGCATTAGATTGGGATTTGGCGTGCATATAAGCCTCAGCTGCACGTTCATAGTCCCGCTCAGTACCCTATTAAAAGAAACAGATGATTAGTCTTCCAGCACTTCATTCATGTGCAAGTCAAGCCAACGAAAGAGGAGAGTATGAAAAAGATAAATTAAGGTTACTGCTACTGAATGTAAACTAACATACCCGACCAGAGTAACATGCGAAGAGCTTAGAATAAGATAAACAACTTCAGGCTACTGCTAATGAATGTAAACTGCTAATAAATGTAAACTAACATACCCGACCATAGTAATATGCGTCTCCAATAAGCAATGCAGCATGTTCATTACCCTGCTCAGAAGCTTGCCACCACAAGGCATGAGCGCGTTGATGCCTCTCTTCATCACTGCAAACTCCAGATTCTCCCAAACACATGCTTCTTTCTCCATATTTGTCAAGGATCCATGCAGCATTACTTTGCGCAATCTCATAGCCTAACTCTGCCATTCGCGAATACAAAAGGAAAGCCTTGCCCACATCTCCTCTCAAATATGACTCTAGTGCCCATCTAGACAAAGAACTCCATGGTCCACGTTCCGCAACTAGTTTGTACAAGGCAGTTGCCTGAAAAAATGGAGGGCAGGTTTAAAGGGGGGAGGACCACAAAATGGCAAACAGAAAAAGAAAATACATCCTTTAAGGCTATTTATATGCTATTTAAGAAGACAATAGCACTTCTTAGAATTTGACACTGTAAACATAAAAGTTTCAGCAACTATAATATCATGCTTCTCTCCTTTTTCTCAGATTAAGGAGAGTAGCTCTGAAAGCTATGCGCCGCTGCACCTCTATAGAATCTATCTACGACTCTACACAGCGCTAACTCCTCTTTACCCAAAAACATGTAGAAAAGATATGACTTGAATATTATCACTACACCACCTAGTAGAGAACAATTACTCAGCCGATTCCATTTCATATAATGGTTTCGATTAGGCATAGAGTTTGAGACGTTACCTTAATTTATTTATTTTTGATAAGTAAAAAAATTAGGTTACCTAAGATGTTGCTTTAATTGTTTGTTATATTTGTAGTACTAGAAGAATATATCAAGCAATAAATAGTTAGTTTTATAGAGAAAGTCTCACATCAATGTTTAGATGCTAAAGAGTTAAATGAATTTCAATTCTTAGAACTTGTCACAGTTGTACAGAATAACATTAATAATATATTGGTGTCAAATAATTTGGAATGTCTCAAAATGAAAAGTGACATATAAATTGGATCGGAGAGGATATATTTCCATTCCACTCTATCAATTATTCAAGTCAAAATATTATGATGAACGCATGGCTACGAGACCTAGTTAGGAATTAAAAGCCACTTTTTAAATAAGGTCACCAAGAAACAACTAGCTACCAAACCCTTAGCAAACACGTCCTTTTTTGGGGATAAGTGTTGTAAAGCAAACAAGTCTTGTATGGTGTTGCAGTTCAGGCAACGTATAGGAAAGATAAACCACCAACCCAGTTCATTCATGAAAAAGTAGAACATAAGATACTGATATAAGGTCGATAATCCCAGTAAATGTATGCGTATATGACTAACTGTATTTGACTCACCAGAGGAACATTTTTCTTATAACCCACACCAGTTTGGAACATTTTCGCCAGTTGATAAAATGCTTTTGGTTGACCGGCATCAAAAGCCGCTGAAAGATATTTGAATGCTAATTTCACATCCCTCTTCACCCCAATTCCTTTAAGAAACATGACTCCGAGGTTGTAGAATCCACCAGCCTCTCCATTTTCTGCAGCCTTCTCGAAATACTCTTTTGCCTGCAAGAGTGAGCTACCAGTGTGTCAACTGAATCCTAGACATCTTTTTCTATGCAGGCTACACTAAGAATCTAATGAATGAAACTTAAACATAAAAATCAGTAATCGGTGATCATATATGAGTGTTAAGCACATGAAAATGAGCAGACCGTTGAACTAACAACAATATAGTGTGAAAGATAAAGGCAATCCCATGGATAGAAAAAAGGAGATCCAAATTACCCTATTGTTTATAAGGGGGAACCAACGACCAAAAGTAGGAAAAATCTCTCGGCATTTAGTTGTCCAAAAATAGCAAAGAAAGAATAGAATTTTACCTTAGTGTTGTTCTTTTCCACTCCGTATCCTTTGACATGGAGATAGCCTAAACCATTGTAAGCAGAAAAAAGTTGTTGTTTGGATGCAAGAGTAAGCCACTCTAATGCCTTGGTAAAGTTCCTTTGAATTCCAGCTCCTCTTGCATAAATCTCCCCAAGAAGTTCCATAGATCTTGCCTCACCCTTCTCCACTGCCTTCAGAAACCACGATAATGCCTTGGTGTGATCGCGCCTTACTCCCCTTAAACCAAAGTAGTAGAATATCCCAATTTTGTACATTGCACCAGCGTTCCCTTTTTGCGCCTGGTATTCCAAAATCTGGAAGTCCTCATCTTCCTCCCCTCGTGACTTCCTCAAGGCTTCCTTATTTTCTTCTGCTCCACTGTGTATCCTCACCGGTTCAATCACAGGTGAGTCCTTCGATATCAGGAAACTGTTAATGGCTACCTCTGCCAATTCAGCATACAACTTTACAGCTTTATCGTGCATCTGTGATCAAACAAACAGTCAACATATATGAGAAATGATAAATCTTTTCTTTTCACTGCAACAGAAATGATACATTTTCTATATTTAGAAAATTTTTTACTTTAAACTTCTCATTTTACAAATGACTTATAGCCAGACTACAAATTTCAAAATTCTCTATTTCTTTCTTGAACTGTATGCCGAGTCAATGTGCAACGCATAAATTGAGATGGAGGGAGTATGTAAATGCAAAGTTGAGGAATAAAAAACTCACTTCTTGGCGAGAATAAGTGTAGGCAAGTGCCATTTTGGATTGCATATTGCCGCCTTCAGCAGCAAAATGGTGGTATAGAAAAGACTTAGCTTTATTCCTCTCTCTTCCAATTCCCATTCCGTACAAAAACCCTAAAATCGACTGCGCGTGGGGGTGGCCAGCTGATGCAGCCGCTTCGATCTCAGACGCCGCCTCCTCCATCGCCCTTTCATCGCCTCTGCTTGACGCCTTAACTATCTTACTCACCGTTTTATAATACGACCCTTCATCTCCAAGGTTATCGTGAGGCGCAACAGCGGGCTCGAAAATCGGGCTCCATGAGCCCGGATCGAGCACGTAATCGGGCTTTGCTTCGGAGTCAATGAAATCGTCGAATCCAGTATCTGACGTGTCATCGCCGAGATTTGTAGAATCACCGGCTGCTTCTGCGAGGTCGTCTTGAGAGAGGACGAGCACTAATTGACGGCCGAGTGTAGAAATTGGGAGAAGTGCGAGAAGTAGGAGAGCAAAGCTTAACCTTCGGATTCTTCGATTTCTCATCTCCTTTATTGAGTTTATTTCTTAATATTTGAGGTCGGAGATGTTCGCCGGCGGTCGTTAGTTGGATTCCGGTGAAGTAGTTGAGGAAGACGGGAACATACATAGCTCTTATCGTGTGTTTTGTTTGCCACGTCAGCGGTCGTCACGTACACCACTAATAACCTGCCACGTCATTGGAGTCTTGCAAAAGAAATAAGAGAAAGAAAGGAGCAAAAAGAGAGGACGTATAACGTATTGAATTAATCCAAAAAATTAATAAGTTGTTAGTACATTATTATTAAGAATTAAAATCTATTTGCTAAATCAATTGAAGATAATTCAATAGTAACTTTTTTTTCGTTGGTTTAAGTATTACCGAGAATTGCACTAATTAGACAAACAATCACATCACATTGACTTGAGACACCGTCAAATGCGTTATTTCGGTTCTAATTACAAAGTTAATGTAATTAATAATGATAGAGTAATAACAGTATTAAATTATTACTAAATTACTAATAAAATTGAATTGGAATATAATCACTATCAGTATATTAATATTTCAATATTTCTTAACTTTTAATTGTTAAGTATAGATTTGGATTAAATAGCTTAACTTATAAATTAACTAATGAATATATTCATTCTTGATTTAACTCGAGTCAACTTATCTACCTATATCTATCTATCTATCTATCCATCTATCTATCTATTTATTTGTACTATATTAAAAGCACGGAACTCGTTAGCAAATATCGTTCGTCTTTTTTACCCTTTAAAACTAAAGTTAAGACTAGACAAAATAGTCTTTTAATTATTATCCTAATATTTAGGATTATTTATTTAATAATTTTCTAATATTTAAAAATAGTCATTTAATTATTTTCCTAATATTATATATTAGATATTTTCTTATTCGAATTATTTAAAATTTTGGAATCAAGAAAGAGTTTAGTTATATAAATTATTTCGTTTAAAATTTATTACTTCTAAGATTTAAGCAATAATTCTAAGCTAAATATTAAAACACGATTTTAACTTAGATGTTCTTGTAGGCATATAAATTTTATTAAAATTAAATCCATGAAATAATTTGGACTATATATTAAATTCAAGATATATTGGTCCAAATAAATATATGGGCTAATATAATTGAATTAATTATATAAGTCCAATATATATGTATTAAATAAATAAGTCTTAATGCATTGGGCTAACCCATTTAATTGGGCTAAAGTGATGAGCCCACTTCATTAAGCCCAAGATGTCATCTTTCTAGAGGGCCAGTTTGGTGCCACGTGTCAAATGACGTGGCGCGCCAAGTCAAGCAGAAGAACCAATAGGACCATGCCACGTGTCAAAATGACAAGGCATGCCTAGTCACACTGAAAGGCCAATGAAATCGCGCCACATGTGCAAGTGACATGTTTTGGCCAATCAAATGCGGTCATGTCACACTTCAATTTGATTGGTCGAAAAGAGTTTGTTCTTATCACAACTCCTCCCTTCCACAACTATAAATGGGGGTCTTCATAACTCAGAAAAGACACCAGAAGTTATAACAAGAAGCAAGAGAGAGCTAGTGGATCAAACACCGCAAATTTCTCTACAAGTTTCAGTCTTCAAGCAATCAAATTCAAACTCAAGAACGAAGAACAAATCAAGTTCAAGCTCAAGAACAAAGAACAAATCAAGGTTAAGTTCAAGCAATCAAGCTCAAGCTCAAGAACAGGATCATCGTTCGTGGCAACAAATTCAAATTCAAGATCAAACTCAAAGGCCCTGTATTTATTTACTATTGGAAAAGAATCAGAGGAATCATAGAGATTGTAACACTCAAATATTTGAAGTAAAATATTATGATTGTTGCGATATTTTTGGTCTTGATTTTATTTTCTCGGCGTAAATTTATTGTTTACAGTTCTCTTACCAAATATTAGAAAGTTTGACCCTTCTACTTAAATGTCGTACCAATTAAAACTCTAAGGACTAGAATAAATTAAAAATAATTTCATCTTAAAGAATTTATCTAATGACAAGTAAGAAAAGGTGGGCATACTTTGCAACAGAGAGGAATATTAGTTCTTAATATAATATTGTGTTTTCTATTATATTTTATTTTGATTAAACTAAGTAACATAATGTCTTAATCATTAAATACAAACAAATAATATATTATTCTTAATTTCTTAATGGTTATACAAAGTTAATTCAAGATATTATCATAGTTGAAAAGCTGTGTATAATGATATATTTTTCAATTATTATCTTGCTTCCATATTAAATTAAAATTAAGAAATACAATTATTGAGGAATAACTAGGTTTACTTACTTATTTTCCTCGGTAAAAGATAAGAATAATTGGGGTCATTTACTTATTTTTCTATATTGAGAACATTTAAATTAATAAGACTTTATTTATTAATTTTCTTCTCACTCGAACTAGGTAGGAAATTATTCTACTTTAAAGTTTAAAATCATTTAAGATTACCTTACTAGAATACTTTTCTTTAATTAAGATATAACTATAAAATTATGACAAATATTAGTATTAAATTTATGATTGTGACAAAGCCATTCAAGTGATAAAAGAGAACATAAATCAACAACATTATTCATGAATTAAGCGAGATCCAATGAGTTGAACTCAGGTATTGTATCACCAAAATATTGCTAACAAATACTTTTTAATTAATTAATAACGAACGCAAAGCACAACACAAAATTAATGTTCGCTAGCCAAAGATAGTATAGTTAAATTATCGTCTCCACATGGATTGAATTTAAACAATGCTCTAGTACTTGCTTATTAACTGCTATTCAGGGTGATAAAAACTTAATTTTGAATGATGACGAACTACAATTAACTACTAAAGTAAAGCAATTGACAATTGACTGCAAAGAACTAGAGATTAGCAGAGTTAGTTTCTTATCAATGTGAGAAATAATAATTTTGACGTGATAGGTACAAGATTGCTATTATGGATATGATACTGTTATATTTCACTCTTGAAATTCTATCGATTCTCACGAATTCAATATGTGATTAGCTTGTACTTTCGATTTAGACTCCTCTCTCGATTAAATCCAAATCTTTCAAATAAACTAGTGTGAGGTGCAGTGAAACTTGCTAGAATCTATTGGTAAGACTAATCTAAGAGAAACCTCTCGCGAATATTTCTCAATCTTAATTTAAATGGTAACTCAAAAAGCTCTCTGGATTACTTCAAAGAATTCCCAAAATAAATTAAGGCATACACTACAATAATATTCAATAAGATGTTCCTCTTTCGATTAAACACTATAAAGAATAAAATCACAACTAATATTAAAGCTCATCCAATAAATTCAAACAATTAAAAAATAGTCAAATCCATAAAAACCAAGTCATCAAATCATGTCAAACCCTAAAGTAAACTACTCCATAGATATGGAGAAAGTCATCACAAATATAATTAAAGAGTAAAAAAAAGTATCAATTTAACGTTACAATCCAAACTCTCGTATTGAATTGATGAAAAGATGATGAAATCTTGTATCGTGTAGCCTTCAATGCTCTCCAAAAGCTTCCAAGGTCAAAAGTCCCCTAAATATCGTATTTTTCGGTGTATTTATACCATGTAGAAACGGGTTCGGACGAAACTATCCTTTCCAAGCCGAAGTAGGAGAAATACTCTATAAAATTTGCACAGAACGGCAAAGCATCGTGCAAGTAGCGCCGCAAGGTGCCATGCGTATGGGGCGAAGCTTAGTAAGTTGCCGATTGCCATCGGTTGTTGTGGGTTGTGTCTGGCACCGCTCATGGCAGCTGATGGCTTTTGACAACGAACGGCGGAGCATCGTGCAAGTAGCGCCGCAAGGTGCTGTGCGCATGGAACGAAGCTCAGTACATGTCGATTGCCATCGGTGTTGCGGGCAACATTGCTCGTGGCGGCTGATGGCTTTTGGCAACAGAACGGCAAAGCATCGTGCAAGTAGCGCCGCAAGGTGCCATGCACATGGGGCGAAGCTTAGTAAGTTGCCTATTGCCATCGGTTGTTGTGGGTAGTGTTTGTAAACAGAAAGTTTAGAAAGTTAATTTTTACACTCTGCAGGAATTTTGCACTAGCACTCTGTGCCTCCGGCGCATGGCGCAGCAGTACTGCATTTTTCAAAGTAATCTTTTTTTCTCACTTTTTGACTTCTAGATTGGTCCTCGATCTCCGAATGTGATCCCGATTTAGTTTCTTGGACTTTTACTTAGACTTCAAAGCTCCAAATTGTTCGATTTTACTCAAGATTATCTTATTAATTCGGAGTCACTTCCTGCAAGGCAGGATACACATAATAAGTGCAATATATTAATATTCAAATTGTGACTAAAATACGAGTTTCTAACCTACCATCAGTTAACTCAAAAAATTACCTTAAACTATGTATGAAGATAAAAATAAATATTTTAAACACTATTATAATGACCTATATGAATACACATCAAAATCTACATGAAAAAAATTATATACTTACTGATATGAATACACGCGCAAAGCTCGTACCCTAAAACTAGTTCATTTTAATTGCATCCAAATCTGTAATTTTTTAGATGTCCCTCCTAGGCGTCGGTAGGAGAAAATAATAAAGTTGTAGCTATGTTATACGAATGTTTTTTTCTTTCAAAAATATCAGATTTTTATTGAAAGTTTTCATTAGTGTGTAGTTTCCATCAACATCTAAAAATATCCAATATGAATATCTGAAATTAGATAAACATACATCTGGAATTAACTGATATTCGAGAGATGTCGTCAACTTAAATTGTATTTTAAATACAATTTTTGAATCTCATTTTAAAATACAACTTATAAATAGTATTTTTGAAATGAAATTTATAAATCGTGTTCTGAATTGCAATTATGAAATGCAACTAATGTTTATTTTATACCATTTTTATGAATTAGTTATTCCTAAATGACGTAATAATTAAATGATCAATTATTATTTCAGAAAAGGCACCAATTGTTCCATTCAAAAGATGATATATTTTTACATTTGAAACTATTACTTTTGCATTTCCCACTTTACCGTTAAACTTTTATATTCACACAAATATTATAACATGTCTAGCACCAAAAGCTTCAAACAATTTATACTTCGAACTATTTCACATATATACAGAAGGAGTATGCAAAATTCACAAAATATTGTAATAATAAATGGTCAATTATTAGCTTCCTACTTTTTGATAAATAAATGTACCTCAAAAGAGAAATAAAATGATATTTCTATCTTTACCCATCATATTTTTGATTTATGTGGTTTCTTGTTAGCATCAGAAAATGTACTATGGTTGTCAATTTACAAAGTGAATTTCATAAATACAACTTATAAAAAATCCATTTTAGACAGAAACGTCATAAATGGCATTTGATCGTAAACCGCACAAACGTGATATAGTAGTTATAAATACCACAATGTTACCTTTCTCAAGAAAAATTTCCTAGCAAGGCAGAAAAGATGCTCTCTTCTCTCCCCCACTCCTTCTATTTTCTTACTGTTCCATTAGCTCCACAGATTCCTCCAACTCCATTCAAATGATATCTAACAATGATCTTCCTGATCATTTACCTATGCAGCTTGATATACCACCTCAAAATCTCTCTAAATCCACCTTCCTTACAACCCTCTTAACCCCTTCACCAAACGACCTCCTGCCCCCAGATCCCTAACCTATCCTGTTGGACATTGATCTTAATGATGAATCAGATAACCCATGCATATAATACAGATAATTTCATCCCTCTCACGGCCACTGACAAAGCTCGCTTGTATTCACCATGGAAGTGTTCCCTTATCGTTAAACTATTTGGCAAACTCACACGTCATCAACTACTTAAAAATAAACTTCAAACTCTACACGGAACCTATCAATCTCATCGACTTGGGGCATGCTTTTTTCCTAATCAAATTTGTCAACAAAGATAACATGTTTCATGTTCTCCACGATGGTCCATGGTTTATTCTAGGTCATTTTCTTACAGTGCATCGATGGGAGCCGAAGTTTGTAGCGTCCACTGCACAGCTTGCCTACTCCGCAATATGGGCATGTCTACCTGAATTACCTACGGAGTATATATTACCATCTTGAACTCCTAAAATTAGTGGGAAATAAGCTTGGCCAACTACTAAAAGTTGACACCTGCACCTCCACTACAACCAGAGGCCGTTATGTCCGTATTTGCATTGAAATTCCGCTCGCCAAACCACTGAAAACTCATGTATATATTGTCACACATAAGCAAATTGTCGTGTATGAGGGATTGAACATACTCTGCCTCCGCTATGGGCGCTTTGGTCATAACACCAAAGCCTGTCCTTTTCACAATTGGACAGCTGAAACTCCTACCCCCTCTTCGCCATTGCCTCCCTTCACTGCAGCCAACACTGTCCTTCCCCCACAGACTACAACTCTTGAAACCCCATGGCAAACAGTTAAGTTTTCCACAAGGTGGCGAACTCGTAACAGCCCTCAGCCTCATCGCTCACCACCTTCATCGGTGCAACGTGCTTCTCCAATAGAACTCTCACACAATGCTATCGACACTAATACTTCAGCACAAAAAGGGACCCCAGGCATGTCCTTCACCTCTATACCTCCCCAAAACGCCCCCTCCATTCCTCGCTTCTTTAATTCCTCCACCCTCTCCTTAATTAATTCTAATGAAGAGTTACCTAAAACTAATAAACTACATCACCTTACTCTTAATCCCCATCTTTACCATCTAATTGTGTTCCTAAATTAGATAACCCCATAAACCCTAGCCCATTCCCCATAATTACTCCCACCCCTCCTACTGCCTCAAACCCAACCCAAACGACTCAATCAATGGTAGTCCAAGCCCACTCCCCCACTTTCGCCCCTAACACTTCTTAAATTGGGCCGTTACTCTCCATTGTTCCCCCCTATCCAGCCCAGCTACTACAAGGCCCAAACAATGATTCACTGCCTCCCCCTCACAGTTTTCCATCCCACCCCTCTCGAAACCAATTACGATCAACCACATTTGTCCTTACACAACCAAATAGCTGCTTCACTCTAGTAAAAACAAACATTATCGAGTCATGCCCTACTTCTCCCTCTAACACTCCACCGTCCCCTCCAATATGTCCAGATAATCTCCACCTCAGCCCTTTACCTGGTGACTCACCTAACAAGCCCACCCTTTTTTCCTGTCACTCAGACCCTACGGTCCAATTAGCCCCTCATTCCCCAGACACGTTTCCTCTTTATAGTCATACCACTACGTTATTATCTCTCCATGCAACATCCTCTTTCCCCCTAAACTCCAACGACCACACTGCCAGACCTCCCTCACAACCATTTCCCTTCCCATCATCTCCATTCCATCTTCTCCACGACCTAACGGACAACACACCACCTCCGTACCCCCCGCCACCATACCCAACGATATATGTGATCCAAAGTAACTCGGAACTCCCACCCCAACCATGGCTATAGGGCCTATCCGGCCAAGCTCTTCTATATTGCCTCACACTCAACGACCAGGAAATCATTTTAGTTCTCCAGAACTCCTCTTATCTAGCCGAAGTTGTATCGGAGGGAATCTCCCCATCTCCACACACTCTCCTCCCGATTCTAGAAATTCCGTTCTACCACCCATCACTCCTAGGTCCGATTTTCCATCCATGGAACAACCAACAAATCATACGCTCAGTGGCGGATTCAGGATTTTGAGTTCGTGGGTGCTCAACTTTTCTTGACGTGCAGTTGCTACCAATCACATAGTTTAAGTGCATAACTATTTGAACACGATAGTAAAAAAAGTTAATAAAAAACTACTGGAGAGAATTTTATTTTTTTTGATGGATTTTGCCACTCTAAAGGAACTATTTATTTTTAGAAGAGGTCGAACTGTAGAGTTTCTTTCTTTCTTTACAACAAACAACAACAACGACCCAGTATAATCCCACAAGTGGGGTCTGGGGAGGGTAATATGTACGCAGACCTTACCCTTACCCCGAAAGGTAGAGAGGCTGTTTCCAGGAGACCCTCGGCTCAAAAAAGCAATAGGAGATGATATATTAGTACCATAGAAATACGTAATAAAAATAACAACAATAACAACAGCAATATATAAGAGGTACGAAATATGGAATACAAGATACAAAATACGAAATACGAAAGAGTTTCTTTCTTTCTTTGTTATAGAGAATTACTAAGTAAAATACAAAAGGAATTTTTTTTTTAAAAAAGGGAAAGGTAAAATAGAATTCGGGGACTAAGTCTGGAAAGAAAATAAATAAAGTAATAGTATTGGATAAAAAATATACTTATTGGATAAATTTTTTAAAAAGTGATGAAAGATAGTAAAATTGAGCCTCCTCCCGATTCTAGAAATTCCGTTCTACCACCCATCACTCCTAGGTCCGATTTTCCATCCATGGAACAACCAACAAACCATACACCCAGTGGCGGATCTAGGATTTTGAGTTCGTTGGTGCTCAACTTTTCTTGACGTGCAGTTGCTACCAATCACATAGTTTAAGTGCATAACTATTTGAACATGATAGTCAAAAAAGTTAATAAAAAACTCGTATTAATATTATAGACGCGTGTAACGAAAAATGCAACTGGCGAGAATTTTATTTTTTTGATGGATTTTGCCACTCTAAAGGAACTATTTATTTTTAGAAGAGGTCGAACTGTGGAGTTTCTTTCTTTCTTTCTTTCTTTGTTATAGAGAATTACTAAGTAAAATACAAAAGGAAATTTTTTTTAAAAAAGGGAAAGGTAAAATAGAATTCGGGGACTACATCTAGAAAGAAAATAAATAAAGTAATAGTATTGGATAAAAAATGTACCTATTGGATAAATTTTTTAAAAAGTGACAAAAGATAGTAAAATTGAACCTCCTCTCGATTCTAGAAATTCCGTTCTACCACCCATCACTCCTAGGTCCGATTTTCCATCCATGGAACAACCAATAAACCATACACCCAGTGGTGGATACATGATTTTGAGTTCGTGGGTGCTCAACTTTTCTTGACGTGCAGTTGCTACCAATCACATAGTTTAAGTGCATAACTATTTGAACATGATAGTCAAAAAAGTTAATAAAAAACTCGTATTAATATTATAGACGCGTGTAACGAAAAATGCAACTGGCGAGAATTTTATTTTTTTGATGAATTTTGCCACTCTAAAGGAACTATTTATTTTTAGAAGAGGTCGAACTGTGAAGTTTCTTTCTTTCTTTGTTATAGAGAATTACTAAGTAAAATACAAAAGGAATTTTTTTTAAAAAAAAGGGAAAGGTAAAATAGAATTCGGGGACTACGTCTGGAAAGAAAATAAATAAAGTAATAGTATTGGATAAAAAATGTACCTATTGGATAAATTTTTTAAAAAGTGACGAAAGATAGTAAAATTGAGCCTTCTATGAGTAGGATTCGAACTCCCACCCTCTCACACTACTAAAGCAACAACTAGCCTTGCTTGACCAAAACACCTATCAACCTTTTTGTTCTCTGGGTGCTTCCTAGTTTAATATATCAAATGCCTCAAATTTTCTATAGAGCTATACAGACAATGTGATAAAGTTAGTGGGTGCTGAAGCACCCAACTTCAATACTTAGATCTGCCCATGCATACACCTCTCAATGGAACTTACACTCCCCTCCAACAGCCCCACGAGCTCTCTCTATTACCCCTACAACCCCCCTCCCCCCTCAACCATTTCCCACCGAACTCGATGCAACATCGCTACAGTAAGACCTAGCAGCTACTCTACTAGAACTGAGAGAAACGAGACCCTCCCATGCAACTCTAAACACTTTCCGCAACTTCGTTTTAAAGGAGCAATGTGCAAAAAAAATTCAGCTCAAGTGCCTGCCAAACCTCACAAAGTTTTCCATCATTGTTCGTCCATCCCAAAACCCTAAACTAGGCAAGTACACCATAGTGATAATCCCAACCCTACGTCAAGAATGTCCTCCCTCATCGGACACACAACTTGCTTTGATTCCCATGGAGAATCCCCCGAACCTACTGACTGACTCTGACGACTCTTCTCACACCACTGCTAATATGAATTTCATGCTTTGGAATTGTAGAGGTGCCCATAACAGTGACTTTCGTCGCAATTTCCGTTCACTTCTTGATAAGCATGCTCCTACTTTAATTGTACTCTTTGAAACACACATGCAAAACCATAATGTTTTAAAAGATGATTTTGGTTTTACATACTTCTATACGGTTCCGACAGTTGGTTAATCAGGTGGTATTGTTATGCTTTGGCATGACCATCTCCTATCTGTTAAAAATGTAGCTATGACTGAACAAGAAATCCACGTCATGATCCAGGTACATCTTAACACTCCAAAGTGGTTGTGAGCACGTGATTTTTGCCCTATGAGAACTACTCCCCCCCCCCAAAAAACGCGTTGCATGTGCCCTTAGGATTTTTATTTTTACAATTAGGAATTAATTAACCATAGTTTGGTTTTAAAATATAGAAAATCACAAAAATACATATTTTTTGTATTTTTGGCATTTAGTGTCCAAGTGCCCGATTTTGTTCGTAATTAATATTTTATTTTGGTGCGATATTTATTGTTAAAGGTCAATTAATATTTTCTAAGTTAATTTTGTTTTTACAATTTATTTTAGGAATTTTGGTATTTAGGAATGAAAAGGAAAATGAAAGAAAAGAAGAAAAGAGTGAAAATCGGATTGGGTTATTTTGGACCAAAAAATCAGGCCCAAATCACCCATTTACCAGGTCCAGTTGGCCTGGCCAGAGACGTCTTAAAACGACGTCGTTTGGTCATTATTAATCAAAGCCGTTAGATTAAATCGATCCAACGGCTGAGATTCAATCTCCCTTACCCGTTCCCAAACTCGACCCGTTACCCGGATCCAGCCAACCCCTCACTTAAACCAAACGATGTCATTTCCTATCAGTAAAATGATCCAGGTCGTTGATCGTGATTGATCCAACGGCCAAGATCAAACGCCCCTTCCCGTATATAACCCTAATCCCTTACCCCACGCCCCAAACTAAACCCCCCTCACCCCACCGTCTTTATCAAGCTCAAAGACGGACCAAACCCAAACCCTAGCCGCCATTGTTACACCTTCGCCTGAAACCCGGCGGCAACAACGCCGCCGGTCACCAAATTAACACCCCTAAGCCATATGACCACCCTCGTTACAGATCCGCTAACTGTTTGCCTCGAATGAACCTCCATCTTCTCGAATCTTCAATCGAAGATTCGAGCAGAACCTAAATCTACCCCAACCAGTCCCAAACTCAAACCGGACATCTCCCTGACCTCCCTCATCACCAAACCACCGTTGGTTTGGTTCGAATCAGACCAAAACCGTTCGAACCCCAAATCGAACCCCCAAGAACCCTAGAAAACCAAAGGTTGAAATCTGTCCAAATTAAAGGATGATTTGGGGTCTAATCGACCTTAGTCGAAGTGTTCGCAGTTGAGAACACTCGATTAAGGTCCGTTCGACCTCAAAGAGTCCGAGTCAGAGTCCAAGTCAGGGTCGTCCAGTTTCCGAATTCTTGAGGTATTTTTCCTTTCCTGTTTGTTCCATTTTGTATTTGTTTATATCTGTTTATTTGTTTAGTTTAGTTTTATTGATTTTTCAATTTTTCTTTTGTCGATTGATTCTGTCCTTCTTCAAAGACCTTTTATTTGGTCGAACTTTTTCTGGTCATGGTCGAGTATATAATAAACTATATAATCGATTCGAATGAGCTCCGTCGATTAGTTAAGTTTTATTATAAATCCCTGTTTCTATCAATGCGACTCGAACCACCTGTGTGCCTGTTCGATTCTGATTATTTGCTATTGATTGTATGTGTTGTAATTCATGTAGTCGATTGGATAAGTGTCGTCGATTAGTTTTACATGCTTGAATATTAGAATAACCTGATAATAATTGGATTCATACTGCTTCAATTCTGATTGAATCATTGTTTGAATTTGGTTGTGAATTCGTTATAGCTGTAGTACTTTAGTGATCAGAGTTCTACCATCAGATTAAGAGGTTTAGGGCAGGGCAGTAATACACAGGGGTTAAGGGGGTAATTTTGGGATTTAACAGGTCTGCAAGTGGACTAACTTAAGGGTCTGTTCAGTGGATAATAGATACCATTAGTTTAATATCAATGGAGAACATAACATGATAGTATGGGAGTCAATAGGAATATTATAATAACCCATAGTTTTGATTGAAACAATGGGGAACAAGGCATGCAAGTGTGGGGAACAAAATAACTTCAAACAAGAAGACATTAAGTAATGGGATTCAAAGAGGGATGGGCAGTTAGAATCTGATGGTTTCAAGGCAGAGATAACATGCCTGTTTTTGGGTTATAAATAGGGTCATTCAAGACCGAAAAGGGACTGGTTTTTTTTTGGAGAGGAAAAATCAGTTTTCTTTCAGTTTTTTCAGAGAGTCTAGGCTGGATTTTGGCATCAGAAATTCAGAGTTTAACAGTGAAATACAAGCTGAGTTTTTGCCCTAAAGAGTTCAATAGGTTGAGAGCTAAATACTGAAAAAGTGAGGTCTTCTTTACTACTGAAAATTAGAATCAGTTTGTTACTGTTTAATTGAGGTTCTGAGTGTCTTTATTTGAGAATTTGAAGAACAGAAATCAGAAAATCTACTCTATTGTCTCATTTCTGAATACATTCTATTCCTGTCTGTGAATTGCTTGGTATTTTCTGGTTTCACTCCTGGGTTTTGGACTGCTTGTGCTGGGTGTTATTTTTGCTGTGTGTTCTGGGCTGAATTGGTTGTGTTCGTGGCTGTTTGAACTCTAAATCTACTGTTTGCTACTACTGACTGCTCCTTCTTCATTGTTGTAAATCCCAGGTACACGCCTCAAAACTACCTTGATGTAGCTGTTTAAATAGAAATGAGATCAGCATGCTCATGTTCTCTTTGTGTCGTACACTGATGGCTAGATAAATGTTAGTTAGTGTGTATATTGTTTGAGGCAAATCAGATTTGATGTGTAATAACCTGGACTTTGAGCGATATTGGACTGTTAAATTTGAATTAGAATTTGTTCATTCTGAATAGTAGTTTTAGGGTAGTGTATCTTGAATTCATGTGATAATTATTCATTACCGCTTAAGATTGGCTTTGAAACCAGAATGTAGATCATGACAATGTTAAAATTGAACCAAGTAATTGATTTAGTAAGTGCAGCACTTTAGTTTTGACACCAGTGATTTGGGCTTAAGATAAGGGAATATGCACTTAAATTGGTGAAGTGTGTTTGATAGCTCAACTCAGTCGTTAATCACTCTATTGCCTTCGGAATATTGTGGTAATACATTAGTTAGGCATAACCCAAGCTTAAAATTGGAATCAAAACGACCAGTGCTTGCTAATTTGAGTAGGTGTACCTTGTTCTTACTTGTTACAAATTATAGAGGGTATATGGAATACCTTGAAGCAACTTCAGTAGGATTCGTTTTAATTGAATTAAGCTTGCTTGGTACAAAGATCAAGGCCCAGCGGCCTATTTCCGGCAGTTTGAGCTTCAGCTCCTCTGACGCGGGCCCAGGTCCAGTTTTAATTCCCTTTACGTTTGGACCTGGGCCAAGGTCTGCGACTAGCCAATTCTGGGGTACAAACCTGGATGTAATTTCTCTTTGTTGGGCTTATCCTAGAGCCCGATGGCTAGATTGTGGTGCAGAATTATCATTTGGTCCAGTAACAAATTAATTAGGATTTTTTCTTTTATTGTTAGAGACAATTAGAAATAGCAAATCATAGTCGCTTTTAGGTTTGCCTTTTTAAATAATAAATAAGACGAGCCTCGCCGAACAAAAAATACATAAATTGCGGGGCCTTTAATAAATGGTTAAAAATAAAATATTTAGAATTCGGGAGGGGCCGCTTAGTGAGTTTCATGGCCCTCCCCAAAGATAACAACGCGCTAGTCATTTCAGACGCGCTTTTAATAATTTACTTTCTTAAACTCGGGTGCATATTTATGTGACCCAAATCCAAATTCCAACGGAGTCGAAATGTGTCGCTAATCACGGGTACATTGATTGTGACGTGGTTCGAGATGCATTTCCACGACGTTGAAAATTCCTTTAAAAATAATGAATGAGACGAGCCTCGACAAACAAAAGTACACAAGCTACGGGGCCCTCTATACGTGTTGGTAAAATTACTTAGATTTCGGATGGGCCGTTTAGCAAAATTTCACGGCTTTACCCAAAATAATAATACACTAGTTGCTTTAGGCGCGCCTTTAATAATATTACTTCCCTAAACTCGGGTGCGCATTTATGCGACCCAAATCCAAATCTCAACAATGTTAAAACGTGTACAAAATCATGGGTGCATTGATGTGACGTGGTTCAAAACGTGTTTTAATAACATTGCAATTCTCTTTTAAAATAATAATAAATAATAAAAGCGGTTCAAGGTTAAAATTGGTACATAGGTTCAAAAATGTATTAAAATCAGATAAATAAGCCAAATACGTTAGTTGAGCGACCACGCTAGAACCACGGAACTCGAGAATGCCTAACACCTTCTCTCGGGTTAACAGAATTCCTTATCCGGATTTCTGGCACGCAGACTGTAATACAGAGTTAATCTTTTCCTCGATTCGGGATTCAACCGGTGACTTGAGACACCATAAATCTCCCAAGTGACGACTCTGAATTAAATAATAAATCCCGTTTCGATTGTCCTTTAATTGAAAAAACTCCCTCTGCGCCCCTGCGGGCGCGGGCCAAAAGGAGGTGTGACAGCTATGGCGACTCTGCTGGGGAGACGAACCCAGAATCTCTGGTCTAGGGTTCATAATTCGAGCTTAGATAAATTGTTATATTTTGTTTTATCTGATTTTGTTTCATGTTTGGGCCTAATGTGCTAAATGATGCTTTTACCGCTTTGATATTATCTGAACTGTATAAAAACTGTGCCGAAACCCTTCTCTTCTCGCCTCCGGGGATGTGCTAACTGGTTGGGACTCCCTATTCTGTTAGCGTCATACCCTGAAATAAGAAAGAGGCCGGACAAGTTACAAAGCTGGACGATCTCGCGGGTCCCCGGTACGTAGCCCCCTCCTCGACTCGAGTTGTCCGCTCGGGTACACAGTCTAGAACAAATACCTAGGTTACGAACCTAGAATAACTCAGCTTCATGCCGGATCCCTAGTAGGAACGTTTGTTTGCATCATGTGCATTTGACTTTGGAGGCTCAACACAGGGGTTGGGTCTGTCTAGGACAGGTGTACCAAAACGACAAAAGACCATCCTGATGCATCCAACTTGCTACCTGTGCATTTGTTTGCTTCGGACTTGCATGCTGACCGGCTTTTGAATACTTTGAGGAAACAGAGATAGAGGTAGTTAATCGCCTGTTTTGAAAAAATCAATGTCCAAATAGCGTCGAAACTCTGTCGAATTTTTGAAAAAAAAAAGGTTTTGTTTATGAAAAATGGTTTTATTTGCCATGGAAAAGAGTCTTGTTTCAAAATAAGTTTGTTTTATCTACCCGAACTACGCCGGTTTGATTCTCACAGGGTGCGGGATACGTAGGCAACCCTCATCGGGTCCAACCTCCCCTTTACAAAAATGTCAAAATTTTAAGTTTCGCCATAAATAAGTCGGGTGACGTCGTTTTTGTCAAAATAGCCGAATGTTCCCAAAAGGGACGCCGGAAGGCTGACTTTGCATAAACGACCACTTGTAGTCATTTTTTTTGGATTTTTGACCGGCTGACTCACCCAGCCTCAAAATCTTCATTCCCGAAGTGCTGAAAGGCCGTGTTCGGAACCAGATCTTTCTTTTAATCTGTGAAAAACTAAAAATAGCCAATTGGTTGAGTCAAATAAATTTTATTTTTTGCTTAATCACCTTAATAAATGCGCATGATGAGCATGATGCAAAATGAACCATTTTCAATAATGACTAAAATCCCTTTCAAGTTGCGGCTATGGTGGGATGATTTAGGTGGTGAAGGGCAAGATAAGGTCAAGAAATATCTAAAAGGTCTTACGGGTTTATTGGAAATCCAGCCTCGGGGGGATATCATAAGAGCTTTGGTCACCTGCTGGGACATGGCACACAATATCTTCCACTTCTTCGATTTTGAACTCACCCCAACTTTGGAGGAAATAGCCGGGTACATCGGAAATGCTGAAGTTCCGTTGAGGCAAAAATACCTGGTTGCTCCAAGAGCTGTCACTGTGCATCGGTTTTTTGATTCGTTAAAGATACCCAGGACGGTCCATAACCCAGATTTGGCCGCAGGTTTCTATAATCCGCGCTTCATATACGACAGATACGGTCATATCGGAGGATTCAACAACCCAAGTAACAAGTTATGCAGCAAAAGTAACCGTCAGAAATGGGACGAGCATAGATGAGTGGCTTTTATGATAACCTTTTTGGGCCTTTTGTTATTTCCAAGGAAAGACGGAAACATTGATCTGAAAATAGTCGGGTTCGTCAGTACCTTGCTCACTCAAGATGAAAGCACTCTTGCGCCTATGATAGTATCTGATATCTTCCGAGCTCTCACAGCCTGCAAAACCAGAGGGAACTTTTTAGAGGGGTGTAACTTGTTGCTTCAAATATGGATAACTGAGCATCTCTGCCACCGTTCCCAGCTCTTGAGTTATGGTTCCTCGAAGAAAACTTGCATAGAAGAGTTCTACACAAGAATCAAGGGGGTCAGTCTACCCGAGGGAGTTACGGCGTGGACATCATTCTTTCGGACCCTCACCGCCAGCCAAATACAATGGAAACTAGGATGGTTGCCCGTTGACGAGGTCATCCATATGCTGGCAGCTAGGACCCACTTTCTATTGATGGGGCTCAAGAGCATTCAGCCTTACGCGCCATATCGGGTTTTGAGACAACTCGAGAGATGCCAAACAGTGCCACGGGAGGAAGATCTTAGTGCTCAAGTAATTGAGATTAGCCCTAACGGATAGTTCCCTGAAGCAAGAATCCGTCAGATCTGGAGTGAATGCCAATATTTAAAAGCAGATACTTTTGTGCAGGATCAGGCCAAAGGCGAAGTGGCGCCAGGATACCTTGCTTGGTACATGAGAGAACTTGAGCACGAAAGGTCGGCTAAAAGACCCCATCTCCAGGAATTCGTCAAGGTGTCACAAGAACAGTGGGATTGGTTGGCTAAAGAGCATAAGTATAGGGTTACAATAGGCAAGTTGGAGAAGCAAGTCATAGATTTGAAATTTGAGAAAGATTTGCATATCGCTACAGATAAGGGAGAAAAGAAAAAACTAGCTCAGGAAAATGAGGTCCTCAAAGCTCAAATCCAGGAAATGAAAATAGCTACCAGAAACCCGAAGAGAAGCCAAGCTGATGAAAGGCTCATAAACGGTCTAAAGAAGGAAGTCCTCGAGTATCAAGAAGACCTGGAAAAATCTAAAGCTGGTCTAGCGAGAATCCAGGTGAAATGGATAAAGAAGGCAGAAGAGCGAGCACGGTGTGAGCACGTGATTTTTGCCTCACGAAAAACTACTCCAAAATAAATCAAAAAATAAAATAAATTTCTTTTACTGTGCAATTTTTGAATTTGCGTGGTGTTTGTTAAATATTTGTCTTATATCCGTAAATGTTTACGTTGTCATAATAAAATGAAAAATAAAATAAAATAAAATACATGTTGCATGCATATAGGATTTTATTATGCATTTAATAATTGATTCAAAAAATAAAATCACAAAAATATGTGTCTATTCTAATTTTAATATTTCACTGGGTGATTAATGTTTTGACTATGTGTTAAATAATTGTTATAAAGTAATTAATATTTTGTGTAAGGTTAAAAATTGTTTTATAATTTTTATTTGGATTTTTTATAATTAAAAATGAAATTAGAAAATATATATAAGTTGTAAAAGGAAATTCGGACCTGGATTAAAATCCAGGCCCAAATCAAGATACCCCCCCACAGCCCAATCAAACGAGCCCAGGTCCGGTCCAGTCCAAAGGAGTCAAAACGACAGCGTTTGGTCATAGTTTATCATGGACCGTTGGATCAAATCCAACCAACGGATGAGATCTCATCACCCTAACCCATAATCCTTACCCGATCCAATACCCGGTTCAACCCGTCCCCCCAAACTTAAGCCAAACGACACCGTTTGGTTAAGTGAGTAGATCCTGGCCTTTCATTTTGATTGATCGGACGGTCAATATCAATCCACCATTCCCCTATATAAACCCATAATCCTTGCCCCGGCCCCCCTAACTAAACACCCCCCTCTCCTGTTCATCGTCTTCCCAAACAGACCCCTAACCCTAGTCGCCCCTATTCCCTATCGCCTGAAACCCGGCGGCATCAACGCCGCCGGTCACCAAAATAACACCCTAGACTCCTCACCACTTCCTCTACATAGATCTGACCTTAGTTTCCTTCGAATCAGACCCCAACTTTTCGAATATTAAATCGAAGGTGGGTCTGAAAACTCAAACCTTTCCAATGGCTTCCAAAATAACACCACAACATCCCCTAGCCTACCTCGTTATGGATCTAGTGTTGGTTTGGTTCGAATCCCCTCAGAACTCTTCGAATCTTCTTTTGAAGATTCGAATGAAACCTAACCCTACTCAGATTCCTCCCAAATTAACACCAAATGACCTTTAGGCTTCCCTCACCCTTGTGCCATCTTTGGTTTCCCTCGAATCTACCCAGAAGTGTTCGGATTTAAAATCCAAGATCTGAAACCCTAAATTTTCCAATCTTGGCATCTTTTTCACTTCAGACGAAAGATTGAGGTTTAATCGACCTTAGTCAAAGTATTTTTAGTAGAAAATACTTCGACTAAGATCTGTTTGATTTAAAAAAAAAAAGCCCGAATCCAAGTTGAGTTTGAGTCCGGTTGAATTTGAAGGTTCAGAGGTAATTTTTCTGTTTTCTTATGTGTATTCTACATGTATTCTATGTTTGTTTCATTAGTCTGATTAACTTTTCATAATTTTCTAGTCAATTCTGTTATACTGTCTCATACTCGTCTATATGATCAAAATATGAAACTGTTTCTGTTAGTTGTGATTATTTACAATGTGAGTAATCGACTCGATTAAGTTCGTCGATTAGTTATATTATGAATTCTCATTTATGATAATGCTGATTGAAACAGTCTGTTTCTATTGTTTTAGACTGATTATGGACCAATGTTGTAAATAGTCAACTGATTAATACTCGTCAATTAAATCATGTTTATTTACAAATCAGTAAATTCAAACGAATGTTGTGTACATATATTGTTTTCTGAACAGTGAGTTTCAGGGCATTGTCAGTATATTGACAATGCTCCTGTATCTGTTTGATCCTAACTCAATGTTGAAGTTCTGTTTGAATTATTAGGCTGAATTCAGTATAATAGTGTTGTAATGTTATTTTTGAATTCAAGTTTACAAATGTTGATTAGATGTAATTGTGTTAGAAGGTTACATTCTTAGTTAGGATTCAGTCCAAAACTTTAGGATTGGTTGTAGCTGTCTTTAAATCAGATTAATAATCAGGTTTGAACAGATTTTAAAAATCTGTATTGTTAGATTTTAAGTTTGACAGCAGTAATAATAGTAATCACAATAGGATTTCTGAGGGTATTTCTGGGACAGAATAGTGAGGGTAATATGATAGCATAATGTGCTGAAAGTGGAAAGTTATTGGCTATTATTTAAAGTGATAATGGGAAACAAAGGGTAATGGGGCTGCTTAAAATCAGGATAGGATCATTTAAAGTATTCAAAAGCAGTTTTAATGGAACTTTCTGATTTTTAAAGAAGAAAAGGGGTCCAGGCAGCACTTAAAAAGATAGGACCAGCCCTGTATAAATAGAAGGGGGCTGGACAGAGATGAAGGAAGAAAAAAAAGGAGAGCTTTTCAGACAGAAAGGAAAGAGAGAAAGAAAAATCTGATCTAGAGGACAGATTTTAAAACTGAAGAGAGGAAAAATCAAAAGGAAATTAGAAGAAAAGATCAGATTTTAAGAAGGAATTGGAGAGGAAGAGAAATCAGTTTTCAGACAAAGATTTTAGGACTACCAGTCTTCAGTGAGAGTTTTTTTTAGAGAGGGAAAAGATAAATTTGAGTGTGGAAAATCAAGCAGAAAAATCAGAAATGGGAATTTGAAACAGAAAAGAAACTGAAATCTGAAATATTGTTCTTTCGTTGAATCTGTTCAAATTTATTTGATTCCATTGTTCAGTTAAAATCTGAAGCCTCTTTAAAAATACTGTTACTGTGCATCTGGGTTCCTCGGGTCTTATTATTGCTCAAATCTGTGGAAGTACTGATATTCTACCAGTATTTTGTTACTGCTGCAACTGCTGAAATTTACTTCTTCTACCTTCATTTCCAGGTACTTATCTTTAAATTCTATGTTGGAAAGAGATTCAGCATGACAAATCAATGAAGCTTGAATTGCAATTCTGTTTTCCATTTGTCCAAATTCATTAGTTTAAATTTCATTTTTTGTTTCATGTTAATTCAATTTGATAGCTATGAGTAAATTGTCTTATTTTGAAATTCGTATAAAGCTTTGTAATAATGTTAGCCATTCCGAAATCTCATTAGTTAGTCATATTTGAACTGTCAAGGTAGGGAACATGGCGTAAAGTTGGCCATTATTTAAATTTTATAGTGTTGTTAGCTAAGTAAAGAATAATGTAGAAATATCAAGAAGCTACATTACTAACTTCTGTTGTTAGATAAGGTTAAGATGGTATTGGTGGTATTTTTATAGATGTGTGTATAACCATTGGCGAAAGGTGATATAATATAGTTTTTTTACGATGTTTACAACATATAGTTAGGTTGCATGTAAGGCAATATTATTGAATCAATTTGTATAATAAGTTCCTTTCTTATCAACTTGATGCTTATCTACCACCATAAACAAATTAATTAAAATAATTTCGCCTTTTAGATTAAAAATAAGTATATGAGAATGAGATGAGATGTATAAACACGAATTGCAATATTTTATATCAATGGTAAGTAGAAATAGAATTTGTATTAAATCAAAATAATGAAAATTCTTCAAAAATATTCCCTTTATAAATCAATTTTTTTTTATACATTTTTGGGTGTACATATAGATTGTATTTACGAGAAAAAATGGTATTCTTAATCATACTTTGATTATTTTACTCCTAATTCTTTGAATGGCTCGGAAGAATATAATTCATATGTAGAAATATAATCAGCTGGAAACATTTAATAGATTGTGAATTCTTTTCAAAGAATTTAAGGGCCTCTAAAATGGGAGTTCTCATGATTTTCACATAAAAAATGTATGAAAATAATAAACAATTTGTGGAAAATCCATAATACCATTACAAATATTTTGCGCGATTAGGGATGCGTTAGCGTGCCCTGATTATATTTTTTAAAAAAAATGTATGAATATAATAAACAATTTGTGGAAAATCCATAAAACCATTACAAATATTTTGCGCAATTAGGGATGCGTTCGCGTACCCTGACTATATTTTTAAAAGCAAATTCGGATTATGCGTACGCGCAATTTCGAGCGAATATTTAATAAAAGGATTTCTCCAAAAATGTTAAAATAATTTCATATAACCCGGGATGTGCAGTTCACTGTTTAAATATAAGGGTGGTGACGTTCATAATTCTATTTTAAATCACGAACATATGAATTTGTAATAAAGGATATAATATGATCAATTATATTGTGTACACGTATGCGTGACATGATCCCCGTAATTATGAAAGGTATATAATACGAATATACGTACGCGTAATTCGTTTATATAATTGTAAACAATAAGTAAAAGCGGTAGTAAAATCATGCAATAAAAACATATTTAATAAAATCAAGATAATTAAGCCGATAATAAAAACAGTTGAGCGACCGTGCTAGAACCACGGAATTCGGAAATGCCTAACACCTTCTTCCGGATTAACAGAATTCCTTACTCAGGATTTCTGGTTCGCAGAATAAATAACAGAATCATATTCTCCTCGATTCAGGGATTAAAACCGGTGACTTGGGACGCCTTAAAATTCCCAGGTGGCGACTCTGAAGTAATTAAATAAATCCCATTTCGACTGTCCTTCAAATGGAGAAAACTCCCCACGCGCCCCGCGGGCGCGGTAAAAAGGAGGTGCGACACACGGTCTATGCAACAAATGAAGAGGGACTACGAAAGGAACATCGCTATATTGAGAGAAACAATATCCACTCTCAAAGAGCGGATCTTCAGACAAGTCTGAGATGCTAGAGCAGATATAAAGCGCTACTATGATCTAATGGACCGAATGGAGAAACAGATGAATGAGTTTCAGGATCAACTCCTTTACAACACTCAAATGCTGGGGATGCGGAATCAACAAATAGAGCGATTGCTTATGGAAAGGGACAGAATCAAGGGAAGAATCGATGATATCGGGCACTACATCACCATAAAGTGCCTAGCTTGTGAGGATATGTCCTGTACCACCTTCTTTGCTTCAATAAAGATTTATGTCCACCAGATCATGGAAGATTTGAAAGATCTGCAAAGGGGCCTTGCACCAAAGCCCGCGGCGAGGCCGAACAACGCCCCGCGGGCGCCAAAATTCAAAACTCTAAAACACTCATAGTTTGAGTCTGTATTTTCCTTGTCTTCAGAGTTTGTTGTCCGTCGGAGTTTGTATTTCCCTTTTTGGCATAAAGACTGTAGTCTGTATCAAGTTTGTCAATTTCCTTTCAAAAAAAATGTTTTGCCTTGTAATAAAACGTTTTGCTAGTAAAGGTTGAAAAATCCAAAAATGGTGTCTTTATTTTCCGCATTTATGGTAGAACTACGCTCGGTCTGATTTATGCTGGGACATGCTACGTAGGCAATCCACATAAGATTCGACCACCACTAAAAAGAAAAAGAGAAAAGGCAAAGTGAATAAAAGAAAGGAAAAGAAAGAAATAAAAAGAGAGATAAAGAAAGTTTCAGAAACACTTAAACGAGGCACAAACAAAGTAAGCCGGAATGACGCATGCGGTCGAAGCAAAGACATGTTAGAAATGGTTAAACTGCCTAGGACATTGCATCCCCCAACGTGAAATTGCAATATGTGTTAAACTCTAACGCTAACAAGTTTGTTGATTTCCAGAGATTTCGAACCAGTTAGTTTGTTAGAACGTTCTGGCAGATTACCATTACCAAACAAGATCCAAAGGGCCCATACTAAAAAACATGACTAGTTCAGACCAAAGTGTCGAGGATGAAAGGACGGAGAATCAAATGCGGAAGGAGGAAATGGATAAGATGAGACAGGAGATGAAAGAAATGCAGTTGGCCTTAGCTAGGGTACAAAAGGTGTCTGGCCCTCCCGTTACTCCCACTCTCTCACCAGGACACACGCCGGAATACCCTCCCCTCGGCCCTTCGACAAGCTTCCCCAGTCACCAATACTATCAGGGAAGAAATGCCTATGATCCCCAAGCTTCACAACCCAATCAGAACCCTCCTCCACCAAATGTTGCTATTTTTGTGGCACCCCCACCAGCCACACTGCAAAGATCATCCAGCAAGCCGTTGTTTCAGGCTCACGATAACCAATATTACCCCCTGAACCAACCTTCAAAGCACCCGAGCCTCATACTTATAATACTCACTTCGAGATCCCGGTAGAGACTGAAAAGCCGGCTAAGAGCCCAGAGCAAGACGAAGTGCTTCGAAAGTTTAAAAGCCTGGAGCAGTCCTTCAGGAATATCCATGGGTTAGGCAACCAAGTCAGTGTGGCCTACAAAGATCTGTGCCCATTCCCCGACATTCAATTGCCGGCAGGGTTCAAGATGACAAAGTTTGATCTATATGAGGGGTACGGTAATCTAATGGCACATCTGCGAGGTTTTTGCAGTAAGATGAGAGGGGTCGGGGGAAAAGACGAGCTGTTGATAACTCATTTTGGTCAAAGTCTAAGCGGGTCTGCACTGGAATGGTACATAAGACAGGATCCTAGCAGGTAGTACACCTGGGACGATCTGGCACAAGCCTTTGCAGGCCACTTCCAATACAACCTTGAGATCATCCCTGACCGTCTCATATTGCTGAAACTTGAGAAGAAGCCCGGGGAAAGCTTCCGAGAATTTGGGTTCCGCTGGAGAGAGCAGGCGACAAGAGTTGATCCTCCGATGAGAGAGGGGGAGATGGTGGACTACTTTCTGCAGACTCTGGAGCCAACTTACTTCGATCACCTGGTGACGTCAGTTGGCAAATCTTTCAACGAAGTAGTAAAAATGGGCGGTATGATTGAATAGGGACTAATGTCCAACAAAATCCTGAGCTATTCGGCGATTAAAGCAACCACTCAGGCCATCCAGAGCGGCACGGGAGGTGCACTCGGAAAGAAGAAAAAGGAAGATGTCGCAACAGTCGAGGCAGGTACTTGGTCCAGATCCAGAGGTCCCCCCTCACTACCAACCTAGACCCCATCACTCAAATTACCCACACATTCCATACGGCCCTCCACAGCTCTACTACCCACCACAAGAGCCACATTTCTCTGTCCATCACACCCAAACTTACACCCAGCCTCCGGCTTGCCCGCAATGGCATGCGTTGGCTCCCCAAAATACATATCCACCTCCACAAAATACATATCCACCTACACAAAACACATATCTACCTCCACAAAACACATATCCACCACCAAAGGCCTACAGGAATCCTTCGGGACCAGGTTTCCGTGGGAATCAGACTTTCAGGAATGAAAGGGTGCAGAGGCAGAGAACATTCACTCCGCTGGGAGAAACCTATACTACTCTATTCCACAAATTGAAGCAGTTAGGCCTATTGAGTCCTGTGGAGCCCAAATTGCCAAATCCCATTCCCAAAAATCTTGACCACTCGGTAAGCTGTAAATATTGTTCGGGGGCTCCCGGGCATGATACTGAGAAATGTTGGAAGTTGAAGACTGCTGTACAAGATCTTATTGACACAAATAGGATCGAGGTCCAGGAGTCAGAGGCACCTAACATCAATCAGAACCCGTTGTCGGCACACCATGAAGCCCACATGATCGAAATAGTGCACTAAGGAGGGAAGCTCAAGAAGCCCTCACAAACGGTAATGATGATCCGTGCCAGTCCGAAAGAAAAGTTGATCAGTGGAAAAGCGGTAGTACAGTCGGAAAGGGTAGAAGGCAAGCCAGTGGTGGTGATGGGGAAAAGTTCGTCTGATGTTGCCAAGAATCCAGAGCCGGTCAAAGTAACGGTGCAAGGGATATCAAGCAAGCCAGTAGCCGTGAAGGGGGCATACACAGGACCAGTCATTATCAGGCTAGTAATGCAGTTGACAATAATCAGCGAGAAAGTTGTGCCATGGAGCTACAACCAAGTAATGGTAATGCATAAGGGGAAGGAAGTTGTGAAGGAAATATATGAGGCACAGGGGTTAACTCGTCCGGGAAGGTGTTTTGCTCCCGCAGAGTTAAGAAGGACCAATCCAGTAGCGACAAAGAATCCAGTTACCGAGGAAGAGGCGGAAGAATTTTTAAAGAAAATGAAGGCGCAAGATTACTCCATTGTGGAGCAGTTGAGGAAGACCCCGGCACAGATCTCATTGTTATCGTTGTTGATCCATTCAGATGAGCATCGCCAGGTATTGATGAAAATTCTGAACGAAGCCCATGTTCCGGATAAGATCTTTGTGAATCATCTGGAGAAAATAGCAAACAAGATTTTCGAGGTCAACAGGGTTACTTTTTTAGACGACGAGTTGCCCGTGGAGGGTACAGAACATAATAGAGCCCTTTATTTGACCGTGAAGTGCGAAGACTCGGTAGTCACTCGAGTACTGATTGATAATGGGTCAAGTTCCAATATCTGTCCTTTGGCCACATTAAACAAACTAAAGGTCGATGGTGACAGGATTCACAAGAACAACATCTATGTACGAGGGTTTGATGGTGGCGGTACAGACAGAGTGGGTGACAACATACTTGAATTAACAATTGGTCCAGTCGAGTTCACTATGGAGTTTCAAGTGTTAGACGTGGCAGTGTCATATAATCTTCTGTTGGGGTAACCCTGGATCCACGCCGCCAAAGCAGTGCCTTCTACATTACATCAGACGCTCAAATTCGAGTGGGATAGGCAAGAGATCGTAGTACATGGGGAAGACAATGCAAGCGCCGTAAGTGATGCCATCGTACCCTTCATAGAGACCGATGATGATAAAGGAGCGTGGGTTTACCAGGTTTTCGATATGGCTTCAGTGGACAAAGTTCCCGAGGGTGAAAGCGTCCCACTTCCCAAAATAGCAACTGCAACCGTCATGGTAGCCTCGGAGATGTTGAAAAACGAGTTTGTGCCAGGCAAAGGTTTAGGGGCTGATCTTTAGGGTATTGTTCAGCTGATTTCTTTGCCAAAAAATCTGGATACCTTTGGGTTGGGGTTCAAGCCTACAACGACGGTTATGAGATGGGCCCGCAAGTTGAAGAAAAGAGTCTGGGTCCTTCCCAAGCCAATCCCGCGCCTATCCAGATCATTTGTCAGAGCAGGTATCAGAAAGTTGTTGGTCCCGAAAGTTCTCGGACCACTGATTGGGTCAGATAGAGATTTGAATGAGGGCTTTGAAAGGCTGTTCGCCGATGTCAACATGATATAAGCTGGAGAAGGGTCCAGTAGGTTAGATGTACAGTTTGTGGGGCCTAGGGCAAATATCAACAATTGGATGACTACTCCCCTTCCTACCCGGAAGGAGTCTTGGTAGTAGGCTCTGATTTTTCTTTCTTGTTTTTTTTAGATTATTCCAGGATTGTAATCTAGTTTTGTTTTGTATTCGGCAAAGTGTGAAACTCTGTTATCCTGTATTTTAAAAAAAGTGAAAGCTTTTCTCTTCTTATTTTGTTTTAATTTTGTTTTCTTCTTTTCTCTTTCTGAACAGTTCTCTTTATATTGGTTCTAATGACATGACATGCACAACGGATCCTCAACCTAGTCTAAAAAATCAATCTGATTCCAAACTAATTGTACAAGAGGTCGATTATGATGATGAATCGGAATACGATGAGGATGAAGCCTTCGAAGAGATAAACAGAGAGTTAAGCCAGTTTGAAGAGAAATCCAAGCCCAACTTAAATGACACAGAAGCCATCAATTTAGGGGATGCAGATGATATCAGGGAAACTAAAATAAGCATCCACATTGCACCGAATATCAGGGAAGAACTAATCAAAGCACTTATTGAGTTCAAAGACGTTTTTGCATGGTCGTATGATGATATGTCGGGGTTAAGCACGGATTTAGTGGTTCACAAATTGCCCATTAACCCGGCATGCCCTCCCGTCAAACAGAAATTGAGGAAGTTCAAAACAGACATGAGTGTGAAGATTAAAGAGGAAGTAACCAAGAAGCTGCAAGCAAAGGTTATTTGGGTCACTCGATATCCTGATTGGTTGGCTAATGTGGTGCTAGTGCCGAAGAAAGATGGGAAGATCAGGGTGTGTGTCGATTACCGCAATCTGAACAGGAAAAGCCCAAAGGATAACTTTCCATTACCCAACATCCATGTCTTGATCGATAATTGTGCCGGACGTGAGATCAGGACTTTTGTGGATTGCTATGCTGGGTATCATCAGATTCTGATGGATGAAGAAGATGCGGAAAAGACGGCTTTCATTACGCCGTGGGGACTTATTGCTACTGGGTAATGCCATTTGGTTTAAAGAATGTTGGGGCAACGTACATGAGAGCAATGACTACTGTGTTTCATGATATGATACACAAAGAGATTGAGGTATACGTGGACGATGTGATCATAAAATCCAAGCATCAAGAAGACCACGTAGCATACCTAAGGAAGTTTTTCCAAAGACTTCAAAGGTACGATATTAAGCTCAACCCGGCCAAATGTGCATTTGGTGTTCCATCTGGAAAGCTGTTGGGATTCATCGTCAGTCGGCGAGGCATTGAGTTGGACCCGTCAAAGATCAAATCCATCCAAGATTTGCCACCGCTGAAGAACAAGATAGAAGTAATGAGCCTGTTGGGAAGTTTGAATTATATCAGCAGGTTTATTGCTCAATCACAGCAACTTGTGAATCAATTTTTCGGCTACTGAAAAAAGATGCTACGGTAGAATGGACGACAGAATGTCAGGAAGCATTTGACCAAATCAAAGGATATTTATCAAATCCTCCTGTGTTGGTTCCACCTGAGCCGGGAAGACCGTTAATTCTTTATCTAACGGTCCTGGAGAATTCGTTTGGCTGCGTACTGGGGCAACACGACATTACAGGAAGGAAGGAGCAAGCCATCTATTATCTCAGCAAGAAGTTTATAGGCTATGAGGTTAAGTACACTCAACTCGAGAAGACATGTTGCGCCCTAACTTGGGTGGCCTAGAAATTGAAGCATTATCTGTCATCATATACTACTTATCTCATTTCACGCTTGGATCCACTGAAGTATATTTTCCAAAAGCCTATGCCTATAGGGAGATTGGCGAAATGGCATATATTACTCACAGAATTCAACATCGTCTATGTGACGAGGACGACCATGAAAGCCCAAGCATTGGCTGATCACTTGGCTGAGAATCCTGTTGATGAAGAATACGAGCCCTTGAGGACACATTTTCCTGATGAAGAAGTGATGCACATAGCTGAGTTGGAAATGACCAAGGAACCAGGATGGAAGATTTTTTTCGATGGAGCCGCAAATGCGAAAGGAGTTGGAATAGGAGCGGTACTTATTTCTGAAACAGGATATCATTATCCTGTTACGGCTCAGCTACGTTTCTATTGTACCAACAACATGGCTGAGTATGTGGCATGCATTTTGGGTCTACGGCTAGCTGCAGACATGGATGTCCAGGACGTTTTAGTCTTGGGAGACTCAGACCTCCTGGTGCATCAGATTCAGGGTGAATGGGAAACAAGGGATTTGAAGCTCATACCATATCGACAATGTTTGCACGATCTGAGCAAGCAATTTCGATCAGTGGAGTTCAGACACATCCCAAGAGTTCATAATGAGATTGTCGATGCTTTGGCCACCTTAGCATCAATGTTGCACCACCTAGACAAAATTCATGTTGACCCGTTGCATATTCAGGCTCGTGATCAGCATGCTTATTGCAACATGTTAGAGGAAGAACTAGATGGCGAACCATGGTTCTATGATGTCAAGGAATACCTCAGGATGGGGATATACCTGGAGCAGGCCACCGAAGATCAAAAGAGAGCCATCCGGCGACTGGCAAATGGATTTTTCCTCAGTGGAGAAGTGTTGTACAAAAGAACACCAGATTTGGGATTGCTGAGATGTATAGATGCTAGGCAAGCCACGATAGTTATGACAGAGGTACATGCTGGAGTTTGTGGGCCACATATGAGCGGATATGTATTGGCGAAGAAGATTCTTCGAGCAGGGTACTATTGGCTCACTATGGAGCGTGATTGTATCAGTTTCGTGCGGAAATGCCATCAGTGTCAGATACACGGAGATCTGATTCATTCTCCGCCGACAGAATTGCATACAATGTCAGCACCATGGCCATTTGTTGCCTGGGGCATGGATGTCATTGGACCTATTGAGCCGGCATCTACCAACAGTCATAGGTTCATTCTGGTGACCATCGATTATTTCACTAAGTGGGTCGAAGCTAAAACTTTCAAGTCGGTAACCAAGAAGGCAGTGGTAGATTTTGTTCATTCCCATATCATCTGTAGATTTGTGATCCCAAAAGTGATCATCACGGACAATGGTGCTAATCTTAACAGCAGTTTGATGAAAGAAGTATGTCAACAGTTCCAGATTACACACCGAAATTCCACCCCATATCGTCCCAAGGCGAATGGAGCAGTTGATGCAGCCAACAAAAACATAAAGAAGATACTTCGGAAGACGGTAGAAGGTTCGAGGCAATGGCATGAGAAGTTACCATTGGCATTGTTGGGTTATCGCACTACTGTTCGTACTTCAGTAAGTGCAACTCCTTATTTGCTGGTATATGGAACTGAAGCAGTGATACCGGCAGAAGTTAAAATTCCATCCCTTCGGATTGCCACTGAGGCTGAGATTGATGATGACGAGTGGGTCAAAACCCGTTTGGAGCAGTTGAACTTGATTGATGAAAAGAGATTGGCAGCTGTGTGTCATGGCCAGTTATATCAAAAGAGAATGGCGAGAGCATACAACAAAAAGGTGCGTCCCTGGAAGTTTGAAGTGGGCCAGCAAGTGCTGAAACGCATCCTCCCACATCAGGCTGAGGTAAAGGGCAAGTTTGCCCTCAATTGGCAAGGGCCATTCATTGTAACCAGAGTGTTGTCCAATGGCGCTTTATGTTTAACAGATATCGAAGGGAAATGAGTTGACATGGCTATCAATTCTGACGCAGTTAAGAGATATTATGTATGATTTCTTTTGATTGTAGTTGTTGTTTGTTTGCATTTGGCATGGTATCGGAGAATGAAATGACGGAGGCAATTTGTTCTTCCATCCTAACACTTCAACCTTTGCTTCCCCTTTTGAGCCTTATTTATTCTTTCATACCCCTCTTTTGGAATCAGTAATGAAAATGAAAGAAAAGAGAAGAGAAAAATAATGATAATAAAGACAAAAGAAAAGTCACAAGAAAAACAAATGAATTGGGAACTACTGTCACACCTCCTTTTTCCGCCCCCCCCCCCCGCGAGGGGCGAAGGAGTTTTTCCAATTAAAGGACAATCGAAACAGGATTTGTTTATTTATTTCAGAGTCGCCACTTGGGAGATTTAGGGTGTCCCAAGTCACCAATTTAATCCCGAATCGAGGAAAAGAATGACTCTGTTTAACAGTCCGCGAACCAGAAATCCGGATAAGGAATTCTGTTAACCCGGGAGAAGGTGTTAGGCATTCCCGAGTTCCGTGGTTCTAGCACGGTCGCTCAACTGTTGCGTTTAGCTATTATCTGATTTTTACATGAATAACCTATGTGTTGATTCTGCTTTTTATTGCTTTTACATATACATATTTATTCGAGAGAGTGAACGTCGTTTAAAGTATGTTGTCGGATTGCGCCGCATCACATGAACCCGCAATCTTAGGCATACTCTATTCAACGTCTTAGGATTTGGATTCGGGCCGCATAAAATGCCCACCCATATTTAGGAATGTAATTTACTAAAGCCGCGCTTAAAGATTCTAGCGCGTTATTATCTTTTGGGAGGGCCGTGAAATTCGCTAAACGGCCCTTCCCGACTTCTAAAAAAAAATTCTTAAACCTTTACTGAGGGTCTTGTAATTTTTTTTTTATTATTATTATTTTTTTGTTTTTATTTGACGAAGCTCGTCTTATTTATTTATTTATTTATTTATTTATTTATTTTTTAAAAGGAAGTAACTACATTTCTATTTTTATTTGTCTCTAAATAAAGAAAAATCCTGGTTAGTTACATGCTAAAAAAACCGTAATCATTTAATTAACAGATTACAACAGAGGCCGACGAAAATTATACTTGAACTTGTAAAAATGGAAAATTGTTCCGCGCCTTATTCCATAAGCTAATATTACTAAAAATGGAATCATGTATAAAAAAGCGTACAAGATTGACTAACGTTACTACAATTAGCCATTTTTAACTGTGGTGAGGTTAACTAAATGATCAAAGCTATAGACTAATTCATTAACCCTAATGGATTCGTAATTTAACTATACTAAATGCTTATTGAAACTACTCTACATTAGTGTAAGTATACTTAATTATTAATACATAAAATTATCGACTACGACCTTTATTTATTTATTTATTTATTTATTTATTTACTTCTATTATTATTATTGGAGCTATAATGTTGACATTACCCAACCACCTTACATTTACACTTTTATCAAGTCCACAATCTATCTATGTGAGATTATTTGTAACATGAATTAATGCCAATACTGATGAGAGTATAATCACTTAAGAGGACTAATGGAAATTAGTTTTAACCATCTAAACGAAATACTAATCGGGTTTTGACTAAGTACTCTATCTCGTTTATGGACTACTTGAATATATGCATGGAAACAAATAACTAACTAGAGATATGCTACTTATTGTGATTTACCCCATTAATCTAATAAAATCGAAAGGTTCATGTTATATCAGCGCATGACCATTTACACGATTCCTTCTCTTTTCAATCCAATTATACAAAAAAAAAACAGTTCATAAAGAAAAAAAAACTAAATAGACCAGATTGTCTACTATCTACTTTATTGAAGCGGTTGGATTTTAATGCTGCATTTCAATTTCAAAGCTTTATCACTACAAGATTCGAATGTGTACCTGGAATTCGAATTACAAATAGAGAAAAGAGGTCAGGAGCAATAATGTACAGCAGTGGCACATCAACAGAATCCCACAGCAAATAACAACAACAAAACCAGCAATAACCAATGTAACAATGGTCAGAACCAAACTGAAAACCCCAGAAAGCCTGACTGAAAATCAGTAGTACTAAACGCAATCCACAGAGGCAGTAACAAAGTTCTGATTTCAGCAGTAAAGAAAAGAACTTCACTTTCAGTTTTTAGCTCTCAAAGACTGATTTTTAATTCTGAAAAATTAGCCTATCTCTCACTTTTAAGTTTTGAAAATTTCTGTTCTCTCAATTTCCAGTCCTCTATCTCTATATCAACTCCTCCTATTTATAGGCTAGAACTAAACATTATTTATTCAAAGTTTTTCACTTTCAGCCTGTATATTCCCTCCCATGTGCATCTATGCACTTTTATCATTAATCCCATGCTTATTTTCTGATTTTTCCACCTTTAAAGATACCAGACATGGTGTATTCTGCACTACTAATTCCCTTTTCATTAAATAATTCATTAATTTTAACTATACACTGAATATTCAACTGGAAGACTACTAACACTAAACATTTTAAATCTTTTAACACCCAAAAATACCCCTGAAAATCCCCTATTATTATTGCCTTGCCCTCACTCTTAGCAATCTGTATTTAAACCTCTCTGATTTACAACTACACCAAATCACTACACAGCTACAACCAATCCTTAAGTCAAATTCACACAATGATTCAAGCATCAAAACAGACCAACGAAGTGATTCATGGTGTATTCGTCCAAACAAAGCAGTCATAAACTAACTATTCAACGAAGTTGTTCAAATCGAATGTAGCTTATAACGCACACTCAAACAAACAGAAGAAAAACCTTGACCAAATAAAATGTCTTGAAGAAGAAGGAGAGCTAATGAACAAGACAAAATTACAAAATAACACTTTAAACAAAGAATCAATAATCCGAAAAATAAAATGAACAAAACAACATTACAAACAACACTTAGAACCAAAAACCATAACAGAAAAGTAGACCAAATGAACTAAATAATCTTAAAAAAAAATCTGAAACTTGAACGAACCCAAGTCGAAACTCGGATTTGAACTATTGGAGGTCGAACGGACTGTGGTGGATTAGCATGGAGGGACGAGGGTGGTCGCCGGTTTCAGGCAGTCATGGTCGTTGTTTGGGGTGGTATTGACGACGGGAAACAAGGGAGAAGGTTGTTGCTGTGGCTGTTCCCGGTTGACGAAGCAGCAACAGAAGCAACGCACGAAAGGTTTGGTGTCTGTTGCTTTCTCTATCCGGCAGCTATGGAGGTTCGACGGTGGGAGTTCGGGCTGGTTATGGAGAGGTTTTGAGGGGGGGTGACGATGAGGAAGCAAGTGGCGAGATCGTTTGGACAGAAAGAAAAAAAAGCAATGGCCCCCCTCCAGAAGTCCTAGACTGTTTCCTTTTTTTCTTCATTTCAAACGAAGAAAAAGGTCCACAGTCCTTCCCATTTTTTGGTTTTAAAAGTTTTTCTCCCTTTCTTTCACGTTCTCTCTCCTCTCTTTTTTTCCAAAAATTTTCAGCCCTCTTCTCCTTCCAAAAGTTTTTGCTTTTTCAAACTTTTCTTCTAAAATTTCTCAATCCCCCCCTCTCTTCACGTTTTGTCCCCCCCTTTTCAAACTTTTTCCACCTTTTTTCCTTTTCAAAAGTTTTTTGCTTTTTTTTTTCATTTTTCAAACCTCCCCTTCTTTTCACGTTCTGTCCCCCCCTTTTCAAAAATTTCAGCCTTTTAAAATTTTCCTCCCCCATGTGTTTTGTCCTTGTTCAAAGGACATGGACCCCACGTGTGTAGGGGTCCAAGACATGTGTCCCCCATGCGCGGTGGGGTTCCCCGTGTGTGGTGTTCCATCCGTGTTCCCCACGCGTGTCCCCCACATATGGTGGGCTCGGATTATTATGGGCTAAGTCCGAAAATTAGGCCTAAAAACGGGTAGTTTGAACCCAAATATTATTCTTTTGCCCGGATCCGAGAATAAAACACGATGTTATTCAATTAATCCTATGCAAGCAAAATAACTACAAAAATAAGACTAACTTTTAAAACAAAACTATTTCTTTCTTTTTTTTGTTAGTCTTTTTTCAAGATTAAAATAGCTACAAAGCATAAATAAAACTATTTTTGTCATTTTCGTTTTTATATAAAGATAAAATATAAAGTACCATTTTTTTGTATTTTTCAAGATTAAAATGGCTACAAAACGTTAATAACTCTTTTTTTTTTGGTAATTTTCGAAATTATACAACGATAAAAATATAAAGTACTATTTCTATATTTTTTAAGTTTAAAATGACTACAAAACATTAATAAATCTACATTTTTTATAATTTTCGAAATTATATAAAGTATAAAAAATAAGGTACTATTTTTTGTATTTTTTCAAGTTTATGAGAAATACATAAGCTAAAATTTACATATATATTTTTTGTAATTTTTCTTTTGCGACGAAATAAGGTAAAATAGTCAAAATAGCTATATTAGACTCAATTCAAATATTAACGTTTTGTAGGCCTCTTTTTTTTTTGTTGATAAAACTAAAATTCTAAATTGAGCTACAAACTAAATTAACTCCAAAAATACTAATTAAACTCCTAACAAAAATTATCATACACAATTAAACACCAATTAAAACAAAATTGCATAATTTGACATTAAATGCTAACAATGCAAAATATTCCTATTTTTGTGACTTTCATTTTTTTGTAAAACAAACTTAATTAAATACTAAATGAAAATGTGATATATTTTATATTTTTATTAATTAAAACAAATAAACATGCACTCATAAAAATACAAATAATTATACAAAAATACCACAAAAATAACAAAAATTGCATACAAAGGAAAATTATTTTATTTTTGAATTTTTGGGAGTAATTCTTTCATAGGACAAAAATCACGTGCTTACAGCTGCCCCTCTTTGCCCGAAAATACGAGAGGTTTTCGTGCAAAGATAAAGTGAGCGATTTTTGCCCATCCGAGTACTCCACGTGAAGCATTTTCTGAAAGATTTGGCCGAACCTTTGCTTCAGAGGTTTCCTACATATCCTGGGCTAAACAGGAATCAGGTCAATGTAGTTCGGGAAGTCTTGGTAGCTGGGACTACCGGGGAACTGTGGTTTTGCTGTTACTGCTGTTGTATACTGTTACCACTGCCTTACTGATCTCCTTATTACACCGTATCCAAAAAGAAAACAAGAAAATCAGAAGCTAGGCTAGCCTATGGATCACAAGATCTTATCTATTTTCAACTTGTCTTTGCTGCCTTGCTTTCTTGTCGGATTATGTCTCTTCCGCCGCTTCTTTCTTCCGAAAACTTGGGGATGGCACTGACCTTTTGCTTTTCTGAATCCCAGTCCTCACTATCTTATTCGGTCCGCTGGGATATGGCTTCATCCACTAAACTTTCAAAGGTTTCTCTGGGGATACGGCTTTTCTTCATCAGATTTGTTATGCTGGGAACAAACGAGGCTCAAAGGTCGCTTCTTTTGAGATTTGTCTTATTTTCCCTTGACTCATGCGCTTGAATTTGTGCTGGACTTCTCGTTGTAACATTCTGCCTTCTTTTTGATTTCTGAATTTGGACTTATGCTGGGACCTCTTGTTGCAACCTTCTGCTTCCCGGTGCTGGGGATTTTTATTGTTTCCTACTGGGGATTCCTGTTGTAACCTTCTGCCTTACGGAGGGGTTACTGATCTCAAAACCTAGAGTATAAGACTGAAAAGTATTCCTCTCGTTATACAGGTGGGCGCCTGAAACATGAAATGTAAAGACTGCAAAGTATTCCTCTCGTTAAACAGATGGGCGCCTGAATAGAAATGTAAAGACAGAAATGTATTCCCGCATTATACTGGTGGGCGACCTAGAACAGAAATGTATTTCCGCATTATACTGGTGGGCGACCTAGAATAGAAATGAAAAGACAGAAATATATTCTCGTATTATACTGGTGGGCGACCTAGAATAGAAATGAAAAGACAGAAATGTATTTCCGCATTATACTAGTGGGCGACCTAGAACAGAAATGTATTCCCGCATTATACTGGTGGGCGACATAGAACAGAAATGTATTCCCGCATTATACTGGTGGGCGACCTAGAACAGAAATGTATTCCCGCATTATACTGGTGGGAGACCTATAACAGAAATGTATTCCCGCATTATACTGGTGGGCGACCTAGAACAGAAATGTATTCCCGCATTATACTGGTGGGAGACCTAGAACAAAAATGAAAAGACAGAAATATATTCCCGCATTATACTGGTGGGCGACCTAAAATAGAAATGTATTCCCGCATTATACTGGTGGGCGACCTAGAACATGAAATGAAAAGACAGAAATGTATTCCCGCATTATACTGGTGGGCGACCTAGAATAGAAAAGAAAAGACAGAAATGTATTCCCGCATTATACTGGTGGGCGACCTAGAACAGAAATGTATTCCCGCATTATACTGGTGGGCGACCTAGAACAGAAATGAAAAGACAAAAATGTATTCCCGCATTATACTGGTGGGCGACCTAGAACAGAAATGAAAAGTCAGAAATGTATTCCCGCATTATACTGGTGGGCGACCAAGAACAGAAATGTATTCCCGTATTATACTGTTGGGCGACCTAGAATAGAAATGTATTCCCGCATTATACTGGTGGGCGACCTAGAACAGAAATGAAAAGACAGAAATATATTCCCGCATTATACTGGTGGGCGACCTAGAACAGAAATGAAAAGACAGAAATGTATATGAATTTGTTTCCTCGTTCCTCTGAGAAAATTTTTGAACAACGGCAGAAAATTTTCTGGCCCGGTTTTGGTGACCTTTCTTATGGCGTGTTTTTCCGCCACCATCAACCGTTATTTTCCTGTAGAAATCAAAGAGAATATTGTTAGTTTTAACATGGTGAGTGATCGTGTCACTCCTGCTGGGGTATGATTGTTCCTTTCCCTTTTCCTTGCTCTGTGCTCCCAAAAACTGGCTGGGGGATAATATTGCTTGCTAGGGATGATATGTCTGCTGGGTATGGTTTTCCATTTATCCCTTCCTCGCCTTCTTGTTTCAGAACGAGCTGTGGGAGTCCTCTTTAATTCCAAAACTACTCTCTTAAAAGTTTTATTCCTTCTCAGAACTGCAGGGCATATGATGTTATCACCTGGGGATATCCTTATTGGGGACAGGACTGTTAGGGTTGTCTTGCAATGGATCAATTCTCCCTGTCGAATTTAGGAGTTTGAATTCTTACAACTGAGCTCTACTGCACGATCTAGAGTAAGAAGAAAGAGTGACAGACCTAAATGCCCTGTAGCCTCCTGCTTATAAGTGTGGTGCACAACACACCCATAAACAAGACTCTACTAGACACGGCTTGTAGACTCCCTAGGACAGAACTGCTCTGATACCACTTCTGTCACGACCCAAACCGAAGGGCCGCGACGGGCACCCGGTGCCTTACTCAACCGAGTACCAACGTAACATATCTTTCTTATCATGTTATCATGAGTAAATGAGCTAGAAAACTCGTCCTGAGATAACAAGAATAAAACATAAGGGAATAGTCAACATATGAAGACCCAACATGATATACAAACTAATATATGTGACATACGGGCCTATAAGGCCGACATGACCATTAGTAAACTCGAAACATAGGCCGACAAGGCCATACAATTATCCATACACCTGACATATGTCTACAAGCCTCTAAGAGTACATAAAATCATAAAGGTCGGGACAGGGCCCCGCCATATCAATCAATACATATCCAAAGCATACTGACCAAATAGGCAACTCCGGAGCAAGTGGAGTGCACCAACACCTTCGCTGAGCTGATAGCCTACTAGGAGGACTGTCAACCTATCAATCGGGACCTGCGGGCATGAAATGCAGCGTCCCCAGGCAAAAGGGACGTCAGTACGAATAAAGTACCGAGTATGTTAGGCAGGAAAGCATAAACAAGAACAGTAATGTAAAGAGAGAGATAGAGGAGATACAACCTGTAACATCAGAGTGCCTCTGGGGGTTACTGATATGAAATGCATAATACATATATATACATAAACTTTTTAAAATATTCGCCTCTGTGGGCATCATCATCATCATATCGTACCCGGCCTCAAAGAGGACTCGGTAAAAGCGTACCCGACCATCATAAGGTTCGATAGAATCGTACCCGGCCACGTGGAGCTCGGTAAACCCAACTGATCAGTGGTTGCACAATAGGTGTCGTACCCGGCCGACTATAGAGCGGCTCGGTAGAGTAAAATAGATACTATATATAATGCATGCTAGACTCATGGAATCACATTCTAAACCTTTTGGAGTGACTTAAGAACACTATGGACATCCATACCCTCAATATGAACCTTAGTAGGATTCAAGGATCATACACGCTTGCTTAGAATAATTTTATAAGGAAAGAACAACATGGACAACCTTAGTTGCTAGGAGTAGATCCGTAATGAAGTAGCGTATTCATTTCACTTTAGATCATGCCAAAAGAAAGAAGAAAGTGCCTTAACATACCTTAAACCCGTTGAGTCCTTAATCACTTCCAAGCAACTCTTCAAACAAGTCAACACAATCTATCATAGTATAAGGAGATTCAAAATCAGTGCTGAGCAAAGGCTAAGTCTATAACTTAAGCTAGTAGCTCGTTTACGTAAATTTGGGCAGCATCTCCCTTGTAACAAGGGCCTCCTCCAATACCATATACCAACAACAATTACCAGAGCAATCCATCAATACATAATTATCAATATCAAGACACCATATAACAACAAGAAGTCACAACTACATTACGACGAGCGGCAAGCTCCGATTGGAATCCGTATACCCCTTATCAATCCTTATAGACTTCTTACTTCAACATAAAAGTATCATTAACATGATAATGAAGTCATTAATCAATGATTCCAGCGTTAAACCATATATTTATAACAACGAAAATAATCCACAACTTCAACTATCCTCAATTAGCAACTTTATTCACTAGTTCATGTCTAGCCCATCCATTTAACTTAATCAACATCAAGATAACCTTAGGCACAAGCAAGATCACAATATACATACCTTATACAGTAACTTCAAGTCAAAATCCAAGTTATATTCAGTTTACAACAACCCTTAATAGCAATACAACACCATAGAAGTGACTTAAGCTAATCCAAGTATTATCTTGTAGTTTATCATCCTAACAACTTAACCAACATACAAGCAAGATTAAGCACAATTAGTAGGCTGTTATACTCACCTTAGACAGCAGCAAAAACTTGGAATTTCATCCAAATACAGCCCACAACAATCCTCAATGACAACACAACCTCAAAGAGGTGTTGTTCTTCACTAGAACTAAGTTTTGATGTTGAAATATGGTGTAATCACTTTGGAATCACTTCAAAACCTTGTGGTATATGTTTAGTAGGGTTAGGAGAAGTTTGGAGACGAAGTTTAGTTGAAAAATGAGCAAAAATAGGCGTCCAAATCGTTTATAAATTGAAGTAGGTCAACCACCGCCTAAGTGGGTCCCATTGGAAGCTGCTTGTGCGGTCTCGCGAAAACGCGAATATCTCTCTACTCCGATGTCGTATTGATGAACAGTTTAATGTGTTAGAAACTAGACTCATATACCTTCAATTTTGTAGGTAGAAAACCCCATGATTCCAATTATATTTGGAGAAATTCTCAGATACATTTGACCTAAATTTCAGCAAATTTATGAATATAACTTGTGATGACCTTTGCCAACTCTTGTTCCACAACTTGCTTGCCTTCAAAATGTAGAAAATGAATATCATACGACTAAAATAACTCATAGAATAACCTCCTTATCATGTTAATAACCCTAGTCTCACCCCAAAGTACATGTTATAACATTCGAAACTTGTCGACTTTCGACGAAACTTATTTTCTTCAATTGGTTTAGCTTCTAAGATTTCCAACCCTCTTGGTACTCGTTATTCATGATCTTAAATATTTGTAACCTCCAAGGTAACATGATTAACTTACTTTATTTGCTTCCAAATAGAATCTCATTTCCGAGCTTACATCAATGACTTACGATGTACTCTCACGTATGAAAACTTGGGGTGTAACATCATTCCCCCCTTTGGAACATTCGTCCTCGAATGTTGACTGATGCACTTATCAATTTCATAAACTATGGCTCTTACGAATACTTTAATGTTCATCTTGCCATCTAAGCAACAGTTTTGTGAATAAATCCAAACGCTTGGGCATTCCCCCCTTTTAGGCCTCTTTGTCACGCCATGACATGTGGTCGGAATTTTTCCAACATCGTAACATTTGCTACCTTATATCATGCAGTATGTACGACTGTGTCCTTATATGAGTGCCTAGCGACTCGTCTTCCCTTTTTCCTCCATCTTTTAGCCAATCTATAAGCCTCACCGTATGAACATATACAGAATTATGAAAAGCTGTCCCTCTAGGCATCTATAGGTGTATTGATGTCTTTCGCTTGGTACTTTATCGAACTTAAGACTATTGCTATCTCTTGTTTCATAGCCTTGCATATCTATCCTTATGGATTTACTACATCTAGGCAGGTTATACTATACCATAAAACTTACTTCGTTTTATAATTACCGAGGCTTGCTACCCAACTCCAGGTTACTCTCTCGCTGCTTATCCTATATGTATAAATCTAAGTCCTTTAGTGCTTCCTCAGTTTTATTCATCTTAAGAATAACAAACAAATCTCATCTCATACTTTGGAACTTGTACCCATCTATTGTTTATTCACCTTAATGTTGATCTATAATCTATCACTGATAACTTGCAACCTCTTACGTAATACACTGTCACTAGGGCTCACATCTTATTGGGGAACATCTGAAGTGATTTTCCTGATCCACCTAGGGATAATACTATACTTCAATAACCATATTTCATTGCATCCCAACGCGATTCATCTTATGGGGGTATTCTAATCCCGTGCAATTAATGAAATCCCTTTCTCGTTAAATCATTACTCAATCAAAGGCCTAAGAATCATCCTCTTATCTATCACAATTACACCCTTATTCTACCGCCAGGGCAACATTCCATCTCTTCTAAATGCACCTAGTCTTAGACTCCTCTGGGTTCATTCAGGCTGTATAGAGTTTTTTATTCATATGGAAATCATCAGCTCCCTTGTTTTGATGGGTTTAATCCCGAGGACATACATATTCTCGTCACCTTCTCACTCATCTTTTCATATCCTTACTCCTATCTACCTAAAACCTTGTTGCTCTACAATACTTTACCTTAGGACCTACACCGATCTATTTATACTACTCCCAACCTTCCTTTAACTTGATAGCACCATAAATTTCCTTTTGTGCCTTCTCAGTTGTCCTTAAATGTAAGCAATTACTTTTGATGGTCGTTCTATCACTTGTTGCATGAATACTTGGCTTGTCCTTTTTGCCCACGAATACTATAATTTCTTGTACCTTATATGATCTCAAACATCACCTTTGATAGCTTCTTTTTTTACCATTCATTAGCCATGATAGGTGCCACTTTCTTATGGAGTGTATACAATATTGTAGTGAGACTGTTGTTACAGGATCATTTACTCTCTAGCTCACTATGCTTAGGTGGAAACCTTCTTCCTTATTTCCTCAACTAGTCTTTCATTGTAGTACTTAGGGAGACCTTCTGGCTCTTGTAAAGTTGCGAGCTTGATATATCGTACACCCGAAGGTAATTTTCGTTATTCTTACTTGCCTATAATAATCCTTAGTTACATAAATTTATGCCTTTGTGCTCGTAGGGTTACTTCTAAGCTCAAATTTTTATTGTCTCCTTAGTGACACTCTCTCTTATTTTCATAAACCTTTAAAATGGTACCTTTAACTGCCTCAACTCCTATCTGAAAGTTTTTTCAAATGATTGTGATCTCGTATCTCCGAGACTGAATTCACTATGCTGCAATTCACTACATTTATCTTGCATGATCTATTGATTTATCCGTGACCTCTTGTCTAGCCATAACTGGGCTCTTCCTGAATCAACTACTAATTACTCGTTGGTCCATTCTCATATATATATATTCTGCATAATCCCTCTTGGGATATATCCTTTGTCTTAACTTATCTCTCGCCACTAGCTCCTAATGTATCAAGTGTCCATTCACACTTATTTATCAATAACATCCTGGCCGGAAACTTTTACTGCCTCTCCCTGGTGTCGTGCTTGTATAATGTTCTGGAGTCGCACCATATCTGCAGGAACTGAATAAATGCAACATCATCCCTTTCTCATTTTTACCACATTCTTTATTTACCATTCCATAGTTAACTGAACCGCTTAACTCCGACTTAATATCATATCACACCATATTCCCCCTTTAGGGGAGTACTAAGATTTAGTACTACGACGATCTACCTATAGTTGTTTTACCTTTTCATATTTGGCATCTTTTCACATTATCAATGAACCTTAATCGCCTTATGGTAACCTTCTGTACCAGGGATAACTAAATTTCTTACGCACGAAGGTGACACCTACTGTAACTAGCACACTTAGTCCCTTAAGATTAACTCTGCTCAGAGTGCTTTCTTTAGGTAAGAGACTTCCTAAATGGCCTTTAAAGGTTATTCGTCTGTTGTCTATTCTATTATTGTTGGAGCACGATCTTTGAAATTCTCACGATGTCGACCATTATCAAATCCTCTGATCCCTAATTCATGTTCGATTTTATCTTATTCACCAGCCCATACTGATTTTTATTACTCCGGGGTCCTACCTTTCCTCCTGGTAATCACGTTTAAGTCATCAAATCATTTCTCGAAATAAGAATATGACTTTATGGCTTATACTCTTTTATTGCCTTAAGGCTTGTCACCTCTTGTATTTTCCTTCACTTGACTATAGACTCTATCATCGTGTCATATTTTGATTTACTGTTATCACCCATATATCACATCTTACTCATGATGCTTCATTTATTTTCTTCTTATTCTCCGGATAATATTTCTTTTGTCTATCACTTTATTCTGAAAACTTCAACAAAAAGTTCTTTCCCTATAAGCTCCCCTAGCTTCATCTCACTGGCTCTTGGGAATGCCTAACATTCTTTTTTTACTCGGGGCTAGAGTCATACTAAGGTAAATATTTGTCACTTCTAGGATCCCACTACCTATCTTCTGAAATTTTTGAATATTCCAGTATTCGTATCTGATTGTACTACTCTAGAGTTCACCATCTGGGTGTCTTAGAAGGAGATCTTTACCACATTTGTACCATCTTTCGGAAACGTTAGTTAATGATAATAACCTATCCATAATTTTTGGGTTACTCTAACTCCAACTGGATCCTGATATCCCATCTTTCTCTTAAATAATATCTGTTAGCTCCCATAGAACATAACTGAGATGAGTGTGGCCAATTGTACTTACCTCTGTCATTGATGAGGTACCACAATGCTTATATTTCTCTGCTTGATTTGAAAATATTGATAATCTTCATTATCTGGGTGCCTCGTACCCCTCTTCACCTTACTTTTTTTACTTGTTAAAACTTGTATCTAACTTCTGAATTCCTCATAGATTTTCACTATATTCGTGAATAGATATCCGTGCCTTAAGGCTCCTTATTAAGAAGCATACACATCTTAGTACACACACGATCTGTTGAAGACCTCATATTTACTCATCATAAGCATGACGTGAAATCGAGTTCCTCTGACTCAACTCTTTTACATCCACATGCAATATCTTACCAACTATCTTTGTGGAAGTAGGTATCGTTGTATTACGACTAAAGTCGAATTTAGGAGTTTGAATTCTTACAACTGAGCTCTACTGCACGATCTAGAGTAAGAAGAAAGAGTGACAGACCTAAATGCCATGTAGCCTCCTGCTTATAAGTGTGGTGCACAACACACCCATAAACAAGACTCTACTAGACACGACTTGTAGACTCCCTAGGACAGAACTGCTCTGATACCATTTCTGTCACGACCCAAACCGAAGGGACGCGATGGGCACCCGGTGCCTTACTCAACCGAGTACCAACGTAACATATCTTTCTTATCATGTTATCATGAGTAAATGAGCCAGAAAACCCGTCCTGAGATAACAAGAATAAAACATAAGGGAATAGTCAACATATGAAGACCCAACATGATATACAAACTAATATATGTGACATACGGGCCTATAAGGCCGACATGACCATTAGTAAACTCGAAACATAGGCCGACAAGGCCATACAATTATCCATACACCTGACATATGTCTACAAGCCTCTAAGAGTACATAAAATCATAAAGGTCGGGACAGGGCCCCGCCATATCAATCAATACATATCCAAAGCATACTGACCAAATAGGCAACTCCGGAGCAAGTGGAGTGCACCAACACCTTCGCTGAGCTGATAGCCTACTAGGAGGACTGTCAACCTATCAATCGGGACCTGCGGGCATGAAATGCAGCGTCCCCAGGCAAAAGGGACGTCAGTACGAATAAAGTACCGAGTATGTTAGGCAGGAAAGCATAAACAAGAACAGTAATGTAAAGAGAGAGATAGAGGAGATACAACCTGTAACATCAGAGTGCCTCTGGGGGTTACTGATATGAAATGCATAATACATATATATACATAAACTTTTTAAAACATTCGCCTCTGTGGGCATCATCATCATCATATCGTACCCGGCCTCAAAGAGGACTCGGTAAAAGCGTACCCGACCATCATAAGGTTCGGTAGAATCGTACCCGGCCACGTGGAGCTCGGTAAACCCAAATGATCAGTGGTTACACAATAGGTGCCGTACCCGGCCGACTATAGAGCGGCTCGGTAGAGTAAAATAGATACTATATATAATGCATGCTAGACTCATGGAATCACATTCTAAACCTTTTGGAGTGACTTAAGAACACTATGGACATCCATACCCTCAATATGAACCTTAGTAGAATTCAAGGATCATACACGCTTGCTTAGAATAATTTTATAAGGAAAGAACAACATGGACAACCTTAGTTGCTAGGAGTAGATCCGTAATGAAGTAGCGTATTCATTTCACTTTAGATCATGCCAAAAGAAAGAAGAAAGTGCCTTAACATACCTTAAACCCGTTGAGTCCTTAATCACTTCCAAGCAACTCTTCAAACAAGTCAACACAATCTATCATAGTATAAGGAGATTCAAAATCAGTGCTGAGCAAAGGCTAAGTCTATAACTTAAGCTAGTAGCTCGTTTACGTAAATTTGGGCAGCATCTCCCTTGTAACAAGGGCCTCCTCCAATACCATATACCAACAACAATTACCAGAGCAATCCATCAATACATAATTATCAATATCAAGACACCATATAACAACAAGAAGTCACAACTACATTACGACGAGCGGCAAGCTCCGATTGGAATCCGTATACCCCTTATCAATCCTTATAGACTTCTTACTTCAACATAAAAGTATCATTAACATGATAATGAAGTCATTAATCAATGATTCCAGCGTTAAACCATATATTTATAACAACGAAAATAATCCACAACTTCAACTATCCTCAATTAGCAACTTTATTCACTAGTTCATGTCTAGCCCATCCATTTAACTTAATCAACATCAAGATAACCTTAGGCACAAGCAAGATCACAATATACATACCTTATACAGTAACTTCAAGTCAAAATCCAAGTTATATTCAGTTTACAACAACCCTTAATAGCAATACAACACCATAGAAGTGACTTAAGCTAATCCAAGTATTATCTTGTAGTTTATCATCCTAACAACTTAACCAACATACAAGCAAGATTAAGCACAATTAGTAGGCTGTTATACTCACCTTAGACAGCAGCAAAAACTTTGAATTTCATCCAAATACAGCCCACAACAATCCTCAATGACAACACAACCTCAAAGAGGTGTTGTTCTTCACTAGAACTAAGTTTTGATGTTGAAATATGGTGTAATCACTTTGGAATCACTTCAAACCCTTGTGATATATGTTTAGGAGGGTTAGGAGAAGTTTGGAGACGAACTTTAGTTGAAAAATGAGCAAAAATAGGCGTCCAAATCGTTTATAAATTGAAGTAGGTCAACCACCGCCTAAGTGGGTCCCATTGGGAGCTGCTTGCGCGGTCTCGCGAAAATGCGAATATCTCTCTACTCCGATGTCGTATTGACAAACGGTTTAATGCGTTAGAAACTAGACTCGTAGACCTTCAATTTGGTAGGTAGAACACCCCATGATTCCAATTATATTTGGAGAAATTCTCAGATACATTTGACCTAAATTTCAGCAAATTTATGAATGCAACTTGTGATGACCTTTGCCAACTCTTGTTCCACAACTTGCTTGCCTTCAAAATGTAGAAAATGAATATCATACGACTAAAATAACTCATAGAATAACCTCATTATCATGTTAATAACCCTAGTCTCACCCCAAAGTACATGTTATAACATTCAAAACTTGTCAACTTTCGACGAAACTTATTTTCTTCAATTGGTTTAGCTTCTAAGATTTCCAACCCTCTTGGTACTCGTTATTCATGATATTAAATATTTGTAACCTCCAAGGTAACATGATTAACTTACTTTATTTGCTTCCAAATAGAATCTCATTTCCGAGCTTACATCAATGACTTACGATGTACTCTCACGTATGAAAACTTGGGGTGTAACACTGGTAGTAAACTCTGAAATTTTTTTTTCAAAACAAATTTCTGGAAAGAAATAAAAAAAAAGATAGAAAAGGAGAAGAATCTTTTTGAACAAATGTTGGGGGGGGGGAAGAAGAAAAGGAAAGAACTTATCTGGATGGTATGACTGGTCCCTATGATCATGTCGTGCACTACAGATTCCCGACCCAGTCTATTTGTATTCATCAACCTGCCTGATGGCCTTACTTGCTGGGTATAGATAGGTGCCCACTTCTTCGCAGATGCGGATCCTATTGCCAGTCTGTCTTGTCGCCTTACAGTGCCCTTCGAGGGTTTTCACTAATAAGACTCTCTCTTTTCTCTCAGCTCCCATCGCCTTACGGTACCTGTGAAGGTTTTCACCGATAAGACTCTCTCGTTTTATCTCTCTCATCTTTCATCGCCTTATGGTGCCCGCAAAGGTTTTTCACCGATTAAGACTCTCTCATCTTATCTTTCAACGGGTGATTGGAGTGTTGCCGATATGACTCTCTCTTTCGGAGATTCTTTTCGGCCATCAATTCATTTCCAGTTTATGACCCTCTTCTTTGCTGGAGATCAACGTATTATTCTCGGCTTCCATTGGCCTGGCTTGGCACTTCTCGGATATTGATCAGGAGGTCTTTTTGGGCACCGATGTTGGTTTTGTGTGTCAAATATTTAACTTAACTTTGACGGGTGAAGTGTTACAACTCTTGGAATCAAACCCTTTTTGGATATTCAAAAACATAATTCCTGCCCCAGTTTTCTTGCTTGGGGAATTTTATATTTACACTATGTTGAGCTATGCATATTATGCATAATATGACCGAGCCGTGAGGCGCCTACATATCCTTTTTGAGGAATCAGGTCAAACGTAGTTCCCACGGTTTTGTTTTTCTTGTGATCTTTATCTTTTTTTTTCATTTTTCTTTTAATTTCTTTTTTTTTCATCTTCTTTTCCATATCTTTTTCCCATTAGTGATTCCAAAAGAGGGGTATGAAAGAATAACTTAAGGCTCAAAAAGGGGAAGCAAAGGTTAAAAGTGTTTGGATAGAAGAAAGAATTGCCTCCGTCATTTCATTATCCAATAAGTACTAAATACAAACGAACGAACCAATAGCCACCATAATTAAAGAAATCACTCATAATATCTTTTGACTGCATCATAATTGATAGCCATGTCGACACACCTTCCCTCGATATATGTTAAACACAAAGCACCGTTGGACAACACTCTGGTCACGATATAAGGCCCTTGCCAATTTGGGGCGAACTTGCCTTTTGCTCAATGTGGATGCTGATTTTGGTTTCTCTGACATTATCTGCATCCCCTAGATTCACAGCCTCAGTGTCATTCAGATTAGGCTTGGGTTTCTCTTCAAATTGGCACAGTTCTCGGTTTATTTCTTCGAAGGCTTCATCCCCATCATATTCATACTCATCGTCACAATCGATCTCTTGTATCATTAAGTCAGAGTCGGATTGATTTATTAGACTAGGTCGAAGATCCGTTGTGCATGCCATGTCATTAGAACCAGTAAAAAAAGAGCTGTTCAGAAAGAAAAAGAACAAAACAAAATTAAAATGAGACAAAAGAAAAGAATTTTATTGAAATTGCGGGATAACAGGGTTCACACTTTTACAAAACAAAATAAGAGTTGGATTACACCCTGGAATAATCCGAAACAAAAAGGCAAAAATCAAAGCCTACTACCAGGACTCCCCCGGATAGGAAGAGGAGTAACCGTCCAATTGTTGGTTTTGGCCTCAGGCCCCACAAACTGTATGTCCGCTCTTACACCGGTCAATTCTTCTTTCGGAGCGGCTTGGATTGTCATCACTGTCTGTGAGGGTTTCTTTGGCTCTCCTCCCTCATATACCAGCTTGATCATGTGAGCTTCGTGGTGTACTGGCAATGGGTTTTGGTTGATGTTGGGCGCCTCCGACGTCTGGACTTCGATATTATTGGCATCAATAAGATCTTGTATTGCATGCCTTAACTTCCAACACTTTTCGGTATCATGCCCCAGCATTCCTGAGCAGTACTCACAGCTTATTGAACGGTCCAAATTTTGGGGTGGAGGATTTGGTCCTCTAGTCTCGACAGGACTAACCAAACTTAATTGCCTCAATTTGTGGAACAAGGCGGTGTAGGTTTCTCCCAACTCAGTAAAAACTCTATGTCTCTGTAGCCTGTCATTTCTAGCAGCTTGATTTCCCCGAAAGCCCGCCCCTGGAGGGTTTCTGTATGCCCTTGGTGGAGGATAGGTGTTTTGCGGTGGTGCATGTGTGTTCTGGGGAGCCGGCGCGCGCCATTACGGGCGAGCCGGAGGCTGAGTGTATGTCTAGGCTTGGTGCACGGAGAAGTGTGGTTCTTGGGGTGGATAGTAGTGCTGTGGTGGGCTGTATGGGTAGTTTGGCATGTGGGGTCTGGGTTGGTTGTAGTATGGTTTGCCGGACATGGACCAACTGCTTGCCTCAATCATGGCAATGTCTTCTTTCTTCCTCCTTCCCAGCGCACCTCCCATGCCGCTCTGAATAGCCTGGGTCGTTGCCTTGAGCGCCGAGTAATTCAGGATTTTGTCAGACCTCAGACCCTCCTCTATCATGACCCCTATCTTTACTACTTCATTGAAGGATTTTCCAACCGTCGTCACCAAGTGACCAAAGTAAGTTGGATCCAGTGTTTGCAAGAAGTAGTCCACCATTTCTCTCTCTATCATGGGAGGATCAACTCTGGCTGCTTGTTCTCTCCAGTGGAAACCAAACTCACGAAAGCTTTCCCCAGGCTTCTTTCCGGTCCTCAGCAATGTGAGACGGTCAGGGACTATCTCGAGATTGTATTGAAAGTGACCCGCGAAAGCCTGCGCCAGATCATCCCAAGTGTACCATCTGCTGGAATCCTGCCTGGTATACCATTCTAGTGCCGATCCACTCAAGCTTTGACCGAAATAAGCTATCAGTAGCTCGTCTTTGCCGCCTTCCCCTCTCATCTTGCTACAAAAGCCCGTAGATGTGCCATAAGATCGCCATGTCCTTCGTACAAATCGAACTTGGGCATCTTGAACCCTGCTGGTAATTGAACGTCAGGGAAAGGGCATAGATCCTTGTAGGCCACGCTGATCTGGTTGCCTAACCCGTGTATGTTCCTGAAGGACTGCTCCAGGCTTTTAAATTTCCGCATCACTTCGTCCTGCTCTGGGCTCTTAGCCAGCTTTTCAATCTCTGTCGGGACTTCAAAGTGGGGATTATAGGTATGCGGCTTGGGTGCTTTGAATGTGAGTTCAGGGGGTAATATTGTGTGTCGTGAGCCTGAAACAGTGGCTCACTGGATGATCTGTGCAATGGGGCTGGGGGAGGTGCCACAAAGACGGGAACATTTGGTGGAGGAGGGTTTTGACTGGGTGGTGGAGCTTGGGGATCATAGGCCTCTCTTCCCTGATAGTAGTGATGGCTTGGGAAACTCGTTGAAGGGCTGGTGGAGGGGTATTCCGGCGTGTGTACTGGTTGGAGGGTAGGAGTAACGGGTAGTTCCTGCCCCTTCTGGGCTCTAGCTAAGGCTATCTGCATCTCATTCATGTCCAGCCTCATTTTTTCCATTTTCTCCAGGGCTTCCTTCAGCATCTGATTGGCTGTCTTTTCTGACTCAACGCTGTTGTCTGACCCAGTCATGCTTTCTGGTATAGGACCTTTCGATCTTGTTTGATAATGATACGGTGCCAGTACGCTCTAACAAACTAACTGTCTGGTATTTGTGGAAAACAACAAACTTGTTAGCGTTAGAGTTTAACAGGTTTGATGATAGCACATTGGGGATGCAATGCTCCTAGGCAGTTAACCATTTCTAACATGCTTTGCTTCAAACACATGAAGTCATCCCGGCTCGCTTATTTGCCCCTTTAAAGTACTTTGGGAACCCCTGTATTTTATTTTTATATATATATTTTTTTTTTGAAATTATCAATTTTCATAATAAAATAAACTAGGTTTCAAAGGTTTAAAGACGACCTACAAAGTTGAAAATCAAACGACCCACATATTCTAATCAAAAGTTTTACAAACTCAAAAACAAACGGCCAGCTCCCTTTCTCTGTTCGACAAATGCAACCAAACGGTTATTTTTTGCAAATGTGGCCCCTTCCAAATTTCACATGAATTTTGAGGCCGAGGAGGATTATTTTATGACACTTTAGAAACTTGTCCGTTCTTTTACGAAAATAGCCTTTCGACAACTGAAAGATACTCTAAGGCTATTTCGGCAAGAACGGTTTAAGACACTGTCGAAGTTGGCTCGGCTTATTTTGACTAAAAATCCAAACGGTATTCACCTGACCGCTGACTCTTTGTTTTTTTTGTTTTTTGTTTTTTTTTTGTTTTTTTTTTAAAAAAAATTAAAATAAAAGACCTGTTGTTGCAAACACAGCCTTTCAGCGTCTCGGGGACAAAGATTTTAAGGCTGTGTGGGTCAACTGGACCAAAATTCTAAAAAATGACCCAAGGTGGTTGTTTATACAAAGTCAGTCTTCCGGCGTCCCTTTCGGGAACATTTGGCTATTTTTGACAAAACAACATCACCCAACTTATTTATGACAAAATTAAAATTTTGACATATTTTTTTTATTATTATTTATTTGTTTTGGGCTATTTTAGCAAAGATGGGGTTGGACCCGATGAGGGTTGCCTACGTAGCTCACATCCGGTGAGAATCAAACCAGCGTAGTTCGGGCTAATTAACCGCACTATTTTAAAATAGGACTCTTTTTCATTTTCATTTTTTACATTTCATAAGCAAAAATATATATAAAAAAAACATTACTTTTAAAACAAGACCCCTTTTTTTTCTTCTTTTTTTCAACAGACAACCTATTTTCCAAAAAAAATCCTTTTTTTTACAAACAATATAACAGCCTATTTTTCGAACCAAAAAAACAACCTTTTTTTTTCGCTCTTTTTCTTTTTCTTTTTTAGTAAAACAAACCAAAAATAAAACTTTTTTTTTCCAGAGTTCCGACAGTACTTGGGCATTGTTTTCTTTTTCAAAACCATTAGTTAACTCTCCAACTGTTATTTTTCTCTTTTTCTTAATTTTCTAACATTCCCGAAATTCAAAAAAACCGGTCAACATCCAGGCCAGAGCAAATAAATGCACAGAAAACAATTAGGATGCATCAGGATGGTCTTTCCGTTTCAGGTTGCTAGCCCTAGACAGACCCAACCCCTGTGTTGAGTCCCCTAAGTCAAAATGCACATGAAGCAAACAAACGTTCCTACTAGGGATCTGACATGAGGCTGAGTTATTCTAGGTTCAAAACCTGGGTGTTTGTTCTAGACCTGGCTTACCCGAGCGGACAACTCAAGCCGAGGAGGAGGCGACAGTCCGGGAATACAGAAGCTTCACCGGCTTTGCGACTTATCCAAACCTCGTTCTAAATTGGGACTTGACACTAGACAGAAAAGAAGTCGTAAACCGTACACCCTTCTTCACAATTCAGAAGACTCAGATAGGAGATGGGTTTCTGCACAGTTTATATACAGTTCACAAAATATCAAAGCAGTAAAAGCAGTTAGTTAGCACAGTATGCACAGATCATGTAACAAAATCTGATAAAGCTGAATACAACAATTATTCCAAGCTCGAATTCTGAACCCTGAACCAGAGATTCTGGGTTACAGATTCCCCAGCAGAGTCGCCAGAGCTGTCACACCTCCTTTTTCCGCCCCCGCCCCGCCCCCCGCGAGGGGCGAAGGAGTTTTTCCAATTAAAGGACAATCGAAACGGGATTTGTTTATTTATTTCAGAGTCGCCACTTGGGAGATTTAGGGTGTCCCAAGTCACCAATTTAATCCCGAATCGAGGAAAAGAATGACTCTGTTTAACAGTCCGCGAACCAGAAATCCGGATAAGGAATTCTGTTAACACGGGAGAAGGTGTTAGGCATTCCCGAGTTCCGTGGTTCTAGCACGGTCGCTCAACTGTTGCGTTTAGCTATTATCTGATTTTTACATGAATAACCTATGTGCTGATTCTGCTTTTTATTGCTTTTACATATACATATTTATTCGAGAGAGTGAACGCCATTTAAAGTATGTTGTCGGATTGCGCCGCATCACATGAACCCGCAATCTTAGGCATACTCTATTCAACGTCTTAGGATTTGGATTCGGGCCACATAAAATGCCCACCCATATTTAGGAATGTAATTTACAAAAGCCGCGCCTAAAGATTCTAGCGCGTTATTATCTTTTGGGAGGGCCGTGAAATTCGCTAAACGGCCCTTCCCGACTTCTAAAAAAATTCTTAAACCTTTACTGAGGGTCCTGCAATTTTTTTTTTTTATTATTATTTTTTTTGTTTTTATTTGACGAAGCTCATCTCATTTATTTATTAATTTATTTTTTAAAAGGAAAGTAACTACATTTCTATTTTTATTTGTCTCTAAATAAAGAAAAATCCTGGTTAGTTACATGCTAAAAAAAACCGTAACTTATTTAATTAACAGATTACAACAGAGGCCGACGAAAATTATACTTGAACTTGTAAAAATGGAAAATTGTTCCGCGCCTTATTCCATAAGCTAATATTACTAAAAATGGAATCATGTATAAAAAAACGTACAAGATTGACTAACGTTACTACAATTAGCCATTTTTAACTGTGGTGAAGTTAACTAAATGATCAAAGCTATAGACTAATTCATTAACCCTAATGGATTCGTAATTTAACTATACTAAATGCTTATTGAAATTACTCTACATTAGTGTAAGTATACTTAATTATTAATACATAAAATTATCGACTACGACCTTTATTTATTTATTTACTTCTATTATTATTATTGGAGCTATAATGTTGACATTACCCAACCACCTTACATTTACACTTTTATCAAGTCCACAATCTATCTATGTGAGATTATTTGTAACATGAATTAATGCCAATACTGATGAGAGTATAATCACTTAAGAGGACTAATGGAAATTAGTTTTAACCATCTAAACGAAATACTAATCGGGTTTTGACTAAGTACTCTATCTCGTTTATGGACTACTTGAATATATGCATGGAAACAAACAACTAACTAGAGATATGCTACTTATCGTGATTTACCCCATTAATCTAATAAAATCGAAAGGTTCATGTTATATCAGCGCATGACCATTTACACGATTCCTTCTCTTTTCAATCCAATTATACAAAAAAAAAACAGTTCATAAAGAAAAAAAGAAAAAAACTAAATAGACCAGATTGTCTACTATCTACTTTATTGAAGCAGTTGGATTTTAATGCTGCATTTCAATTTCAAAGCTTTATCACTACAAGATTCGAATGTGTACCTGGAATTCGAATTACAAATAGAGAAAAGAGGTCAGGAGCAACAATGTACAACAGTAGCACAGCAACAGAATCCCACAGCAAATAACAACAACAAAACCAGCAATAACCAATGTAACAATGGTCAGAACCAAACTGAAAACCCCAGAAAGCCTGACTGAAAATCAGTAGTACTAAACGCAATCCACAGAGGCAGTAACAAAGTTCTGATTTCAGCAGTAAAGAAAAGAACTTCACTTTCAGTTTTTAGCTCTCAAAGACTGATTTTTAATTCTGAAAAATTAGCCTATCTCTCACTTTTAAGTTCTGAAAATTTCTGTTCTCTCAATTTCCAGTCCTCTATCTCTATATCAACTCCTCCTATTTATAGGCTAGAACTAAACATTATTTATTCAAAGTTTTTCACTTTCAGCTTGTATATTCCCTCCCATGTGCATCTATGCACTTTTATCATTAATCCCATGCTTATTTTCTGATTTTTCCACCTTTAAAGATACCAGACATGGTGTATTCTGCACTACTAATTCCCTTTTCATTAAATAATTCATTAATTTTAATTATACACTGAATATTCAACTGGCAGACTACTAACACTAAACATTTTAAATCTTTTAACACACAAAAATACCCCTGAAAATCCCCTATTATTATTGCCTTGCCCTCACTCTTAGCAATCTGTATTTAAACCTCTCTGATTTACAACTACACCAAATCACTACACAGCTACAACCAATCCTTAAGTCAAATTCACACAAATGATTCAAGCATCAAAACAGACCAACGAAGTGATTCATGTTGTATTCGTCCAAACAAAGCAGTCATAAACTAACTATTCAACGAAGTTGTTCAAATCGAATTTAGCTTATAACGCACACTCAAACAAACAGAAGAAAAACCTTGACCAAATAAAAGGTCTTGAAGAAGAAGAAGAGCTAATGAACAAGACAAAAATTACAAAATAACACTTTAAACAAAGAATCAATAATCCGAAAAATAAAATGAACAAAACAAGATTACAAACAACACTTAGAACCAAAAACCATAACAGAAAAGTAGACCAAATGAACTAAATAATCTTAAAAAAAAAATCTGAAACTTGAACAAACCCAAGTCGAAACTCGGATTTGAACTATTGGAGGTCGAACGGACTGTGGTGGATTAGCATGGAGGGACGAGGGTGGTCGCCGGTTTTAGGCAGTCATGGTCGTTGTTTGGGGTGGTATTGACGACGGGAAACGAGGGAGAAGGTTGTTGCTGTGGCTGTTCCCGGTTGACGAAGCAGCAGCAGAAGCAACGCACGAATGGTTTGGTGTCCGTTGCTTTCTCTGTCCGGCAGCTATGGAGGTTCGACGGTCGGAGTTCGGGCTGGTTATGGAGAGGTTTTGAGGGGGGTGACGATGAAGAAGCAAGTGGCGAGATCGTTTGGACAGAAAGAAGAAAAAGCAATGGCCTCCCTCCAGAAGTCCTGGACTGTTTCCTTTTTTTCTTCATTTCAAACGAAGAAAAAGGTCCACAGTCCTTCCCATTTTTTGGTTTTAAAAGTTTTTCTCCCTTTCTTTCACGTTCTCTCTCCTCTCTTTTTTTCCAAAAATTTTCAGCCCTCTTCTCCTTCCAAAAGTTTTTGCTTTTTCAAACTTTTCTTCTAAAATTTCTCAATCCCCCCCCCTCTCTTCACGTTTTGTCCCCCCTTTTCAAACTTTTCCCACCTTTTTTCCTTTTCAAAAGTTTTTTGCTTTTTTTTTTTCATTTTTCAAACCCCCCCTTCTTTTCACGTTATGTCCCCCCCCTTTCAAAAATTTCAGCCTTTTAAAATTTTCCTCCCCCATGTGTTTTGTCCTTGTTCAAAGGACATGGACCCCACGTGTGTAGGGGTCCAAGACATGTGTCCCCCATGCGCGGTGGGGTTCCCCGTGTGTGGTGTTCCGTCCGTGTTCCCCACGCGTGTCCCCCATGTGTGGTGGGCTCGGATTATTATGGGCTAAGTCCGAAAATTAGGCCTAAAAACGGGTAGTTTGAACCCAAATATTATTCTTTTACCCGGACCCGAGAATAAAACACGATGTTATTCAATTAATCCTATGCAAACAAAATAACTACAAAAATAAGACTAACTTTTAAAACAAAACTATTTCTTTTTTTTTTGTTAGTATTTTTTCAAGATTAAAATAGCTACAAAGCATAAATAAAACTATTTTTGTCATTTTCGTTTTTATATAAAGATAAAATATAAAGTACTATTTTTTTGTATTTTTCCAGATTAAAATTGCTACAAAACGTTAATAACTTTTTTTTTTGGTAATTTTCGAAATTATACAACGATAAAAATATAAAGTACTATTTCTATATTTTTAAGTTTAAAATGACTACAAACATTAATAAATCTACATTTTTTATAATTTTCGAAATTATATAAAGTATAAAAAATAAGGTACTATTTTTTGTATTTTTTCAAGTTTATGAGAAATACATAAACTAAAATTTACATATATATTTTTTGTAATTTTTCTTTTGCGACGAAATAAGGTAAAATAGTCAAAATAGCTATATTAGACTTAATTCAAATATTAACGTTTTGTAGCCCTCTTTTTTTCTTTCTTTTTTTCTTATTTTTGATAAAACTAAAATTCTAAATTGAGCTACAAACTAAATTAACTCCAAAAATACTAATTAAACTCCTAACAAAAATTATCATACACAATTAAACACCAATTAAAATAAAATTGCATAATTTGACATTAAATGCTAACAATGCAAAATATTCCTATTTTTGTGACTTTCATTTTTTTGTAAAACAAACTTAATTAAATACTAAATGAAAATGTGATATATTTTATATTTTTATTAATTAAAACAAATAAACATGCACTCATAAAAATACAAATAATTATACAAAAATACCACAAAAATAACAAAAATTGCACACAAAGGAAAATTGTTTTATTTTGAATTTTTGGGAGTAATTCTTTCATAGGGCAAAAATCACGTGCTTACAACTACGTTTGACCTGATTCCTCAAAAAGGATACGTAGGCGCCTCATGGCTCGGTCATAGTGTAACAAAAATAAAAATCCCCAAGCAAGAAATTGGGGCAAAAGTTGTGTTTGTAATTTTGGAAAGGAAGTTTGATTCCAAGAGTTGTAATGTTTTACCCATCAAAATTATTTTGAACCTTTTGATACCCTTTTTCTTTTAGCCATACACAAAAACCCACATTGATGTCTAAAAAAGACCTCCCGATCAGTATCCGAGAAGTGCCAAGTCATGCAAATGGAAGTCGGGAATAACACTCTGATCCCCAGCAGAGAAGAGGGTCATAAGCTGGAAATGAATTGATAGCCGAAAGAATCCCCAGCAGAGAGAGTCATATCGGTAACACTCCAATCCCCAGCTAGAAGAAATAAAATAAAATGAGAGAGTCTTATCGGTGAAAACCTCCACAGGCCAGCGGTCCACATGGTTTCAAGATAAAAGAATGGGTGATTTGGTAACTCGCGAAGACTGAAGGGTGAGTAAGAGTGGTGAATGGTCTGAGTGGGTACGGGGCAAGTGACGTACAAGGGTTTCAGAGAATAAATTAAGTCAGTCATAATTAGCAAGAAGTCTATCAAGTCATTCTAAAATATTGGAACCCAGTTTTCTTTTATTAGTCCAAGTATATTTGTTGCCTTTATAGCCAAGGTCTACTAAGTTACAGTAATTAATACAGTCCGCAAAGTTTTAATAACACGGACACCAAAATTTTCAGTGGAGTGTAATATTTCGTTAAGTAATCCCCAATGAGCCAGAGTCCCTTGCAATGATCGAATAAACACATGAGATTTTATCATAAATAATAGTCAGCTAGCATAATAAGGACTAGCATAAATTGCAGAAAATAACCACTGTCACACCTCCTTTTGGCCCGCGCCCGCAGGGGCGCAGAGGGAGTTTTTCCAATTAAAGGACAATCGAAACGGGATTTATTATTTAATTCAGAGTCGCCACTTGGGAGATTTATGGTGTCCCAAGTCACCGGTTGAATCCCGAATCGAGGAAAAGATTGACTCTGTATTACAGTCCGCGTGCCAGAAATCCGGATAAGGAATTCTGTTAACCCGAGAGAAGGTGTTAGGCATTCCTGAGTTCCGTGGTTCTAGCACAGTCTTTCAACTGTCGTATTTGGCTTATTTATCTGATTTTAATACATTTTTGAACCTATGTACCAATTTTAACCTTGAACCGCTTTTATCATTTATTATTATTTTAAAAGAGAATTGCAACGTTATTAAAATACGTTTTGAACCACGACACATCAATGCACCCATGATTTTGGACACGTTTTAACATCGTTGAGATTTGGATTTGGGTCGCATAAATGCGCACCCGAGTTTAGGGAAATAATGTTATTAAAGGCGCGCCTAAAGCGACTTGTGTATTATTATTTTGGGTAAAGCCGTGAAATTTTGCTAAACGGCCCATCCAAAATCTAAGTAATTTTACCAACACGTATAGAGGGCCCCGTAGCTTGTGTACTTTTGTTTGTCGAGGCTCGTCTCATTCATTATTTTTAAAGGAATTTGCAACGTCGTGAAAATGCATCTCGAACCACGTCACAATCAATGTACTCGTGATTAGCAACACATTTCGACTCCGTTGGGATTTGAATTTGGGTCACATAAATGTGCACCCGAGTTTAAGAAAGTAAATTATTAAAAGCGCGTCTGAAATGACTAGCGCGTTGTTATCTTTGGGGAGGGCCATGAAACTCACTAAGCGGTCCCTCCCGAATTCTAAATGTTTCATTTTTAACCATTTATTAAGGGCCCCGCAATTTATATATTTTTTGTTCGACGAGGCTCATCTTATTTATTATTTAAAAAGGCAAATCTAAAAGCGACTATGATTTGCTATTTCTAATTGTCTCTAACAATAAAAGAAAAAATCCTAATTAATTTGTTATTGGACCAAATGATAATTCTGCACCACAGTCTAGCCATCGGGCTCCAGGATAAGCCCAACAAAGAGAAATTACATCCAGGTTTGTGCCCCAGAATTGGCCAGTCGCAGACCTTGGCCCAGGTCCAAACGTAAAGGGAATTAAAACTGGACCTGGGCCCGCGTCAGAGGAGCTGAAGCTCAAACTGCCGGAAACAGGCCGCTGGGCCTTGATCTTTGTACCAAGCAAGCTTAATTCAAGTAAAACGAATCCTACTGAAGTTGCTTCAAGTTATTCCATGTACCCTCTATAATTTGTAACAAGTAAGAACAAGGTACACCTACTCAAATTAGCAAGCATTGGTCATTTTGATTCCAATTTTAAGCTTGGGTTATGCCTAACTAATGTATTACCACAATATTCCGAAGGCAATAGAGTGATTAACGACTGAGTTGAGCTATCAAACACACTTCACCAATTTAAGTACATATTCCCTGATCCTAAGCCCAAATCACTGGTGTCAAAACTAAAGTGCTACACTTACTAAATCAATTACTAGGCCCGATTTTAACATTGTCATGATCTACATTCTGGTTTCAAAGCCAATCTTAAGTGGTAATGAATAATTATCACATGAATTCAAGATACACTACCCTAAAACTACTATTCAGAATGAACAAATTCTAATTCAAATTTAACAGTCCAATATCGCTCAAAGTCCAGGTTATTACACATCAAATCTGATTTGCCTCAAACAATATACACGCTAACTAACATTTATCTAGCTATCAGTGTACGACACAAAGAGAACATGAGCATGCTGATCTCATTTCTATTTCAACAGCTACATCAAGGTAATTTTGAGGCGTGTACCTGGGATATACAACAATGAAGAAGGAGCAGTCAATAGTAGCAAACAACAGGCATAATAACAGATTTGGAGTTCAAACAGCCACGAACACAACCAGTTCAGCCCAGAACACACAGCAGAAATAACACCCAGCACAAGCAGTCCAAAACCCAGGAGTGAGACCAGAAAATACCAAGCAATTCACAGACAGGAACAGAATGTATTCAGAAATGAGACAGGAGAATAGATTTTCTGATTTCTGTTCTTCAAATTCTCAAATAAAGACACTCAGAACCTCAATTAAACAGTAACAAACTGATTCTGATTTTCAGTAGTAAAGAAGACCTCACTTTTTCAGTATTTAGCTCTCAACCTATTGAACTCTTTAGAGTAAAAACTCAGCTTGTATTTCACTGTTAAACTCTGAATTTCTGATGTCAAAATCCAGCCTAGACTCTCTGAAAAAAACTGATTTTTCCTCTCCAAAAAAAACCAGCCATTTTTCTATCTTGAATGACCCTATTTATAACCCAAAAATAGGCATGTTATCTCTGCCTTGAAACCATCAGATTCTAACTGCCCATCCCCCATTGAATCCCATTACTTAATGTCTTCTTGTTTGAAGTTATTTTGTTCCCCACACTTGCATGCCTTGTTCCCCATTGTTTCAATCAAAACTATGGGTTATTATAATATTCCTATTGACTCCCATACTATCATGTTATGTTCCCCATTGATATTAAACTAATGGTATCTATTATCCACTGAACAGACCCTTAAGTTAGTCCACTTGCAGACCTGTTAAATCCCAAAATTACCCCTTTAACCCCTGTGTATTACTGCCCTACCCTAAACCTCTTAATATGATGGTAGAACTCTGATCACTAAAGTACTACAGCTATAACCAATTCACAACCAAATTAAAACAATGATTCAATCAGAATTGAAGCAGTATGAATCCAATTATTATCAGGTTATTCTAACATTCAAGCATGTAAAACTAATCGACGACACTTATCCAATCGACTACATGAATTACAACACATACAATCAATAGAAAATAATCAGAATCGAACAGGCACACAGGTGGTTCGAGTCGCATTGATAGAAACATGGATTTATAATAAAACTTAACTAGTCGATGGAGCTAATTTGAATCGATTATATAGTTTATTATATACTCGACCATGACCAGAAAAAGTTCGACCAGAAAAAGTTCGACCAAATAAAAGGTCTTTGAAGAAGGACAGAATCAATCGACAAAAGAAAAATTGAAAAATCAATAAAACTAAACTAAACAAATAAACAGATACAAACAAATACAAAATATAACAAACAGAAAAGGAAAAATACCTCAAGAACTCGGAAACTGGACGACCCTGACTTGGACTCTGACTCGGACTCTTTGAGGTCGAACGGACCTTAATCGAGTGTTCTCAACTGAGAACACTTTGACTAAGGTCGATTAGACCTCAAATCATCCTTTAATTTGGACAGATTTCAACCTTTGGTTTTCTAGGGTTCTTGGGGGTTCGAAAGGTTCTGGTCTGATTCGAACCAAACCAACGGTGGTTTGGTGACGATGGAGGTCAAAGAGATGTCCGGTGTGAGTTTGGGACTGGTTGGGGTAGGTTTAGGTTCTTCAATCGAAGATTCGAGAATCTGGAGGTTGATTCGAGGCAAACGGTTAGCGGATCTGTAACGAGGGTGGTCATATGGCTTAGGGGTGTTAATTTGGTGACCGGCAGCGTTGTTGCCGCCGGGTTTCAGGCGGAGGTGTAACAATGGCGGCTAGGGTTTGGGTCTAGTCCGTCTCTGAGCTTGAGAAAGACGATGGGGTGAGGGGGGTTTGGTTTAGGGCGTGGGGTAAGGGATTAGGGTTATATACGGGAAGGGGAGTTTGATCTTGGCCGTTGGATCAATCACGATCAACGGCCTAGATCATTTTACTGATAGGAAACGACATCGTTTGGTTTAAGTGGGGGGTTGGCTGGATCCGGGTAATGGGTCGAGTTTGGGAACGAGTAAGGGAGATTGAATCTCAACCGTTGGATTTAATCCAACGGCCTTGATTAAGAGTGACCAAACGACGTCGTTTTAAGACGTCTCTGGCCAGGCCAACTGGACCTGGCAAATGGGTGATTTGGGCCTGATTTTTTGGTCCAAAATAATGGCACAATCCGATTTTCACTCTTTTCTTCTTTTCTTTCATTTTCCTTTTAATTCCTAAATACCAAAATTCATAAAATAAATTGTAAAAACAAAATTAACTTAGAAAATACTAATTGACCTTTGACAATAAATATCGCACCAAAATAAAATATTAATTACGAACAAAATCGGGCACTTGGACACTAAATGCCAAAAATACAAAAAATATGCATTTGTTTGTGATTTTCTTTATTTTAAAACCAAACTATGGTTAATTAATTCCTAATTGTAAAAATAAAAATCCGAAGGGCACATGCAACGCATTTTTTTTTGGGAGTAGTTCTCATAGGGCAAAAATCACGTGCTCACAGCTGCCCCTCTTTGTCGGGAAACACGAAGAGTTTTCGTGCAAAGATAAAGTGAGTGGATACGAGCGATTTTTTCCCGTTCGGCTGCTCCGTGTGAAGCATTTTTTGAAAGATTTGACCGAACCTCTGCTTCAAAGGTTTCCTACATATCCCCGGCTAAAAGGGAATCAGGTCAATGTAGTTCGGGAAGTTTCGGTAACTGGGACTACCATGAAGCTATAATTTTGCTGTTACTACTGCTGCATGCTGTTACTACTGCTTTCCGACCTCCTTATTACACCGTGCTAAAAAGAAGACAAGAAGCTAGACTAAACTAGGGATTACAACATCTTATTTATCTTCAAACTTGCTCTTGTAGCCTTCCTTCTGATTTTTGCAGCGGAATTTATGCTGGGGATACTTTGTTGTAACCCTCCACTTTATTGACTCTTGACTTGAAATTGAGTGTAATCCTCTGTTCTACAGGCGGGCTCCTGACTTCATTTTGAAATGTACTCCTCTGTTCTACAGGCGGGCTCCTGACTCCAACTTGACTTTAAAAGATAATACGGCCTCCATTCTCCAGGCGGGCTCCTGACTTCAACAGCAATTTAAAGATAATGCAGCCTCCATTCTCCAGGCGAGCTCCTGACTCCAACATCAACTATTTCTCCAGAATATAACACTTTCATTCTCCAGGCGGACTCCTGACCTCAACAATTTCTTAAAAATATAACACCTCCATTCTCCAGGCGGGTTCCTGACCTCAACAATTTCTTTAAAAACATAACACCTCCATTCTCCAGGGCTTCTGACTTCAACAACTTCTTAAAAATATAACACTTCCATTCTCCAGGCGGGCTCCTGACTTCGACTACAACTCAAAATATAACACCTCAATTCTCCAGGCGGGCTCCTGACTCATTTAACTTAAAATATTACAACCTCCATTCTACAGGCGGGCTCCTGACTTCATCAACTTCAAATATAACAACCTCCGTTCTAACAGGCGGGCTTCTGACTTCTTCAACTTAAAACATAACAACCTCTATTCTACAGGCAGGCTCCTGACTTCATCAACTTCAAATATAACAACCTCCGTTCTAACAGGCGGGCTCCTGACTTCTTCAACTTAAAACATAACAACCTCCGTTCTACAGGCGGGCTCCTGACTTCTTCAACTTAAAATATAACAACCTCCGTTCTACAGGCGGGCTCCTGACTCCTTTAACTTAAAATATGACAACCTCCGTTCTATAGGCGGGCTCCTGACTCCTTTAACTTAAAATATGACAACCTCCATTCTACAGGCGGGCTCCTGACTTTATCAACTTAAAATATAACAACCTCCGTTTTATAGGCAGGCTCCTGACTACTTTAACTTAAAATATGATAACCTCCGTTCTGCAGGCGGGCTCCTGACTTCATCAAATTCAAAGATAACAACCTCCGTTCTAACAGGCGGGCTCCTGACTTCTTCAACTTAAAACATAACAACCTCCGTTCTACAAGCGGGCTCCTGACTTCATCAACTTCAAAGATAACAACCTCCGTTCTAACAGGCAGGCTCCTGACTTCTTCAACTTAAAACATAACAACCTCCGTTCTACAGGCGGGCTCCTGACTTCATCAACTTCAAATATAACCACCTCCGTTCTAACAGGCGAGCTCCTGACTTCTTCAACTTAAAATATAACAACCTCCGTTCTACAGGCGGGTTCCTGACTTCAACTACAACTTAAAGATATAGCACCTTCATTCTCCAAGCGGGCTCCTGACTTCAACAACGACTTGAAAATATAACACCTCTATTCTCCAGGCGGGCTCCTGACTTCTACTACAACTTAAAAGATAATACCTCCATTCTCCAGGCGGGCTCCTGACTTCGACTACAACTTGAAAATATAACAACCTCCATTCTCCAGGCGGGCTCCTAACTTCAACAACTTCTTAAAAATATAACACCTCCATTCTCCAGGCGGGCTCCTGACTTCAACTATTTCTTAAAATATACGTTTTATTGTTGTTGTTCCTTCCTGCTTCCTGAACCATTTTCCTTCTAACTTGAAATTATCTTCTTTCAGAACTGCTTCCCTCAAAACGGGTATTTCATCCCTCTGAAAACTGTTGGGGATAACACTGGTGTTTTATTCAAAAATATGTTATTTTCCTCCTTCAAAGACTACTTCCCTTAAAGTTGATGCTTTCCTTCCACTGGAACGACTTCCCTTAAGACTTGTGTTATCTTCCTTTAAAAATTACTTCCTTTAAAACTTGTTTGGCCCTTCTTCCAAAAACTGCTGGGGATACCATTTCTCCCCAAACTTGTGTTATCTTACTTCTTCCCAGTTTGACATCTTTCTTGTATCATGATGTCTTTTCATCATCTATAACATTTCATGTCCCTGCTTCAAATCAAAGAAATTTTTTTGTTAGTTTAAAACGTGGTGAATGGTCGTGCCACTCCTGCTGGGGATGGTTTTCTCTTTCTCCTTTCCCAGCTTTGTGTTCCATTACATTACCAACTTGCTGGGGATGAGATTATTTGTTGGGGATGATATTCCTGTTGGCGATCATATTCCTGCTGGAGATGGTTTCCCCCCTCTTCTTTCCCTGCTCCGTGTTATCCGACCCTCTTGGAACTTGGTCGATAATCTGTCAGGGATGCTCTTGTTTCTTGACGATTCTTTATTCACCAATTGTTGCTTCCCACTTTTCTCCGTACTCTCCTCGAAATCCTAAACCAATCCATCATTTGGTCTTGCAACGAATGTCTCTCTCGTTCCATTGCATTATCTTGGCAACTGGTAATAAGCTCTGAAAATCCTTTTCAAAACAAACTGCTGGGGAGATAAAGTCTTTAAAAAAATGATGAATCCAAGAAAATAAGAGAAGAATAGTTTTCTGAAAAATGTCGGGGAGAAGAAAAAGAAAAGAGCTTATCTGAATGGTACAACCGATCCTAATGATCACTTCGTGTATTTTGGATTAACCAACCCAATATATTTATATCAATCAATCTTTCTAATGGCCTTACTTTGTTGGGGATATGTAAGCGCCCAATTCTTTTGTCGACTCAACATCTTTGCACTGCTTGATGCCTCGACGAATCCTTTCCGTCAATCTTATCTTGTTTGCCTCTTTTGACCCCTTGTCGCCTCATAGTGCCCTTCGAGGGGTTTTCACTAATAAGACTCTCTCATTTTATTTCAACTCTCGTCGCCTTATGGTGCCTGTGAAGGTTTTCATCGATAAGACTCTCTCTAGAATAAATATTCCTTTGGTAACCTCTTTCATCGAAAACGTCACTTACTCGCCAGATTAGCAGGTATCCAATTCTCCTCAAATTTTCCCACTAGCTCATTCTTACAACAACTGAAAAGTACTTTATCATAAGAATACAATGATATTCTTCGTCTGGAAGAAGAATTCTGGAAACTCAAGTCCCGTATCCAATGGCTGCAAGACGGTGACACTAACATAAATATTTTTTCACCTCTCCACCCTACATTGTCGTCTTAGGAATCGTATCCACGCTTTAAAGGACCTTATGGGTAACTGGTGCTATGATGACCTTCAAATTCATGACACCATTCTCGATTACTTTAACATACACTACACTACTGACTCCACCCATTCTCTCATACAACCCACTCCCCACTGCTCTTCCCCCATCACTCCATCTGCGAGCGAAGCTCTACTACGCCCATTATCAACCAGCTAAATCCTTTTAGTTGTGAACTTATTTAAAACCTTTAAAGCACCATGACCTGATGGGTTACACCTTTTTTTGACCAACATTACCGGACGGAAGTGGGACCAAAGGTCATCGCCTTCTGTCATCAAATATTTTCAACCTTTCAAATTCTGAATCCATTAATCAAACTTACGTATACCTTATTCCAAAAGTTCGCAACACCTCCATGATTACTTAATATCTCCTTATTGGACTGTGTTCCACAATATATAAAATCATTACAAAACTTTTAGTCCAACGTATTAAACCGCTTATGCCTACACTTATAAGCCCTACCAAATCTAGCTTTCAACAACATCGATGAGCGGCTGATAATGCTATAGTTGTATAAAATATTTTACACCACTTTCAGAAAAAACCAGGTAAAACTAGTCTTATGCTTCTTAAGCTTGATCTAGAAAAAGCTTTCGACCGCATTGAATGGTCATTCGTTCGCCAAGCTCTCCAATACTTCAACTTCCCCACTCCCATCATTTAATTAATTATGTCCTACGTCATCACTTCCTCACTTTCCATCCTCATCAACAGTACCCGTACCGTTTTATTTTCACCATCACGTGGCATCCATCAGGGAGATCCCCTCTCCCCTCACCTTTTCATATTATGTATGGAATTACTTACTCGCAAAATCGATATGGCTGTCGATTATCAACTATGGAAACCTAGCCATCTTTCTACACATGGCACCACACTCTCTCACTTGTTCTTTGCGGATGATATTATCCTCACTCCTACGACGTCAACACACAGTTGTCATACCATCATTGACATACTTAATGACTTCAATCGCGTCTCAGGTCAAAAAATCAACTTCCAAAAATAAAAAAATTTCTTCTCAAAAAATTATTCCTCCCAGGATAAAAACTTTGTTCTGTCATCCTTCAACATGCATGAAGGCACATATTTTGGTAAATATCCGAGTTTCTCGATTTTTATCGAATAGCCCAACAAACGTCATTTCCAATTCATTCTTGATAACTTAAAACACCGGCTTGCGGGTTGAAAAATAAATTTCCTTACTATGGCAGGGCGTACCATCCGTATTAACTCTACTCTTAATAGCCTCCCGAATCACGTCATGCAATACGTTAAAATTCGTCATTTTATCCTGTCCCAATTAGAGCACTGCCAGTGCAATTTTCTCTGGGGCACCACCCCAGTAAAAAAAAATCCACCTTGTGAAATGGAATACTGTCAGCATGCCAAAAACTCATGGTGGCCTTGGTATCCAAAGCCTTCCCCACAAAAACAAATCCTTACTCGCTAATCAAGCCTGGCGAATGCTTCGCAACCCCTCCTCCTTATGGGCCACTACCCTCACCCGCAAATATTTTTATCGCACAACTAATCCACATGCTCGTGGTTCCTTCATTTGGAATAACCTCCTCGTAGGCTAACACATGTGTCAACAAGACATAAGGTGGCTCATAGGTGGCGACACACTCATTAACTTCTGGTTTGATTCCTGGATCGGCTCTAATCAACCCTTGAGACAATGTATCACAGGGCCTCTACCACACCACACTCTTCTTGATACCGTATCCACTTATGTTACACGTCACCAATGAAACTTCACCAACGTCCCTTTTGAACTACCATCCGAACTCCTACAACAAATCCTTAACACATATATTCATTCCCACACTACTAACCCCGATTCTTTTGCTTGGACTCTAGATTCAAAGGGCACCTTCACCACAAAATCACTATATCACCATTACTCCCCACCTACGTCGGACCATCCTTTAATTGGCTTTGGAAGCTTCGGATCCCGCCAAAAATTAAACACTTCCTATGGATGATTGGCCATAACCGCCTCCGTACTGCCAGCCATTATTACCACATAGGCTTCCTCCCAAACGACACATGCGCCCTATGCCTCACCACTCTGAAACAATAACTCATTTATTCCTCCACTGCCCAGTTGCAGTACATCTTTGGTCAACTTTATCCATGATACTAGAAATTACGGAACTTCAGAGCACTATTGACTCCTCACTCCTATGGCTCAAACATTTCCTTTTGCATACTACCACGCCGAATTCCCTAAATATCCCTAATGACATACTTATCCCATGTGGCACATATGGCTGGCCCATAATGGAAAACTTTTTCAATCCCATAATCAACCCCCCTTCGCGTCTCAATATAGTCTCCCTCCCCACACACACCGCATCTACACGTATCCCTATGCATATCAAATGGCACCCTCCAAGTCAAGGTTACTTTAAACTTAATACTGATGGTTCAGCCTGTGATGCGAGTCTAATAGTAGTTATAAAATGCATTCATGTAATGTGAGTTATAAATCGCGTTCACCAAATGCGACTGATAAATCGTATTTTCGCTGAGCTCAATAAAACGGACTCGAACTTGTGGCCGGTTTTGCAAACCAACACCGGCGACAACTCCAGTGACAGGTCGCGGGGTTTTTGCGCTCAGCAGCTTTGTTCCTCGTTGTCGTTTTTTGTCGTCATGTCAGTAGTAATCAAACTTTCCCGATCCAACCGCATCTATCGCCCTAATGTACACGAAATTGTGCAAATTATAAATAAGAAAAGTAAGTATTTTTCTTGTACTTCAGTTATTGTTAACGAAATAAACTGCAATTTTCAGGAAGCAGTGCAAGGCAAAATCGTAACGAAGCTCTCTTCTTCGATTTCTCACGAAGGCATTCGACTCAATGTCAACGCTTCAGTCAACTTGCAGGTTCTTATTCCTCATATACTTTGTTGATTTCAGTACAATACATATTGAAAGAAATTCAGTTTTATGCTTTAGCTTATTCATATGTTAAAAAATTGACCTTCAGGTTAGAGGAGGATCAGCGGGAGTTATTGAATCTATTTATGGCGTTATTAAGCCTATTCCAATACTGTAAGCATGCTTCTATTTCACTTAAGCTGCTTGCTTAATCTGCGCTCTAGAAATTTATATTTCGATTTTTGTAATTGGTTGACCATTTCCTGTTCTTTCGGGGGAATGTAGGAATAAGACTGTTGAGGTCCTAAAATCTGGTAAGATCAGCTCAGGTACTACAGAGGTATGTTTTTAGAATTGAGTGCTGGTGAATTTTGCTGTCTTATGTTTTTCAATTAATGAGTTCCCCCCCCCCCCCCTGCAAAATACGTACTTCCTATCTGGTAGCACATGCCAAGATTTGAGTTTTCCCCTCAAAGAAAATTGCTGATATGAGAACTAGAAGAAGGGAGGTTTTCCAAAAAAAAAAAAAAAGAGAGAAGAATCAGCATTCGCACGCGGTTAAGTGAAAATGCTTGTGTGGTACTTGGCTGTGATCTAACACTCTATAACGCGTTTTCTATCTCTCAAGTAGTTCACCTTTTTAACAATAAACTGCTGGTATCTGGGTCAACTGGACGATAAAGGTTCCTCTAATCGTCCCTTACCCCCAACATTTTGTCCAAAAAAGAAAGAATCCCCTTAATTGTTCCTTATCAAAAAAAGAATCACCTCAAATTGTTCCGGTGGTCGGTTATGTCGGAAAAGAAGAAGTAGTTATAAACAGCAGTAGAGAAACAAAAATCCCCCAGGAATCAGGGGAAATCAAATCAATTCCTCCTCTACCAGCTAAACAAGGCAGTAGTATTACGCGTCAATGCTGATACTTATCAGCAAACGTACAGTCTTAGGGAGATTTGGGCTCTGAAAGTGACATAATGATTCAAGGAAGTCTGTGAAAGCGAAGGAGGAATCTTCAGAATATTACACTTGAGGCACAAATTTAAAGATTAGGTCCAGTGAAAAAAATGCTAGATCAGTGAAATGCAACTCTTTCATTGTCCTATGTTCAATATGGCTTTATATTTGGTTATAAACTATCCTTCTTGAGCCATTCATTGTGGTTGTTTTATCCTTTTGCTTGCTCCTTTCGAGTCCCTGATTATTCTTTTTGTTCCCTCCGTAGATTCCATTTTCTTTCATGCTGAAAGATCCAGGAGAAGAACCTTTGGAAAAACTTTATGAAACATATCATGGTGGGGACATTAGCATTCAGGTAAATTTTGACAAGAATTTGCTGTGTCCTATATCGATCTGTTTCAGCTTTCTTGTTTTGATGTCTATTTTATACCAATGTAGTATCTGGCATCTGTAGACATTTCGAGAGGATACTTACACAAGTCTCTATCTGCCACAGTGGAGTTCATTATTGAAAGTGAAAAGGGTCTGGACCTGATCTCTCTTTCTTCCTCGTCTTTTGTATGGTTTGTCTATATGTTCTCATGTACATGAAAAGCATTAAATCGACCTTCCTTTAATGTCTAATTCAGAGAATCTTCCAGAGAAACCTATTTCTCCTGAAGTGGTCATGTTTTATATCACCCAAGACACACAGAGGCATTCACTACTTCCAGAGCTAAAATCAGGTCGCACTTGCTTCTTTTCTTCTTCTTTTTTGGATAAGTAATCAGGTTCACTTGTTATAGATCAGCAAATTCATTTCTGAACAGGAAAACAGATTCTTTTTAAGTTGCACATTTGCATTTATATCTAAACTTGGATACAATTAGGACAGTAGGTTTGTATAACCTCTTGCTCATCCCAAAAGTTGGCAGAAATATAAAAAAGAAGAAAACATCTTTTAACAAAGTTTGTCGTAATGCCCAAACCCAAAGGAACTTGGTGGATTATGATATGGATAACTACATAGTAAGGTATTGTTTGATTTCCCATTTAAAATCGTATTTAATGAGTGTTTGTTGGAGGACAAGAAAATGCTTGTTAAGCTCTGAACTGTATTTCGGCATTCGGTTCCAAAATGGGATGGCCGTATTGAACTCCATGTTATATTCACCATTTTCTATCCACTTATATAGGTTCCATAGGAGGAGGATAACTAAAACCGTTGTATCAATCAGATGAATGATGCGCCCAAAAAGTATTTTGCAGTGAATAACCTAGAAATCTGTGTGCTTTTTGGAATTGAGAAATGTGGATTTTCAAGAAAAGAATCATAAGATATGACTTGACATAGTGTTCAATAGGGCTTTTATGTTTCTTAATCTTAGTTAACCTGTGGAATAGTAAAATCCCAAGATAATTTATAACTCAATCCCGGAAGAACACCCTTGTTGATTTTATGCTTCGTGTCCATTATCATGCCTTGATATGTGGCATATTAATAGAAGACAGACTAACAGTTGGATGGTTGCAACTTTTATTGTGAATAGGGGGATTCAGGGTAAGCGGTAAAATATGCACATTATGTTCTTTGTCGGATCCTATTGAAGGTGAGCTAACTGTTGAAGCATCTGCTGTTCCTATCCAATCCATTGACATGCACTTGCTGCGAGTGGAGTCAATTTTGGTCGGGGAAAAGATAGCAACTGAATCTTCTCTGATACAGACAACTCAGGTATGGACTGCTCCTGTGTTTCCAAGAAATTCTTTATACCATGTTATTTTTACTGATATTGTACAGGAAACTTATCTTGTTTATTAGATAGCTGATGGGGATGTATGTCGAGGCATGGCTCTTCCCATCTACAGTATTCTTCCCCGCCTTTTGACTTGTCCGTCAATCTTTGCTGGGTATGTGTTTGATCGAATTTACATCTTTCTTGTTTACAAATTCCCAAGATTCTTGTCTGTTAGGACCTTTGTGGCCTTTCAAAAGTATCATCTCGTTGGTACATAGTACATAAATGTAATGGAGAGCATGATGGATTCCAAATCATACTTGCAAATGAGTCAGTTCCAGATTCTAGACCATACCGAGGACGAGCGCGTTCATTCATTTATGCATCGCTTCCCTTGCTCATATTACCGACTGCAGGCCTCTATCTCATGTTACCCAAAGTAGATTTACTGGAAACTTTCTGATTATTAGATATCAACAAAAAGAGAGTTGGCGTATTTCAATCAATAGAAGTTGCTCCTTTGTGTTTTTATTTGAAGATGGTTGTGTGAGGAACACATGGAAACTGATATTTTTATGGGGGTATTTGTGAAACTTTCAAGAGAAATCTATGACCGAAGGCTAGGAATGTTTTCTTTTTGGTTTGCTTGACATGCTTGCGTTATCATTACATGTGGATTATCTTCCTGCTCTTACCATTATGCTAGTTGCCAAATGGCTGATATAATCATCTTTGCAGTCCATTTTCCGTAGAGTTCAAAGTTACCATTGTAATAACCTTTCAGTCAGAGCAATCGAAGTTGCATCCAAAATCCAGTTTCAAAACTCTTAGATCATGGGTGAGCATCTTTGTATCTCTGTCAATAGTTGCACATATGTACTGTGTCTAAAGTCGTCATCCTCATCTGTAGCACGCAGCAGAAAGTGTTCCCCTTGAACTGATTAGGACAAAGTGAGATGCTGGGCAGGTAATTATATTTGAGAGTTCTGTTGAATTGCGTATTCTAAATTAGACATCTTGATACAACTTGTATTAGTCCTGCACATATTTGATATTAGCACCTTGCAATGTTTTTAATAATATATAAACATAGCCTTCTTAAATATGTTCCAGGGATGCTGAAGTTTTTGCGTATGTAAATGGGTGAAAACTCGCTTACTGATTTTGGCTTAGGCGCCCAGAGGATAGAATTCTGTGTGCGATCTTTCACCTGGAAGATGACTATCAAGTTCATTTGCTCAATGTTGTGGCCATGAAACTATGTTCCTGTTCTACAAGTGCAAAATTTCCAGGAGATACTGCAAGCGAGAATTGCACTTCTCGATGGATAAGTGGGGATGTGTAGATATGGGATGTGAAGATGAGTTTGTAGAAACTACTAGAACTTCCTACTTTTTGTTTCTTTATGTGCACTAGCTGTTACTACTCTACACTGGAGAAGAGATTGCTGTACACTCGGAGCAAAATTGCCAACTGGTTTCTTGCATGAGAGAAGAAGCTTCACAGAGTTCTGAACCTCATCTATATGTCTTCCATATTAGGTTATATAAAGTGTAGATACATAATTCTTCTGAGGTATGAATTATGATACGTACCATCTTTCTCATCGATCTAATTCAGTAAAACAAGGTCTTGATGAACTGCAGTATAAACATTCTGAAATCACGTGAGCAGTACTACAGTTGGACACGTGAAGATAAGTCTTCTGTTAATCAATGAGCAGAAAATCTTGTGGCAAAGACTTATTTACATCTTAATTTCTCTAAATTTATTGTTTTTTATGTCCAAAACTCAATTCTAACCCACTCCATTTCAGAGGAAAAGGGGTGGATGGGCGAGTCCATTATCCATCGATGCCATTGGCCCCTAGGGATTCCTCGATTGTCCAAAAAAACAAAAAACAAAATACAAACCCAAAAATGAAGAATACCGACTCCTTGGCAATTAGCCGCGTTATTAAATTTAAAAGTTTGAGAGGTGCTCACCATTCAATCAAATATTTGTAAAAGATACTAGTTTATGTTGTTTGCGATATTTATGAATAGAAACACCAGGGAAATACTAAGAACAGAGCTAAAATTTAACAGCCGCAAATATAACGACATGTCATTCACTCATCAAGAAAACCCCTCAAAAGTCCACAGAATTCAGAGCCTTAGTTTTCTCCAGATACTCGGACTTAAAAACAAGTTCATCTTAGTTCTTCTAACAAATAGGACGTAGACTTCACAAGCTAATGGAGTACCTTTATTTAGTGTATTTTCTCTTCAAAAAATCCTAATAGCAATCTATTCAACTGAAAATTCATACAGCATGTTGTGAATGTACTTGTCACCAGGCTGAACAATAACAGAGGGGAAGTTTGGTGTGTTGACAGCATTTGGAAATCCTTGCGTCTCTAAACAGACTCCTGCATGCTTGTTATACACAGCTCCACCTTTACCAACAACTCCATTCACATAGTTTGCAGTGTAAAACTGCATGCCAGGAGCATTGGTCCATAAATTGAGAACTCTGGAGCTCTTAGGATCCTTGATTTTTGCAGCATGCTTCAAGCCGTCTTTCACGTCTCCACAGTCGAGCACGTAATTATGGTCATACCCTAAGCCAACTTGCTGGATATCACGACCGATCTGCTTTTCAGCAGTGAAATCAAATGGAGTGCCTTTCACAGGCATTATTTCTCCAGTTGGGATTATGTTCTGATCAACGGGAGTAATATGATTTGCCCATATCTGGGCTGTGTTATCAAGAATATCCCCGGAATTATGGCCACCAAGGTTCCAATAGGTGTGCTGTGCTAAACTAACGGGAGTCGGCTTATTTGCAGGCACAGCTTCCATGTCAAGTCTGAGTGTCGTCTTAGAGGTAAGTGTGTATGTTGCGGTCACAGAAAGATCTCCTGGGTAACCTGTATAACAAGGCAATCAGAGATCAAGTCTTGTGTGCCGTAGACGAGGATGCACAGATATAGGCAAGAGAGGAAGAGAGAGACAAATACCTTCTTCTCCATCACGACTATGATACTTAAAAGTAATTGATGGATGTTCGCCCTCCTTGTGTTCAGCCACCTCCCACACAACCTTGTCATAACCCTTGTGCCCACCTTTTGACGAAAAAATAGTAGAGCATTAATAGTACCAGCAAAAGACAATAAAGCTATTGAATCACCAAAGACTTGCTTTGACTGGCAATAAATGGGAAATGGCAATACTTTTTGTTTAGCAGGAAGTCTCAAGTACACAGAAAGTCTCTTTTCTTGTAAATATCACTTACTGATAATTACCATTACAATATCATTAGTGAGTCATTGTAAAACAATTCTCTTTGAGAATTTGTCACCCCATTAAGGCACTTCACTTCCTGTAATTGGTGAAGCTCACAAATGCTTATACGTCTACCCATTCATAACAGCTCACGATTGTTCTAATTACAGAATATCAAGTAGGCGAAATTGCCAGGTCGACTAGTATTGAAATGTGAAAGATTATAAACTCAGATGGGAAGGAATTTTGTCAACAGAATATCATTTAGCATGAGCAGATTTAACAGCAAAACATCGAGTGAAACAAGTAAATTCTATACCAACGGACTAATTCAGAAATATAATAACAACCCTACTCCAAACCCTCTTGTGGTGGGGCATCATCAAGTAATGATCTAGCATATAAAGATCACATTTTGAACACAGTGACATCAAATTACAGTAATTTGAACACAATTGACTTAGCCAATAGTGAAAACAAGCACATAAATTTGACAAACTCAGAGATGATTATGAAAAAAAAGCAAACAAGATCTTACCATGGAGGCTGTTTGGTGGCTTATTGATGGGTAAAGTGTAATCAACTCCATTCAGAGAGAACTTTCCTTCTTTAATCCTATTCGCCACTCGACCCACAATGCAGCCAAAGAATGGGGCTAAACCTTTCTATAATCAGACAATTCAAGTATTCACAAAAAAAAAATAAAAAAAATTGAAGATCAGCCTCATTGTTAACCTAAGCAAATACAATTCTTTCTGTAACAAAATCACAAAAATCAAGCCAACAAAGGGGTCTTTAAGAAAAATAAAAAAAATAAAAAATTGACATAGAATTTTACTCGCCTGGTATGGCTCGAGGGTATCAAATCCAAGAACCACATCACCCAAATTCCCTACAAAAGTTCCAACCAAAAAGAGAATGAAATATCAGTACAAAACACTGAAAACAAAAAAGATCTCAATTTTATGTATATATCAAGAAGAATTGAAAGATCAAAGGAGAATTTTTAGAAAAAAAAAAGGTACCATCTTTATCTGGTACAGACAAGGAGAGAATGGTGCAACCCAAATTGGAGACTGTGACTTGCATGCTTCCATTATTGAGTTCGAAGATTTTGGGTTCTGCCATTACTGTAAAAATTAAGGTTTTTCTTTTTGTACTTGAATGAGTAGTTTTTGTTGACAACTAAAACTGAAAGAGGTATATATAAAGGACAAAAGATACAGAGAAGCAGAGCTTTTAAGGTTGCTGGAATCTGTTGGTGGTCATGTTTTCCCTTTTTTCTCCTCCGTTTGCCCGCATTATTATAGTGGTGACATGAGGACAAAGTAGTAATTTCGGAACATTAATTGCGTCAGATCTTTTGCAAGCGTAAGATAAGATCAATTTTGATTTTGTATTTTCTTTCTACACGATGGTGTTTATCCATTGAATCAAGTATATTTATAACGTCTCATGGATTTTGAGATATAAAGAGATCTTCTTTATTGACGGATTACCACCTTGATTTGCTCTAATAATGTTTTTCCAAATTTTGAAACAAGTTGTCTCTATTTGACTCAAAAGATATTTGAATCTTTTTGAATAAATTAATTAAAGAAAATAAAGTGGTAAATCTTAGTTAAACATAATAAATTTCAGATCAATACTTCATTGTGGCTCCCACTAATTAATGGGGAGGTTGTTTTACATGTTTTTCTCGAGATTGCTTCGTTTTTCTTTTCATTATGAAGATTATCGAAGAGAGAACTAAGGAGAGAGGAAGAAGTGAAGAACCGTCCCCCTAACCGAAGATTTTCCCCTACTATATATAGTCATGAGACTTTTGCTATTTACTTGGTCTGACGCTTTCTCACACTATGTCTGTCTTGATCGTCCTTTAAACGTTGTTTCTTCTGACTCGACGGGTATCGAGAGTGCTCGATGTGGAATAGACCATGTCGTCTTTCGCTGCCTTGCCGCCAGGACGGGATGTTGGTCAGCTTGACCGCATCGGTCAGATTTTGACCAATACAGTTAGTTCCTCCGTCTGTCGGGGTCGTCCCATGTCGGGCCGAGCAGACGAATCATGATTGCTACGAATTCGAGAGAAATTTGACTACTTGTTCCTTGGTTATGCTTCTTAGGTTTCAAGTGAGATGACGACGCTCTTTCGATATCCTTGGACCGTTGCGACTATTTCGGAACCGAAACGTCGTTTGGTATTGAAGCGTTGTTTCATGGTTGCCACCATTATGACACACGTTCCTAGGGAACCGAAATATTTTGTGCCCTATCAGATTTGATTGGCGACTCTTGAGTTTCGTTCTTGGGGGATTTATGTCTCTTATAAATAGAAGGAACACATCATTCGATTGACACACTTCTTTGCCCTTTGCTTGAAAGAGTTTTGCGAATATACTTTCTTCCAGATACTCTGAATTTTCATTCGCCCCCAGTTAACTGAAAACTTTCATCCTTCCTTTCCATTGTCTTTTTGCCACACCATCTTGACAAAATGGCTTGTGATTCTTCTCGCACTGATCTCCCTGTCACAATTCTGACGCCGAAAAATGTTGCTCTGGCCACCAGAGGAGTAGAAGTGGTGGAAGATGAGGAGGTCCCGTTGGTAGCCGAGATCTTGCCTCGTCCTGGAAGAGAATGGACCGACTTCTGCAGTCGCGCTGGGGTAGAGCCGGAACCTGTCCCCTCTGTTATAAAAGAAGAAGACATTGCAGAGTTGAAAGCTAGGTGGGGAATCCCCAGTTACGTTGACATGCGGCCGGCGGTAGAGAACAACATAGTCCATTTTGACCGCCCCGGGTACTGCGTGTTCTACGCCTACACCTTTCTTATTGGATACACACTTCCTCTCCCTCTCCTGGTGGTAGATTTCTGCCGTTTTTACGAGGTATGCCCCACCTAACTTTCGCCGTACCTGTACAAGATGTTCCTTATATTGGTCAAGTTTGCGGAACTCGCCGGTCGTAGATCACTTTGGATCACATGCTCAATATCTTCTCCCCTCAACTCATTCGCGGCACGATGATTCACATCTCGAGGGTCGAAGAGTCTGGTGGTGAAGATGGACGACATGGCTAACCGTCGTTTCTATGAGAATTATTTCTATGTGCGGACCGAGCATATTGTGGCGGATCCAACGGGGTTCCCTGAGAAGTGGAACTTTGCGCGTAAGTTTCTTATGTTTTTAGTCGGTGAGATGCCTGACCGCTTTTTGTTACAGTACTAAACCCTGTTATATCTCTGCAGCCGAGAAATTTCCCCTCCATCTGTCGAAGGTATTCGTGAGTGGGTGAGTGCCATCCTTCCCCATACAGCGGGGGTTCGCACATGGTCGGCCTTTTATGAAAAATTTGGACGCAGGCCCCTTACAGGTGAGATGTCATTTCTGTCTGCTATTTTTCCTCTCTTTTTACTTAGTTTCTTATGTGTTGTTTGTCGATGGCAGGGAGAGTACGGAGAGCGAGGGCTCCTCCATTAGCTTTTCGTCACCCAGCATCGTCTGCTCGCCCTGCTGCAGCACCTGCCGCTCGGTCTTCGTTGAGGGCTGCTTCAGTTGAGTCTGCGGTTGTGGTTATTCCTGCGGAGGCCACTTCTCAGACTAAGGTCCCGACTCGTGTCACTCGTCTGACGGGTGAATTTCTCTGTGCTGAGGAAGAAGAAGGGTCGTCCAAGAGGCGGCGACTGGAATTCGAGACAACCCCTCCAACTGTAATACACATGGATGACTCTCTCTTGACAGGATCTGGACTCCGCCCGTATAGATGGAGCCAGCCATCGTATCTGCCCCATCGACGGAGATTCCTGCCAATGTCGTTGATCAGCAACCTGTCGTGATAGGGGGCCAGGATTCTGAGGCCGTCGTTGTGGTTTCGGACGTACCCTCGTCCTCCGTACCCGGTCGTGCCTCCTCCTCAGCTACTGAAAGAGGAAAGGGCATTGTGGTCGGCGACTATGAATCCAAGTCGGACCTCAACCCTGATGATGTTAGGATGTTTGAGGAGGGTATTACCCACTCGGTGGTTCTTCGGGAGGCCCTGTCCGTATTCTTGAGATCTTTTCGGATGTTAATCTCTTGGGGGACACGGAGGAATTTGTGCCGCAGTTCGACATTTTGTGCTCCGCTGCCGAGAATGAGGCTCTCTGCAATGTTCCTGATAGCGACTTGATGAATGAAGTGGCCGCTATGGGCCTGAAGGTATATTTCGCCTTTCTTTCATGTTTCTTTTATTTTTCTAGATGATACGATCTTAACTCGTCCTTTCATTTTTCAGATGTACATGTTGGAAATTGAGAGTGCTCGTAGGGGTGACATTCGAACGAAGATTTTCCTGAAGGCGTTGGAGAAATATCGACGCTATCGCAATCAATGCCGTGAGTTGCACGAGCGGCTGAGGGAGAATCCGGGTGCTCGATCCCTTGGCGAGGAACTGGAGAAAAGAGACCAGTAGTTGATGGAGGCCATTCGCAGAAATAGTGTGCTCGAGGAGCAATTTCGTGCGAAGGATGAAGAGCTTGAGTTAGGCAAGGGGGTGACCATAGAGTGTGACTATCTGCAGGGGAGACTGAGGTCGATGCAGGCCGAGATGGATCAGAATCTTATCAAGGTCGAGGCGATGAGTGCGGAGTGGATGGGAAAGTTGGCCGAGTTGGAGAGAAAGGTTACCGGGTTGGAGAGTATCGAGAGTTCCTATTCTTCGACTTAGGCAAGGGCGGCGACCCTGGAGAACACTATCTGTGTCCTCCAGTCCGAGCAGGAGTCGGAAAGAGAGACGGCCACGCTAAAGGAGGCGAGGCTTGAGGAATGCATTGGTAAGATCGACCGGGAAGCTTCGACCTTAGAAGATCGAGTCGCCGCTCTGGAGGCTGAAAATGAGCAACTGTTGGCTCAAATTGAGTCTTCCTCCACCGTTGTTTTCTGCCACTTACACGAGCTGTAGGTTCATGCTGAAGCTCAACTGGATATATACAAGAGTTTGTGGGAGGCAGACAATGTTACTGATGCCACATATGAAGGAGCACAGGCAAAGGTGCGAGAGGCACGCGTCAACTGTGGCTATAACTCTATGACTCCGGAGGCCGATATAGACGCGGATGATAAGGGAGGGCTTCCTGGAGATGGTGGCGATGATAACGCTGAGTGAAAGAATGTTGTCTTTGTCTATTTTCTGTTCTATTTTTTTTTATATTTATTGTCGGTCATTGTTATTTCTTTGTCCTGTCCTCTTCTATTCTTTTTTTATTGTTGTCTTGGGCCGTGTATAATCTGCGACCGTTTGCGCAGTGACTTTGTATAAAGAAGATTTTTTCATTGTTATTTGCTTTGCACTCTATCTTTGTTTTTGCTTTTCGTGACTTTGGTGCGAGGCAGAATCCTGTATGGCGAGTCCCGGTCTTTCTTTCCCCTTATATTTTCTGACGGTTCTTGGCCTTAGAAATATTTCAAATTTTCTCTTTGGCGATGGCTCGTGCCCTTGAGGGTGTGATTTCGAACTTTTGTTGAAATATCAACCCGTCGTTGTTCGATCAAGGTCGAACTCTTCTTTTTGGCGAAGGCTCTTAGTCTTAAGGGGTGTTATTTCGAACTTATCGAAATAATAACCCATCGTTGTTCGATCGAGGTCGAACTCTTCTTTTTTGCGAAGGCCCTTGGCCTTAAAGAGTGTTATTTCAAACTTATCGAAATAGTAACTCGTCGTCGTTCGATCGAGGTCGAACTCTTCTTTTTGGTGAAGGCACTTGGCCTTAAAGGGTGTTATTTCAAACTTATCGAAATAGTAACCCGTCGTCGTTCGATCGAAGTCGAACTATTCTTTTTGATGAAGGCCCTTGGCCTTAAAGGGTGTTATTTCGAACTTCTCGAAATAGTAACCCGTCGTCGTTCGATCGAGGTCGAACTCTTCTTTTTGGCGAAGGCCCTTGACCTTAAAGGGTGTTATTTCGAACTTGTCGAAATAGTAATCTTCTTTTTGGCAAAGGCTCTTGGCCTTAAAAGATGTTATTTCAAACTTATCAAAATAGTAAACCATTATCGTTCGATCGAGGACGAACTCTTCTTTTTGGCGAAGGCTCTTGGCCTTAAAGGGTGTTATTTCGAACTTATCGAAATAGTAACTCGTTGTCGTTCGATCGAGGTCGAACTCTTCTTTTTGGCGAAGGCCCTTTACCTTAAAGGGTGTCATTTCGAACTTATCAAAATAGTAGCCCGTCGTCATTCGATCGAGGTTGAACTCTTCTTTTTGGTGAAGGACCTTGGCCTTAAAGGGTGTTATTTCGAACTTATCGAAATAGTAACCCGTCATCATTCGATCGAGGTCGAACTCTTCTTTTGGCGAAGGCCCTTGGCCTTAAAGGGTATTATTTCGAACTTATCAAAATAGTAACCCATCGTCGTTTGATCGAGGTCGAACTCTTCTTTTTGGCGAAGGCCCTTTACCTTAAAGAGTGTTATTTCAAACTTATCGAAATAATAACTCGTCATCGTTCGATCGAGGTCGAACTCTTCTTTTTGGCGAAGGCCCTTGGCATTAAAGGGTGTTATTTCGAACTTATCGAAATAGTAACCCATCGTCGTTCGATCGAGGTCGATCTCTTTTTTTTGGCGAAGGCTCTTGGCCTTAAAGGGTATTATTTCGAACTTATCAAAATAGTAACCCGTCGTTGTTCGATTGAGGTCGAACTCTTCTTTTGGTGAAGGCCCTTGGCCTTAAAGGGTGTTATTTCGAACTTATCGAAATAGTAACTCGTCGTCGTTTGATCGAGGTCGAACTCTTCTTTTTGGCAAAGGCCCTTAGCCTTAAAGGGTGTTATTTCGAACTTATCGAAATAGTAACCCGTCGTCATTCGATCGAGGTCGAACTCTTCTTTTGGCGAAGGCTCTTGGCCTTAAAGGGTCTTATTTCACACTTATCGAAATAGTAACCCGTCATAATTCGATCAAGGTCTAACTCTTCTTTTTGGCGAAGGCTCTTGGCCTTAAAGGGTGTTATTTAGAACTTATCGAAATATTAACCCGTCATCGTTCGATCGAGGTCAAACTCTTCTTTTTGGTGAAGGCCCTTTACCTTAAAGGGTGTTATTTCGAACTTATCGAACTCTTCTTTTCGGCGAAGGCCCTTGGCCTTAAAAGGTGTTATTTCGAACTTATCGAAATAGTAACCCATCGTCGTTCGATCGAGGTCGAACTCTTCTTTTTGGCGAAGGCTCTTGGACTTAAAGGGTGTTATTTTGAACTTATCGAAATAGTAACCCGTCGTTGTTCGATCAAGGTCGAACTCTTCTTTTTGGCGAAGGCCCTTTACCTTAAAGGGTGTTATTTCGAACTTATCAAAATAGTAGCTCGTCGTCGTTCGATCGAGGTCGAACTCTTCTTTTTGATGAAGGACCTTGGCCTCAAAGGGTGTTATTTCGAACTTATCAAAATAGTAACATGTTATCGTTCGATCGAGGTCGAACTCTTCTTTTTGGCGAAGGCCCTTGTCCTTAAAGGGTGTTATTTTGAACTTATCGAAATAGTAACCCGTCATTATTCGATTGAGGTCGAACTCTTCTTTTTGGCGAAGGCCCTTGGCCTTAAAGGGTATTATTTCAAACTTATCAAAATAGTAACCCGCCGTCGTTCGACCGAGGTCGAACGCTTCTTTTTTGCAAAGGCCCTTGTCCTTAAAGGGTGGTATTTCGAACTTATCGAAATAGTAACCCGTCATCATTCGATCGAGGTAGAACTCTTCTTTTTGGCGAAGTCCCTTGGCCTTAAAGAGTGTCATTTAGAACTTATCGAAATAGTAACCCGTCGATCGATCGATCGAGGTCGAACTCTTCTTTTTGGCGAAGGCTTTTGGCCTTAAAGGGTGTTATTTCGAACTTATTGAAATAGTAACCCGTCATCGTTCGATCGAGGTCGAACTCTTCTTTTAGGAGAAGGCCCTTGGCCTTAAAGAGTATTATTTCGAACTTATCGAAATAGTAACCCCGTCGTCGTTCGATCGAGGTCGAACTCTTCTTTTTGGCGAAGGCCCTTATCCTTAAAGGGTGTTATTTCAAACTTATCAAAATAGTAACCCGTCGTCGTTCGATCGAGGTCAAACTCTTCTTTTTGGCGAAGGCCCTTGGCCTTAAAGGGTATTATTTCGAACTTATCGAAATAGTAACCCGTAGTTGTTCGATCGAGGTCGAACTCTTCTTTTTGGCGAAGACCCTTTTCGAAATATTAACCCGTCGTTAGTCCCAATTTTTGGAGAATCAAGCATCCTCTAGGGAGTCCTAGTTCACTTGATATTGTTTGCATCAGAGAATATAATGTCGGAGAGTATGAAACATTGTTGTTTCGTTTATGTTCGTTTTGCGCACACATTGGAGTTTCCTTGTCTGATTTTTGCCTTCCAGCCTGGAGGTGTCATTAGCGGGCGATGTTTCGGTTGTCTTGTAGTAGTTTCCCATTCCCTGATTGAGATGTTTCTTTGCTCGCTCGCCCGCGCGACACTTGTGTTCCTGCTTGAGCAAAGAGCAGAAGGTGAGTTAAAATGATACTTTCCTTACCCCTATCCGATGGATCGATGAATGAGAGTAGGTTTGTATTGTTGCTCGTTTTGTCTGGCATTTTGACGGTTGATGGGGAGATGATTCCTAAATTCGGTGACTGTATTCAGCTCTCTTTCCCCTCCTATGCTGCGCCTTTGCAGGTTGGGCTTTGCCTTAGCGCTCTTTTCGATGGGTAATCGTGTTTCTTGTCTTTGATCTGGAAGAGACTAGGAAATTTCACTAAGAAATCCCCACAGACGGCGCCAAATTATTTGATTCAAAAGATATTGGAACCTTTTTGAATAAATCAATTAAAGAAAATGAATGGGTAAATCTTAGTTGTAAGCACGTGATTTTTGCCCTATGAAAGAATTACTCCCAAAAAATTCAAAATAAAATGATTTTCCTTGGTGTGCAATTTTGAGAATTTTTGTGACATTTTTGGATAATTATTTGTATTTGTCTATGCATGTTTATTTGTTAAATTAATTAAAAAATACAAAAATATGTCGCATTTTGCATGTAGGATTTAAGTCTACAATTGTTAGTAATTAAGTTTGTTTTACAAAAATTGAAAATTACAAAAATAGACATCTTTTGCATTTTTAGCATTTAATGTCCAAATGTACAATTTTATGCTTAATTATTACTTAATTGTGCGTTAATTGTTATTGAGAGTTAATTTGCGCTTTTATAACTTAATAATAATTTAAGAATTTTTAGAATTTAGTTTTAGAAAATAAAAGAAGAAAAGAGAGCAAAAATATAAAGAAAATCGGAATTGGGCTCTTCTTCAAATTCAAGCCACAAGCCCAAAAATATCCAACCTTCCCCATGACCCGGTCCATTTCAAACCGGGTCGACCCGGTCCATAACACAAATACCCAACACCCCCTATCTTACATTTGACAAAAACAAAAAAACAAGAAAAACCCTAAAATCCCATCCGCCCCCTCTCTTTCTCTCTTCTCCTTCACCATCCCAAACACCCCAAAAACTCCAAATAGCCATGGCTGCTGCCTTTTCCCCTCACGCCTCACCCTCAACAGACACACACTAGTCGTCGAACCTCCATAACTGTTACAACCCATATTCACATGTGTTAGTTCATGCCATATATTAGTTAACATAAATCCAAGAAAGAATTATCTTTGAGATGATAAGAAGTCAATCCTATTGGTCTTAAGTGATACAAGAGTGTATAAGGGTGATTAACAAGTATTAGAAGTTAAATGAATCAAGGATGTTGTAACTCGTATTTAATACACTCAAGAGTTCATTTATTAAGGTATTTTAATCATATAATATCCGTATCATAAGTCTTGAAGTCAAACGAGTTATGAAATAAAAGTCGACAAAAGTTGTCGCAACTTAGGTTCATAATTTTACTTAAACATTAGGTCAAATGTTTCTAATCTTTTCTCCTAATTTACAAGGAATTACGGGGTGATGTACCAACCAAATTAAAGATCTATGATTCTAGTTTCCAACGCATTAAACCGTTCATCGATACGATCTCGGAGTAGAGAGATATTCACGTTTTTGCGAGACTGCGCCAAGCACCTCTCTATGGGGCCCACTAAGGCGGTTTAAGATATTTGGACCTATATAGGATGCCTCCAACCCGTTTTAAGTCATTTCTTCTCACTATTTTCAGACCTTAGAACCCTAGGAACATCCTCTCAAGGTTCTCTCAAGATTCAAGACCCAAAAAAGGGGCAAACAACACAAATCAAGTGTCGGGAATTCCGTGGCGCTAGTAAGTCTCTTGTTCTTCTTGTTGTTGCTCATTTTTGTGTCGTTCCAGCTCGTGTGGGAGGTTGTTTTAAAGGTTTTATGTTCTGTAAATACTCCCTCATGTTCTTAATATCAATCCTAGGTGATTTCAAGCCTTCTAAAGTGATTCTAGTGCCAAAAAACACTAATTGATCGCTAGTTTCGCTTTTTTGTTGTTGTGGCAGCATTGGAGGGATATTTCATGGAAATTTAAGGTCAAATTGGAGTTGTTATTTCTGTATAAAGGTAAGGAACCTCTTACTCTATATGTATTTAAGATTATCCAAGTTGCGGCTAAGCCATTGAAGCTAGAACTTGTGAAATATATATCGAAAGGCTTGGTAGTAATGTTATTGTTTTGTGGACTATTTTGCGTTGCTGTTGGGCTGCGTATTTTACTACTATCTTGTGGAGTTTTGGAGGAGGAAGGGTGTGGAGAAACACCATATATATGTAGGGTTATGGGCTGATAGTTATTCGTAACATTTCCAGGTTGTTTGACACGACTACGGTGGTCGTCGTATGTATGGAGTGATTAGGCTGTGTGTGGACTATTTTGGGAGGCTCAATATGTTTATTATTGATGTTGTTTGGGCTGTTTGGTGACTGTTTTGAATGGTGTGAGGTCATATATATAGGGGAGGTGCTGTCCGTTTCATCGTAAAATAGGTTGTGGTCGATACATAATAGTTATGACGCTTAAATGATAACGATAGTATCGTTTCTCTTATTGTAGACTAAGGAGTTTTGACAATTGCATAGCTTGAGATTGGGGCAGTATATACAAGGTATGTGAGGCTATCCCTTTCCTTCTTTTGCACGACTCCGATTGTACATAATGTAATGAACGAGCTTCCAAGATACTCTACTCTTAGAAGCTAGCAGTACTTACATTGTTTTCCCTCTTATGGAACGATTGATGTTAATGTTGCTTCTCTTATTCTTATGTTATCAATGTTGTTGGTACTTCCTGATTCTTATAAGGTTCATAGTGAAGAGTTAGTCCTAATAACGTGTACAGAGGATACCGACCTTACGTCACTCCGAAAGGTTTAGAATGTGATTCCATGAGTCGAGCATGCATTATATATATGTATCTATTTTACTCTACCGAGCCACGCTATAGTTGGCCGGGTACGGCACCTATTGTGCAACCACTGATCAGTTGGGTTTTACCGAGCTCCACGTGGCTGGGTACGATTCTACCGAGCCTTATGATGGCCGGGTACGTTTTTTTACCTAGCCTATTATGGCCGGGTACGATATGATGATGATGATGCCCACAGAGGCGAATGTTTTAAGGGTTTATGTATTTATACATATGTATCATGCATTTCATATAAGTAGCCCTCAGAGGTACTAAGATGTTACAGGTTGTATATTCTCTATCCTTGCTTACATTACTGATCGTATTTATGGTTCCCTGCCTTACATACTCAGTACTTTATTCGTACTGACGTCCTTTTATTTGTGGACGCTGCATGTCGTGCTGCAGGTCCTGATAGACAGGCAGGTGCAGCTCCCCCACCACAGTAGGCTGTCCAGTTCAGCGGTGATTGGCGAGATCCCTTCTCCGGACTTGCCTTGGTCTTGGTATGCATTTTTGTGATAGACATTATGGGTATGTCGGGGCCCTGTTCCGGCTATGTTGCAGCACTTATGTTCCTTTAGAGGCTCATAGACAGGTGTCGACTCATGTATAGTTTGGTATGCCTTGTCGGCTAGTTTTTGTTGTATAGTCTTTCATAGTAGCGTGGTAGCTCATACCTTATATGTAGTTTCTTGATTGTCTGGTCATCCCCTACTATGTATGTTCATGCCGTCATATTTTATTGCTTGTTGTCCATGATCCAGGTCTACCATTTATATTGATCTCGTCAGCCCTAAAAAATAATAATGAAGGTTAGATGAAATGTACGTTGGTGCTCGGCAAGTGTGGTCGGGTGCTAGTCATGGCCCTCCAGTTTGGGTCGTGACAAACTTGGTATCAGAGCAAGTCTGTTCTAGGGGTTGTCTATGAGCCGTGTCTAGTAGATTCTTGATTATGGATGTGTAGCGCGCCACATTTATAATCAGGAGGCTACATGACATCTAGGGTTGTTACCTTCTTCCTAAATCTAGATCGTGCGTAGAGTTGAGTCGTAAGTGTTCGTCTCTAATATTCACCTTGTTTTTTTCAGTGATGCCTTCGACTAGGAAGAAAACGATTAGTAGATGGCTTGATACAGCAGCGGGAGAGGGTACCAGTCAGGTGCCCCAAGTCAGAGCAGGACAAAGTGAGGCTCAGAGTGAGATGCCCTCTCATACCTCATCTACTCCATCTCCTCTAGAGGATATTAGAAGGCACCCAGCGCCTCCAGTTCCTCCGTCTGGCACTCCAGACCAGGATATGCGGAGTGCTTTGCAGTTATTGACTAGCTTGGTAGCTGCTCAGGCTCAGAGGCAGAATACAGGTGCTGCTGAGAAACCAGTTAGTACAAGAGTTCGTGATTTTATTAATTTAGACCCTCCAGTGTTTACCGGATCAGACCCCAAGGAGGACCCACAGACTTTTATTGACCAGGTTCATCGTACACTTCGGGTTATGCATGTTAGTGATACAGAGGCAGTAGAGTTGGCTTCTTATCGGCTACGGGATTTAGCGGTTCTCTGGTATGATAGTTGGGAGAGATCCAGGGGTCCGAACCCTCCTCCAGCTGTGTGGAAGGAATTTTCTGAGGCCTTTCTTCGTCACTACTTGCCAGTTGAGATACGACGAGCTAGAGCTGATAAGTTCTTGAACCTTAGACAAGGTAATATGAGTGTGCGAGAGTACAGTATGCAGTTTGATTCTTTGGCAAGGTATGCTCCCCATATGGTGGCCGAGATGAGTGATAGGGTGCATATGTTCGTGAATGGGTTGGGACCACATCTGATAAATGAGTGTACGACAGCCTCCTTGGTGGAGGGCATGGATATTTCCCGTATTCAAGCTTATGCCCAGACCCTAGAGGATCGTAAGCGCCAGCAGAGGGCAGTTAGGGAGCAGGATAGGGGCCAGCATAAGAGGGCGAGATTTGCAGGGTATTCTGATGACTTCAGAGGCAGCATCAGGCCACAGTTTTCGAGGAGTTCGGCGCCACCTGTAGCTAGTGCTCCTCCACAGTTTCAGAGGCCTCGATATGATCGATTCTATTCTGGTCCAGGTCAGAGTTTCGCGGGCATCTGGCTCGCAACATCACAGGGATACTAGTCAGATGAGACCCCCAACACCACATTGTGATCAGTGTGGCAAGGCCCACTTTGGACTGTGTCGTCGAGGTTCTGATGCATGCTATTCGTGCGGACAGCCTGGCCATATGATGCGGGATTGTCCTAATAGAGGAGGTGATGGTATGGCTCAGCCGACTGGATCTGTGTCTGGTTCTTCCTCATCAGTTCGACCTCCAGCACGGGGTTTTCAGCAGTCGACAGGTCGTGGTAGGGGTAGAGGTGCAGTGCCGAGTTCGAGTGGTGCTCAAAATCGAACCTATGCTCTAGTAGGTCGACAGGATCTCGAGTCGTCTCCAGATGTTGTTACAGGTATTATATCTGTGTTTTCTTATGATGTATATGCGCTGATTGATCCGGGATCTACATTATCATATGTTACACCCTTTGTGGCTAATAAGTTTGGCATTGAACCTGAATTGATAAGTAAACCCCTTGCGGTATCTACTCCGATAGGAGATTCTGTGATTGCTAGAAGGGTATATAGAGGTTGCACTGTGATGATTTGTAGTCGTCAAACCTCGGCAAATTTATTTGAGTTAGAAATGGTTGATTTTGATGTGATAATGGGAATGGACTGGTTGGCCTCATGCTATGCAAATGTTGACTGTCGTACGAAGATGGTTAGGTTCCAATTTCCGGGTGAACCCGTCATTGAATGGAAAGGGAACATTGCTACACCGAAAGGTAGGTTTATTTCCTATCTTAAGGCAAGGAAAATGATCTCAAAAGGTTACATTTATCATCTCGTTCGCGTTAGGGATGCGGAGGCGAAACCGCCTACTTTACAATCAATCCCTGTGGTCAACGAATTCCCAGATGTTTTCCCAGATGAACTCCCAGGCCTTCCTCCTGAAAGGGAGATTGAGTTTAGCATTGATGTGTTACCTGACACTCAACCGATCTCTATTCCTCCATACAGAATGGCCCCGGCAGAGTTGCGAGAGTTGAAGGTGCAGTTGAAGGACTTGCTGGATAAGGGCTTTATTAGGCCTAGCACTTCACCTTGGGGTGCACCAGTCCTATTCGTGCGGAAGAAAGACGGGTCGTTACGGATGTGTATCGACTATCGACAGTTGAATAAGTCTACTATAAAGAACAAGTATCCACTTCCAAGAATTGATGACCTGTTTGACCAACTCCAGGGTGCCAAGTATTTCTCCAAGATTGATTTACGTTCAGGGTATCATCAGGTGAGGGTTAGGGAGAAGGATATTCCAAAGACGGCCTTCCGGACAAGATATGGGCACTTTGAGTTCTTGGTGATGTCGTTCGGGCTAACAAATGCCCCAGCAGCTTTTATGGATCTCATGAATACTATATTCAGGCCCTATCTTGATGTGTTCGTGATTGTATTCATTGATGACATTCTAGTGTATTCTCGTTCGGAGGCGGAACATGCGGGCCACTTGCGGATAGTATTACAGACGCTTCAGGATCGTAAGTTATATGCTAAGCTCTCCAAATGTGAATTCTGGCTGAACTCAGTAGCATTCCTTGGCCATGTGATATCTGATGAGGGTATTAGTGTCGACACTCAGAAGATCGATGCAGTAAAGAATTGGCCGAGACCTACAACACCATCAGAAGTCCGCAGCTTCCTAGGGCTAGCAGGATATTATAGGCGGTTTGTAGAAGGATTTTCCTCTATATCATCACCATTGACTAAGTTAACACAAAAAGCTACCAAATTCCAGTGGTCTGACACTTGTGAACGTAGTTTTCAGGAGCTGAAGAATCGATTGACATCTGCACCAGTGCTCACTCTTCCTGAAGGAACAGAAGGTTATGTGGTATATTGTGATGCCTCAGGTATAGGTTTGGGGTGCGTATTGATGCAGCGTGGGAATGTGATTGCTTATGCATCAAGACAATTGAAGAAGCATGAAAAGAATTATCCAACCCATGATTTGGAATTGGCTGCAGTAATATATGCTTTGAAGATATGGCGGCACTACTTATACGGCGTCCATGTTGACATCTACACAGATCACAAGAGTTTACAATACATCTTCAAGCAGAAAGAGTTGAATTTGAGGCAGCGTAGGTGGCTTGAATTATTGAAAGACTACGACGTCGAGATATTGTATCATCCCGGTAAAGCCAATGTTGTGGCAGACGCTCTCAGCCGTAAATCAATGGGAAGCTTAGTACATATTGAGGCAGGTAGATGGGGGTTGATTAAAGAGCTTCATCAGCTAGCCAATATGAGAATCAGATTGTTAGACTCTGATGACGGAGGTGTTACTGTACAGAATACATCAGAATCATCTTTGGTAGCCGAGGTAAAAGCACGACAATATGAAGATCCTATCTTAGTACGATTAAGAGAAAGCATTCAACAGTGTAAAAGTATGGCTTTTGGGATCGGAAAAGACGGGGCACTGAGATACCAGAGCCGATTGTGTGTGCCTAATGTGGCAGGGTTGCGAGAGAAGATTATGAATGAGATTCATCAATCCCGATATTCCATCCATCCCGGCTCGACAAAGATGTATCATGATGTCAAGGAGCAGTATTGGTGGGATAATATGAAGAAGTCTATTGCAGAATTTGTAGCCCAGTGTCCCAATTGTCAACAAGTAAAGATAGAACATCAGAAACCCGGTGGATTGCTTCAAAATATAGAGATTCCGACCTGGAAGTGGGAGGTGATTAATATGGACTTCATTATTGGATTACCTCGCTCTTATCATAAGTTTGACTCCATCTGGGTGATAATTGATCGACTTACAAAATGTGCCCATTTTCTGCCAGTGAAGACAACTTACACGGCTGAAGATTATGCGAAGTTGTATATCAAGGAGATTGTTAGGCTTCATGGTGTGCCCGTATCTATTATATCAGACCGAGGAGCTCAATTTACGGCTAACTTTTGGAGGTCTTTCCAGAAGGGTTTAGGCACACAAGTAAATCTCAGCACTGCATTTCATCCGGAGACTGACGGACATGCTGAACGTACCATTCAGACACTGGAAGATATGCTACCAGCATGTGTTCTAGATTTTAAGGGGAATTGGGATGATCATCTTCCACTCATAGAATTCGCCTACAATAATAGCTACCATTCCAGTATTAAAATGTCCCCATACGAGGCACTATACGGGAGGAGATGTAGATCACCAATTGGATGGTTCGAAGTCGGTGAAACAGAATTATATGGGCCAGATTTGATTCACCAAGCTATTGAGAAGGTGAAAGTGATACAGGAGCGATTGAGGACGGCACAAAGCAGGCAAAAATCTTATTCTGATGTTCGACGTCGTGATCTAGAGTTTGAGGTTGGTGATTGGGTTTTCCTAAGGATCTCACCAATGAAGGGTATTATGCGTTTTGGGAAGAAAGGTAAGCTGAGTCCAAGGTATATCGGGCCGTATAAAATTCTTCGACGAATTGGACAGGTTGCTTATGAGTTAGAATTGCCATCCGAATTGGAATTTGTCCACCCGGTATTCCATGTATCTATGTTGAGAAAATGTATTGGAGACCCTTCTCGAGTCGTCCCTATCAAAGATGTACAAGTTACAGAGGACCTATCATATGAAGAAGTGCCAGTGGCGATATTAGATCGGCAAGTCCGCAAGCTGAGAACAAAAGATGTAGCTTCCGTCAAAGTATTGTGGAGGAACAAAAATATGGAAGAAATGACATGGGAAGCAGAAGAGGAGATGAAGTCTAAATACCCTTACTTATTCCAGAATGAAGATAACAAGGATGCTGGTGGAAGACAGGATACATTGGAAGGTGAAACGGCTCTATGAGGTAAGCAATAATTTGAGAATACTCCTCCTTAATACAAAATGGTGATATGTAGATAATGTAAATACGCATAATGCTTTGTGTAGCCTTGTGAAGCCATATGTTGGGATTAATTACTTGCAAGTTTTGCTAGTGACCATTTTATAGGGGAAAATTGATCGGAAATTTCCATTGGAATCCACGATGATTTAAACTCCCCATAAACCCTTACATTCGAGGACGAATGTTCCTAAGGGGGGGAGGGTGTTACAACCCATATCCACATGTGTTAGTTCATGCCATATATTAGTTAACATAAATCCAAGAAAGAATTATCTTTGAGATGATAAGAAGTCAATCCTATTGGTCTTAAGTGATACAAGAGTGTATAAGGGTGATTAACAAGTATTAGAAGTTAAATGAATCAAGGATGTTGTAACTCGTATTTTCAAGTAATCTAGCGGTGCTTAATACACTCAAGAGTTCATTTATTAAGGTATTTTAATCATATAATATCCGTATCATAAGTCTTGAAGTCAAACGAGTTATGAAACAAAAGTCGACAAAAGTTGTCGCAACTTAGGTTCATAATTTTACTTAAACATTAGGTCAAATGTTTCTAATCTTTTCTCATAATTTACAAGGAATTACGGGGTGATCTACCCACCAAATTAAAGATCTATGAGTCTAGTTTCCAACGCATTAAACCGTTCATCGATACGATCTCGGAGTAGAGAGATATTCGCGTTTTCGCGAGACTGCGCCAAGCACCTCTCTATGGGGCCCACTAAGTCGGTTTAAGATATTTGGACCTATATAGGATGACTACAACCCGTTTTAAGTCATTTCTTTTCACTATTTTCAGACCTTAGAACCCTAGAAACATGCTCTCAAGGTTCTCTCAAGATTCAAGACCCAAAAAGGGGCAAACAACACAAATCCAGTGTCGGGAATTCCGTGGCGCTAGTAAGTCTCTTGTTCTTCTTGTTGTTGCTCATTTTTGTGTCGTTCCAGATCGTGTGGGAGGTTGTTTTAAAGGGTTTATGTTCTGTAAATACTCCCTCATGTTCTTAATATCAATCCTAGGTGATTTCAAGCCTTCTAAAGTGATTCTAGTGCCGAAAAACACTAATTGATCGCTAGTTTCGCTTTTTTGTTGTTGTGGCAGCATTGGAGGGATATTTCATGGAAATTTAAGGTCAAATTGGAGTTGTTATTTCTGTATAAAGGTAAGGAACCTCTTACTCTATATGTATTTAAGATTATCCAAGTTGCGGCTAAGCCATTGAAGCTAGAACTTGTGAAATATATATCGAAAGGCTTGGTAGTAATGTTATTGTTTTGTGGACTGTTTTGCGTTGCTGTTGGGCTGCGTATTTTACTACTGTTTTGTGGAGTTTTGGAGGAGGAAGGGTGTGGAGAAACACCATATATATGTAGGGTTATGGGCTGATAGTTATTCGTAACATTTCCAGGTTGTTTGACACGACTACGGTGGTCGTCGTATGTATGGAGTGATTAGGCTGTGTGTGGACTATTTTGGGAGGCTCAATATGTTTATTATTGATGTTGTTTGGGCTGTTTGGTGACTGTTTTGAATGGTGTGAGGTCATATATATAGGGGAGGTGCTGTCCGTTTCATCGTAAAATAGGTTGTGGTCGATACATAATAGTTATGACGCTTAAATGATAACGATAGTATCGTTTCTCTTATTGTAGACTAAGGAGTTTTGACAATTGCATAGCTTGAGATTGGGGCAGTATATACAAGGTATGTGAGGCTATCCCTTTCCTTCTTTTGCACGACTCCGATTGTACATAATGTAATGAACGAGCTTCCAAAGATACTCTACTCTTAGAAGCTAGCAGTACTTACATTGTTTTCCCTCTTATGGAACGATTGATGTTAATGTTGCTTCTCTTATTCTTATGTTATCAATGTTATTGGTACTTCCTGATTCTTATAAGGTTCATAGTGAAGAGTTAGTCCTAATAACGTGTACAGAGGATACCGACCTTACGTCACTCTGAAAGGTTTAGAATGTGATTCCATGAGTCGAGCATGCATTATATATATGTATCTATTTTACTCTACCGAGCCACGCTATAGTTGGCCGGGTACGGCACCTATTGTGCAACCACTGATCAGTTGGGTTTTACCGAGCTCCACGTGGCCGGGTACGATTCTACCGAGCCTATTATGGCCGGGTACGATATGATGATGATGATGCCCACAGAGGCGAATGCTTTAAAGGTTTATGTATTTATACATATGTATCATGCATTTCATGTAAGTAGCCCTCAGAGGTACTAAGATGTTACAGGTTGTATATTCTCTATCCTTGCTTACATTACTGATCGTATTTATGGTTCCTTGCCTTACATACTCAGTACTTTATTCGTACTGACGTCCTTTTATTTGTGGACGCTGCATGTCGTGCTGCAGGTCCTGATAGACAGGCAGGTGCAGCTCCCCCAGCACAGTAGGCTGTCCAGTTCAGCGGTGATTGGCGAGATCCCTTCTCCAGACTTGCCTTGGTCTTGGTATGCATTTTTGTTATAGACATTATGGGTATGTCGGGGCCCTGTTCCGGCTATGTTGCAGCACTTATGTTCCTTTAGAGGCTCATAGACAGGTGTCGACTCATGTATAGTTTGGTATGCCTTGTCGGCTAGTTTTTGTTGTATAGTCTTTCATAGTAGCGTGGTAGCTCATACCTTATATGTAGTTTCTTGATTGTCTGGTCATCCCCTGCTATGTATGTTCATGCCGTCATATTTTATTGCTGGTTGTCCATGATCCAGGTCTACCATTTATATTGATCTCGTCAGCCCTAAAAGATAATAATGAAGGTTAGATGAAATGTACGTTGGTGCTCGGCAAGTGTGGTCGGGTGCTAGTCATGGCCCTCCAGTTTGGGTCGTGACAAACTTGGTATCAGAGCAAGTCTGTCCTAGGGGTTGTCTATGAGCCGTGTCTAGTAGATTCTTGATTATGGATGTGTAGCGCGCCACATTTATAATCAGGAGGCTACATGACATCTAGGGTTGTTACCTTCTTCCTGAATCTAGATCGTGCGTAGAGTTGAGTCGTAAGTGTTCGTCTCTAATATTCACCTTGTTTTTTTCAGTGATGCCTTCGACTAGGAAGCAAACGATTAGTAGACGGCTTGATACAGCAGCGGGAGAGGGTACCAGTCAGGTGCCCCCAAACGACCACTCACCACAGCCACTCACAGAAGCTCCCCGTCACCTGCTGCTTCGTCCAGCGAACAACAGTCCAAACGCTGCTTTCTTCTTCGTCTTCTTCGTCACAGCAGCTCGTCGCTGCTTCACCTCCATGGCTAACCCCAGCTCCATTACGACAATATGTCGTCGTCCGATGTTTCACCTTCCTCGTCGCCTCTAGTCCAAAATGAGACCCCACCATTTCGTTGTTCGAGCTTTGGTCGGGGTTTGTCGAAACAGTCCATACACAGTTCGAGTTCGTCGTTGGTCAGTCGTTGTTCGTGGTTCCGATCCGGTTAGTGGGTTTGAGTTTCACTTTTGTCCGTATTTTGTTTTTGATATTCTCGAATCTAAAATCGGTAAATGTTTGATTTTTGTTTTGTTCGTGTTCATTGTTTTGTTAATTTTTTAGTTTGTTCATGTGAAATTGTTAGTTTAATGTCGTTAGATTTAAATTGAAGTTTAATTAATTATTTCTTCAGTTTGTTTCATGTGTTGTTATGTATTTTTTTCAGAAATTGTTAATGTTGGTTAAATCATTTGAATCCAACATGTTTGTTGTTTAAAATAGATTTAATTCATGTTCATCTTTGTTTGAAGTTCGTTTGTAACCCCAGTGATTTAATGTGAGTTTAGGTTTTGGTTTTTGACTTTGATTTAGTTTGAATCATGTATTTTGTTGTTGATATTGTTGTCTCTTTGCTCATTCATTTTTGGTCTAAGTTAACTAGGATTGGTTCCCAATATGGTTAACTTATTCCCATTAATTTGAAGCTGTATGATTCGATCTGTGTTCATGAGATTTGTTGTTGAAATTGTTTAGAAATTGGTCATATTTGCTGTATTTTGGTTGAAATTGATTAGGTGAATTGGTTATAGCTGATGGGGTAGTTTGGTAAATTGCAGTACGTTTAAGGGTAAATTGGTAATTTCAGTAAGGTCAGAGGGGTATTTTCGGAATTGAACATTTGATATAATTGTTTAATATAATGGGGGACAAGACATAAATTAGTGGGGGAATAATGTAATTCTTTATGTTAAGCATGGGGGACAAGATGTAATGGGGTGGAGTTGATATAATTATTTAATATAATGGGGGACAAGACATAATGTAGTGGGGTGAGAATAATGTAATTATTTATGTTAAGCATGGGGGACAAGGATTTAAAATAAAGAAGACATAGGGTAATGGGGAACAAAGCATGCAATTGGGGGAATATTTCGGGTTGGGGATTCAAGACAAGAGTCTTGTTATAAATAGAGTCATTTGACACATTCTTAGAAAAACCAAGACTTGAACTTAGGACTAGAACTTGGACTTAAAGTATTTTGGGAGAACATTTTTGAGAGAGAAATACATTCGGAAAATCCGAAGAGAGTGTGATAGAGTTTAAAAAGAGAAAACAAAAACAAAGTGAGAAACGAGTTTAGTTTCGGGTTTTAATACACGCGTGGGTTGTTGCTGTTTAGTTTGTTTACAAATTTTTGGTTTTGTTCTATTGAGTTGTTCGGTTTTTCTTCAAAGTTTTCTGGGCCTTGAATCTGGTTCAAATTTGTTGCGGTTGGGTTGCTGCTGTTGCTATGTATTTACACTACTACTGCTTCTACTGATCTTCATCTTCTTTCCTTGCTTTCCAAATACCAGGTACACAAACTGATACACTGGTTCATCTTGTAAGCCACTCGAAGCATGAATGCAAAAATGAGAAAGATTTGAAGTTGTAATTTAATGTAGTCTTTTCTTTCTTTTACTGTCTGTATGTAGAATGTTCTATGCATTACCATGTAAACTCTTTAAATAACTCACTTTCGAAACTTAACTATAATAACTCGAAAGTATGTAAATAAAGTAGGACCTTATCTTCATTTATTTTAGAAAACGAAAAATAGAAAATATAGTCATGTTAAGATTATCCTTTTAAAAATAATGAGACGAGCCTCGCCAAATAAAAATGCAAGCTGCGGGGCCCTCAATAATTGGTCATAATAAATACTTAGAATTTGGGATGGACTGTTTAGTGAATTTCACTGCCTTCCCCAAAGACAATAACGCGTTAGACTCTTTAGGCGCGATTTAATTAATCTTACCTTCTTAAACTCGGGTGCGCATTTCATGCGACCCAAATCCAAATCCCAAAACATTGAATAAAACTGTGTTCCGGATTGCGGGTGCATTTCATGTGACGCAATCCAAAGACATGTTTTTAAACGATGTTCACATTCTTTTTAAAATATAATAATAAAAGCGGTAAAGAGTTAAAACTTGCACAAGAGCGCATAATTGTATAAAATCAGATAAACAAGCCGAATATGACAGTTGAGCGACCGTGCTAGAACCACGGAATTCGGGAATGCCTAACACCTTCTCCCGGGTTAACAGAATTCCTTATCCGGATTTCTGGTTCGCAGACTGTAATATGGAGTCATTCTTTTCCTCGAATCGGGATTAAATTGGTGACTTGGGACACCATAAATCTCTCAAGTGACAACTCTGAAATAAATAAACAAATCCCGTTTCGATTGTCCTTTAATTGGAAAAAACTCCTTCACCCCTCGCGGGGGCGGAAAAAGGAGGTGTGACAGCTCTGGCGACTCTGCTGGGGATGAAAACCCAGAACCACTGGTTTAGGGTTAGAAATCGAGCTTAGAATAAATTGTTATGTTTAGCTTTATTTGATTTTGTTACATGATCTGTGCTTAATGTGCTAACTAACTGCTTTTACCGCTTTGATATTTTGTGAACTGTATATAAACTGTACCGAAACCCATATCCTCTCTGAGTCTTCTGAATCATGAAGAAGGGTGTACTTCGTACGACTTCTTTTCTGTATAGTGTCAAATCCCAATTAAGAACGAGGTTCGGACAAGTTGCTAAGCCGGTGAAGCTTCTGTATTCCCGGTACGCTGCCCCCTCGGCTCGAGCTGTCCGCTTGGGCAAGCCAGGTCTAGAAAAAACACCCAGGTTCTAAACCTAGAATAACTCAACTTCATGCCGGATCCCTAGTAGGAACGCTTATCTGCATCATGTGCATTTTTGACTTAGGGGACTCAACATAGGGGTTGGGTCCGTCTAGGAATAGCAACCTGAAACAGAAAAGACCATCCTGATGCATCTTACTCAACGCTGTGCATTTATTTGCTTTGGACTTGCATGGTGTCCGATTTTTGAATATTGGGAAAAATTAAAAAAAAAAGAGAAAGAAAGGGAAATAGCAGTGTATAGAATTACTCTTCTGTTTTGAAAAAATAACAATGTCCAAATACTGGCGAAATTCTGCCGAAATTTTGTGAAAAATGAAAAAAAAAGAAAAATAGTTTTTTATATATAGCTTGTTTCACTCAAAAAAGCAAAAGAAAAAAAATAGAAAAGAGTCTCTTATTTTTAGGTTGAAGAATAGGTTGGTCATTTCGTCGAAAGGAAAAAAAATCTTCACTTTGTCTTGTTTTCAAAATGAAAAAAAAAAGAAAAAGAAAAATAGTTTGTCTTGCCATGAAAAATGAAAATGAAAAAAGAGTCTTGTTTTAAAATGGTTTTTATTTATTTATTTGTTTATGAAAATGCCAAAAATGAAAATAAAAAGATTCTTGCGTTGAACGTGGATTTATTATTTGTTACAATATATATATATATATAAATCCAAAAAGTATTTTTCTTTATTTCCTTTCTAGAAAAGTTTTTTTAGACCGCCAATTTTTGAAAAAAAAAATCCAAAAATATTTTACATTATTGATGTCTTTAGAAAGTCTTTTTAATTGTTTTTTTTAAAAAAAATAAAAAAAAAATAAAAATAAAATATAAATATTTTCTTTCAATTTCTTCCAAAAATCCGAAAATATTTTCATTCTTCTTTCAAAATTGAAAAGAAAATTCAAAATTCAAAAATATTTTTTAGAAGTATTTCTTTCATTGAAAGTAAAATTCCAAAAATATTTTCTTTTCTTCTTTAGAAGTTTCTCTTTCAAAATTCAATTTTTTTTTTAGAAATCCTTCTTTGAAAAAATGCTCCATTTCTTCTTTATAAGTCTTTCCTTCAAAAATTAAATAATAATAATAAAAAAAAAGTTTGTTTACTTTATTCATGATGTCCCGAACTACGCGGGTTTGATTCTCACCGGATGTGAGATACGTAGGCAACCCTCATCGGGTCCAACCTCCCCTTTTGCAAAAAATAGCAAAAAAATATATATATGTCAAATTTTAATTTCATCATAAAGAAGTTGGGTGACGCTGTTTTGTCAAGACATAGCCGAATGTTCCCGAAAGGGACGCCGAAAGGCTGACTTTGCATAAACGGCCACTTTTTGGATCATGTTTAAGATTTGGCCCAGTTGACCCACACAACCTTAAAAATCTTTGTCCTCGAGGCGCTGAATGACCGTGTTTGCAACACCAGGTCTTATTGTAATTTGAAAAAAAAAAATAAAGAGTCAGCGGTCAGGTGAATACCGTTTGGATTTTTAGTAAAAAATAAGCCAAGCCAGCTTCGGCCGCGTCTTAAACCGTTCTTGCCGAAATAGCCTTAGAGTATCTTTCAGTTGTCGAAAGGCTATTTTCGTAAAAGAACGGACAAGTTTGTAAAGTTTCATAAAATAATCCTCCCCGGCCTCAAAATTAATGTGAAATTTGGAAGGGGCCACGTTTGCAAAAATAACCGTTTGGTTGCATTTGTCAAACGGAGAAAGGGAGCTGGCCTTTTGTTTTTGTGTTTGTAAATCTTTTGATTAGAATATGTGGGTTGTTTGATTTTCAAGTTTGTAGGTCATCTTTAAACCTTTGAAACCCAGTTTGTTTTATTATGAAAATTAATAAAGAAGAAAAATGTTTCATTACTGTTACCTTTCATTTTGGGCCGAACTACGCAAGGTCTGATTCATGCGGGGTCATGATACGTAGGCAATCTACATAAGGTTCGACCACCGGTAAAAAAGAAAAAAAAGTGAATAAAAGAAAAAGAAAGAAAGAAGAAAAAGTGGGGTTTCTAAAACACTCGAAAGAGGCACAAATAAAATAAGTCGGGATGATGCCTGCGGTCAGAGCAAAAGCATATTAGAAATGGTTACTTGCCTAAGAACATTGCATTCCCCAAGGTGCAATTACAATATCTGTTAAGACTCTAACACTGACAAGTTTGTTGTTTTTCCAATCCAATACCAGTTAGTTTGCTAAAACGTACTGGCACTGTACCATTATCAAACAAGATCAAAAGGGCCCATACCAGCAAGCATGACTGGTTCAGACAACAGTGTTGAGTCGGAAAAGACGGCAAATCAGATGCTGAAGGAAGCCATGGAAAAAATGGAAAAGATGAGGCTGGAAATGAATGAAATGCAGATAGCCTTAGCTAGAGCCCAAAAGGGGCATGAACTACCTGTTACTCCTACTCTCCAACCAGGACACACGTCAGAATACCCCTCTCCCGGTCCTTCAACGAGTTTCCCAAGCCATCACTACTATCAGGGAAGAGAGGCCTATGATCCCCAAGCTCCACCACCCAATCAGAATCCTCCTCCACCAAATGTTCCCGTCTTTGTGGCGCCTACCCCAGCCCCATTGCACAGATCGTCTAGCGAACCATTATTTCAGGCTCACGACACACAATATTACCCCCCTGAACTCACCTTCAAAGCACCCAAGCCACATACCTATAATCCCCACTTTGAGGTCCCGACGGAGATTGAAAAGCCGGCTAAGAGCCCAGAGCAGGATGAGGTGATGCGGAAATTTAAAAGCCTGGAGCAGTCCTTCAGGAACATGCACGGGTTAGGCAACCAGGTCAGCGTGGCTTACAAGGATCTATGCCCTTTCCCTGACGTACAATTACTAGCAGGGTTCAAGATGCCCAAATTCGATTTATACGAAGGGCATGGCAATCCTATGGCACATCTACGGGGTTTTTGTAGCAAAATGAGGGGAGCGGGGGGCAAAGATGAGCTACTGATAGCTTACTTTGGCCAGAGTTTGAGCGGGTCGGCATTAGAGTGGTATACAAGACAAGATCCGAGCAGGTGGTACACCTGGGATGATCTGGCATAGGCTTTCGCAGGACACTTCCAATACAACCTTGAGATAGTCCCAGACCGTCTCACATTGCTAAAGCTTGAGAAGAAACCCGGAGAGAGCTTCCGGGAATTTGGGTTCCGATGGAGAGAACAGGCAGCCAGAGTTGATCCCCCAATGAGAGAGGGAGAAATGGTAGATTACTTTCTACAAACTCTAGAGCCGACTTACTTCGGTCACTTGGTGACGTCAGTTGGCAAATCCTTCAATGAAGTGGTGAAAATGGGAGGTATGATAGAAGAGGGACTTAAGTCCAATAATATCCTGAGTTACTCGGCAATTAAGGCAACAACTCAGGCCATTCAGAGCGGCACGGGAGGTGCACTCGGAAAGAAAAGGAGAGAGGAGGTCACGACAATAGAGGCAGGCAATTGGTCCAGATCTAGAGGTCCTTCCCCTCATTACCAACCCAGACCCCATCATCTAAACTACCCACACACTCCAAATTACCCTCCACAACCCTACTACCCGCCACAAGAACCACACTTCTCCGTACACCAAGCCCAGACATACACTCAGCCTCCGGCTCGCCCGCAATGGCGCGTGCCGGCTCCCCAAATCACATATCCACCTCCACAAAATACATACTCACCAACACAAAACACCTATACACCACCAAGAGCCTACAGGAACCCTCCAGGGGTAGGTTTCCGGGGAAATCAGGCTTTCAGAAATGAAAGAATACAGAGAACATTCACTGAGTTGGGAGAAACCTATACTGCCATGTTCCACAAATTAAGGCAATTAGGCTTGTTGAGTCCTGTTGAGCCCAGATTGCCAAATCCCCTTCCCAAAAATATGGACCACTCGGTAAGCTATGAGTATTGTTCGGGGGCTCCCGGACATGATGTAAGCACGTGATTTTTGCTTCACGGACAATCACTCCAAAAGAAATCAAAAAATAATAACAAATGGCCTCACTGTACAATTTTTCGATTTTTACGTGACATGTGCTGGTAGTCGTTTGTGGTTCTATCCATCTTTTATTTTATTTATTTAATCTTATCAAACAAAGTACCGAATATGTATGTCATGTATAATTAAACCATAATTCGGTCAGTAAAAGAAAATTCACAAAATATGCATATTTTATTCTAAGGTGTGATTTAACCTATTTTTATATTTTTTGATATGTGAGTGATAATTGTGTTAAGTGTTAAATTAATGGTTGTTTTAATTTCGTTTTTTATTTATTTTTAAAATTAGAAAACAAAAGAAAAGGATGAAGAAAATCCGTTTGGGCCAAGAAAGGAAACCAAAAATAGGCCCAAACCAATTTTCGACCCAGTCCAAACCAGGCCTCAGGCAGACCCTCCCCAAACGACGTCGTATAAAGGCGTTGGATCTGATCCGTCCGTCCAGGCCAATCCAATGGCCCAGGACCCCTTTTAGCAACCCGTTTCCAAACCCGACCCAGTAACCGATTCAACCCAACCCCTCACTTAAACCAAACGACCCCGTCCTATCCCTCACCAGTGGATCCAGGCCGTTGAGATCATCTGATCTAACGACCCAGATCTAATCCCCTACTCTGTATCTAATCCCCCCTATCACACCCCACGCCCCCCCAAATCAAACCCCACTCTTCAGCCACTGTTCATCATCGTCCCAGACCCCCTCCTCTCAAACCCTAGTAGTTTTAGGTTTCCCCGCCGTAAAACCGGCCACCCGAACTCCGATGACCACCAAAATAACACCCCCGATGCACCCAACTGCCCTGAACACGAATCCCTTAACCGTTCACCTCGAATCACCCCATAACTTCTCGAATCTTCAATCAAAGATTCGAGCAAAAACCAGATCTATACCCCCTGGCCCCAAACTCACACCACAGCATCTCCTGACCTCCCTCACCCCCTGAATGACTTTGGTTCCGTTCGAATCTGACCAGAACTGAACGGATCCCAAAACAGACCACCAAGAACCCTAGAACTTAGATTTATGGGTATTTGTCCCAAACCGGCAAGGGAATCGGGGTCTAATAGACTTTAACCGAGGTGTTCTCAGTTGAGAACACTTCGATTAAGGTCCATTCGACCTCAAAATGGTCGAATCCGAGTCCAAGTTTTGACTCAGTCTTAATTTCATATCCCTGAGGTAGTTTTCCCTGTTTTTTGTCCTCTTAAATTCTATCTGTCTTTCATGTTCTGGTTTGTTTTGGTTTCTGACTTGTCTGTCCATGTGTGTAAGTTTTGAGTTAATGTTGAGCTTGTTTGTTGGTTTTATTGTTTGTTTGATGTATATTATAGTTTGTGTAGTCATCTAAATAAGTGTCGTCAACTGAATTCACTTGAAATATTGAAAAATCAGGAGCCTACTTTCAGTATGATTACTGTGTCTGTTTCTTTTATTTTATGATGATACTTGTAGGTCTGATGTAGTAACACTTCGATCATAGTTTGCATCCTTAACTGCATATTGGATCAATTGGTTTTGAGTTGGTTAGGTTTGGCTCCCAATGTGTCCAACTCATACCATTTGATTGGCACCCCTGTGTGTTTAAGTTTGAATCATGGACTGAACTTAGGCAGAAAGTTGGCTATTAGCTTTAGAAATCTAACAGACCAGCCTGAAAGCAGTATTGAGTTTAATTAGCTAGTAGTCAGGTATTTTCTAAAATCAGAAGGGTTTATATACTGAATATTAGGAGTTAGGGTAATACAGTAATATGCAAGGTTTAAGGGTAGTTTTGGCATTTAACAGAGTTTGGTCAGGCAGTAACTTAAGAACATGTCAAGTGGTAATTAAAATACTATTAGCCTAATGACAATGGGGAATAAAACATAAGAGTATGGGAATTAAATGAATACTTAACTAAACCCATGACTCTTGAATAGAGCAATAGGCCAGGCGTGGGGAACCAAATGACTTGCATCAAGAAGATGCTTAGGCATGGGGAATGAAGGGGATGGGCAGACCTTAGGCTGGAAATTCTAGGCAGACCTTAGGCTGGAAATTCTAGGCAAACCTGAGGGGGTTCTCTTTTAGGTTATAAATAGAGCTATTTTTAGCTAAGAAGGGGCTGGAAATTTTAGTCTTCAGAGAGGTTTGGTGAGTTGGAGAAAACTGAAAGAAAAAAAAAACAAAAAGAAATTTCCAGAAATACTGTAACTGAACACTGTCCAAAAACTGCACAAGAAATCAAGTCAGTTATCCTAACTGGGGCTGTTACTATTCCATTAGGAGATTCTGTTTGTTTTCTGCTGGGATTACTACTATTCTGAGCTTCTATATGCTATGGATTGAGTTTTGGTCTTACTGATTATCGAAGCTGTGTTGGTTATTTGCTGAGCTTGTGTGACTATTGAATTTATGTTGCTATTGCATCAAAATATTCTGGTTTTCTCGACTGTCTCACTATTCTGTTTCTGGGATCGATTGTTTGGTACTCGACCACTGTGGGTTTCATCGTGTGAAACTGTTGTTGGTCGTTTGTGGACTATTGGCGATGGCTGTTTGGTTGCCTGCTGTTGATACTTTTCTTCTTCTCTTTCTTATTGTCCCAAACATCCAGGTACACATTCTAAATTCACTGATGTAATGATGAGTTTGGAGCCGAATAAGAAGCACAAGGTTGTTGCAGTCCAAACATGAGCATGATTACCTTTCAAACTATGTAATAAGACAGTTTTTCAGTCCATAAGGAGTTTGGTCTGGCAATCTATTGTTTCATGTAAATCAGTAAGAAGCTAGCTGGATAGTAGTAATACTCGGCCAACAATGGCGTCACATAGGGTCTGTTAAAATGAACGCAGTAATCACATTTGTTTCGCCTTAATTCATCAGTAGATAATGTGTATTTTGAAGGCACCCTAGGCAATCTGGATTATAGCAAAAAGATAAAAATCGTGTAGCTAAACACGTGATAACACCACTTAAGTTAGATAGGATCAGCATTCAGTCGCTTCGTTTTTTAGTGTCAAACATGTAAGGAATAATTAACTGAACCTCATACGTATGCCCGTCAATAAATAAGGTCGAATATGTCTAATTTCTTCGCCTAAAAATAATCTGCTTCGATACTGTTGTGCGCCAATCTCATGTTTCAGTTTTCTTGAATAATAGAATATAGAGCAAGAGCAATCCCTCCTTGTACGAACTCTACTGCAACTTCTCGTTTGTGTCAGTCGTAAACCAATAACTAATAAGTTATGCCTTTTCAGCATGTAATTAATCGAGGTATTTTCTTTTTTTCTTTTTTTTAGAGACAAACTTAATAGAAAATGTAGCTGCTATAGGATATCCTTTTAAAATAAAGACGAGATGAGCCTCGACAAATAAAAAACGCACAAGCTGCGGGGCCCTCGTTAAATGTATATGTCAAAACATTCAGTTTCCGGGGCGGACCGTTTAGCAAATTCCACGGCCCTACCCAAAATAACAATACGCTAGTCGCTTTAGGCGCGTATTAATAATATTATCTCCTTAAACTCGGGTGCACATTTATGTGACCCAAGTCCAAATCTCAACGGAATCGAAATGTATCTCTAATCACGGGTATATTGATTATGGCGTGGTCCGAGATGCATTTCCATGACGTTGCAAATTCTTTTAATAATAAATGAGAGGAGCCTCGACAAACAAATGTACAAGCTGCGGGGCCCTCTAAATGTGTATATTAAAATACTTAGAATTCGGGACAGGCTGTTTAGCGAATTTCACGATCTTTCCCAAAATAACAATACGCTAGTTACTTTAGGCGCGTATTTAATAATGTTATCTTCCTAAACTCGGGTACACATTTATGTGACCCAAATCCCAATCTCAACAGAGTTGAAATATAGCTTTAACCACGGGTACATTGATTGTGACGTGGTTCGAGATGTGTTTTCCACGATGTTGTAATTCTTGATAAAAATAATAGTAAATGACAAAAGCGGTTAAAAGATAAAATTTGCACATAAGTTCCTATTTGTATAAAAATCAGATAATCAAGCCGAATATAATAGTTGAGCAACCGTGCTAGAACCATGGAACTCGGGAATGCCTAACACCTTCTCCCGGGTTAACAGAATTCCTTATCCGGATTTCTGGTACGTAGACTGTAATATGGAGTCATTCTCTTCCTCGATTCGGGATAAAAATTGGTGACTTGGGACACCCTAAATCCCCCAAGTGGTGACTCTGAAATAAATAAACAAATCCCGTTTCGATTGTCCTTTAATTGGAAAAAACTCCCTTGTACCCTCGCGGGTGCGTAAAAAGGAGGTGTGACAGCTCTGGCGACTCCACTGGGGATATCGCTGTACCCAGAACCACTGGTTCAAGGTTAGAAATTCGAGCTTAGATAAATTGTTATATTTGGTTTTATCTGATTTTTACATGTTTGAGCCTAATGTGCTAAATGTTGCTTTTACCGCTTTGATATTATTTGAACTGTACATATAAACTGTGCCGAAACCCTTCTCTTCTTACCTCCGGGGAGAAGCTCGCTGGTCGAGACTCCCTATTCTGTTAGTGTCAATGCCCAAGTAGAAAGAGGCTCGGATAAGTTACAAAGCCGGACGACCCCGCGGGTTCCCGGTACGTAGCCTTCTCCTCGACTCGAGTTGTCCGCTCGTGTAAGCCAGGTCTAGAACAAAGCCCAATTTGAAGCTTAGTAAAACATAACTTCATGCCGAATCCCTAGTAGGAAAACGCTTATTTTCATCACGTTGCATTTGACTTAGGGGTTTCAACACAGGGGTTGGGCCCGTCCAGGAATAGCAACCTGAAACAAAAAAGGGAGACCATCATGTGGCATTTTGTCTGTTATCGCATTTAATTTTCTTTAAATTTGCATGTTGACCGGCGGGTGATAACAGGAGCTTCGATAGCATAAATAAAAATTAAAAAAGCAATGTCCAAATATTTTTCATTTTTAGAAAACTCGTGATTTAGATAAATTTCTTACCCGAACTACGTCAGTTTGATTCCCACCGGATGTGGGATACGTAGGCAACCCTTATCGGGTCCAACTCCCCGATTTTGTTTACCAAAAATTATATATATATAAATACACATATTATTTCTTTCTAAAAATACCTTAATAAATGTGCAGAATGAGCACAAGTAAGAGTTCATCTGAGGCCATTATAAACAAGTTCCTCTGGGCTTACGCATGTGGTGGAGCGACTTGGGAGGATCAGGGCAAGATACGGTCAAAATATACTTGGGAAATTTGGTTGGATTGCTGGACATTGATCCACGAGGGGACGTTATCAAGGCTCTAATTTCATTTTGGGACTCGACCCACAATGTATTTCACTTCTCAGATTTCGAACTCACCCCGACACTGGAGGAGTTGGCAGGGTACATTGGATGTCCTAACATCCCTATGAAAGAGCAGTATCTCATTGCACCAAGGGCCGTAACCATACACAAATTCCTGGATATCGTAAAGATCCGCAGAATGGTACATAACCCAGAGTTATCAAAAGGGTTTTGTAGTTTTGCATTTCTGTACGACCGATACGGTCATCTGGGAGGGTTCAACAATCCCGAGAGTAAGATCTGCAATGGGGAGAACCGGTTGGAATGGTAGAGGCACAGATGTATTGCTTTCATGATAGCCTTTCTGGGTTTTTTGGTGTTCCCTAAAAGAGACGGAAAAATTAACATACAAATTGCTGGGGTCGTCAATACTTTGATCAGACAAGAAAATAACACTCTGGCACCACTGATAATTGCGAAAATTTTCCGCGCGCTCACCTTTTGCAAAACCGGAGGAAATTTCTTTGAAGGATGTAATATACTGCTACAAATGTGGATGATAGAGCATCTATGTCATCGCCCTCAATTTCTGAAGTATGGGTCATCACAAAAGACTTGTATAGAAGAGTTTCCCACCAGGATCGACGGGTTCAGATTGCCGGAAGGGGTCACCGAATGGGTCACGCTACTGCGCTCTGTTTCAGCAATCCAGATAGAGTGGGCATTCGAGTGGCTACCCCTAGATGAGGTCGTACACATGGCGGCCACCAAATCTTATTTGCTGTTGATGGGTCTCCAAAGTATCCAACCCTACGCACCATGCAGGGTGTTGAGGCAGTTGGGACGATACCAAGTAATCCCGAAGGAAGAAGATCTCAGTAGCCAGGTGATTGAAATTGGACCTGGTGGGCAGTTCCCTGAAGTATTCGTTCGGAGAATCTGGAATGAATGTCAAACCCTGAAGTTAGATACCTGTGTACGAGATCGGGCTAAGGGCGAAGTGTCTCCGAAATACCTCCCGTGGTACAGAAGAGAGCTTGAACATCAGAGACCAACTAAGAGAGCTCACATCCAAGGCTTTGAGGAATCTTCACAGGCAGAGTGGAGCTTTTTAAAAAGGGAAGAAGGCTACCGGGCTGAAATCGGGAGGCTAAAGCAACAAGTCGAGAGGCTTGTATTTGAGAACAACGTGCAAGTCGCCTCGGAGCGGGGCGAAAAGAACAAGTTAGCCCAAGAGAACCAGACACTAAAGGCCCGCCTACGCCAAGCCAGCAAAAGTAACATTGACCGACAAAAACATCGCTCCGACGAAAGGTTGATAGCAGGTTTGAAAAATCAGGTCGTCCAAAGCCAAGAAGAATTAGAACAATCAGAAGCTCGCATAGCAAGGATGAAGGTCAGATGGGCAAAATGCACAATGGCCCGGAAGCAGCGTCTGCAATAGGTCATAAGGGATTATGAAATGAGCATCGGGATATTAAGAGAAACGAACTCCACTCTACATGATCGGATCATCAAACAAGCACGAGACGCTCAGGCCGACAGGAGACATTGTTACGATGCAATGGCCTGCATGGAAAGACAAATGGAGTTGTTCCAGGATCGACTTGCCGACAATGCTCAGGCACTGGGATTGAAGAACCAACAAATCAGGCAATTGTTCATTGAGAGGGACAACATTCGAGGAAGGATCAACGAAATTGGGCATTACATCTACATGAAATGCCTAGCAGGGGAGCAAATACCTCGGAAAACCCTCCTTGTTTCCATCATGGGCTGCGTCCACCGAATTATGAATGAGTTGAAGAGCTTGCAGAGGGACCTCACGCCAAGGGCCGCGGAAAGGCCGAATGATGCTTCGCGGGTCCTTAAGTTGGAAAATTAATCTCTGGTCGAGTCCCGTTTATTTGGCTTTGTTGTCTACCCATATGTTGTTTTCTTTTATTTTAGTCAAATCGGGTTAAGAACTATGGAGTCTGTTCTATTGTTGTTCCTTGTTTGAAGTAATGTGTAATAGCAAAATTTTGAGAATGAATTTAATGATTCCAAAAGAATTTTATGTTTCCTTACTTTATGACAGAACTATGCCTGGTCTGATTCGCGCGGGGACGTGATACGTAGGCAATCCCCATAAGATTCGACCGCCTTTAATAAAGAAAGAAAGAAAGAAAAAGAGAGAAAAAGAAAATAAAAAAATAAAATAAAATACAGGGTTTCCCAAAATACTCTAAAAAGAGGACAAATGAGCAAGCCGGGATGACACATGTTGTTTGAAGCAAAGCATGTAGAAACAGTTAACTGCCTAGGAGCATTGCATCCTCTATGTGTTGTGATCAAATCTATTAAACTCTAACGCTAACAAAGTTTGTTGTTGTCCATACCAGACAAGTTAGTTGTTAAAGAATTCTGGCAACACACTCTTACCAAACCAGATCCAAAGGACCGGTAGCAACAAACATGACTACTTCAGAGAATAGTAACGAGGAAGAAAGGCCGATGAGCCAATTGTTAAAAGAAGCGATGGAAAAGATTGAAAGGATGGGACTAGAGATGAACGCAATGCAGCTAGCTTTAGCCAAGGCACAAAAGAGCCCTGAGCCACTGGGGCACGTGCCGGAATACCCTCACTCTGGCCCTTCAACAAGCCTCCTAAATCCCCGTTATCATCAGGAAAGAAGCCCCCATGATTCCCAAGCTCCACCACCCCATCAACCCCTCCCAACACCAAATATTCCGACTTTTGTGGGACCCGCATCAGCCACCTTGAAAAGAACAACCAGTGAGCCATTGTTTCAGGCTCACAATACGCAATACTATCCCCCTGAGCCTACATTCCATGCCCCCGAACCACAGGCCTACAATCCACACTTGGAGGTACCGGCAGAGATTGAAAAGCCGGTTAAAGCCCCTGAACAGGATAAGGTATTGAGGAAGTTGAGAAGCCTGGAGCAGTCTTTCAGGAACCTGCACAGATTGGGCAACCAAGTCTGTGTGGCTTACAAAGATCTATGCCCTTTCCCGGACGTCCAACTCCCGGCTGGGTTCAAGATGCCTAAGTTTGATTTATATGAAGGGCACAGTGATCCCATGGCACATTTGCGGGGATTCTGTAGCAAAATGAGAGGGGCAGGCGGCAAAGATGAGCTGCTGATAGCTTATTTCGGCCAAAGTCTGAGCGGATCTGCACTGGAATGGTATACCAGGCAGGATTCCAGCAGATGGTACACTTGGGATGATCTGGCGCAGGCTCTCGCGGGTCATTTCCAATACAATCTCGAGATAGTCCCTGATCGTCTCACATTATTGAGGACCGGGAAGAAACCCGGGGAAAGTTTTTGCGAGTTTGGGTTCCGCTGGAGAGAGCAAGCGGCCAGAGTCGATCCTCCCATGAGAGAGGGAGAGATAGTGGACTATTTCTTGCAAACATTAGATCCAACCTACTTTGGTCACTTGGTGACGACGGTTGGAAAATCCTTCAACGAGGTGGTGAAGATAGGGGTCATGATAGAAGAGGGTCTGAGGTCTGACAAAATCCTGAATTACTCAGCACTTAAAGCAACGACCCAGGCTATTCAGAACGGCACGGAAGGTGCGCTGAGAAGAAAGAAAGAAGAAATTGCCACGATCGAGGTAGGCAGTTGGTCCGGGTATGGCAAGCCACACTACAACCAACCCAGACCTCACAGGCCAAACTACCCATACAACCCACCACATCACTACTACCCACCCCAAGAACCGCATTTCACCGTCCATCAAGCCCAGACATATACCCAACCTCCGGTTCGCCCACAATGGTGTGCGCCAACTCCCCACGATACATACCCAGCTCCACATAATACCTACCCACCACCACAAAGTACCTACCCTCCATCCAGAGCATACAGGAACCCTCAAGGGACAGGTTTTCGAGGAAGTCAAGCTGCAAAAAATGATAGGCTACAGAAGCATAGAGCCTTTACTGAGCTGGGAGAGTCCTATACCGCCGTATTCCACAAATTGAGACGGTTGGGTTTGGTGAGTCCTGTCGAACCCAGAGAGCAAAACCCCCCGCCTCAAAATGTGAACAGGTCAATAAGCTGTGAATACTGCTCAGGAATGCTGGGACATGAAACTGAAAAATGTTGGAGACTGAAGCAGGCGATACAAGACCTCATTGATACTAACAAAATCGAGGTCCAGACACCGGAGGCACCTAACATCAATCAGAACCCACTACCAGCGCACCACGAGACACGCATGATCGAGTTGGTGTATGAGGGAGGAGAGTTGAGACAGCCCTCACAGACAGTGATGATGATCCAGGCTGCTCCGAAAGAAGGATCGCCCAGTGGAGGAATGAGGGTACAGTCGCAAGGAGAAGGCGTAAAGCCAGTAATGATATTGGGAAAGAGCCCGTCCGCCATAACAAGCAAACCCGAGCCAAACAAGTTGGTAACATCAGGGACTCCACCCACACCTGCAGTTGTATTGAAGGGGGTATACAGAGAACTGGTCACCATAAAGCCTGTAGTCCAGCTGCCGATGCTTGATAGCAAGGCCATGCCTTGGAAATATGAAAAGGCGGTGGTGATGTACAAAGGAAAACAAGTGGAGGAAGTTAGTTGTGAAGCGCAAGGGCTGACTCGATCAGGACGGTGTTTCGCTCCGGTAGAGCTGAGAAGAACCAACCCAGCTGCAACCAAGAAACCTGTGTCCGAAGAAGAGGCTGAGGAGTTCCTGAGGAAGATGAAGGTGCAGGACTACTCCGTGGTCGAACAGTTGAGGAAAACACCGGCCCAGATCTCGCTGCTGTCATTACTAATCCATTCTGAGGAGCATCGTCGGGCCTTGATGAAGATATTGAACGAAGCTCATGTGGCCAACGAGATTTCTGTAAACCACCTGGAAACCATTGCCAACAAGATTTTCGAGGTGAACAGGGTAACATTCTCAGACGATGACCTGCCGATGGAAGGTACGGAGCATAATAAAGCTCTCTACCTAACTGTCAAATGTGAAAACTCGGTAGTTACTCGGGTATTGGTGGATAACGGTTCAAGTGCCAATATTTGTCCATTATCCACCCTGAACCAGTTGAAGATCGACCACGGAAGAATCCGCAAGAATAGCATCTGCGTCCGAGGGTTTGACGGAAATGGAACAGCTACTGTGGGGGATGTTGTACTCGAATTGACCATCGGCCCAGTCCTGTTTACCATGGAGTTCCAGGTGTTAGATGCCACAGTATCTTATAACCTTCTGTTAGGACGACCGTGAATTCACGCTGCCAAAGTAGTTCCTTCCACCCTCCATTAGATGGTCAAGTTCGAGTGGGATAGGCAGGAGGTCGTACTATACGGCGAGGACACGGCGTGCACCATGGGTGGCGCCATTGTGCCCTTCATAGATACCGATGATGACAAAGGTCCGTGGGTCTACCAGATTTTCGATGCAGTGTCGGCAAACAAAATTTCTGAAGGAGAAATCCTCCCGCACCCTAGGGTAGCTGCCGCAACAGTCATGATGGTCTCTGAAATGCTGGGTAATGGATTTGTGCCAGGAAAAGGCCTGGGAGTCGAGCTTCAGGGGATTGTCCAACCTGTCTCCCTGCCTAAAAATTTGGAAACTTTCGGGTTGGGGTTCAAACCAACCACAGCAGATATAAAGCAAGCGCGGACAATGAAGAAGAGAGTCTGGTATCTTCCCAAACCCGTGCCACGTCTCTCAAGGTCTTTTGTTAGGGCAAGGGCCAAGGGGCCACCAGTCCCAAAGATTCTCGGACCATTGATCGGGATGGACGGGGACCTAAATCAGAGCTTTGAGAGACTATTCGCTGATATCAGTATGGTAGAAGTTGGAGAAGGTTCCAGCAGAGCAGAGATACAATTTGTGGGGCCTGAGGCCAAAACCAACAATTGGACAGTTACTCCTTTTCCTATCCGAGGGGAGTCTTGGTAGTAGGCTTTGATTTACGTTTTTGTTTGTTTTGTTTTGTTCGGATTATTCCAGGGTGTAATCCAAATTTCACTTTTGTTTTATAAAAGTGTAAACCCTTTTATCCCACAGGTTTAATAAAGTTCCTTTCTTTTGTCTCATTTTAATTTTGTTTTGTTCTTTTCTTTCTGAACAGTTCTCCTTTTACTGGTTCCAATGACACGGCATGCACAGCGGATCTTCGACCTAGTCTAATAAATCAATCTGAATCTGACTTAATGATACAAGAGGTCGTTTGTGACGATGACTCTGAATATGACGAAGATAAAGCCTTCGAAGAGATAAACCAAGAACTGTGCCAATTTGAAGAAAAACCCAAACCTAACCTAAATGACACTGAGGCTGTGAATCTAGGAGACGCTGATAATGTCCGAGAAACCAAAATCAGCATCCATGTTGAGCCGAATGTTAGGGAAGAATTGATCAAAACCCTCGTGGAATTCAAAGATGTTTTTGCATGGTCATATGATGATATGCCGGGATTAAGCACCAATTTAGTGGTTCACAAATTACCCACTGATCCGGCATACCCTCCGGTCAAGCAAAAGCTAAGGAAATTCAAATTGGAGATGAGTGTAAAGATCAAAGAAGAGGTGATTAAGCAGCTGCAGGCGAAGATCATTCGGGTCACTCGATATCCCGAGTGGTTGGACAATGTGGTACCAGTTCCAAAGAAGGATGGGAAAATCAGGGTGTGCGTCGACTACTGCAACCTCAACAAAGCAAGTCCCAAGGACAATTTTCCATTGCCCAACATCCATATCTTGATCGATAATTGTGCTGGGCGCGAGATCGGATCCTTTGTGGATTGCTATGCGGGTTATCATCAGATCCTAATGGACGAGGAAGATGCGGAAAATACAGCATTTATCACGCCATGGGGAACTTACTGCTATCGTGTAATGCCGCTCAGACTGAAGAATGCCAGGGCAACGTACATGCGAGCAATGACTATTGTGTTTCACGACATGATACACAAAGAAATTGAGGTGTACGTAGATGATGTGATCATAAAGTCTTGGCATCAGGAAGACCATGTAGCAGACCTAAGGAGATTCTTCCAAAGACTCCGAAGGTATGATATCAAGCTTAACCCGGCCAAATGTGCATTCGGGGTTCCATCAGGAAAGCTGTTAGGATTCATCGTCAGTCGACGGGGTATTGAGCTGGACCCCTCTAAGATCGAATCCATCCGAGATTTGCCACCGCCAAAGAACAAACAGAGGTAATGAGTTTGCTGGGTAGACTCAATTACATCAGCAGGTTCATCGCTCAACTCACAGCAACTTGTGAGCCCATATTTCGGCTGCTGAAAAAGGATGCTGCGGTAAGTTGGACGGCAGAGTGTCAAGAGGCTTTCGACCAAATCAAAGGGTATCTGTCTAATCCACCCGTGTTGGTCCCGCCTAAGCCAGGGAAGCCCTTAATTCTTTATCTGACGGTCCTGGAAAATTCATTTGGTTGTGTACTGGGGCAACATGATGACACAGGAAGGAAGGAGCAGGCCATTTACTATCTTAGCAAGAAATTCACAGTATATGAGGTCAAGTACACTCAACTCGAGAAAACATGCTGCGCCCTAACTTGGGTAGCTCAGAAGTTGAAACACTACCTGTCCTCGTATACTACTTATCTCATATCCCGTTTGGACCCATTGAAGTATATCTTTCAGAAACCTATGCCCACAGGGAGGTTGGAAAAATGGAAAATTCTGCTCACAGAGTTTGATATCGTCTATGTGATGAGGACAACCATGAAAGCCCAGGCGCTGGCCGACCATTTGGCGGAGAATCCCGTTGATGAAAAATACGAGCCTTTAAGAACGTATTTTCCCGACGAAGAGGTAATGCATACAAGTGAGCTGGAGTTACCCGAGGAACCGGGGTAGAAGCTTTTCTTTGATGGAGTCACAAATGCGAAAGGGGTTGGAATAGGAGCAATACTCATTTCTGAAACAGGACGCCATTATCCTGTTACGGCTCAACTACGCTTCTATTGCACCAATAATATGGCCGAGTATGAAGCTTGCATTTTGGGTCTGCGGTTGGCTGCGGACATGGATGTCCAATACGTTTTGGTCTTAGGAGACTCGGACCTCTTGGTGCATCAGATTCAGGGCGAATGGGAAACACGAGACTTGAAACTCATACCTTATCGACAATGCCTGCACTATCTGAGCAAGCAATTTTGATCGGTGAAATTCAAACATATCCCGAGAGTTCATAACGAGGTTGCGGATGCATTGGCCACCTTAGCATCAATGTTGCACCACCCTGACAAACTGTATGTTGACCCTCTGCACATCCAGGTTCGTGACCAGCACGCTTATTGCAATGCGTAGAAGAGGAAGTAGATGGTGAACCTTGGTTTCATGATATCAAGGAGTACCTCAAAATGGGGATATATCCGGAACAGGCCATTGGAGACCAAAAAAGAGCCCTTCGGCGTCTGTCGAATGGTTTCTTCCTCAGCGGAGGAGTTTTGTACAAAAGAACCCCGGATTTGGGATTGTTAAGATGTATAGACGCCGGTCAAGCCACGACGGTCATAGCAGAGGTACATGCTGGAGTTTGCGGGCCACATATGAGCGGATATGTATTGGCAAGGAGGATCCTCCGAGCAGGGTATTATTGGCTCGCTATGGAGCATGACTGTATCACTTTCGTGAGGAAATGTCATCAGTGTCAGATACATGGAGATCTAATTCATTCTCTGCCAACAGAGTTACATACGATGTCAGCACCCTGGCCGTTTGTTGCATGGGGCATGGATGTCATTGGACCTATCGAGTCGGCAGCATCCAACGGTCATAGGTTCATTCTAGTAACTATTGACTACTTCACCAAATGGGTTGAGGCTAAAACCTTCAAGTCGGTAACTAAAAAGGCAGTGGTGGATTTTGTGCACTCCCATATCATCTACAGATTTGGGATCCCAAAAGTGATTATTACGGACAACGGTGCAAACCTTAACAGCAGTCTGATGAGAGATGTATGCCAACAATTCAAGATTACACACCGCAATTCCACCCCATATCTCCCCAAGGCGAATGGAGCGGTCGAAGCAGCCAATAAAAATATCAAGAAGATACTGCGAAAGATGGTGGAAGGATCTAGACAATGGCACGAGAGATTACCCTTTGCTTTGTTGGGTTATCGCACTACCGTCTGGACTTCCATAGGTGCAACTCCTTATTTGTTGGTGTACGTAACTGAGGCCGTAATACCGGCGGAGGTCGAAATTCTGTCCCTCCGGATTGTCGCAGAAGCCGAAATTGATGATGATGAATGGGTCAAAGCTCGACTAGAACAGTTGAGCTTGATAGACGAGAAAAGATTGGCAGCAGTGTGTCATGGTCAGCTATATCAGAAGAGAATGGCAAGGGCATACAATAAGAAGGTACGCCCCAGGAAGTTTGAAATAGGGCAGCAGGTATTGAAGAAAATCCCCCCACATCAGGTTGAGGCAAAAGGCAAGTTCGCCCCAAATTGGCAAGGGCCTTATATCGTGACCAGAGTGTTGTCCAACGGTGCTTTGTGTTTGACGGATATCGAGGGGAGATGTGTTGACATGGCTATCAATTCGGATGCAGTCAAAAGATATTATGCGTAATTTCTTTGATTATGGCAATTATTGGTTCGTTTGTTTGTACTTGGTACTTATTGGATAATGAAATGACGGAGGCGATTCTTTCTTCTATCCAAACACTGTTAACCCTTGTTTCCCCCTTTTGAGCCTTAGTTTATTCTTTCATACCCCTCTTTTGGAATCGCTAATGGAAAGATATGAAAAGGAGAAAGAAAAGAAAAGAAAATTTTTAAAAGAAAAGAAAAAGAAAAAAAAAGAAAAAGAAGAAAAAAAAGAGATAAAAATCACAAGAAAAAGAAAGCGGTGGGAACTACGTTTGACCTAATTCCTCAAAGAGGATACGTAGGCGCCTCACGGCTCGGTCATAGTGTGCATAATGTCCATAAGTGTGCATAATAGGCACAGTGTGCGTAACGCACATAGCTCAACATAGAGTAAAAATAAAATCCCCCAAGCAGGAAAACTGGGGCAGAGGTTATGTTTTAAAATTTCAACAAAGTTTTGATTCCAAAAGTTGAAGCGGATCACCCATCAAAGTTATTTCATTTTTTGATAGCCTTTCTTTTAGCCCCACACCAAAACCCACATCGACGTCCAAAAGACCTCCCGATCAATACCCAAGAGGTGCCAAGTCAGGCAAATAATGCCGAGAACAATACACTGATCCCCCGCGAAGAAGAGGATCATAAAACTGGAAATGAATTGATAGTCCACAGGAATCTCCAAAAGAGAGGATCATATCGGCATCACTCCAATCCTCCCTTGAAGAAATAAAATGAGAGAGTCTTGGCGGTGAAAACCTTCGCAGGCACCACAAGGCGACGAAAGATGAGAGATATAAAATGAGAGAGTCTTATCGGTGAAAACCTTCACAGGCACCATAAGGTGCCGGGAGCTGAGAGAAAAGAGAGAGCCTCATTAGTGAAAACCCCTCGAAGGGCACTATGAGGTGACAAGACAGATCAACAAAAAGGTCCGCGTTCGCAAAGAAATGGACACCCATTTATCCCCAGCAAGTAAGGTCATAAGGCAAGTTGATTGATACAAATAGACTGGGTCGGGAATCTATGGTGCACGTCATGATCACAAGGACCAGTCATGTCATCCATATAAGTTTTTCTATTGGTTCATAAAGATTTTCCTCCTTTTTCTATCTCTTTCATTTTTCTTTCTAAGAATTCGTTTTGAAAGAGATTTTTCAAAGTTTACTACCAGAGGCCGAAGGGGCACAAAAGCAAAATATGAAAAGAGTAGGCCAGGAGCCGAAGCAATAAGACAAAAGGCATCGGCTGCAAAACCGAAAGACGAATTGAGTAGAAAGAAGGGTGACGTAAAGAGAGCGGAAAAAGTTCCGAGAAGGTTTCCCCGCAGAATGTTGATAAATCCCGGACCCAAATCCGAAGTGGTCAGACGCCACAAGAAAGGGAAATCAATCCGGTGCAAGATATCCCCAGGCAATGCAATTCTATGCCTTGCCATTCCGGGAGGAAATAAAACTCCTAAAGGAGTGGTTTCGGGAGGGAAGCGGACTCCCACAGCATGTCCTGAAAAGAGAAAGCAGAAAGGGGGATAAAGGGAAAACCACCCCCAGCAAGCAATGTCGTCCACCAACCAGTTGCTGGAGCATAGAGCAAGGAAAAGAAAAGGGAAAAATCGTCCCCCAGCGGAAAGGTCACTGTTGCCCCACCATGATTAAAACTAACTAAAACCTTTTGTCTGCTGCAGGAAAATAAAGGTTGATGATGGCAGCAGGACGCAATGCCAGAAAAGTCACCAAAACGGGGGCAGAAAATTTTCTGCCGTTGTCAAAATTTTCTCGGAAGAATGAGGAAACAAATTCAAACATGTCTTAGTTTAGATAGGCGCCCACCTGTATAATGAGAGGAATACTTTTCAGTCTTAGTTTAAATAGGCGCCCACCTGTATAACGAGAGGAATACTTTTCAGTCTTAGTATAAATAGGCGCCCACCTGTATAATGAGAGGAATACTTTTCAGTCTTAGTTTAAATAGGCGCCCACCTGTATAATGAGAGGAATACTTTTCAGTCTTAGTTCAAATAGGCGCCCACCTGTATAACGAGAGGAATAATTTTCAATCTTAGTTTAAATAGGCGCCCACCTGTATAATGAGAGGAATACTTTTCAGTGTTAGTTCAAATAGGCGCCCACCTGTATAACGAGAGGAATAATTTTCAGTCTTAGTTCAAATAGGCGCCCACCTATATAACGAGAGGAATAATTTTCAGTCTTAGTTTAAATAGGCGCCCACCTGTATAACGAGAGGAATAATTTTCAGTCTTAGTTTAAATAGGCGCCCACCTGTATAACGAGAGGAATAATTTTCAGTCTTAGTTTAAATAGGCGCCCACCTGTATAACGAGAGGAATAATTTTCAGTCTTAGTTCAAATAGGCGCCCACCTGTATAACGAGAGGAATAATTTTCAGGAATAATGGCAAAGGACCAGTGTCATCCCCAAATTCACAGAAGAAAAGCACCGGAGGAAAACGCAAGCCGACAAGAAGGCAAGGCGACAAGAACAAGTTGAAGATAGATGAGATCTTATGATCCATAGGCTAGCCTAGCTTCTTGTTTTCTTTTCAGCATAATGTAACGAGGGGATCAGTAAGCAATAACGGCATACAGCAGCACGTAACAACACACAACAACAGCAAACATGACAGTCACACGGTAGTCCCAGCTACCGAAACTTCCCGAACTACATTGACCTGATTCATGTTCAGCCCAGGATATGTACGAAACCTCTGAAGCAAAGATTCGGTCAAAATCTTTTTTCAAAAATGCTTCACACGGAGTACTCGGTGGAGCAAAAATCACTCGTTTTATCTTTGCGCGAAAACCCTTCGTGTCTTCGGGCAAAGAGGGGCAGCTGTAAGCACGTGATTTTTTGCTTCACGGACAATCACTCCAAAAGAAATCAAAAAATAATAACAAATGGCCTCATTGTACAATTTTTCGATTTTTACGTGATATGTGCTGGTAGTCGTTTGTGGTTCTATCCATCTTTTATTTTATTTATTTAATCTTATCAAACAAAGTACCGAATATGTATGTCATGTATAATTAAACCATAATTCGGTTAGTAAAAGAAAATTCACAAAATATGCATCTTTTATTCTAAGGTGTGATTTAACCTATTTTTATATTTTTTAATATGTGAGTGATAATTGTGTTAAGTGTTAAATTAATGGTTGTTTTAATTTCGTTTTTTATTTATTTTTAAAATTAGAAAACAAAAGAAAAGGATGAAGAAAATCCGTTTGGTCCAAGAAAGGAAACCAAAAATAGGCCCAAACCAATTTTCGACCCAGTCCAAACCAGGCCTCAGGCAGACCCTCCCCAAACGACGTCGTATAAAGGTGTTGGATCTGAGCTGTCCGTCCAGGCCAATCCAACGGCCCAGGACCCCTTTTAGCAACCCGTTTCCAAACCCGACCCAGTAACCGATTCAACCCAACCCCTCACTTAAACCAAACGACCCCGTTTCTATACTAAACGACCCCGTTTCTATACTAAACGACCCCGTCCTGTCCCTCACCAGTGGATCCAGGCCGTTGAGATCATCTGATCTAACGGCCCAGATCTAATCCCCTACTCCGTATATAATCCCCCCTATCACACCCCACGCCCCCCCCAAATCAAACCCCACTCTTCAGCTACTGTTCATCATCGTCCCAGACCCCTTCCTCTCAAACCCTAGTAGTTTTAGGTTTCCCCGCCGTAAAACTGGCCACCCGGACTCCGATGACCACCAAAATAATACCCCCGATGCACCCAACCGCCCTGAACACGAATCCCTTAACCGTTCACCTCGAATTACCCCGTAGCTTCTCGAATCTTCAATCGAAGTTCGAGCAAAAACCAGATCTATACCCCCTGGACCCAAACTCACACAACATCATCTCCTGACCTCCCTCATCCCCTGAATGACTTTGGTTCCATTCGAATCTGACCAGAACTGAACGGATCCCAAAACAGACCACAAAGAACCCTAGAACTTAGATTTATGGGTATTTGTCCCAAACCGGCAAGGGAATTGGGGTCTAATAGACTTTAACCGAGGTGTTCTCAGTTGAGAACACTTCGATTAAGGTCCATTCGACCTCGAAATGGTCGAATCCGAGTCCAAGTTTTGACTCAGTCTTAATTTCATATCCCTGAGGTAGTTTTCCCTGTTCTTTTGTCCTCTTAAATTCTATCTGTCTTTCATGTTCTAGTTTGTTTTGGTTTCTGACTTGTCTGTCCATGTGTGTAAGTTTTGAGTTAATATTGATCTTGTTTGTTGGTTTTATTGTTTGTTTGATGTATATTATAGTTTGTGTAGTCATCTAAATAAGTGTCGTCAACTGAATTCACTTGAAAGATTGAAAAATCAGGAGCCTACATTTCAGTATGATTACTGTGTCTGTTTCTTTTATTTTATGATGATACTTGTAGGTCTGATGTAGTAGCACTTCGATCATAGTTTTCATCCTTAACTGCATATTGGATCAATTGGTTTTGAGTTGGTTAGGTTTGGCTCCCAATGTGGCCAACTCATACCATTTGATTGGCACCCCTGTGTGTTTAAGTTTGAATCATGGCCTGAACTTAGGCAGAAAGTTGGCTATTAGCTTTAGAAATCTAACAGATCAGCCTGAAAGCAGTATTGAGTTTAATTAGCTAGTAGTCAGGTATTGGCTAAAATCAGAAGAGTTTATATACTGAATATTAGGAGTTAGGGTAATACAGTAATATGCAAGGTTTAAGGGTAGTTTTGGCATTTAACAGAGTTTGGTCAGGCAGTAACTTAAGAACATGTCAAGTGGTAATTAAAATACTATTAGCCTAATGACAATGAGGAACAAAACATAAAAGTATGGGAATTAAATGAATACTTAACTAAACCCATGACTCTTGAATAGAGCAATAGGCCAGGCGTGGGGAACCAAATGACTTGCATCAAGAAGATGCTTAGGCATGGGGAATGAAGGGGATGGGCAGACCTTAGGCTGGAAATTCTAGGCAGACCTTAGGCTGGAAATTCTAGGCAGACCTTAGGCTGGAAATTCTAGGCAGACCTGAGGGGGTTCTCTTTTAGGTTATAAATAGAGCTATTTTTAGTTAAGAAGGGGCTGGAAATTTTAGTCTTCAGAGAGGTTTGGTGAGTTGGAGAAAACTGAAAGAAAAAAAAAACAAAAAGAAATTTCCAGAAACACTGTAACTGAACACTGTCCAAAAACTGCACAAGAAATCAAGTCAGTTATCCTAACTGGGGCTGTTACTATTCCATTAGGAGATTTTGTTTGTTTTCTGCTGGGATTACTACTATTCTGAGCTTCTATATGCTGTGGATTGAGTTTTGGTCTTACTGATTATCGAAGTTGTGTTGGTTATTTGCTGAGCTTGTGTGACTATTGAATTTATGTTGCTATTGCATCAAAATATTCTGGTTTTCTCGAATGTCTCACTATTCTGTTTCTGGGATCGATTGTTTGGTACTCGACCACTGTGGGTTTGATCATGTGAAACTGCTGTTGGTCGTTTGTGGACTATTGGCGACATTGTTGCTGATTGTTGTTGCTGTGTTGTGGCTGTTTGGTTGCCTGCTGTTGATACTTTTCTTCTTCTCTTTCTTATTGTCCCAAACATCCAGGTACACATTCTAAATTCACTGATGTAATGATGAGTTTGGAGCTGAATAAGAAGCACAAGGTTGTTGCAGTCCAAACATGAGCATGATTACCTTTATTCTGCTGCTTGTAGTTTAGAATATTTGTGTGTTTAACATGTAAAGTTTAGCTTTCAAACTATGTAATAAGACAGTTTTTCAGTCCATAAGGAGTTTGGTCTGGCAATCTATTGTTGCATGTAAATCAGTAAGAAGCTAGCTGGATAGTAGTAATACTCGGCCAACAATGGCGTCACATAGGGTCTGTTAAAATGAACGCAGTAATCACATTTGTTTCGCCTTAATTCATCAGTAGATAATGTGTATTTTGAAGGCACCCTAGGCAATATGGATTATAGCAAAAAGATAAAAATCGTGTAGCTAAACACGTGATAAACCACTTAAGTTAGATAGGGTCAGCATTCAGTCGCTTCGTTTTTTAGTGTCAAACATGTAAGGAATAATTAACTGAACCTCATACGTATGCCCGTCAATAAATAAGGTCGAATATGTCTAATTTCTTCGCCTAAAAATAATTTGCTTCGATACTGTTGTGCGCCAATCTCATGTTTCAGTTTTCTTGAATAATAGAATATAGAGCAAGAGCAATCCTCCTTGTACGAAATCTACTGCAACTTCTCGTTTGTGTCAGTCGTAAACCAATAACTAATAAGTTACGCCTTTTCAGCATGTAATTAATCGAGGTATTTTCTTTTTTTTTTCTTTTTTTTTAGAGACAAACTTAATAGAAAATGTAGCTGCTATAGGATATCCTTTTAAAATAAAGACGAGATGAGCCTCGACAAATAAAAACGCACAAGCTGCGGGGCCCTCGTTAAATGTATATGTCAAAGCATTCAGTTTCCGGGGCGGACCATTTAGCAAATTCCACGGCCCTACCCAAAATAACAATACGCTAGTCGCTTTAGGCGCGTATTAATAATATTATCTCCTTAAACTCGGGTGCACATTTATGTGACCCAAGTCTAAATCTCAACGGAATCGAAATGTGTCTCTAATCACAGGTATATTGATTATGGCGTGGTCCGAGATGCATTTCCATGACGTTGCAAATTCTTTTAATAATAAATGAGAGGAGCCTCGACAAACAAATGTACAAGCTGCGGGGCCCTCTAAATGTGTATATTAAAATACTTAGAATTCGGGACAGGCTGTTTAGCGAATTTCACGGCCTTTCCCAAAATAACAATACGCTAGTTACTTTAGGCGCGTATTTAATAATGTTATCTTCCTAAACTCGGGTACACATTTATGTGACCCAAATCCCAATCTCAACAGAGTTGAAATATAGCTTTAACCACGGGTACATTGATTGTGACGTGGTTCGAGATGTGTTTTCCACGATGTTGTAATTCTTGATAAAAATAATAGTAAATGACAAAAGCGGTTAAAAGATAAAATTTGCACATAAGTTCCTATTTGTATAAAAATCAGATAATCAAGCCGAATATAACAGTTGAACGACCGTGCTAGAACCACGGAACTCGGGAATGCCTAACACCTTCTCCCGGGTTAATAGAATTCCTTATCCGGATTTCTGGTACGCAGACTGTAATATGGAGTCATTCTCTTCCTCGATTCGGGATAAAAATTGGTGACTTGGGACACCCTAAATCTCCCAAGTGGCGACTCTGAAATAAATAAACAAATCCTGTTTCGATTGTCCTTTAATTGGAAAAAACTCCCTTGTACCCTCGCGGGTACGTAAAAAGGAGGTGTGACACATGATACCGAGAAGTGTTGGAAGTTGAAACATGCAGTGCAAAATCTTATTGACACCAACAAGATTGAGGTTCAGACACTAAAGGCACCCAACATCAATCAGAACCCGTTGCCGGCACACCATGAAACCCACATGATCGAGCTAGTGCACGAAGGAGGGGAGCTAAAGAAACCCTCACAAACAGTGATGATGATCCGTGTCGGTTCAAAAGAAAAGTTAACCAGTGGAAAAGTGGTGGTATAGTTGGAAAAGGTAGATGACAAGCCAGTTATGGTGTTGGAAAAAGGGTCTAGTGAGGCAGATGTACAGTTTGTGGGGCTGAAAGCAAAAATCAACAATTGAATGACTACTCCTCTTCCTATACGAAGGGAGTCTTGGTAGTAGGCTCTGATTTTCTCTCTTGTTGTCTGGATTATTCCAGGGTTGTAATCCAGATTTCTTCTTGTGCTCGCCAAAGTGTGAAACCTTGTTATCCCGTGTTTTAATAAAGTGAAAGTTTTTTTCCCTCATTCCTTATTTTGTTTTAATTTTTCTTCTTTTTCTCTTCTGAACAGTTCTCTTTATACTGGTTCTAATGACATGGCATGCACGACGGATCTTCAACCTAGTCTAAAAAAATCAATCTGATTTCGAACTTATAGTACAAGATTGTGATGATAAGTCGGAATACGATAAGGATGAAGCCTTCGAAGAAATTAACAGAGAGTTGAGCCAATTTGAAAAAAAAGAGCCCAACTCAAATAACACGGAAGCCGTCAATCTAGGGGATGCGGATGATATCAGGGAAGCTAAGATAAGCGTCCACATGGAACCAAACATCAGGGAAGAATTAATCAAAGCACTTACTGAATTCAAAAACGTTTTGCATGGTCATACGACGACATGCCGGGTTTAAGCACCAATCTAGTGGTTCACAAATTGCCCACTGACCCGACATTTCCTCCCCTCAAGCAAAATTGAGGAAGTTCAAAACCGACATGAGTGTGAAGATTAAGGAAGAAGTAACCAAACAACTGAATGCTAAGGTTATTCGGGTTGCTCGATATCCTGATTGGTTGGCTAATGTGGTGCCAGTGCCAAAAAAAGAAAAAAAAGAAAAAAAAAAGAAAAAAAAAAGATGGAAAAATCCGGGTGTGTGTTGATTATCGCAATCTGAATAGAGCAAGCCCAATGACGCTTTATGATTAACAGATATCGAAGGAAAATGCGCCGACATGGCTATCAATTCTGACGCATTTAAGAGATATTATGTATGATTTCTTGTAATTGTAATTGTTGTTTGTTTGTACTTAGTATTTATCGGAGAATGAAATGACGGAGGCAAATTCTTTCTTCTATCCAAACACTTTAACCTTTGCTTCCCCTTTTGAGCCTTATTTATTCTTTCATACCCCTCTTTTTGGAATCAGTAATGAAAATGAAAGAAAAAGAGAAGAAAAAAAAGTAATGATAATAAAAACAAAAGAAAAGTCACAAGAAAAAAAAACAAAGGAATTGGGAACTACATTTGACCTGATTCCTCAAAGAAGGATACGTAGGCGCCTCACGGCTCAGTCATAGTGTAACAAAAAATAAAAATCCCCAAGCAAGAAAAACTGGGGCAGAAGTTTGTGTTTATAATTTTGGAAAAAAAAAGAGTTGATTCCGAGAGTTGTAATATTTTACCCATCAAAATTATTTTGAACCTCTTGTTACCCCTTTTCTTTTAACCATACACAAAAACCCATATTGATGTCCAAAAAAGACTTCCCGATCAGTATTCGAGAAGTGCTAAATCAATGCAAATGGGAGTCGGGAATAACACTTTGATCCCCAGCAAAGAAGAAGATCATAAGCTGGAAATGAATTGATAGCCGAAAGAATCCCCAACAGAGAGAGTCATATCGGTAACACTCCGATCCCCAGCTGAAAAAAAAAGAGTCTTATCGGTGAAAACCTTCACAGGCACCATAAGGCAACGGAAGTTGAGAGAAATAAAATAAGAGAGTCTTATCGGTGAAAACCTTCATAGGCACCGTAAGGCGACGGGAGTTGAGAGAAATGAAAGAGTCTTATTAGTGAAAACCCCTCGAAGGGCACTATGAGGCGACAAAACAAGATTGGCGGAAAAGATCCGCATTTGGCAAAGAGTTGAGTGCCTGTTTATCCCCAGAAACATGAGGTCGTTCGAAAGGATGATTGATACAAATAGACTGGGTTGATTAGTCCGAAATGCGCGACATGATCATTGGGATCGGTTATCTCATTCAGATAAGTTCTTTTCTTTCCTTTTCCCAGCATTTGTTCAGAAAGACTTCTTCTTTTTCTATTTTTTGAGATCACCACTTTTTCATTTCTTGGTTTAAAGACTTTACCTCCCCAGCAGTTTGTTTTTGAAAAGGATTTTCAGAGCTTACTACCAGTTGCCTAAATGATGCAAATCAAAATGCGAATAGGACATACCAAAGATAAGGCGATAAAGCGAAAAGAAGTTGGTCGCAAGACCAAATGATGAATGGGTCTAGATCCCAAGAGGACCAAATTTCCAAGGGAAGTTGGAGAAAAATAAGAAAACAACAATTGAGAAAATTGTGGACCTAATTCCAAGAGGGCCCCCAGCAGATCATCAAGATGTAGGAGCATCCCCGACAGATTTTCGACTAAGTTCCAAAAGGGTCGGACAACACAGAGTGGGGAAGGAAGAAAAGGAAAATTCATCCCTAGCAAAATAATCCCCAACAAGTTTTGATAGCGTAATGAAACACAGAGAGGGGTAGGGAGAAAGGGAAAAACCATCCCCAGCAGGAGTGGCACGACCACTCACCGTGTTTTAAAACTAACAAATTTTCTTCGATTTGAAGCAGGAAAAGGAAATCTTATTAATGGCGAAAAAACATGGCACAAGGAAAAGCACCAAAACTGGGGCAGAAAATTTTCTGCAATTTGTCAAAAAATTTCTCGGAGGAACGAGGAAATCAATTCAAGTTTTAAGTTGGGTCTATCCACCATCGAATAGGATATTTTGGGTCTATCCGCCCCCGCCACCCCCGAATAGGATATTTTGGGTTCATCCGCCCGCGAATAGGGTATTTTGGGTTCATCCGCCCCCGAATAGGGTATTTTGGGTTCATCCGCCCCCGAATAGGGTATTTTGGGTTCATCCGCCCCCGAATAGGGTATTTTGGGTTCATCCGCCCCCGAATAGGGTATTTTGGGTTCATCCGCCCCCGAATAGGGTATTTTGGGTTCATCCGCCCCCGAATAGGGTATTTTGGGTTCATCCGCCCCCGAATAGGGTATTTTGGGTTCATCCGCCCCCGAATAGGGTATTTTGGGTTCATCCGCCCCCGAATAGGGTATTTTGGGTTCATCCGCCCCCGAATAGGGTATTTTGGGTTCATCCGCCCCCGAATAGGGTATTTTGGGTTCATCCGCCCCCGAATAGGATATTTTGGGTTCATCCGCCCTCGAATAGGATATGATGGGAATAGGATATGTTGGGTTCATCCGCTCTCAAATAGGATTTTATTTTCAAAGTTGTTGTTGAAGTCAGGCGCCCACCTGTATAACGAGAGGAATACTTTCCAGTCGTTACATTTCATGTGTCAGGCGCCCACCTGTATAACGAGAGGAATACTTTCCAGTCTTTACATTTCATGTTCTAGGTCGCCCACCAGTATAACGCGGGCATACATTTCTATTTTCAGTTCATTTCTAGGTCGCCCACCAGTATAATGCGGGCATACATTTTTGTTTTTTCATTCCTAGGTCACCCACCAGTATAATGCGGGCATACATTTCTGTTTTTCATTTCATGTCCTAGGTCGCCCACCAGTATAACGAGGGAATACATTTCATATTTTTGCATTCAGGCGCCCACCTGTATAACGAGAGGAATACTTTTCAGTCTTATACTTCATATCTTGAAATCAGTAACCCACCGGAAGGCAGAGGGTTACCATAGGAATCCCCAGCAGGAAACAATAAAAATCCCCAGCACCGGAAAGCAGAAGGTGGCAACAAGAGGTCCCAGCACAAATTCAAGTGCATGAGTCAAAAGAAAGAAAAGACGCGTCTTGAAAGAAGCGGCCTGCGAACATTAAATTATGCCCAACATAACAACTCTGATGAAGAAAGCTGTATCCCCAGAGTACCCACCGAAAAGCTTAATGAAGGAAGCCATATCCCCAGCGGACCGAACAAAATGATGAAAATTGGTATTCAGAAAAGCAAAAAGCTAGTGTCATCCCCAAGTTCTCGGAAGAAAAGCACCGGAAGAAGCACAAGCCGACAAGAAAGCAAGGCAACAAGAACAAGTTAAAGATAGATGAGATCTTATGATCCGTAGTCTAGCCTAGATTCTTGTTTTCTTTTAAGCACGGTGTAACAAGGAGATCGGTAAGCAGTGGTAATAGCATGCAACAGCAGTAACATTGCAGTCTCATGGTAGTCCCAGCTATCAAAACTTCCCGAACTACATTAACCTGATTCCCCTTTAGCCAGGGATATGTAGGAAACCTTTGAAGCAAAGGTTAGGTTAAATCCTTTTCAAAAGAATGCTTCACACGGAGTACTCGGATTGGCAAAAAATCGCTCACTTTATCTTTGCACGAAAACCCTTCGTGTCTTCGGGCAAAGAGGGCAGCTGTAAGCACGTGATTTTTGCCCTATGAAATAATTACTCCCAAAAAAATTAAAATAAAATGATATTCCTTGGTGTGCAATTTTGAGAATTTTTGTGACATTTTTGGATAATTATTTGTATTTGTCTGTGCATGTTTATTTGTTAAATTAATAAAAAAAAATACAAAAATATGTCGCATTTTGCATGTAGGATTTAAGTCTACAATTGTTAGTAATTAAGTTTGTTTTACAAAAATTGAAAATTACAAAAATAGGCATCTTTTGCATTTTTAGCATTTAATGTCCAAATGTACAATTTTATGCTTAATTATTACTTAATTGTGCGTTAATTATTATTGGGAGTTAATTTGCGCTTTTATAACTTAATAATAATTTAAGGATTTTTAGAATTTAGTTTTAGAAAATAAAAGAAGAAAAGAGAGCAAAAATATAAAGAAAATCGGAATTGGGCTCTTCTTCAAATTCAAGCCACAATCCCAAAAAATATCCAACCTTCCCCATGACCCGGTCCATTTCAAACCGGGTCGACCCGGTCCATAACCCAAATACCCAACACCCCCCTATCTTACATTTGACAAAAACAAAAAAACAAGAAAAACCCTAAAATCCCATCCGCCCCCTCTCTTTCTCTCTTCTCCTTCACCATCCCAAACACCCCAAAAACTCTAAATAGCCATAGCTGCTGCCCTTTCCCCCTCACGCCTCACCCTCAACACACACACACTAGTCATCTAACCTCCATAGCCACACCAAACGACCCCGCTGCCATTGCTTCATCTCCTTCGTCAAGCTCGAAGCTTGCTCGACACCCATGGTTGCCGCTGCGTCTTCGTCGTTAACCTGTCGCCATGACTGCCATGGTTAGCTCCATGCTTCTCCATCTTCTGCCTCATCCAAGCTCCTACAATGGCAAACCCTTCACCATTTGCTTCGAGCTCGAGTCGGGGCTCTCATGGCCGTTGTTCCTTCTTCGTCGTCGACCACTCGCTTCCAGCTCGTTTCTGCTGCTTCTGCTACATCCAAACAGACCCAGCTGCTTCTGCCTTCTGCTCCGCCCAAACGACCACTCACCACAGCCACTCGCAGAAGCTCCCTGTCACCTGCTGCTTCGTCCAGCGAACAACAGTCCAAACACTGCTTTCTTCTTCGTCTTCTTCGTCACAGCAGCTCGTCGCTGCTTCACCTCCATGGCTGACCCCAACTCCATCACGATAATATGTCGTCGTCCGCTGCTTCACCTTCCTCGTCGCCTCCAGTCCAAAATGAGACCCCACCATTTCGTTGTTCGAGCTTTGGTCGGGGTTTGTCGAAACTGTCCATACACAGTTCGAGTTCGTCGTTGGTCAGTCGTTGTTCGTGGTTCCGATTCGGTTAGTGGGTTTGAGTTTCACTTTTGTCCGTATTTTGTTTTTGATATTATCGAATCTAAAATCGGTAAATGTTTGATTTTTTTTTGTTCGTGTTCATTGTTTTGTTAATTTTTCAGTTTGTTCATGTGAAATTGTTAGTTTAATGTCGTTAGATTCAAATTGAAGTTTAATTAATTATTTCTTCAGTTTGTTTCATGTGTTGTTATGTATTTTTTTAGAAATTGTTAATGTTGGTTAAATCATTTGAATCCGTCATGTTTGTTGTTTAAAATAAATTTAATTCATGTTCATCTTTGTTTGAAGTTCGTTTGTAACCCCAGTGATTTAATGTGAGTTTAGGTTTTGGTTTTTGACTTTGATTTAGTTTGAATCATGTATTTTATTGTTGATATTGTTGTCTCTTTGCTCATTCATTTTTGGTCTAAGTTAACCAGGATTGGTTCCCAATATGGTTAACTTATTCCCATTAATTTGAAGTTGTATGATTCGATCTGTGTTCATGAGATTTGTTGTTGAAATTGTTTAGAAATTGGTCATATTTGCTATATTTTTGTTGAAATTGATTAGGTGAATTGGTTATAGCTGATGGGGTAGTTTGGTAAATTGCAGTACGTTCAGGGGTAAATTGGTAATTTCAGTAAGGTCGGAGGGGTATTTTCGGAATTGAACATTTGATATAATTGTTTAATATAATGGGGGACAAGACATAAATTAGTGGGGGAATAATGTAATTCTTTATGTTAAGCATGGGGGACAAGATGTAATGGGGTGAAGTTGATATAATTGTTTAATATAATGGAGGACAAGACATAATGTAGTGGGGTGGGAATAATGTAATTATTTATGTTAAGCATGAGGGACAAGGATTTAAAATAAAGAAGACATAGGGTAATGGGGAACAAAGCATGCAATTGGGGGAATATTTCGGGTTGGGGATTCAAGACAAGAGTCTTGTAATAAATAGAGTCATTTGACACATTCTTAGAAAAACCAAGACTTGAACTTAGGACTAGAACTTGGACTTAAAGTATTTTGGGAGAACATTTTTGAGAGAGGAATACATTCAGAAAATCCGAAGAGAGTGTGATAGAGTTTAAAAAGAGAAAACAAAAACAAAGTGAGAAATGAGTTTAGTTTCGGGTTTTAATACACGCGTGGGTTGTTGCTGTTTATTTTGTTTACAAACTTTTGAGTTTGTTCTATTGAGTTGTTCGGTTTTTCTTCAAAGTTTTCTGGGCCTTGAATCTGGTTCGAATTTGCTGCGGTTGGGTTGCTGCTGTTGCTGTGTATTTACACTACTACTGCTTCTACTGATCTTCATCTTTTTTCCTTGCTTTCCAAATAGCAGGTACACAAACTGATACACTGGTTCATCTTGTAAGCCACTCGAAGCATGAATGCAAAAATGAGAGATTTGAAGTTGTAATTTAATGTAGTCTTTTCTTTCTTTTACTGTCTGTATGTAGAATGTTCTATGCGTTACCATGTAAACTCTTTAAACAACTCACTTTCGAAACTTAACTATAATAACTCGAAAGTATGTAAATAAAGTAGGACCTTATCTTCATTTATTTTAGAAAACAAAAAATAGAAAATATAGTCATGTTAAGATTATCCTTTTAAAAATAATGAGACGAGCCTCGCCAAATAAAAATGCAAGCTGCGGGGCCCTCAATAATTGGTCATAATAAATACTTAGAATTTGGGATGGACTGTTTAGTGAATTTCACTGCCTTCCCCAAAGACAATAACGCGTTAGACTCTTTAGGCGCGATTTAATTAATCTTACCTTCTTAAACTCGGGTGCGCATTTCATGCGACCCAAATCCAAATCCCAAAACATTGAATAAAACTGTGTTCCGGATTGCGGGTACATTTCATGTGATGCCATCCAAAGACATGTTTTTAAACGATGTTCACATTCTTTTTAAAATATAATAATAAAAGCGGTAAAGAGTTAAAACTTGCACAAGAGCGCATAATTGTATAAAATCAGATAAACAAGCCGAATATGACAGTTGAGCGACCGTGCTAGAACCACTGAATTCGGGAATGCCTAACACCTTCTCTCGGGTTAACAGAATTCCTTATCCGGATTTCTGGTTCGCAGACTGTAATATGGAGTCATTCTTTTCCTCGATTCGGGATTAAATTGGTGACTTGGGACACCATAAATCTCTCAAGTGGCTACTCTGAAATAAATAAACAAATCCTGTTTCGATTGTCCTTTAATTGGAAAAAACTCCTTCACCCCTCGCGGGGGCGGAAAAAGGAGGTGTGACAGCTCTGGCGACTCTGCTGGGGATGAAAACCCAGAACCACTGGTTCAGCGTTAGAAATCGAGCTTAGAATAAATTGTTATGTTTAGCTTTATTTGATTTTGTTACATGATCTGTGCTTAATGTGCTAACTAACTGCTTTTACCGCTTTGATATTTTGTGAACTGTATATAAACTGTACCGAAACCCATATCCTCTCTGAGTCTTCTGAATCATGAAGAAGGGTGTACTTCGTACGACTTCTTTTCTGTATAGTGTCAAATCCCAATTAAGAACGAGGTTCGGACAAGTTGCTAAGCCGGTGAAGCTTCTGTATTCCCGGTACGCTGCCCCCCCTCGGCTCGAGCTGTCCGCTTGGGCAAGTCAGGTCTAGAACAAACATCCAGGTTCTGAACCTAGAATAACTCAACTTCATGCCGGATCCCTAGTAGGAACGCTTATCTGCATCATGTGCATTTTTGACTTAGGGGACTCAACATAGGGGTTGGGTCCGTCTAGGAATAGCAACCTGAAACAGAAAAGACCATCCTGATGCATCTTACTCAACGCTGAGCATTTATTTGCTTTGGACTTGCATGGTGTCCGATTTTTGAATATTGGGAAAAATTAAAAAAAAAAAAAGAGAAAGAAAGGGAAATAGAAGTGTATAGAGTTACTCTTCTGTTTTGAAAAAATAACAATGTCCAAATACTGGCGAAATTCTGCCGAAATTTTGGGAAAAATGAAAAAAAAAGAAAAATAGTTTTTTATATATAGCTCGTTTCACTCAAAAAAGAAAAAGAAAAAAAATAGAAAAGAGTCTCTTATTTTTAGGTTGAAGAATAGGTTGGTCATTTCGTCGAAAGGAAAAAAAAATCTTCATTTTGTCTTGTTTTCAAAATAAAAAAAAAGAAGAAAAAGAAAAATAGTTTGTCTTGCCATGAAAAATGAAAATGAAAAAAGAGTCTTGTTTTAAAATGGTTTTTATTTATTTATTTGTTTATGAAAATGCCAAAAATGAAAATAAAAAGAGTCTTGCGTTGAACGTGGATTTATTATTTTTTGCAATATATATATATATATATATATATATATATATATATATATATATATATATATATATATAAATCCAAAAAGTATTTTTCTTTATTTCCTTTCTAGAAAAGTTTTTTTTAGACCCCCAATTTTTGAAAAAAAAATCCAAAAGTATTTTACATTATTGATGTCTTTAGAAAGTTTTTTTAATTGTTTTTTTTTAAAAAAATAAAAAAAATATTTTCTTTCAATTTCTTCCAAAAATCCGAAAATATTTTCATTCTTCTTTCAAAATTGAAAAGAAAATTCAAAATTCAAAAATATTTTTTAGAAGTATTTCTTTCATTGAAAGTAAAATTCCAAAAATATTTTCTTTTCTTCTTTAGAAGTTTCTCTTTCAAAATTCAATTTTAATTTTTTTAGAAATCCTTCTTTGAAAAAATGCTCAATTTCTTCTTTATAAGTCTTTCCTTCAAAAAATAAATAATAATAGTAATAAAAAAAAGTTTATTTACTTTATTCATGATGTCCCGAACTACGCGGGTTTGATTCTCACCGGATGTGAGATACGTAGGCAACCCTCATCGGGTCCAACCTCCCCTTTTGCAAAAAATAGCAAAAAAATAATATATATATATATATATATATATATGTCAAATTTTAATTTCATCATAAAGAAGTTGGGTGACGTTGTTTTGTCAAGACATAGCCGAATGTTCCCGAAAGGGACGCCGAAAGGCTGACTTTGCATAAACGGCCACTTTTTGGATCATGTTTAAGATTTGGTCCAGTTGACCCACACAGCCTTAAAAATCTTCGTCCTCGAGGCGCTGAATGACCGTGTTTGCAACACCAGGTCTTATTGTAATTTGAAAAAAATAAATAAAGAGTCAGCGGTCAGGTGAATACCGTTTGGATTTTTAGTCAAAAATAAGCCAAGCTAGCTTCGGCCGCGTCTTAAACCGTTCTTGCCGAAATAGCCTTAGAGTATCTTTCAGTTGTCGAAAGGCTATTTTCGTAAAAGAACGGACAAGTTTGTAAAGTGTCATAAAATAATCCTCCCCGGCCTCAAAATTAATGTGAAATTTGGAAGGGGCCACGTTTGCAAAAATAACCATTTGGTTGCATTTGTCAAACGGAGAAAGGGAGCTGGCCTTTTGTTTTTGTGTTTGTAAATCTTTTGATTAGAATATGTGGGTTGTTTGATTTTGAAGTTTGTAGGTCATCTTTAAACCTTTGAAACCCAGTTTGTTTTATTATGAAAATTAATAAAGAAGAAAAATGTTTCATTACTGTTACCTTTCATTTTGGGCCGAACTACGCAAGGTCTGATTCATGCGGGGTCATGATACGTAGGCAATCTACATAAGGTTCGACCACCGCTAAAAAAGAAAAAAAAGTGAATTAAAGAAAAAGAAAGAAAGAAGAAAAAGAGGGGTTTCTAAAACACTCGAAAGAGGCACAAATAAAATAAGTCGGGATGATGCCTGCGGTCAGAGCAAAAGCATATTAGAAATGGTTACTTGCCTAAGAACATTGCATTCCCCAAGGTACAATTACAATATCTGTTAAGACTCTAACACTGACAAGTTTGTTGTTTTTCCAATCCAATACCAGTTAGTTTGCTAAAACGTAGTGACACTGTACCATTATCAAACAAGATCAAAAGGGCCCATACCAGCAAGCATGACTGGTTCAGACAACAGTGTTGAGTCGGAAAAGACGGCAAATCAGATGCTGAAGGAAGCCATGGAAAAAATGGAAAAGATGAGGCTGGAAATGAATGAAATGCAGATAGCCTTAGCTAGAGCCCAAAAGGGGCATGAACTACCTGTTACTCCTACTCTCTAACCAGGACACACGTCAGAATACCCCTCTCCCGGTCCTTCAACGAGTTTCCCAAGCCATCACTACTATCAGGGAAGAGAGGCCTATGATCCCCAAGCTCCACCACCCAATAAGAACCCTCCTCCACCAAATGTTCCCGTCTTTGTGGCACCTCCCCCAGCCCCATTGCACAGATCATCTAGTGAGCCATTGTTTCAGGCTCACGATACACAATACTACCCCCCTGAACTCACATTCAAAGCACCCGAGCCACATACCTATAATCCCCACTTTGAGGTCCCGGCGGAGATTGAAAAGCCGGCTAAGAGCCCAGAGCAGGACGAGGTGATGCGGAAATTTAAAAGCCTGGAGCAGTCCTTCAGGAACATGCACGGGTTAGGCAACCAGGTCAGCGTGGCTTAGAAGGATCTATGCCCTTTCCCTGACGTACAATTACCAGCAGGGTTCAAGATGCCCCAATTCGATTTATACGAAGGGCATGGCGATCCTATGGCACATCTACGGGGTTTTTGTAGCAAAATGAGGGGAGCGGGGGGGGGCAAAGATGAGCTACTGATAGCTTATTTTGGCCAGAGTTTGAGCGGGTCGGCATTAGAGTGGTATACAAGACAAGATCCGAGCAGGTGGTACACCTGGGATGATCTGGCACAGGCTTTCGCAAGACACTTCCAATACAACTTTGAGATAATCCCAGACCGTCTCACATTGCTAAAGCTTGAAAAGAAACCCGGAGAGAGCTTCCGGGAATTTGGGTTCCGATGGAGAGAACAGGCAGCCAGAGTTGATCCACCAATGAGAGAGGGAGAAATGGTAGATTACTTTCTAAAAACTCTAGAGCCGACATACTTCGGTCACTTGGTGACGTCAGTTGGCAAATCCTTCAATGAAGTGGTGAAAATGGGAGGTATGATAGAAGAGGGACTTAAGTCCAATAAGATCCTGAGTTACTCGGCAATTAAGGCAACAACTCAGGCCATTTAGAGCGGCACGGGAGGTGCGCTCGGAAAGAAAAGGAGAGAGGAGGTCACGACAATAGAGGCAGGCAATTGGTCCAGATCTAGAGGTCCTTCCCCTCATTACCAACCCAGACCCCATCATCTAAACTACCCACACACTCCAAATTACCCTCTACAACCCTACTACCCGACACAAGAACCACACTTCTCCGTACACCAAGCCCAGACATACACTCAGCCTCCGGCTCGCCCGTAATGGCGTGTGCCGACTCCCCAAATCACATATCCACCTCCACAAAATACATACTCACCAACACAAAACACCTATACACCACCAAGAGCCTACAGGAACCCTCCAGGGGCAGGTTTCCGGGGAAATCAGGCTTTCAGAAATGAAAGAATACAGAGAACATTCACTGAGTTGGGAGAAACATATACTGCCATGTTCCACAAATTAAGGCAGTTAGGCTTTTTGAGTCATGTTGAGCCCAGATTGCCAAATCCCCTTCCCAAAAATATGGACCACTCGGTAAGCTGTGAGTATTGTTTGGGGGCTCCCGGACATGATACCGAGAAGTGTTGGAAGTTGAAACATGCAGTGCAAAATCTTATTGACACCAACAAGATTGAGTTTCAGATACTAGAGGCACCCAACATCAATCAGAACCCGTTGCTGGCATACCATGAAACCCACATGATCGAGCTAGTGCACGAAGGAGGGGAGCTAAAGAAACCCTCACAAACAGTGATGATGATCCGTGTCGGTTCAAAAGAAAGGTTATCCAGTGGAAAAACGGTGGTATAGTTGGAAAAGGTAGATGACAAGCCAGTTATGGTGTTGGAAAAAGGGTCCAGTGAGGCAGATGTACAGTTTGTGGGGCTGAAAGCAAAAGTCAACAATTGAATGGCTACTCCTCTTCCTATACGAAGGGAGTCTTGGTAGTAGGCTCTGATTTTCTCTCTTGTTGTCTGGATTATTCCAGGGTTGTAATCCAGATTTCTTCTTGTGCTCGCCAAAGTGTGAAACCTTGTTATCCCGTATTTTAATAAAGTGAAAGTTTTTTCCTTCATTCCTTATTTTGTTTTAATTTTTCTTCTTCTTTTTCTCTTCTGAATAGTTCTCTTTATACTGGTTCTAATGACATGGCATGCACGACGGATCTTCAACCTAGTCTAAAAAAATCAATCTGATTTCGAACTTATAGTACAAGATTGTGATGATAAGTCGGAATACGATAAGGATGAAGCCTTCGAAGAAATTAACAGAGAGTTGAGCCAATTTGAAAAAAATGAAGAGCCCAACTCAAATAACACGGAAGCCGTCAATCTAGGGGATGTAGATGATATCAGGGAAGCTAAGATAAGCGTCCACATGGAACCAAACATCAGGGAAGAATTAATCAAAGCACTTACTGAATTCAAAAACGTTTTGCATGGTCATACGACGACATGCCGGGTTTAAGCACCAATCTAGTGGTTCACAAATTGCCCACTGACCCGGCATTTCCTCCCCTCAAGCAAAATTAAGGAAGTTCAAAACCGACATGAGTGTGAAGATTAAGGAAGAAGTAACCAAACAGCTGAATGCTAAGGTTATTCGGGTTGCTCGATATCCTGATTGGTTAGCTAATGTGGTGCCAGTGCCAAAAAAAGAAAAAAAAAGAAAAAAAAGATGGAAAAATCCGGGTGTGTGTTGATTATCGCAATCTGAACAGAGCAAGCCCAATGACGCTTTATGATTAACAGATATCGAAGGAAAATGCGCCGACATGGCTATCAATTCTGACGCATTTAAGAGATATTATGTATGATTTCTTGTAATTGTAATTGTTGTTTGTTTGTACTTAGTATTTATCGGAGAATGAAATGACGGAGGCAAATTCTTTCTTCTTTCTTCAGTAATGAAAATGAAAGAAAAAGAGAAGAAAAAAAAGTAATGATAATAAAAACAAAAGAAAAGTCACAAGAAAAAAAAACAAAGGAATTGGGAACTACATTTGACTTGATTCCTCAAAGAAGGATACGTAGGCGCCTCACGGCTCAGTCATAGTGTAACAAAAAACAAAAATCCCCAAGCAAGAAAAACTGGGGCAGAAGTTTGTGTTTATAATTTTGGAAAAAAAAGAGTTGATTCCGAGAGTTGTAATGTTTTACCCATCAAAATTATTTTGAACCTCTTGTTACCCCTTTTCTTTTAACCATACACAAAAACCCATATTGATGTCCAAAAAGACCTCCCGATCAGTATCCGAGAAGTGCTAAATCAATGCAAATGGGAGTCGGGAATAACACTTTGATCCCCAGCAAAGAAGAAGATCATAAGCTGGAAATGAATTGATAGCCGAAAGAATCCCCAACAGAAGAGAGTCATATCAGTAACACTCCGATCCCCAGCTGAAAAAAAAAGAGTCTTATCGGTGAAAACCTTCACAGGCACCATAAGGCGACGAAAGTTGAGAGAAATAAAATAAGAGAGTCTTATCGGTGAAAACCTTCACAGGCACCGTAAGGCGACGGGAGTTGAGAGAAATGAAAGAGTCTTATTAGTGAAAACCCCTCGAAGGGCACTATGAGGCGACAAAACAAGATTGGCGGAAAAGATCCGCATTTGGCAAAGAGTTGAGTGCATGTTTATCCCCAGCAACATGAGGCCATCCGAAAGGATGATTGATACAAATAGACTGGGTTGATTAGTCCGAAATGCGCAACATGATCATTGGGATCGGTTATCTCATTCAGATAAGTTCTTTTCTTTCCTTTTCCCAGCATTTGTTCAGAAAGACTTCTTCTTTTTCTATTTTTTGAGATCACCACTTTTTCATTTCTTGGTTTAAAGACTTTACCTCCCCAGCAGTTTGTTTTTGAAAAGGATTTTCAGAGCTTACTACCAGTTGCCTAAATGATGCAAATCAAAATGCGAATAGGACATACCAAAGATAAGGCGATAAAGCGAAAAGAAGTTGGTCGCAAGACCAAATGATGAATGGGTCTAGATCCCAAGAGGACCAAATTTCCAAGGGAAGTTGGAGAAAAATAAGAAAACAACAATTGAGAAAATTGTGGACCTAATTCCAAGAGGGCCCCCAGCAGATCATCAAGATGTAGGAGCATCCCCGACAGATTTTCGACCAAGTTCCAAGAGGGTCGGACAACACAGAGTGGGGAAGGAAGAAAATGAAAATTCATCCCTAGCAAAATAATCCCCAGCAAGTTTTGATAGCGTAATGAAACACAGAGAGGGGAAGGGAGAAAGGGAAAAACCATCCCTAGCAGGAGTGGCACGACCACTCACCGTGTTTTAAAACTAACAAATTTTCTTCGATTTGAAGCAGGAAAAGGAAATCTTATTAATGGCGAAAAAACATGGCACAAGGAAAAGCACCAAAACTGGGGCAGAAAATTTTCTGCCATTTGTCAAAAAATTTCTCGGAGGAACGAGGAAATCAATTCAAGTTTTAAGTTGGGTCTATCCGCCATCAAATAGGATATTTTGGGTCTATTCGCCCCCGCCACCCCCGAATAGGATATTTTGGGTTCATCCGCCCCCGAATAGGATATTTTGGGTTCATCCGCCCTCGAATAGGATATTTTGGGTTCATCCGCCCCCGAATAGGATATTTTGGGTTCATCCGCCCCCGAATAGGGTATTTTGGGTTCATCCGCCCCCGAATAGGGTATTTTGGGTTCATCCGCCCCCGAATAGGGTATTTTGGGTTCATCCGCCCCCGAATAGGGTATTTTGGGTTCATCCGCCCCCGAATAGGGTATTTTGGGTTCATCCGCCCCCGAATAGGGTATTTTGGGTTCATCCGCCCTCGAATAGGATAATTTTGGGTTCATCCGCCCTCGAATAGGATATTTTGGGTTCATCCGCCCACGAATAGGATATTTTGGGTTCATCCGCCCTCGAACAGGATATTTTGGGTTCATCCGCCCTCGAACAGGATTTTTTGGGTTCATCCGCCCTCGAACAGGATTTTTTGGGTTCATCCGCCCTCGAACAGGTTATTTTTGGGTTCATCCGCCCTCGAATAGGATATTTTGGGTTCATCCGCCCTCGAATAGGATATTTTGGGTTCATCCGCCCTCGAATAGGATATGATGGGAATAGGATATGTTGGGTTCATCCGCTCTCAAATAGGATTTTATTTTCAAAGTTGTTGTTGAAGTCAGGCGCCCACCTGTATAACGAGAGGAATACTTTCCAGTCTTTACATTTCATGTGTCAGGCGCCCACCTGTATAACGAGAGGAATACTTTCCAGTCTTTACATTTCATGTTCTAGGTCGCCCACCAGTATAACGCGGGCATACATTTCTATTTTCAGTTCATTTCTAGGTCGCCCACCAGTATAATGCGGGAATACATTTTTGTTTTTTCATTCCTAGGTCACCCACTAGTATAATGCGGGCATACATTTCTGTTTTTCATTTCATGTCCTAGGTCGCCCACCAGTATAATGAGGGAATACATTTCATATTTTTGCATTCAGGCGCCCACCTATATAACGAGAGGAATACTTTTCAGTCTTATACTTCATATCTTGAAATCAGTAACCCACCGGAAGGCAGAGGGTTACCACAGGAATCCCCAGCAGGAAACAATAAAAATCCCCAGCACCGGAAAGCAGAAGGTGGCAACAAGAGGTCCCAGCACAAATTCAAGTGCATGAGTCAAAAGAAAGAAAAGACGCGTCTTGAAAGAAGCGGCCTGCGAACATTAAATTATGCCCAACATAACAACTCTGATGAAGAAAGCTGTATCCCCAGAGTACCCACCGAAAAGCTTAATGAAGGAAGCCATATCCCCAGCGGACCGAACAAAATGATGAAAATTGGTATTCAGAAAAGTAAAAAGCTAGTGTCATCCCCAAGTTCTCGGAAGAAAAGCACCGGAAGAAACACAAGCCGACAAGAAAGCAAGGCAACAAGAACAAGTTGAAGATAGATGAGATCTTATGATCCGTAGTCTAGCCTAGCTTCTTGTTTTCTTTTAAGCACGGTGTAACAAGGAGATCGGTAAGCAGTGGTAATAGCATGCAACAGCAGTAACATTGCAGTCTCATGGTAGTCCCAGCTATCAAAACTTCCCGAACTACATTAACCTGATTCCCCTTTAGCCATGGATATGTAGGAAACCTTTGAAGCAAAGGTTCGGTTAAATCTTTTTCAAAAGAATGCTTCACACGGAGTACTCGGATTGGCAAAAAATCGCTCACTTTATCTTTGCACGAAAACCCTTCGTGTCTTCGGGCTAAGAGGGGCAGCTGTAAGCACGTGATTTTTGCCCTATGAAAGAATTACTCCCAAAAAAATTAAAATAAAATGATATTCCTTGGTGTGCAATTTTGAGAATTTTTGTGACATTTTTGGATAATTATTTGTATTTGTCTGTGCATGTTTATTTGTTAAATTAATAAAAAAAATACAAAAATATGTCGCATTTTGCATGTAGGATTTAAGTCTACAATTGTTAGTAATTAAGTTTGTTTTACAAAAATTGAAAATTACAAAAATAGGCATCTTTTGCATTTTTAGCATTTAATGTCCAAATGTACAATTTTATGCTTAATTATTACTTAATTGTGCGTTAATTATTATTGGGAGTTAATTTGCGCTTTTATAACTTAATAATAATTTAAGGATTTTTAGAATTTAGTTTTAGAAAATAAAAGAAGAAAAGAGAGCAAAAATATAAAGAAAATCGGAATTGGGCTCTTCTTCAAATTCAAGCCACAATCCCAAAAAATATCCAACCTTCCCCATGACCCGGTCCATTTCAAACCGGGTCGACCCGGTCCATAACCCAAATACCCAACACCCCCCTATCTTACATTTGACAAAAACAAAAAAACAAGAAAAACCCTAAAATCCCATCCGCCCCCTCTCTTTCTCTCTTCTCCTTCACCATCCCAAACACCCCAAAAACTCCAAATAGCCATGGCTGCTGCCCTTTCCCCCTCACGCCTCACCCTCAACACACACACACACTAGTCATCTAACCTCCATAGCCACACCAAACGACCCCGCTGCCATTGCTTCATCTCCTTCGTCAAGCTCGAAGCTTGCTCGACACCCATGGTTGCCGCTGCGTCTTCGTCGTTAACCTGTCGCCATGACTGCCATGGTTAGCTCCATGCTGCTCCATCTTCTGCCTCATCCAAGCTCCTACAATGGCAAACCCTTCACCATTTGCTTCGAGCTCGAGTCGGGGCTCTCATGGCCGTTGTTCCTTCTTTGTCGTCGACCACTCGCTTCCAGCTCGTTTCTGCCGCTTCTGCTACATCCAAACAGACCCAGCTGCTTCTGCCTTCTGCTCCGCCCAAACGACCACTCACCACAGCCACTCGCAGAAGCTCCCTGTCACCTGCTGCTTCGTCCAGCGAACAACAGTCCAAACACTGCTTTCTTCTTCGTCTTCTTCGTCACAGCAGCTCGTCGCTGCTTCACCTCCATGGCTGACCCCAGCTCCATCACGACAATATGTCGTCGTCCGCTGCTTCACCTTCCTCGTCGCCTCCAATCCAAAATGAGACCCCACCATTTCATTGTTCGAGCTTTGGTCGGGGTTTGTCGAAACTGTCCATACACAGTTCGAGTTCGTTGTTGGTCAGTCGTTGTTCGTGGTTCTGATCCGGTTAGTGGGTTTGAGTTTCACTTTTGTCCGTATTTTGTTTTTGATATTATCGAATCTAAAATTGGTAAATGTTTGATTTTTGTTTTGTTCGTGTTCATTGTTTTGTTAATTTTTCAGTTTGTTCATGTGAAATTGTTAGTTTAATGTCGTTAGATTCAAATTGAAGTTTAATTAATTATTTCTTCAGTTTGTTTCATGTGTTGTTATGTATTTTTTTAGAAATTGTTAATGTTGGTTAAATCATTTGAATCCGTCATGTTTGTTGTTTAAAATAAATTTAATTCATGTTCATCTTTGTTTGAAGTTCGTTTGTAACCCCAGTGATTTAATGTGAGTTTAGGTTTTGGTTTTTGACTTTGATTTAGTTTGAATCATGTATTTTATTGTTGATATTGTTGTCTCTTTGCTCATTCATTTTTGGTCTAAGTTAACCAGGATTGGTTCCCAATATGGTTAACTTATTCCCATTAATTTGAAGCTGTATGATTCGATCTGTGTTCATGAGATTTGTTGTTGAAATTGTTTAGAAATTGGTCATATTTGCTATATTTTGGTTGAAATTGATTAGGTGAATTGGTTATAGCTGATGGGGTAGTTTGGTAAATTGCAGTACGTTCAGGGGTAAATTGGTAATTTCAGTAAGGTCGGAGGGGTATTTTCGGAATTGAACATTTGATATAATTGTTTAATATAATGGGGGACAAGACATAAATTAGTGGGGGAATAATGTAATTCTTTATGTTAAGCATGGGGGACAAGATGTAATGGGGTGGAGTTGATATAATTGTTTAATATAATGGAGGACAAGACATAATGTAGTGGGGTGGGAATAATGTAATTATTTATGTTAAGCATGAGGGACAAGGATTTAAAATAAAGAAGACATAGGGTAATGGGGAACAAAGCATGCAATTGGGGGAATATTTCGGGTTGGGGATTCAAGACAAGAGTCTTGTTATAAATAGAGTCATTTGACACATTCTTAGAAAAACCAAGACTTGAACTTAGGAATAGAACTTGGACTTAAAGTATTTTGGGAGAACATTTTTGAGAGAGGAATACATTCGGAAAATCCGAAGAGAGTGTGATAGAGTTTAAAAAGAGAAAACAAAAACAAAGTGAGAAACGAGTTTAGTTTCGGGTTTTAATACACGCGTGGGTTGTTGCTGTTTATTTTGTTTACAAACTTTTGAGTTTGTTATATTGAGTTGTTCGGTTTTTCTTCAAAGTTTTCTGGGCCTTGAATCTGGTTCGAATTTGCTGCGGTTGGGTTGCTGTTGTTGCTGTGTATTTACACTACTACTGCTTCTACTGATCTTCATCTTTTTTCCTTGCTTTCCAAATAGCAGGTACACAAACTGATACACTGGTTCATCTTGTAAGCCACTCGAAGCATGAATGCAAAAATGAGAAAGATTTGAAGTTGTAATTTAATGTAGTCTTTTCTTTCTTTTACTGTCTGTATGTAGAATGTTCTATGCGTTACCATGTAAACTCTTTAAACAACTCACTTTCGAAACTTAACTATAATAACTCGAAAGTATGTAAATAAAGTAGGACCTTATCTTCATTTATTTTAGAAAACAAAAAATAGAAAATATAGTCATGTTAAGATTATCCTTTTAAAAATAATGAGACGAGCCTCGCCAAATAAAAATGCAAGCTGCGGGGCCCTCAATAATTGGTCATAATAAATACTTAGAATTTGGGATGGACTGTTTAGTGAATTTCACTGCCTTCCCCAAAGACAATAACGCGTTAGACTCTTTAGGCGCGATTTAATTAATCTTACCTTCTTAAACTCGGGTGCGCATTTCATGCGACCCAAATCCAAATCCCAAAACATTGAATAAAACTGTGTTCCGGATTGCGGGTACATTTCATGTGACGCCATCCAAAGACATGTTTTTAAACGATGTTCACATTCTTTTTAAAATATAATAATAAAAGCGGTAAAGAGTTAAAACTTGCACAAGAGCGCATAATTGTATAAAATCAGATAAACAAGCCGAATATGACAGTTGAGCGACCGTGCTAGAACCACGGAATTCGGGAATGCCTAACACCTTCTCTCGGGTTAACAGAATTCCTTATCCGGATTTCTGGTTCGCAGACTGTAATATGGAGTCATTCTTTTCCTCGATTCGGGATTAAATTGGTGACTTGGGACACCATAAATCTCTCAAGTGGCTACTCTGAAATAAATAAACAAATCCTGTTTCGATTGTCCTTTAATTGGAAAAAACTCCTTCACCCCTCGCGGGGGCGGAAAAAGGAGGTGTGACAGCTCTGGCGACTCTGCTGGGGATGAAAACCCAGAACCACTGGTTCAGCGTTAGAAATCGAGCTTAGAATAAATTGTTATGTTTAGCTTTATTTGATTTTGTTACATGATCTGTGCTTAATGTGCTAACTAACTGCTTTTACCGCTTTGATATTTTGTGAACTGTATATAAACTGTACCGAAACCCATATCCTCTCTGAGTCTTCTGAATCATGAAGAAGGGTGTACTTCGTACGACTTCTTTTCTGTATAGTGTCAAATCCCAATTAAGAACGAGGTTCGGACAAGTTGCTAAGCCGGTGAAGCTTCTGTATTCCCGGTACGCTGCCCCCCCTCGGCTCGAGCTGTCCGCTTGGGCAAGTCAGGTCTAGAACAAACATCCAGGTTCTGAACCTAGAATAACTCAACTTCATGCCGGATCCCTAGTAGGAACGCTTATCTGCATCATGTGCATTTTTGACTTAGGGGACTCAACATAGGGGTTGGGTCCGTCTAGGAATAGCAACCTGAAACAGAAAAGACCATCCTGATGCATCTTACTCAACGCTGAGCATTTATTTGCTTTGGACTTGCATGGTGTCCGATTTTTGAATATTGGGAAAAATTAAAAAAAAAAAAAAAGAGAAAGAAAGGGAAATAGAAGTGTATAGAGTTACTCTTCTGTTTTGAAAAAATAACAATGTCCAAATACTGGCGAAATTCTGCCAAAATTTTGGGAAAAATGAAAAAAAAGAAAAATAGTTTTTTATATATAGCTCGTTTCACTCAAAAAAAGAAAAAGAAAAAAAAATAGAAAAGAGTCTCTTATTTTTAGGTTGAAGAATAGGTTGGTCATTTCGTCGAAAGGAAAAAAAAATCTTCATTTTGTCTTGTTTTCAAAATAAAAAAAAGAAGAAAAAGAAAAATAGTTTGTCTTGCCATGAAAAATGAAAATGAAAAAAGAGTCTTGTTTTAAAATGGTTTTTATTTATTTATTTGTTTATGAAAATGCCAAAAATGAAAATAAAAAGAGTCTTGCGTTGAACGTGGATTTATTATTTGTTGCAATATATATATAAATCCAAAAAGTATATATATATATATATATATATATATATATATATATAAATCCAAAAAGTATTTTTCTTTATTTCCTTTCTAGAAAAGTTTTTTTTAGACCCCCAATTTTTGAAAAAAAAATCCAAAAGTATTTTACATTATTGATGTCTTTAGAAAGTCTTTTTAATTATTTTTTTTTAAAAAAATAAAAAAAATATTTTCTTTCAATTTCTTCCAAAAATCCGAAAATATTTTCATTCTTCTTTCAAAATTGAAAAGAAAATTCAAAATTCAAAAATATTTTTTAGAAGTATTTCTTTCATTGAAAGTAAAATTCCAAAAATATTTTCTTTTCTTCTTTAGAAGTTTCTCTTTCAAAATTTAATTTTATTTTTTTTAGAAATCCTTCTTTGAAAAAATGCTCAATTTCTTCTTTATAAGTCTTTCCTTCAAAAAATAAATAATAATAGTAATAAAAAAAAGTTTATTTACTTTATTCATGATGTCCCGAACTACGCGGGTTTGATTCTCACCGGATGTGAGATACGTAGGCAACCCTCATCGGGTCCAACCTCCCCTTTTGCAAAAAATAGCAAATATATATATATATATATATATATGTCAAATTTTAATTTCATCATAAAGAAGTTGGGTGACGTTGTTTTGTCAAGACATAGCCGAATGTTCCCGAAAGGGACGCCGAAAGGCTGACTTTGCATAAACGGCCACTTTTTGGATCATGTTTAAGATTTGGTCCAGTTGACCCACACAGCCTTAAAAATCTTCGTCCTCGAGGTGCTGAATGACCGTGTTTGCAACACCAGGTCTTATTGTAATTTGAAAAAAAAAAATAAAGAGTCAGCGGTCAGGTGAATACCGTTTGGATTTTTAGTCAAAAATAAGCCAAGCTAGCTTCGGCCGCATCTTAAACCGTTCTTGCCGAAATAGCCTTAGAGTATCTTTCAGTTGTCGAAAGGCTATTTTCGTAAAAGAACGGACAAGTTTGTAAAGTGTCATAAAATAATCCTCCCCGGCCTCAAAATTAATGTGAAATTTGGAAGGGGCCACGTTTGCAAAAATAACCATTTGGTTGCATTTGTCAAATGGAGAAAGGGAGCTGGCCTTTTGTTTTTGTGTTTGTAAATCTTTTGATTAGAATATGTGGGTTGTTTGATTTTCAAGTTTGTAGGTCATCTTTAAACCTTTGAAACCCAGTTTGTTTTATTATGAAAATTAATAAAGAAGAAAAATGTTTCATTACTGTTACCTTTCATTTTGGGCCGAACTACGCAAGGTCTGATTCATGCGGGGTCATGATACGTAGGCAATCTACATAAGGTTCGACCACCGCTAAAAAAGAAAAAAAAGTGAATTAAAGAAAAAGAAAGAAAGAAGAAAAAGAGGGGTTTCTAAAACACTCGAAAGAGGCACAAATAAAATAAGTCGGGATGATGCCTACGGTCAGAGCAAAAGCATATTAGAAATGGTTACTTGCCTAAGAACATTGCATTTCCCAAGGTGCAATTACAATATCTGTTAAGACTCTAACACTGACAAGTTTGTTGTTTTTCCAATCCAATACCAGTTAGTTTGCTAAAACGTAGTGACACTGTACCATTATCAAACAAGATCAAAAGGGCCCATACCAGCAAGCATGACTGGTTCAGACAACAGTGTTGAGTCGGAAAAGACGGCAAATCAGATGCTGAAGGAAGCCATGGAAAAAATGGAAAAGATGAGGCTGGAAATGAATGAAATGCAGATAGCCTTAGCTAGAGCCCAAAAGGGGCATGAACTACCTGTTACTCCTACTCTCCAACCAGGACACACGTCAGAATACCCCTCTCCCGGTCCTTCAACGAGTTTCCCAAGCCATCACTACTATCAGGGAAGAGAGGCCTATGATCCCCAAGCTCCACCACCCAATCAGAATCCTCCTCCACCAAATGTTCCCGTCTTTGTGGCGCCTGCCCCAGCCCCATTGCACAGATCGTATAGCGAACCATTATTTCAGGCTCACGACACACAATATTACCCCCCTGAACTCACATTCAAAGCACCCGAGCCACATACCTATAATCCCCACTTTGAGGTCCCGGCGGAGATTGAAAAGCCGGCTAAGAGCCCAGAGCAGGACGAGGTGATGCGGAAATTTAAAAGCCTGGAGCAGTCCTTCAGGAACATGCACGGGTTAGGCAACCAGGTCAGCGTGGCTTAGAAGGATCTATGCCCTTTCCCTAACGTACAATTACCAGCAGGGTTCAAGATGCCCCAATTTGATTTATACGAAGGGCATGGCGATCCTATGGCACATCTACGGGGTTTTTGTAGCAAAATAAGGGGAGCGGGGGGCAAAGATGAGCTACTGATAGCTTATTTTGGCCAGAGTTTGAGCGGGTCGGCATTAGAGTGGTATACAAGACAAGATCCGAGCAGGTGGTACACCTGGGATGATCTGGCACATGCTTTCGCAAGACACTTCCAATACAGCTTTGAGATAATCCCAGACCGTCTCACATTGCTAAAGCTTGAGAAGAAACCCGGAGAGAGCTTCCGGGAATTTGGGTTCCGATGGAGAGAACAGGCAGCCAGAGTTGATCCACCAATGAGAGAGGGAGAAATGGTAGATTACTTTCTAAAAACTCTAGAGCCGACATACTTCGGTCACTTGGTGACGTCAGTTGGCAAATCCTTCAATGAAGTGGTGAAAATGGGAGGTATGATAGAAGAGGGACTTAAGTCCAATAAGATCCTGAGTTACTCGGCAATTAAGGCAACAACTCAGGCCATTCAGAGCAGCACGGGAGGTGCGCTCGGAAAGAAAAGGAGAGAGGAGGTCACGACAATAGAGGCAGGCAATTGGTCCAGATCTAGAGGTCCTTCCCCTCATTACCAACCCAGACCCCATCATCTAAACTACCCACACACTCCAAATTACCCTCCACAACCCTACTACCCGACACAAGAACCACACTTATCCGTACACCAAGCCCAGACATACACTCAGCCTCCGGCTCACCCGTAATGGCGTGTGCCGGCTCCCCAAATCACATATCCACCTCTACAAAATACATACTCACCAACACAAAACACCTATACACCACCAAGAGCCTACAGGAACCCTCCAGGGGCAGGTTTCCGGGGAAATCAGGCTTTCAGAAATGAAAGAATACAGAGAACATTCACTGAGTTGGGAGAAACATATACTGCCATGTTCCACAAATTAAGGCAGTTAGGCTTTTTGAGTCCTGTTGAGCCCAGATTGCCAAATCCCCTTCCCAAAAATATGGACCACTCGGTAAGCTGTGAGTATTGTTCGGGGGCTCCCGAACATGATACCGAGAAGTGTTGGAAGTTGAAACATGCAGTGCAAAATCTTATTGACACCAACAAGATTGAGTTTCAGATACTAGAGGCACCCAACATCAATCAGAACCCGTTGCCGGCATACTATGAAACCCACATGATCGAGCTAGTGCACGAAGGAGGGGAGCTAAAGAAACCCTCACAAACAGTGATGATGATCCGTGTCGGTTCAAAAGAAAGGTTAACCAGTGGAAAAATGGTGGTATAGTTGGAAAAGGTAGATGACAAGCCAATTATGGTGTTGGAAAAAGGGTCTAGTGAGGCAGATGTACAGTTTGTGGGGCTGAAAGCAAAAGTCAACAATTGAATGGCTACTCCTCTTCCTATACGAAGGGAGTCTTGGTAGTAGGCTCTGATTTTCTCTCTTGTTGTCTGGATTATTCCAGGGTTGTAATCCAGATTTCTTCTTGTGCTCGCCAAAGTGTGAAACCTTGTTATCCCGTATTTTAATAAAGTGAAAGTTTTTTTCCCTCATTCCTTATTTTGTTTCAATTTTTCTTCTTATTTTTCTCTTCTAAACAGTTCTCTTTATACTGGTTCTAATGACATGGCATGCACGACGGATCTTCAACCTAGTCTAAAAAAATCAATCTGATTTCGAACTTATAGTACAAGATTGTGATGATAAGTCGGAATACGATAAGGATGAAGCCTTCGAAGAAATTAACAGAGAGTTGAGCCAATTTGAAAAAAAAGAGCCCAACTCAAATAACACGGAAGCCGTCAATCTAGGGGATGTAGATGATATCAGGGAAGCTAAGATAAGCGTCCACATGGAACCAAACATCAGGGAAGAATTAATCAAAGCACTTACTGAATTCAAAAACATTTTGCACGGTCATACGACGACATGCCGGGTTTAAGCACCAATCTAGTGGTTCACAAATTGCCCACTGACCCGGCATTTCCTCCCCTCAAGCAAAATTGAGGAAGTTCAAAACCGACATGAGTGTGAAGATTAAGGAAGAAGTAACCAAACAGCTGAATGCTAAGGTTATTCGGGTTGCTCGATATCCTGATTGGTTGGCTAATGTGGTGCCAGTGCCAAAAATAGAAAGAAAAAGAAAAAAAAGATGGAAAAATCCGGGTGTGTGTTGATTATCGCAATCTGAACAGAGCAAGCCCAATGACGCTTTATGATTAACAGATATCGAAGGAAAATGCGCCGACATGGCTATCAATTCTGACGCATTTAAGAGATATTATGCATGATTTCTTGTAATTGTAATTGTTGTTTGTTTGTACTTAGTATTTATCGGAGAATGAAATGACAGAGGCAAATTCTTTCTTCTTTCTTCAGTAATGAAAATGAAAGAAAAAGAGAAGAAAAAAAAAGCAATGATAATAAAAACAAAAGAAAAGTCACAAGAAAAAAAACAAAGGAATTCGGAACTACATTTGACCTGATTCCTCAAAGAAGGATACGTAGGCGCCTCACGACTCAGTCATAGTGTAACAAAAAACAAAAATCCCCAAGCAAGAAAAACTGGGGCAGAAGTTTGTGTTTATAATTTTGGAAAAAAAAGAGTTGATTCCGAGAGTTGTAATGTTTTACCCATCAAAATTATTTTGAACCTCTTGTTACTCCTTTTCTTTTAACCATACACAAAAACCCATATTGATGTCCAAAAAAGACCTCCCGATCAGTATCCGAGAAGTGCTAAATCAATGCAAATGGGAGTCGGGAATAACACTTTGATCCCCAGCAAAGAAGAAGATCATAAGCTGGAAATGAATTGATAGCCGAAAGAATTCCCAACAGAGAGAGTCATATCAGTAACACTCCGATCCCCAGCTGAAAAAAAAAGAGTCTTATCGGTGAAAACCTTCACAGGCACCATAAGGCGACGAAAGTTGAGAGAAATAAAATAAGAGAGTCTTATCGGTGAAAACCTTCACAGGCACCGTAAGGCGACGGGAGTTGAGAGAAATGAAAGAGTCTTATTAGTGAAAACCCCTCGAAGGGCACTATGAGGCGACAAAACAAGATTGGCGGAAAAGATCCGCATTTGGCAAAGAGTTGAGTGCATGTTTATCCCCAGCAACATGAGGCCATCCGAAAGGATGATTGATACAAATAGACTGGGTTGATTAGTCCGAAATGCGCAACATGATCATTGGGATCGGTTATCTCATTCAGATAAGTTCTTTTCTTTCCTTTTCCCAGCATTTGTTCAGAAAGACTTCTTCTTTTTCTATTTTTTGAGATCACCGCTTTTTCATTTCTTGGTTTAAAGACTTTACCTCCCCAGCAGTTTGTTTTTGAAAAGGATTTTCAGAGCTTACTACCAGTTGCCAAAATGATGCAAAGCAAAATGCGAATAGGACATGCCAAAGATAAGGCGATAAAGCCAAAAGAAGTTGGTCGCAAGACCAAATGATGAATGGGTCTAGATCCCAAGAGGACCTAATTTCCAAGGGAAGTTGGAGAAAAATAAGAAAACAACAACTGAGAAAATTGTGGACCTAATTCAAAGAGGGCCCCCAGCAGATCATCAAGATGTAGGAGCATCCCCGACAGATTTTCGACCAAGTTCCAAGAGGGTCGGACAACACAGGGTGGGGAAGGAAGAAAAGGAAAATTCATCCCTAGCAAAATAATCCCCAGCAAGTTTTGATAGCGTAATGAAACAAAGAGAGGGGAAGGGAGAAAGGGAAAAACCATCCCTAGCAGGAGTGGCACGACCACTCACCGTGTTTTAAAACTAACAAATTTTCTTCGATTTGAAGCAGGAAAAGGAAATCTTATTAATGGCGAAAAAACATGGCACAAGGAAAAGCACCAAAACTGGGGCAGAAAATTTTCTGCCATTTGTCAAAAAATTTCTTGGAGGAACGAGGAAATCAATTCAAGTTTTAAGTTGGGTCTATCCGCCATCAAATAGGATATTTTGGGTCTATTCGCCCCCGCCACCCCCGAATAGGATATTTTGGGTTCATCCTCCCCCGAATAGGATATTTTGGGTTCATCCGCCCTCGAATAGGATATTTTGGGTTCATCCGCCCCCGAATAGGATATTTTGGGTTCATCCGCCCCCGAATAGGGTATTTTGGGTTCATCCGCCCCCGAATAGGGTATTTTGGGTTCATCCGCCCCCGAATAGGGTATTTTGGGTTCATCCACCCCCGAATAGGGTATTTTGGGTTCATCCGCCCCCGAATAGGGTATTTTGGGTTCATCCGCCCCCGAATAGGGTATTTTGGGTTCACCGAATAGGGTATTTTGGGTTCATCCGCCCCCGAATAGGGTATTTTGGGTTCATCCGCCCGCGAATAGGGTATTTTGGGTTCATCTGCCCCCGAATAGGGTATTTTGGGTTCATCCGCCCCCGAATAGGGTATTTTGGGTTCATCCGCCCCCGAATAGGGTATTTTGGGTTCATCCGCCCCCGAATAGGGTATTTTGGGTTCATCCGCCCTCGAATAGGATATTTTGGGTTCATCCGCCCTCGAATAGGATATTTTGGGTTCATCCGCCTTCGAATAGGATATTTTGGGTTCATCCGCCCTCGAATAGGATATTTTGGGTTCATCCGCCCTCGAATAGGATATTTTGGGTTCATCCGCCCTCGAATAGGATATTTGGGTTCATCCGCCCTCGAACAGGATATTTTGGGTTCATCCGCCCTCGAACAGGATATTTTGGGTTCATCCGCCCTCGAACAGGATATTTTGGGTTCATTCGCCCTCGAATAGGATATTTTTGGGTTCATCCGCCCTCGAATAGGATATTTTTGGGTTCATCCGCCCTCGAATAGGATATTTTGGGTTCATCCGCCCTCGAATAGGATATTTTGGGTTCATCCGCCCTCGAATAGGATATTTTGGGTTCATCCGCCCTCGAATAGGATATTTTGGGTTCATCCGCCCTCGAATAGGATATTTTTGGGTTCATCCGCCCTCGAATAGGATATTTTGGGTTCATCCGCCCTCGAATAGGATATTTTTGGGTTCATCCGCCCTCGAATAGGATATTTTGGGTTCATCCGCCCTCGAATAGGATATTTTGGGTTCATCCGCCCTCGTATAGGATATGATGGGTCCATCCGCTCTCGAATAGGATATGTTGGGTTCATCCGCCCTCAAATAGGATTTTATTTTCAAAGTTGTTGTTGAAGTCAGGCGCCCACCTGTATAACGAGAGGAATACTTTCCAGTCTTTACATTTCATGTGTCAGGCGCCCACCTGTATAACGAGAGGAATACTTTCCAGTCTTTACATTTCATGTTCTAGGTTGCCCACCAGTATAACGCGGGCATACATTTCTATTTTCAGTTCATTTCTAGGTCGCCCACCAGTATAATGCGGGCATACATTTTTGTTTTTTCATTCCTAGGTCACCCACTAGTATAATGCGGGCATATATTTCTGTTTTTCATTTCATGTCCTAGGTCGCCCACCAGTATAACGAGGGAATACATTTCATATTTTTGCATTCAGGCGCCCACCTGTATAACGAGAGGAATACTTTTCAGTCTTATACTTCATATCTTGAAATCAGTAACCCACCGGAAGGCAGAGGGTTACCACAGGAATCCCCAGCAGGAAACAATAAAAATCCCCAGCACCGGAAAGCAGAAGGTGGCAACAAGAGGTCCCAGCACAAATTCAAGTGCATGAGTCAAAAGGAAGAAAAGACGCGTCTTGAAAGAAGCGGCCTGCGAACATTAAATTATGCCCAACATAACAACTCTGATGAAGAAAGCTGTATCCCCAGAGTACCCACCGAAAAGCTTAATGAAGGAAGCCATATCCCCAGCGGACCGAACAATATGATAAAAATTGGTATTCAGAAAAGCAAAAAGCTAGTGTCATCCCCAAGTTCTCGGAAGAAAAGCACCAAAAGAAGCACAAGCCGACAAGAAAGCAAGGCAACAAGAACAAGTTAAAGACAGATGAGATCTTATGATCCGTAGTCTATCCTAGCTTCTTGTTTTCTTTTAAGCACGGTGTAACAAGGAGATCGGTAAGCAGTGGTAATAGCATGCAACAGCAGTAACATTGCAGTCTCATGGTAGTCCCAGCTATCAAAACTTCCCGAACTACATTAACCTGATTCCCCTTTAGCCAGGGATATATGGGAAACCTTTGAAGCAAAGGTTCGGTTAAATCTTTTTCAAAAGAATGCTTCACACGGAGTACTCGGATGGGCAAAAAATCGCTCACTTTATCTTTGCACGAAAACCCTTCGTGTCTTCGGGCAAAGAGGGGCAGCTGTAAGCACGTGATTTTTTCCCTATGAAAGAATTACTCCCAAAAAATTTAAAATAAAATGATTTTCCTTGGTGTGCAATTTTGAGAATTTTTGTGACATTTTTGGATAATTATTTGTATTTGTATGTGCATGTTTATTTGTTAAATTAATAAAAAAAATACAAAAATATGTCGCATTTTGCATGTAGGATTTAAGTCTACAATTGTTAGTAATTAAGTTTGTTTTACAAAAATTGAAAATTACAAAAATAGGCATCTTTTGCATTTTTAGCATTTAATGTCCAAATGTACAATTTTATGCTTAATTATTACTTAATTGTGCGTTAATTGTTATTGGGAGTTAATTTGCGCTTTTATAACTTAATAATAATTTAAGGATTTTTAGAATTTAGTTTTAGAAAAATAAAAGAAGAAAAGAGAGCAAAAATATAAAGAAAATCGGAATTGGGCTCTTCTTCAAATTCAAGCCACAAGCCCAAAAAATATCCAACCTTCCCCATGACCCGGTCCATTTCAAACCGGGTCGACCCGGTCCATAACCCATATACCCAACACCCCCCTATCTTACATTTGACAAAAACAAAAAAACAAGAAAAACCCTAAAATCCCATCCGCCCCCTCTCTTTCTCTCTTCTCCTTCACCATCCCAAACACCCCAAAAACTCCAAATAGCCATGGCTGCTGCCCTTTCCCCCTCACGCCTCATCCTCAACACACACACACATTTGTCATCGAACCTCCATAGCCACACCAAACGACCCCGCTGCCATTGCTTCATCTCCTTCGTCAAGCTCGAAGCTTGCTCGACACCCATGGTTGCCGCTGCGTCTTCGTCGTCAACCCGTCGCCATGACTGCCATGGTTAGCTCTATGCTGCTCCATCTTCTGCCTCATCCAAGATCCTACAATGGAAAACCCTTCACCATTTGCTTCGAGCTCGAGTCGGGGCTCTCATGGCCGTTTTTCCTTCTTCGTCGTCGACCACTCGCTTCCAGCTCATTTCTGCCGCTTCTGCTACATCCAAACAGACCCAGCTGTTTCTGCCTTCTTCTCCGCCCAAACGACCACTCACCACAGCCACTCGCAGAAGCTCCCCGTCACCTGCTGCTTCGTCCAGCGAACAACAGTCCAAACACTGCTTTCTTCTTCGTCTTTTGCATCACAGCAGCTCGTCGCTGCTTCACCTCCATGGCTGACCCCAGCTCCATCACGACAATATGTCGTCGTCCGCTGCTTCACCTTCCTCGTCGCCTCCAGTCCAAAATGAGACCCCACCATTTCGTTGTTCGAGCTTTGGTCGGGGTTTGTCGAAACTATCCATACACAGTTCGAGTTCGTCGTTGGTCAGTCGTTGTTCGTGGTTCCGATCCGGTTAGTGGGTTTGAGTTTCACTTTTGTCCGTATTTTGTTTTTGATATTCTCGAATCTAAAATCGGTAAATGTTTGATTTTTGTTTTGTTCGTGTTCATTGTTTTGTTAATTTTTCAGTTTGTTCATGTGAAATTGTTAGTTTAATGTCGTTAGATTCAAATTGAAGTTTAATTAATTATTTCTTCAGTTTGTTTCATGTGTTGTTATGTATTTTTTTAGAAATTGTTAATGTTGGTTAAATCATTTGAATCCGTCATGTTTGTTGTTTAAAATAAATTTAATTCATATTCATCTTTGTTTGAAGTTCGTTTGTAACCCCAGTGATTTAATGTGAGTTTAGGTTTTGGTTTTTGACTTTGATTTAGTTTGAATCATGTATTTTGTTGTTAATATTGTTGTCTCTTTGCTCATTCATTTTTGGTCTAAGTTAAACAGGATTGGTTCCCAATATGGTTAACTTATTCCCATTAATTTGAAGCTGTATGATTCGATCTGTGTTCATGAGATTTGTTGTTGAAATTGGTCATATTTGCTATATTTTGGTTGAAATTGATTAGGTGAATTGGTTATAGCTGATGGGGTAGTTTGGTAAATTGCAGTACGTTCAGGGGTAAATTGGTAATTTCAGTAAGGTCGGAGGGGTATTTTCGGAATTGAACATTTGATATAATTGTTTAATATAATGGGGGACAAGATATAAATTAGTGGGGGAATTATGTAATTCTTTATGTTAAGCATGGGGGACAAGATGTAATGGGGTGGAGTTGATATAATTGTTTAATATAATGGGGGACAAGACATAATGTAGTGGGGTGAGAATAATTTAATTATTTATGTTAAGCATGAGGGACAAGGATTTAAAATAAAGAAGACATAGGGTAATGGGGAACAAAGCATGCAATTGGGGGAATATTTCGGGTTGGGGATTCAAGACAAGAGTCTTGTTATAAATAGAGTCATTTGACACATTCTTAGAAAAACCAAGACTTGAACTTAGGACTAGAACTTGGACTTAAAGTATTTTGGGAGAACATTTTTGAGAGAGGAATACATTCGGAAAATCCGAAGAGAGTGTGATAGAGTTTAAAAAGAGAAAACAAAAACAAAGTGAAAAACGAGTTTAGTTTCGGGTTTTAATACACGCGTGGGTTGTTGCTGTTTAGTTTGTTTACAAACTTTTGGGTTTGTTCTATTGAGTTGTTCGGTTTTTCTTCAAAGTTTTCTGGGCCTTGAATCTGGTTCGAATTTGCTGCGGTTGGGTTGCTGCTGTTGCTGTGTATTTACACTACTACTGCTTCTACTGATCTTCATCTTCTTTCCTTGCTTTCCAAATAGCAGGTACACAAACTGATACACAGGTTCATCTTGTAAGCCACTCGAAGCATGAATGCAAAAATGAGAAAGATTTGAAGTTGTAATTTAATGTAGTCTTTTCTTTCTTTTACTGTCTGTATGTAGAATGTTCTATGCGTTACCATGTAAACTCTTTAAACAACTCACTTTCGAAACTTAACTATAATAACTAGAAAGTATGTAAATAAAGTAGGACCTTATCTTCATTTATTTTAGAAAACGAAAAATAGAAAATATAGTCATGTTAAGATTATCCTTTTAAAAATAATGAGACGAGCCTCGCCAAATAAAAATGCAAGCTGCGGGGCCCTCAATAATTGGTCATAATAAATACTTAGAATTTGGGATGGACTGTTTAGTGAATTTCACTGCCTTCCCCAAAGACAATAACGCGTTAGACTCTTTAGGCGCGATTTAATTAATCTTACCTTCTTAAACTCGGGTGCGCATTTCATGCGACCCAAATCCAAATCCCAAAACATTGAATAAAACTGTGTTCCGGATTGCGGGTGCATTTCATGTGACGCCATCCAAAGACATATTTTTAAATGATGTTCACATTCTTTTTAAAATATAATAATAAAAGCGGTAAAGAGTTAAAACTTGCACAAGAGCGCATAATTGTATAAAATCAGATAAACAAGCCGAATATGACAGTTGAGTGACCGTGCTAGAACCACGGAATTCGGGAATGCCTAACACCTTCTCCCGGGTTAACAGAATTCCTTATCCAGATTTCTGGTTCGCAGACTGTAATATGGAGTCATTCTTTTCCTCGATTCGGGATTAAATTGGTGACTTGGGACACCCTAAATCTCTCAAGTGGTGACTCTGAAATAAATAAACAAATCCCGTTTCGATTGGCCTTTAATTGGAAAAAACTCCTTCACCCCTCGCGGGGGCGGAAAAAGGAGGTGTGACATTAGTTTAACATAATAAATTCCAGATCAATGAGCTAATTGAAAAAATAGTACATGAGGTGAAATAGAGGTAATCAATCTTATTGAAACTCTTCATTGTGACTCCCATTAATCAATGGGGGAGGTTGTTTTACGTGTTTTTCTGGAGATTGCTTCGTTCTTCTTTTCATTATGAAGATTATCGAAGAGAGAACTAAGGAGAGAGGAAGAAGTGAAGAACCATCCCCCTAATCGAAGATTTTCCTCTACTATATATAGTCATGAGATCTTTGCTATTTACTTAGTCTGACGCTCTCTCACACTATGTCTGTCTTGATCGTCCTTTAAACGTTGTTTCTTCTGACTCGACGGGTATCGAGAGTTCTGGATGTCGAATAGATCATGTCGTCTTTTGTTGCCTTGCCGCCTGGATAGGATGTTGGTCAGCTTGACCGTAACGGTCAGATTTTGATCAATACAGTCTTCATAAATATTAATGGGAATTGATAGTGAACGCTTGTTTATTTTTTTCTGAACATGCTGGTTTATAAGTACTGTTGTTTATTCAATATTCCCTCATGTGAGGGTTTAATTTTGAAATGCCAAAAAAAAGAGAAAATTAAAAATAACCGGTAAATATATATACATTATCTTTGGACATCCAAGGGGGAGTATTATGATAAATATCACATTATGGTGGATGTCTACTCTTCTTCCATGATCTTCATCTCAAATGCTTAATGACATATTCAATGACATATTTTGTATGTTCAATGATATATTCCATAACATATTTTCTTCACTTTTTATGCCTATATAAAGGCCTTGTAATAGATAGGAAAATACACACAATTGAAGAAGAAAATCTCTTCATTTCTCTCTATCTCTATTTCTTGTTCATGTTTTACTAAATTGTCTTTATTTCTTGTTCATGTTTTACTAAATTGCTTTTATTTCATAACACGTTATTAGCACGGGACTTTAACCAATTCTATATATGTCTACAAAATTGTTCTACATCCAGAAAGATTGCAATCAGAAGCCATACATATCATTTCATGGTTGAAAGTAAGAGAAACTACATATGGTAAGTAATGAAACATAAGAAGGTATGATTATCTTATACTTGTCATTCCTCTAATGTCTCGTATGCACACAACTTCATACCATACTTGTATTGCATAAGCACATATTAATATTACATCTTTCATATCACATGAATGGAATAAATTTTTTGAAGTTCTTTATGTGAAAATCATAGTAGCAGTTAATTATTGATATGAGACATGTCATGGTAACCAATGATATATTATATAAGTTGTCTTATGCATATTTGTGTGTTAACTATCTTAAATCTGTCCTACCGCTTTTAACATTTTCTTTTACTTGGATGAATATTTTTTCCTTTTGGATTTTTGCACGTACATATAGTAAAAAATGGAGAATAAAAAAAATGTCATACTGATTAGAAGCATAAATCATCTTGAAGAAAACAAGAAATACTTCACATCTTTATCTAGGTTGATTAATTACTTCTTTGAAATTTGGAAAACAAATCAGCTACTGAGAAAGTATACTTCATAATTTATGGTCGTATCATTTGAAGCAAACAGTGATTAGTATGACTACTTGATCTACTTGAAGAGGTATTTTCGAGTATCCATGATCTACTTGATGCTTGCTACTGACTTACCATTTTCAAGTATTTTATATGAATGATGCATAAACTACAACTGGTAAGTTGTTACCTATAATGTTACTTTTCAGGTAATATAAATGCTGAATTTATACTATATATGTGTTGTTACCTATATGTTGTATTTTTGATAAATTTATTCACTAATTGCTTGGTTGAATTGAGTGAAGGAAAGTCATGGCGTTAAATCAAATCTAATAGGTAGGGTATACCCCGAAAACAATAATATTTTTGAGAGAGGCTCAATAAATATTATGACAATGATTTTATGATCCATTTAAACTCTAATAGAATTTAGAAGAAATATTCTGACTACAAACGATTGTATTTTATATAGATGCTACAAATAATTGATAAAGCTTTACGCTGATTTGAGATTTGTACACTTATTTAAGAAAACAAATTTGATTTGTTAAGTTGCAAATTAGTTGTGTACAAGTTTATTGGCATGCGATTGAAATTAAGGCTTGAGAATGAATCTCAATATTGTTTAGCCTATTATACCGATGATGCTCCATAATGATAAAAATTGGGTTTGAGTCCCAATTTATTATGGCATAACATGCCTTTATATTGGTAAGACATTAGGTTTGAGCCCCACTGTATCATATTGATGATATAATGATGACTAAAGAAAAATAATATATTTTTCATGAAAAGGCATGAAGATTGTTCCACTTGATTAACTCCATTCTTGAAGTAAATGTGGTAGCAGTGCATAATAAGTCTAAATGAAGACAAGTGGTTGAACAATGAATGTGAGCATTCTAAATAATAATAATCATCACAATGATTATAAAAGGAGAACAACAAGGGTTCTCAAAATAGTCCTTCAAAATGTGAAAGCAATGTTTACCATCAAATTGGTATGAAGCACATCGCTGATTATGATCCATTCCTTGAATAGAATGTGACTTGTGATAAGCATTGAGAATGCAGACCCATTCCTAAAGGTGAATGTGGTAATGTGTGATAAAAGTAATGAATAAAGAAATGCAAGACATGATTGGATGAATACCACACAACTCACCTTTGAGGAAGGTTTGAGTGAAATAAAGAGAACAAATATTATTGTGTGCTTACATGAATATGTCATTGGCCTCGTACATTTGATACGCCAAAATATTTTGGCATGCCTTATAAAAATTATTAAAGGCAAAATTAAAGCAAGAAATGATTTTGCTTATGATAATTTTGACCATGACAATTTATTATGATATAATTTTCTCAGTGAAAGAGACATTTACCATATGAATGGTATGATAAAAGATCTTGTAGTACAAAAGTTGTTAAGAGCTCTAGAAAAACTAATTTGTTACTATCCGGATGAATAAAATTCTTCATGACATTGATATTGTAAAGTCTCAAAAGAAACTTTTTGAATTTCAAATGTATAAGTCAAAGTGATTGGCATATTGAGACTATAAATGAAAGAAAGATTGAATACCTTCATATTTTATAATCATATCGGGTAAATATGAAAGATTACCCGATTTTCTTTCTATTTGTACTACACAAATATAAGCATGATGCTGGAATCATATGCCACAAGTAAACTAGAGGTTTACTAAAATAAATATTAGTTGGCATGACCGGTCGACCATCCCGGTTCAATTATGATGCGAAAAATTAATTAAGAATTACATTGATATATATTGAAGAATAGAAGATTCTTCAAGAATTTCCTTGTGCTGCTTATTCTCATGATATACCGGTTAAGGTTGGGATTGAATCCCTTGATTTCTGGAACGAATAAAAGATGATAAATATATGGGGTTCAGTCACCTGCCATGTAGACCGTTTACTATTATATGATTTTAATAGATGCATCTATTCTATGGTCACATGTACATTTGTTATCAACTTGCAGTTTGGCTTTTGCAAGTTTGCTTGCTCAAATTATTAGAGCACAGTTCCAGAATATAAATTATGATGATTTATCTTGATAATACTGGTTTAAATCCAAGTTGGTTTAGTGAAAATTGTATGCCTCCAATTCTAGCTAAATCATTGGTTATGAGAACAAAACTCCCACAAATGAAATTTGGTATGAGATGTATTATTTATTATACACCAGCACTTGTACGCATCTAGCCAAGTTATGAAAATTTCTCCCTATCACAATCGGTTCAGGGTCAGGAACCAAATAATTTCTATATAGAAATATGAATGTGCTATATGATTTAATTATGCTACCACAATACACAAAGATGGGTTCCGAAAGAAGGTTGTGAAATGTGTTGGAGATCCCAACATTAGGGGAAGAAAATGGATAGTTGAGAAAGTGATACGTGAAATGAATTATTATGAATACATATAGATCCTCGTACAAGAAAATATAAACTTGAAGTTCAAGTGATAATTCATTTACAAATTATTGCCAGACGCATTTGCTGACCCAAAGTTAAATATCATATTTCAAATGCTAATGCTCCAAATAGAATAAAGTCCATGAGGGACAGAGTCTATGGCACGCATAAAGCGTAACAGACCGATCGATTCCAAAGATAAAACTCCTTAAAGAAGGAGAGGGGCAAATATTCAAAATGGTCATAATAAGGAGGCAAGTGCCCTAGAAGAGCATCATGACATACACTTCATAAGACCTCATGGTAGAGGCTCAGGTACCTGAAAATAATGAAATAAAGAGATTTCAATAAGTTATGTCTTTATTGGGTAATAATGGAACCGACATAAAATGATTGTCGACGATATTGTTAATATAATGTAGCGCTCAATATGATTAATATTGACGAGGATCTTGAGATCAAATCTGTCATGAAATTTGGACGGATAAAAGATTGGCCAAATAAAAAATACGCAATGAAATTGACTTCACTTGAAAAATGTGAAGTTGGACGGATAGTCCAACACCTGAAAGTATAAAGTCAATTGAGGTATAAATGTGTTCTTGTGCGAAAGGTTCAAGTCGATAGACATAAAGACGACTTGTGGCACAAGAAAATTAGTAAATATCCTCACATTGATTATATGGAGACATGTTCTCTTATAGTGGATATAGTCACTTCAGGTTTTAATCTGGCAATATATGAAAAACTTGATATGCGTATAGTGGATATCATTGAAAGATTTAAATTGTCTTGGAGCATATTAAGGTTTCCAAGAAATTTATTAAATAAAGCTTCAAAAATCCTTATACGGATTGAAACAATCAGGGCGCATGTGGTATAATCGCCCGAGAGAGTACTTGTTGAAAGAAGGGTACGAAAATAATTCAATTTGTCCTTGTGTATTTATAAAAGGATATGGATTTGAATTTGTTATAATCGCCATGTATGTTGATGATTCAAATATCATTAGAACTCCCGGAGAGCTTCCTAAAGCAGTAGACTGTTTAAAGAAAGAATTTGAAATGAAAGATCTTGGAAAGACAAAATTTTGTCTTGGTCTACAAATTGAATATATGAAAGATAGAATTTTTGTCCTTCAATCAGCATACACTAAAAAGATTTTAAAGAGCTTCTATGTGGATAAAGCACATCCATTAAGTACCCCGATGGTTGTGAGATTACTCGATATAAATAAAGATCCACTCCGACCTCATGAAAATAATGAAGAGCTTCTTGGTCCTAAAGTACCATATCTTAATGCAATTGGTGCGCTAATATATCTTGCTAACACTATAAGGCCTGTCATAACTTTTTCAGTTAATATCTTAGCAAGATATAGCTCCGCTCAAGGAGACATTGGAATGAAATCGAGCACATATTGCGTTATCTAAGGGGGATTACCGATGTGGGCTTATTTTATGGCAATGATTGCAATACCAATCTTTTAGGTTATGCCGATGTGGGGTACGTATCTGACACACACAAGGCTTGATCTCAAACATGCTATGTGTTTACATGTGGAGGCATTGTCATATCTCGGCGATCGACTAAGCAATCAATCGTGGCTGTGAGCACGTGATTTTTGCCTTACAAAAAACTATTCCAAAATAAATCAAAAATAAAATAAATTTCTTTTACTGTGTAATTTTGAATTTGCGTGATGTTTGTTAAATATTTGTTTTATGTCCGTAAATGTTTACTTTGTCATAACAAAATGAAAATAAAAATAAAAGTATATGTTGCATGCATATCTAGGATTTAATTATGCATTGATTCAAAATAAAATCACAAAAAATATGCATTTTGTTCTATTTTTAATATTCCACTGTGTGATTAATGTTTTATCTGTATGTTGAATAGTTGTTATGAAGTGATTAATATTGTTTAGAAGTTAAAATTGTTTTATAATTAAAATTAGAAATTTAAATTAGAAAATTGAAATAAAAAAAATAATAAAATAAAATAGAATGTGAAAATCGGACCTGGATTAAAATCCAGGCCCAAAACCAAATTACCCCCCCCCCACAGCCCAATCCAAACAGCCCAAATCCGGTCTTATTCAAACGAGTCAAAACGACAGCGTTTGGTCGTAGTTTATCAGTGGCCGTTGGATCAAAGCCATCCAACGGCTGAGATCCCACGAACCTAACCCGTAATCATTACTCGATCCAACACCCGGTTCAACCCGTCCCCCCAAACTTAAGCCAAACGACATCGTTTGGTTAAGTGAGTAGATCCTGGCCTTTCATTTTGATTGATCGGACGGTCAATATCAATCCACCATTCCCCTATATAAACTCATAATCCTTACCCCGACCCCCCTAACTAAACACCCCCCTCCTCTCACTGTTCATCATCGTCCTCAGACCCACCCCTAACCCTAGTCGCCCTAACATCCCATCGCCTGAAACCCGGCGGCATCAACGCCGCCGGTCACCAAAATAACACCCTAGAACCCCCTGAACATCCTCTATCCAGGTATGCTAGCCACTTGGCTCGAATCTTCCTGAAGGTTCTCGAATCTTCATTTGAAGATTCGAACCGAGCTTAGATATAAACCAAACAACCCCTAGTTAACACCATAGTACCCCCTAGCATGCCTCGTTATGGATCTGGTGTTTGTTTGGCTCGAATCATTTCAGAGCTTCTCGAATCTTCTTTTGAAGATTCAAGCCAAACAAGAACAAACTCAGATCTGTTCTAAACTGACACCAAATGACCCCTAGGCTACCCTCACCCTTGTGTCGTATTTGGTCCCCCTCGAATCTGACCAGAAATGGTTAAGTCCCAAATCGAACCTTCAAGAACCCTAGAAATACCAGACTTTTGGATTCTGCCCAAATTAAATAAAGATTGAGGTTTAATCGACCTTAGTCGAAGTATTTTCAGTGGAAAATACTTCGACTAAGGTCTGTTTGATTTCAAACAAAGTCCGAATCCAAGTTGAGTTCGAGAAAATTGAAGGATTCAGAGGTATTTTTTCTGTTTCTTATGTGTATTCTACATGTATTCTATGTTTGTTTCATTAGCCTGTTAATTTTTCATATTTTTTGTTTGATTTAATTCTGTCATTTTTGTCTCATACTCATCTATATGATATGAAACTGTTTCTGTTGGTTGTGATTATTTACAATGTGAGTAATCGACTCGATTAAGTTCGTCGATTAGTTATATTATGAATTCTCATTTATGATAATGCTGATTGAAACAGTCTGTTTCTATTGTTTTAGACTGATTATGGACAAATGTTGTAAATAGTCAATTGATTAATACTCGTCAATTAAATCATGTTGGTTTGCAAAGCAGTAAATTCAAATGAATGTTGTGCATATATTGTTTTCTGAACATTGAGTTTCAGGACATTGTCAGTATATTGACAATGCTCCTGTATTTGTTTGCCTTTTAGTTTAGTTTTGAATCTCAGTTGAAATAATCCTGCATGATCTGTGTAATGTTAGTGTGTTTTATTCAGATTCAGTATTCAATTGAGAATCCTCTGTTTAAATTCAATTCTTATGAATAAATGTGCTATACTGTCTCAAACCTTAGGATTGGTTGTAGCTGTCTTAAATCAGATTAATAATCAGGTTTGAATAGATTTTAAAAATCTGTAGTTTGACAGCAGTAATAATAGTAATCACAGTAGGATTTCTGAAGGTATTTCTGGGACAGAATAGTGAGGGTAATATGATAGCATAATGGGCTGAAAGTGGAAAGTTATTGGCTATTATTTAAAGTGATAATGGGAAACAAAGGGTAATGGGGCTGCTTAAAATCAGGATAAGATCACTTAAAGTATTAAAAAGCAGTTTTAATGGAACTTTCTGATTTTAAAAGAAGAAAGGGGGTCCAGGCAGCACTTAAAAAGATAGGACCAGACCTGTATAAGTACAGGAGGCCATCAGATTTGAAAAGAGATAAGAAGAGATTGAGAGATTGGAGAGAACAGGAAAAATCAGATTTTAAGATCAGATTTTAAAAGGGAATTTGAGAGAGAGAAATCAGTTTTCAGACAGAGATTTCAGGACTGAATATCAGTCTTCAGTGAGAATTTTCATAAGAGAGGGAAAAGATAAATTTGAGTGTGGAAAATCATAAGTGGAAAAATCAGAAATGAAAATCTGAAGAAAAAAAACAGAAAAAGGAACAAAAGGAGAACACATATATACACACACAATCTGAAACATATGTAGAAGAAGAAAAAGAAAAATCAGAAACACTTTTCTGAATCGGTCCGGGTCTTTTTTTTGTGGCAATTTGTGGTTCAAATCTGAAATTTCTCACAAGAATACTGCTATTGTGCATTTGTTTTCCTTGGGTCTCATTATTGCTCAAATCTGTGGAAAGACCGCTATTCTGCTGATTTTGTTACTGCTGCTACTGCTGAAATTTACTCCTTATACCTTCATTTCCAGGTACATATCCTTTTAAATTCTATGTTGGAAAGAGATTCAGCATGACAAATAAATGAAGCTTGAATTGTAATACTGCCTTCTATTCGTTTAAGTTTAAACATTTAAATTTCAGCTTTGGTTTCATGTTGGATAACCAGTAGTGAGTTCGACTTGATGGCTACAAGTTAATTGTCTTATTTTGAAATTCATATAAAACTTTGTAATAATGTTATCCATGTCGAAATTTCATTAGTTTAGTTATCTTTGAGTTGTGTAAATAGGAAGCATGGCAGAAAGTTGGCTTTTATTTACACTTTATGGTATTGTTAGCTAGGTATAGCATAATATGGAAATATCAAGGAAAATATGCTATTAGTTTATTTTGTTAGTTAGTTAGTTGTTGTTTAAAGCTAGATGATGTTGGTTGCAATTTGCTATCTTTTGGCACAACATTGGTTGTGTTTATAATCAATAGTTGAAAGACGCGTTAGTATAATCCGCTATGTTCACGATGTCAAATATGGTGAGTAATATTGTATGCAATATCATTTTATTAAGTCAACTAGACTTGTTCTCTTTCTTAATAATAAAGGGCTTAGGAACTTATACAATGTTAAAGTTAATGTTTAGTAATAATTCATATAGATTGAGAATCAAATTGGTTTGATTATATATATATATATATCTATCCTAACTCAATCATAAGCATAATTAATTAATTTAATTTCGCATATTGGATTAAAAGCAAGTATATGAGAATAAGATGAGATGTACAAGCACAAATTGCAACACTTTATATCAATGGTAATTAGAAATAGAATTAGCCTAAATAAATAAATAAATAATTGTTCAAAAATACTTTTTCCCTTCATAAATCATTTTTGTCAGTTTCATATACAATTCATTCTTTGGCATATATATATGTTGTATTTGTTAAAAAAAAAATCAAATTCTTATTATTTTCTTTGAATTTGAATATGTTGGGATGAATATAATTTATACTCGGAAATTATAATCGACGGGCAACATTTAATAAATTGTGAATTCTTTTAAAAGAATTTAAAGGAATCCCTTAAATGTGAATTTCTCAGGAATTTCATATAAAATGTGTAGATACAATAAACAATTTGGGGAAAGTCCATAATTTTATTATCAAAGATTTTGCGCAATCAGGGATGCGTTTGCGCACCCTGATTATATTTTTAAAAGCAAAATTCGGATCATGCGTACGCGCAATTTCGAGCGATTATTTAATAAAAACGAATTTCTTTGGAAAATATTAAATTAATTTCATAAAACCCGAGATGTGCGGTTCACTATTTAAGAAAGACGAATATTCTTGATTCGACACAATTTCGAAAAATAATTGTTTTTTTAATAAATATATTATCAAGATCATCGTGTACACGTGCGCGTGACACAATTCCGCATTTTTAAATTTATAACACGAATATACGTACGCGTAATTCGATTCAAAGAAGGGTCATCAATAAGCGGTAGTAAAAACATGTAACATCAATGTATTTAATAAAATCAAGGTAATTAAGCCAATAATAAAAACAGTTAAGCGACCGTGCTAGAACCACGGAATCCGGAAATGCCTAACACCTTCTTCCGGATTAACAGAATTCCTTACTCAGGATTTCTGGTTCGCAGAATAATAAACAGAGTCATATTCTCCTCGATTCAGGGATTAAAAATTGGTGACTTGGGACGCCTTAAAATTCCCAGGTGGCGACTCTGAAACAGAAATAATTAAATAAATCCCGTTTCGACTGTCCTTTAATTGGAGAAAACTCCCCACGCCCCGCGGGCGCGGTAAAAAGGAGGTGCGACAGCTCTGGCGACTCTGCTGGGGATTTGGTGTACTGTAACCCAGAACCACCGGTTCAGGGTTTAAAGAATTCGAGCTTAAAATAACTACGATAATTGGCTTTATTTATTATCTGATTTTTTTACATGATATATGCCCAATGTGCTAAATGACACTTTTACCGCTTTAATATTATTTGAATTATGAATATATACAACTGCTACGAAACCCCCTTCTTTCTGAGTCTTCTAAATTTATGGTGCACACGTGCGCGTGGCCCACCTTTCTGTTAAAGTCATACCAAATAAGACGAAGTTGGGACAAGTAACTAGGCCGGGTAGACTTTCGTGCTCCCGGTACGTTGCCCCCGCTTCGGCTCAAACTGTCCGTTTGGGTAAGCCAGGTTTAGAACAATCAACCTCAGGTTTTTCACTTAGAATAACTCAGCCATGTACCGGATCCCTAGTAGGAACGTATATTTGCATCATGTACATTTGGCCTTGGAGACTCAACACAGGGGTTGGGTCTGTCTAGGACAGGTGAACCCGAAACAAAAAGACCATCATGATGCATCCTACTTGCTACTTGTGCATTCATTTGCCTCGAACATGCTTGTTGACCAGCTTAAATGAAATCATGGTGAGAAGAGAGGAATAAAATGGGTTGTTTTAAAAATTTCAAAAAAAAAAATAGTTTTAAATCTTGGAATAAAGATATTTAATAAATAAAATGATTTTTTTAGTGTATATTTTCAAAATGAGTCTTGACTTTATTAAATTAAATTTCAGATACAAAATGAGCACCACACAAAGCCCCTCATCCACGAGTACAGAAGAATTTCTATTTCAGCTTCAAATGTGGTGGTATGATTTAGGCGAAGATGGTCAAAAATGGGTCGTCAAGCATTTGGGAAATCTCACGGACATTATGAAAGTTAAACCCCGTGATGATCTGATTGCGGCGTTAGTAACTTTTTGGGACCCTGTTCACAATGTCTTTCGTTTCTCTGACTTCGAGCTTACTCCTACATTAGAGGAGATAGCTGGATATGCTGGTTTTGACGGAAGTTTAAGAAATCAAAGCCTGATATTCACAAAGGCTCCTTCGGTACATCGATTCTTCGGTCTTCTGAACATCAGCAGTCAAATCAGGAAAAACAATGTCATCAATGGATGTTGTTCCTTCAACTTTTTGTATTCAAGGTTCGGAAAGTCAGATGGGTTCGAAATTCATGAGAAAGGCCTTACTAACAAGCAAAACAAAGACACTTGGCAGATTCACCGTCGCTTTGCCTTCATGGTGGCTTTTCTAGGAGTCATGGTCTTCCCAAACAAAGAGCGAACAATTGATATTCGCACCGCGAAAGTTGTGCAAATCCTCACCACCAAAGAAAATCACACCCTTGTCCCCATCATTCTATCAGACATTTATCGGGCTTTGACTTTATGTAAATCAGGAGCAAAAGTCTTCGAAGGATGCAAAATTTTGTTGCAAATGTGGGTGATTGAACATCTCCAACAACAGCCCAAGATCATACAGTATGGGCCAAACAATGATAATTGCATCGAGAGTTATGAGGAAAGAATAAAAAATTATCAGGCTCCAGAAGGGATAGAAGCATGGGTATCTCATCTAAAAGCTTTAACGGCAAATCAAATTGAATGGACTTTGGGATGGCTCTCGATGAGGGAAGTGATACACATGTCAACCTCAAATAGTTATCTGCTACTATTGGGATTGAGAAGCATCCAGCCGTATGCGCCACTAAGAGTCCTAAGACAACTAGGGAGATATCAAGTAGTTCCTGATGATGAAGATTTGAGTATGCAAGTAATCGAATTACACCCAGAAGCCACTATTCCCGAGGCTCTACTTCAGCAGATGTGGAATGGATGTCGATACTTGAAAAGTGATACTCAAGTCCCAGACACTACAAAGGGTGAGATAAATCCTGGATATGCAAGGTGGTTTGAAAAACGGTCTCGCGTGGATGATGTACCAGAGCCTGAGCTAAGAAGGCCAACAAAAAGACCCCATGTTCAAAACTTCAATGATAAAATCCAAGAGCGGTTGATCTGGGGAGAAAAGGAAAAAGGGTACAAAGCAACTATCCATGCCCTAAAAGAAAATCTGAGAAGCCTCAGTTTGGAGAAAGATTTGCAAGCACAAGAAGCCGAAGGCGAGAAGAAGAGTCTAGCTTGTGAGAATGAAAATCTTCATGCTCGATTCCAAAAAATGAAAAGAGTTTCTGAGACACCAAAGAGGAGCTGGAAGGATCAAAAAACCATCGCCAATCTTTCTGAAAGAATGCAAGATTATGATTCCATTTTTGCGGAAAACGAAAGGGCGTTGAGCAAAGCAAAAGAAAGGATCCAACAATTAAATGAAGAGGCCAGATCTAATAAGGAACGCCAAGTAAGGCAATCCGAAGAAGACAGGGCACAATTCAAGAAGGAAAAAGACCATTGGATACGATCAGAAGATCAGCTTCGTGCACAACTAGAAGAGGCAAGAAGATGCAAAAGAGAACATCAACAAGCAGACATCGACAGGGAAAGAGCACATGCAAAATTAGAGCAGGCCAGACTCCGAGCTCTATTAGAGTCAGCTCTAGATCGTGAAAACCGTGTCAGAGATATAGCCACCACTCGCCAGCAGCAATTACAAAACCAAGACCAACGTCTCCAAGATTTCAGGGCACAAATCCACGACCTGGCAGTCTACACCTCTCAAAGTTACGTAAACTGCCAAGGAATGGATTATGAAAGGTTTACGGAGCATGCACCCATTTTGGCCCGTCATCTAGCAATGGAGTTGGAAAGGATGTATCGTACGCTGGGAGGTCATCCAGGTCAAGCCCCACATTGAGCAAATAATCTATTAACAAGTGGAAAGTGGGGCACGTTGTGAGATGTTAAGAATTGTATCTTTTATTTTGATTTAAGTGTGTGTGTTTCAAGCCATTTTCTTACAAAGTTTTCAAATGTAATGTCTGTTCATCTTTGAATAATGAATAAAAGTGTTTGCCTCATGTCCGAACTACGCAAGGTCTGATTCATGCGGGGCATGATACGTAGGCAATCTCTATAAGATTCGACCACCACAATAAAAGATATATATAATAAATAAAAGTGAATAACAATAAAAATTTCAAGAAAGCTGGGACGACACAAGCAGCCGAGCAAATGCATAATAGAAAGGGATTATTTGTCTAGGAGCATTGCATCTCAACGTGTGATTATATATGTGTTAAACTCTCAAAACTAACAAGTTTGTTCATTTCCAGAATTCAAGCAGTTAGTTTCTCTAAAGAGTATACTGGCATATTATCATTATCACACAAGATCAAAAGGACCAATACCCGAAAGTATGTCTATCCCAGATGTTGACACAGGTATGGAGCTAGAGGAGATGGATGTCGGGAAAATGAAAGAAGAGATGTTTAAACTCAAGCAGCAAATGGCTGAGATGTACCAAGCCTGGTCTACAGGACAGTTACCCCCGTCTTACTCAACTAACCCTGCTCCATCAATGACCCAAACTCAGGATAATATTACCACTGAATTATCCCCAAATTTCCCCATTTACCAGCACTACCGAGGCACCACCTCTCAGACACCGCAGTCTCCACCTCCGAAACCAGTTCCATATTTTCCTCCACCTATGACTCCTGTTTTCGTAGCACCTCCCCCTGCTACATTTCACAAATCTCCTAGTGAGCCTACATTCCAGGCCCAGGACAACCAATATTACCCCCGGAGCCCACCCTCAAAGCCTCCGAAATCCATTCAACTGCTCCTCATTTTGATCTCCCAACCGAAATTGACAAGCCATCCAAAAATGCGGAACAAGAAGAGATGTTCAGGAAGGTCAAGAGTCTAGAACAATCGTTCAGAGACATGCGAGGATTAGGTGGGTAAGTCAGTGTAGCATACAAAGATTTGTGCTTATTCCCCAATGTACAATTACCAGTCGGCTTCAAGATGCCCAAATTTGACCTATACAACGGGCACGGCGACCCAGTAGCCCACTTAAGGGGTTTCTGCAGCAAGATGCGAGGAGCTGGGGGAAAGGATGAATTATTGATGGCTTACTTCAGTCAAAGTTTAAGCGGATCAGCTTTGGAGTGGTATACACGCCAGGATCATGGGAGATGGTACACCTGGGATGACCTGGCACAGGCATTCGCATACCATTTCCAATACAATCTGGAAATCATCCCATATCGATTATCTTTGACAAAATTTGAGAAGAAACACAATGAAAGTTTCAGAGAGTATGGCTTCCGATGGAGAGAACAGGCAGCAAGAGTGGATCCTCCTATGAAGGAAAGTGAAATGGTAGACTACTTCCTCCAAGCCTTGGAACCGACTTACTATGCCCATTTGGTTTCAGCAGTGGGGAAATCATTCAACAAAGTGGTAAAGATGGGAGGTATGGTGGAAGAAGGCCTCAAGACAAATAAAATCATGAGCTATTCAGCGATTAAGGCGACTACTCAAGCTATTCAAAGCGGGGTAGGAGGAATTGGAAGAAAGAAGAGGGAGGAAGCAGCGGTAGTTGATTCAGGAATTTGGTCAGGACCCAGAGGTTCACCACCTTACTATAATCAACAACGACCTCGCCAATCAACTTACCACCACGATTCATCCCAACACTACTATCACCCTTCGGAGCCTCATTTTTCCATTAACCATGCTCAAGCATACAATCAGCCACCTGTTCACGCCAATTGGCGTGCTCCTGCCATACCAAATTCTTACCCACAAGCCTATCCCGGGCCAGGTTTCAGGCCTAGGCCAGCATTCAGGGGAGAAAGGGAACAGAAAAAGAAAACTTACACTCCATTGGGAGAATCTTACACTAGTATGTTCCACAGGCTGAGACAGCTAGACATGCTAAGACCAATACAATCCAAGCTACCCAATCCTCCTCCAAAGAATCTGGATTACACCATTAGCTGTGAATATTGCTCCGGTGCACCAGGCCATGATACGGAGAAATGCTGGCATTTGAAAAATGCAATACAAGAGCTGATTGATACTAATAAAATCGAGGTTCAAACCCCCGAAGCTCCCAATATCAATAGAAATCCAATGCCAGCCCATCAAGAGGCCAATATGATAGAAATCATACAAGCTGATGGGGAGACAAAGAAGCCGTCACAAACTGTCATGATGATCAAGTCTCATGAAGCCAAGCCAGATAAGCAGTTAACAGAGGAGAAGCCGGTACCTAAGCAGAACAGAAATGGTGATGAACCATCTATGATAGTCGAGGAGGGATCATCGAGCAAAGTTGCCACAAAACAAGAAAGGCCGAAAGTGATAGTACCAGGGGTTGCTAACAAACCCATTGTATTCGTGGAAGGAGCCCGTACAGATCGGGTTATTATCACACCTGTAACCCAGCTGCCAGTCATCAACAACAAAGCCATCCCATGGAACTATGAACGGGTGACTGTAATGTACAAGGGAAAAGAAGTCAAGGAAGAAGTGTGTGAGGTGCAAGGCTTGACTCGTTCGGGAAGATGTTTTACGCCCGAAGAGTTAAGAAAAACTAAAAATAATCCAACACCAATAAAGAGAGCTGTGACGGAAGAAGAGGCGGAAGAGTTTTTAAGAAAAATGAAACTCCATGATTATTCTGTTGTGGATCAATTGAAGAAGACGCCCGCTCAAATTTCATTGTTGTCATTACTGATCCATTCAGAGGAGCACCGTCTGGCTTTGATGAAAATCCTGAATGAGGCTCATGTTCCTGAAAAAATCTCTGTAAATCATTTGGGAAGAATAGCCAACAGAATCTTTGAGACAAACAGAATTACATTTGCTGATGATGAATTGCCTGTGGAAGGTACCGAGCACAACAGAGCTCTTTACCTCACCGTGAAATGTGAAAACTCCGTAGTAACCCGGGTATTGGTTGACAATGGGTCAAGTGCAAACATCTGCCCTCTCTCCACTTTAAGCAAATTAAAAATTAAAGAGGAGAGGATCCAGAAGAATAGTATCTGCGTACGGGGGTTTGACGGTGGAAGCAGAGATTCATTTGGCGACATAGTGTTGGAACTAACAATAGGGCCAGTTGAATTCACAATGGAATTTCAAGTGTTGGACATAACTGTTTCTTACAACTTGTTGTTGGGTCGACCATGGATCCATGCTGCTAAAGCAGTCCCGTCAACACTACATCAGGCTGTCAAGTTTGAATGGGATCATCAAGAAATAGTTGTGCATGGGGAGGAAAGTTTAAATGCTCACACAATACCATTGTACCGGTCGAGGGAACAGAAAATGACCAGGGACCATGGGTATACCAAGTGTCCGACACAGTGTCGGTAGAGAAAATTCCAGAGGGGAAATGCCTTCTGAATCCCAAGATATCCTCTGCATCAGTCATGGTAGCCTATGAAATGTTAAAAAACGGTTTTATACCCGGCAAAGGTCTGGGCTCATCTTTGCAAGGAATTATACAACCAGTATCTCTCCCCGAGAACTGGGGAACATTCGGTTTAGGGTTCATACCCACTGTCGATGACGTGATAAAGGCCAGAAAATTGAAACACAAGGCATGGGATCTTCCAAAACCAGCCCCACATCTGTCGAAGTCTTTTGTCAAGGCCGGTGCTAAAAATCGCCCGATAACAACAATTCATAAATCCCGGGTCAATCCTGAGGAGGAATTGATTGAAAGATTCGAGAAATTGTTTGATGATGTGAATATGTTGGAAAGCGGAGAAGGGTGTAGCAACGCAGAAGTTCAATTCGTTGGGCCAGAAACAAAGCTTAATAATTGGAAAGCCACTCCTCTCCCCATTCGAAAGGAGTCTTGGTAGTTTATTTTGATTTTCTTTCAAGTTTGTTTGGGTTGCTTCAGGGTTGTAATCCCAAAGCTTATCTTACAGTTTGTTTGAAGTGTGCAAAACCTTGTTATCTTTCATCATCCAATAAAAAGCAGTTTCCTTTTTATTATCATTCCTGATAGTTTTCTTTTCTTTTTCTTCTTTCCTGTACAGTTCTTTTTACGCTGGCTCTAGTGATATGGCATGCATGAGGAATCCTCAGCCCAGTCTTAAAAATCAATCTGGTTCCGAAATATTAATTCAAGAAATATATTGTGATTATGAATCAGAATATGATGAAGATGAGGTTTTTGAAGAGATTAGTAAAGAGTTAATTCACTTTGAGGAAAAAATCAAACCTAACTTGAGTGATACCGAGGACATCAATATAGGGGACACGAGTAATATCCGGGAAACTAAAATAAGTGTCCATCTCGAACCAAAGATCCGAGAAGAGTTAATTAAAGCACTCATAGAATTCAAAGATGTTTTTGCATGGTCATATGACGACATGCCGGGCCTGAGCACTGATTTAGTGGTTCACAAATTGCACACCGATCCAACGGTGCCTCCTGTCAAGCAGAGGCTGAGAAAATTCAAGCCTGATATGAGTGTGAGAATCAAGGAAGAAATCACCAAACAATTGGAAGCAAAGGTCATTCGAGTCACTCGATATCCTGTTTGGTTAGCTAATATCGTTCCTGTGCCAAAGAAAGACGGCAAAATTAGAGTATGCGTCGACTACCGCAATCTCAACAAAGCCAGTCCGAAGGATAATTTCCCATTACCCAATATCCATATTTTAATCGATAATTGTGCCAAGCATGATATAGGATCTTTCGTGGATTGTTATGCCGGGTATCATCAAATTCTAATGGATGAAGAAGATGCAGAAAAGACGGCATTCATCACACCATGGGGAACTTATTGCTACCGGGTAATGCCATTCGGTTTGAAGAACGCCGGAGCAACCTACATGAGAGCGATGACCACAGTGTTTCATGATATGATACACAAAGAGATTGAGGTATACGTGGACGATGTGATCATAAAATCAAAGCATCAATCTGACCACGTTGGGGACTTAAGGAAATTCTTCTTAAGACTTCGCAGGTACAACCTCAAGCTTAACCCTGCCAAATGCGCATTTGGAGTTCCATCTGGAAAGTTACTGGGATTCATAGTCAGTCGGCGAGGCATCGAGCTAGACCCATCAAAAATCAAAGCCATCCAAGAATTGCCACCTCCAAGAAACAAAACTGAAGTAATGAGTTTGTTGGGAAGGTTAAATTACATCAGCAGGTTTATTGCTCAGCTCACAACAACCTGTGAGCCAATTTTCAAATTGTTGAAAAAGGATGCTGCGGTCAAATGGACCGATGAGTGTCAAGAAGCGTTCGATAAGATAAAAGGGTACTTGTCGAACCCACCCGTGTTGGTCCCGCCAGAGCCAGGAAGACCTCTGATTCTTTACTTAACGGTCTTGGAAAATTCATTTGGTTGTGTATTGGGGCAACATGACCTCACTGGCAGAAAAGAACAGGCCATCTACTACCTTAGCAAGAAGTTCACAGCTTATGAGGTTAAGTATACTCATCTGGAAAAGACATGTTGCGCCCTAACATGGGTAGCTCAAAAATTGAAACACTATTTGTCATCCTACACTACTTACCTCATTTCTCGGTTGGATCCATTGAAATACATTTTTCAAAAGCCTATGCCAACGGGAAGACTTGCAAAGTGGCAGATATTGCTCACAGAATTTGACATCATCTATGTGACTCGAACTGCAATGAAGGCTCAAGCACTGGCCGATCATTTAGCCGAAAACCCGATCGATGAAGAATACGAACCGTTGAAAACCTATTTTCCTGATGAAGAAACAATGCATATCGACGAGGTGGAGCGAATTGAAAAACCTGGCTGGAAACTTTTCTTTGATGGAGCCGCTAACATGAAAGTAGTCGGGATAGGAGCTGTAATCATTTCTGAAACAGGGCATCACTATCCTGTTACGGCTCAATTGCGATTTTATTGCACCAATAATATGGCTGAATATGAAGCTTGCATTTTGGGGTTAAGGCTAGCCGCAGACATGGGTATCCGAGAAATCTTAGTCATGGGAGATTCGGATCTTTTGGTACATCAAATTCAAGGAGAATGGGAAACTCGAGACTTGAAGCTCATACCATACCGACAATGTCTACATGATCTTTGTCAGCGGTTTCAATCAGTGGAGTTCCAACATATTCCAAGAATCCATAATGAGGTTGCCGATGCATTGGCTACCCTGGCATCAATGTTGCATCATCCGGACAAAGCTTATGTAGATCCGATACATATTCAAGTCCACGATCAGCACGCTTATTGCAATATGGTTGAAGAAGAATTTGATGGTGAACCATGGTTCCACGACATCAAGGAGTATATCAGGATGGGGATATATCCCGCACAAGCCACAGGAGATCAAAAGAGGACCATTAGGCGATTGGCAAATGGATTCTTCTTAAGCGGAGGAGTTTTGTATAAAAGAACACCAGATCTTGGATTATTAAGATGCATAGATGCCAGACAAGCTACAGCTGTCATGTCTGAAGTACATTCGGGAGTTTGCGGACCCCACATGAGTGGATATGTGTTGGCAAAGAAAATCCTCCGAGCTGGTTACTATTGGCTTACCATGGAGCGAGATTGTATCAGTTTTGTGCGCAAGTGTCATCAATGCCAGATACACGGAGATTTGATTCATTCTCCACCATCCGAGTTGCACACAATGTCGGCACCATGGCCCTTCGTTGCCTGGGGCATGGATGTGATTGGACCAATTGAGCCGGCAGCATCCAATGGGCACAGGTTCATTCTGGTAGCTATTGATTATTTTACCAAATGGGTTGAGGCCAAGACATTCAAATCAGTGACCAAGAAAGCTGTGGTCGATTTTGTCCACTCAAATATCATATGTCGATTCGGAATCCCGAAGGTGATCATCACAGATAACGGTGCTAATCTTAACAGCAACTTAATGAAGGAAGTATGTCAACAGTTTAAGATTACACATCGCAACTCTACCCCATATCGTCCCAAGGCGAATGGAGCAGTCAAGGCAGCCAACAAAAACATAAAGAAGATACTTCAGAAAATGGTAGAAGGTTCAAGACAATAGCACGAAAAACTACCATTTGCATTATTGGGATACCGCACTACTGTTCGCACTTCAGTAGGAGCAACTCCTTATTTGTTGGTGTATGGCACTGAAGCAGTAATTCCTGCAGAAGTTGAGATTCCTTCCCTTCGGATCATCGCCGAAGCAAAGATTGATGATGATGAATGGGTCAAAACCCGTCTAGAACAGTTAAACTTGATTGATGAAAAATGATTGACCGCAGTATGTCATGGTCAATTATATCAAAGAAGAATAGCAAGAGCATACAACAAAAAAGTGCGTCCATGGAAGTTTGAAGTGGGTCAACATGTGCTGAAACGTATTCTTCCACATCAGGTTGAGGCAAAAGGCAAATTTGCCCCGAATTGGCAAGGACCATTCATTGTGACCAGAGTATTATCAAATGGTGCACTATGCTTAACAGATATTGAAGGCAAATGCATAGACATGGCGATCAATTCTGACGCGGTAAAGAGATATTATGCATAACTTTTTGAATGTTTGTATTTAGCATTATTTCGAAGATTGGAATGACAAAGGCAATTTATTCTGCTATCCAAACACTATACCATTTGCTTCCCTTTAGAGCCATATTTGCTTCTTTCTTACCCTCTCTTGGAATCAATGAAAATCAAATAATGAAATAAAAAAATAAAAAAATAAAAAAAGAAAATCACTATTATTTAGGTGAACTACGTTTGACCTGATTCCTCAAAGAAGGATACGTAGGCGCCTCACGGCTCGGTCATAAGGTGCACAATATACGTAATGTGCACAAAAAGAAACATCAAGAGACCCCAATCAAGAAACTAGGGCAAAGAATTGTATTGGAAATAAGAAAAAGATTCCAAGAGTTGTAATTTTAAACCCATACCAAAACTGTTTAGCTTTTGATACCTTTCCATTTCCAACCACATACCAAAAAGACCTTTCGATCAATCTTAGAAAAATGCTGAGTCAAACAAATGAAGATGGTTCATAACACTCTGGTACAAACAAGAAAAGAAAGTAAAAATGAGAGAGTCTTATAGGTGAAAACCCACACGGGCACCATAAGGCGATGGAAGTTGAGAGAAAGTAAAAGGAGAGAGTCTTATTGGTGAAAACCTTCGCAGGCACCATAAGGCGAAAAAGAAGTAAGAAATGAACAAATGAGGAAGGTTTATCGGTGAAAACTCTTTGAGATACTGCAAGTCCAACAGGTCTGTAAAATGAAAAATAAAGTTGGATTACGGAAATTTTGGGGAAAACAAAAATGAGACAATTGAAAGGAGATTGATTAAAAGACTGGGTTGATTAATCCGAAATGTATACCTTGATCATTGGCGCCAGTAACTCCAATTAGATAAGTTTTATTCCTTCTCCAACAGTCATCCAAATTTGGATTTTTCTTTTCATTCTATAATTGTCGAAATCAGCGCGTTTCGTCACTAATAATCTTACTTTTCTAAAGCTTTGAGATAAGTTTTATTCCAAACAAATAAGAAGGAATGTCAAGGTGTACTACCAAGATTCAAGGTTACATGATGCAAAATAAGGCCATGAAAGGCGGGAGATAAAAATAATAAGATATGGGAGGAAGAAAAGTGAAATCAAAAGTGGATCAACAATGTCAGGAGAGACATATGATTACGGTTAAAAGGGTTTGAAGGAAAACATACAAAGGAGAATCCTATAGTCAAGGATCAATTACAAAGACAAAACAGTCTTTTTCAACCATTCCAAGGCAATAAACAAAACGAAGAAGAAGCCCCACCATCGGCAAGAATACCCCAGTTAACCACCCTGCTTTAAACTAACGAAGTTTTCTTTGATTTAAAACAGGGGCAGAAACAACATTTGTGTCAGGAAACACTTGGTAGAGAATTAAAGAAGTCAGGTGTCCACCTGGAGAATGAGGATGAGAAAAGAAGAAGTCAGGCGTCCACCTGGAGAACGAGGATGAAGAATTAAAGAAGGAATCATGCGTCCACCTGGAGAACGAGGATGAGAATTAAAGAAATCAGGCGTCCACCTGGAGAATGAGGATAAGAATTAAAGAAGTCAGGCGTCCACCTGGAGAATGAGGATGAAAAGAAAAGAAGTCAGGCGTCCACCTGGAAAATGAGGATGAGAAAAGAAGAAGTCAGGCGTCCACCTGGAGAATAAGGATAAGAATTAAAAGTCAGGCGTCCACCTGGAGAACGAGGATGAAGAATTGAAGAAGTCAGGCGTCCACCTGGAGAATGAGGATGAGAATTGAAGAAATCAGGCGTCCACCTGGAGAATGAGGATAAGAATTGAAGAAGTCAGGCGTCCACCTGGAGAATGAGGATGAGAAAAGAAGAAGTCAGGCGTCCACCTGGAGAATGAGGATGAGAATTGAAGAAGTCAGGCGTTCACCTGGAGAATGAGGATAAAAAAAGAAGAAGTCAGGCGTCCACCATGGAGAATGAGGACGAGAATTAAAGAAATCAGGCGTCCACCTGGAGAATGAGGATGAGAATTGAAGAAGTTAGGCGTACACCTGGAGAATGAGGATGAGAATTGAAGAAGTCAGGCGTCCACCTTGAGAATGAGGATGAAGAAAAGAAGAAGTCAGGCGTCCACCTGGAGAATGAGGATGAGAATTAAAGAAATCAGGCGTCCACCTGGAGAATGAGGATGAGAAAAGAAGAAGTCAGGCGTCCACCTGGAGAATGAGGATGAGAAAAGAAGAAGTCAGGCGTCCACCTGGAGAATGATGACGAGAATTAAAGAAATCAGGCGTCCACCTGGAGAACGAGGATGAAGAATTGAAGAAATCAGGCGTCCACCTGGAGAATGAGGAGGAGAATTGAAGAAATCAGGCGTCCACCTGGAGAATGAGGATGAGAATTAAAGAAGTCAGGCGTCCACCTGAATAATGAGGATGAGAATTGAAGAAGTCAGGCGTCCACCTGGAGAATGAGGATGAGAATTGAAGAAGTCAGGCGTCCACCTGGAGAATGAGGATGAGAATTAAATAAATCAGGCGTCCACCTGGAGAATGAGGATGAGAATTGAAGAAGTCAGGCGTCCACCTGGAGAATGAGGATGAGAATTGAAGAAGTCAGGCGTCCACCTGGAGAATGAGGATGAAGAAAAGAAGAAGTCAGGCGTCCACCTGGAGAATGAGGACGAGAATTAAAGAAATCAGGCGTCCACCTAGAGAACGAGGATGAAGAATTGAAGAAATCAGGCGTCCACCTGGAGAATGAGGAGGAGAATTGAAGAAATCAGGCGTCCACCTGGAGAATGAGGATGAAGAATTTAAGAAGAAATCAGGCGTCCACCTGGAGAATGAGGATGAATCTGCAGTCAGGCACCCACCTGGAGAACAAGGGAATGCAATTGAAGTGTTGAAATCAAAAGCCCGCTCATATGATAAAGGAGCACATTTAGAGTCAATAAAGTAGAGGATGTCCAACAAAATCCCCAGCAAGAAACAACAAGAGTCCCAAACAGATGAAGAAAATACGGGACACAATGAAAAGGAAAACGGAATAAGCCAAATGCCCAAGAGTCACCAAGATATCAAGACAACAAGAAACACAAGGGCATGATCTAGATAAGATTTTTATAATTCATGTACCATAGTCTAGTTTAGCTTTTTGTATTACCTTTGAAGTAAGGTGTAATAAGGAGGTCAGCAAGCAGTAAAAACAGCACGAAGCAGCAGTAACATCACAGTCCCACGGTAGTCCCAGCTACCCAAAACTTCCCGAACTACATTGACCTGATTCCTTTATAGCCAAGGATATGTAGGAAACCTTTGAAGCAGAGGTTCGGTCAAATCTTTCAAAAAATGCTTCCCACGGAGTATTTGAACGGGCAAAAATCGCTCGTATCCGCTCACTTTATCTTTGCACGAAAACTCTTCGAGTTTCCGCACAAAGAGGGGCAGCTGTGAGCACGTGATTTTTGCCTTACAAAAAACTATTCCAAAAAAAATCAAAATTAAAATAAATTTCTTTTACTGTGTAATTTTGAATTTGCGTGATGTTTGTTAAATATTTGTTTTATGTCCGTAAATGTTTACTTTGTCATAACAAAATGAAAATAAAAATAAAAATATATGTTGCATGCATATCTAGGATTTAATTATGCATTGATTCAAAATAAAATCACAAAAAATATGCGTTTTGTTCTATTTTTAATATTCCACTGTGTGATTAATATTTTATCTGCATGTTGAATAGTTGTTATGAAGTGATTAATATTGTTTAGAAGTTAAAATTGTTTTATAATTAAAATTAGAAATTTAAATTAGATAATTGAAATAAAAAAAATAATAAAATAAAATAAAATAGAATATAATGTGAAAATCGGACCTGGATTAAAATCCAGGCCCAAAACCAAATTACCCCCCCCCCCACAGCCCAATCCAAATAGCCCAAATCCGGTCTTATTCAAACGAGTCAAAACGACAGTGTTTGGTCGTAGTTTATCAGTGGCCGTTGGATCAAAGCCAACCAACGGCTGAGATCCCACGAACCTAACCCGTAATCATTACCCGATCCAACACCCGGTTCAACCCGTCCCCCCAAACTTAAGCCAAACGACGTCGTTTGGTTAAGTGAGTAGATCCTGGCCTTTCATTTTGATTGATCGGACGGTCAATATCAATCCACCATTCCCCTATATAAACTCATAATCCTTACCCCGGCCCCTCTAACTAAACACCCCCCTCCTCTCACTGTTCATCATCGTCCTCAGACCCACCCCTAACCCTAGCCGCCCTAACATCCCATCGCCTGAAACCCGGCGGCATCAACGCCGCCGGTCACCAAAATAACACCCTAGAACCCCCTGAACATCCTCTATCCAGGTATGCTAGCCACTTGGCTCGAATCTTCGTGAAGGTTGTCGAATCTTCATTTGAAGATTCGAGCCGAGCTTAGATCTAAACCAAACAACCCCTAGTTAACACCATAGTACCCCCTAGCATGCCTCGTTATGGATCTGGTGTTTGTTTGGCTCGAATCATTTCAGAGCTTCTCGAATCTTCTTTTGAAGATTCGAGCCAAACAAGAACAAACTCAGATCTGTTCTAAACTGACACCAAATGACCCCTAGGCTACCCTCACCCTTGTGTCGTATTTGGTCCCCTTCGAATCTGACCAGAAATGGTTAAGTCCCAAATCGAACCTTCAAGAACCCTAGAAATACCAGACTTTTGGATTCTGCCCAAATTAAATAAAGATTGAGGTTTAATCGACCTTAGTCGAAGTATTTTCAGTGGAAAATACTTCGACTAAGGTCTGTTTGATTTCAAACAAAGTCCGAATCCAAGTTGAGTTCGAGTCGGAATAAAATTGAAGGATTCAGAGGTATTTTTTCTGTTTCTTATGTATATTCTACATGTATTCTATGTTTGTTTCATTAGCCTATTAATTTTCATATTTTTTGTTTGATTTAATTCTGTCATTTTTGTCTCATACTCGTCTATATGATATGAAACTGTTTCTGTTGGTTGTGATTATTTACAATGTGAGTAATCGACTCGATTAAGTTCGTCGATTAGTTATATTATGAATTCTCATTTATGATAATGCTGATTGAAACAGTCTGTTTCTATTGTTTTAGACTGATTATGGACAAATGTTGTAAATAGTCAACTGATTAATACTCGTCAATTAAATCATGTTGGTTTGCAAATCAGTAAATTCAAATGAATGTTGTGCATATATTGTTTTCTGAACATTGAGTTTCGGGGCATTGTCAGTATATTGACAATGCTCCTGTATTTGTTTGCTTTTTAGTTCAGTTTTGAATCTAAGTTGAAATAATCCTGCATGATCTGTGTAATGTCAGTGTGTTTTATTCAGATTCAGTATTCAATTGAGAATCCTCTGTTTAAATTCAATTCTTATGAATAAATGTGATATACTATCTCAAACCTTAGGATTGGTTGTAGCTGTCTTAAATCAGATTAATAATCAGGTTTGAACAGATTTTAAAAATCTGTAGTTTGACAGCAGTAATAATAGTAATCACAGTAGGATTTCTGAGGGTATTTCTGGGACAGAATAGTGAGGGTAATATGATAGCATAATGGGCTGAAAGTGGAAAGTTATTGGCTATTATTTAAAGTGATAATGGGAAACAAAGGGTAATGGGGCTGCTTAAAATCAAGATAAGATCACTTAAAGTATTAAAAAGCAGTTTTAATGGAACTTTCTGATTTTAAAAGAAGAAAGGGGGTCCAGGCAGCACTTAAAAAGATAGGACCAGACCTGTATAAGTACAGGAGACCATCAGATTTGAAAAGAGATAAGAAGAGATTGAGAGATTGGAGAGAACAGGAAAAATCAGATTTTAAGATCAGATTTTAAAAGGGAATTTGAGAGAGAGAAATCAGTTTTCAGACAGAGATTTCAGGACTGAATATCAGTCTTCAGTGAGAATTTTCATAAGAGAGGGAAAAGATAAATTTGAGTGTGGAAAATCATAAGTAGAAAAATCAGAAATGAAAATCTGAAGAAAAAAAAAACAGAAAAAGGAACAAAAGGAGAACACACATATACACACACAATCTGAAACATATGTAGAAGAAGAAAAAGAAAAATCAGAAACACTTTTCTGAATCGGTCCGGGTCTTTTTTTTGTGGCAATTTGTGGTTCAAATCTGAAATTTCTCACAAGAATACTGCTATTGTGCATTTGTTTTCCTTGGGTCTCATTATTGCTCAAATCTGTAGAAAGACTGCTATTCTGCTGATTTTGTTACTGCTGCTACTGCTGAAATTTACTCCTTATACCTTCATTTCCAGGTACATATCCTTTTAAATTCTATGTTGGAAAGAGATTCAGCATGACAAATAAATGAAGCTTGAATTGTAATACTGCCTTCTATTCGTTTAAGTTTAAACATTTAAATTTCAGCTTTGGTTTCATGTTGGATAACCAGTAGTGAGTTCGACTTGATGGCTACAAGTTAATTGTCTTATTTTGAAATTCATATAAAACTTTGTAATAATGTTATCCATGTCGAAATTTCATTAGTTTAGTTATCTTTGAGTTGTGTAAATAGGAAGCATGGCAGAAAGTTGGCTTTTATTTACACTTTATGGTATTGTTAGCTAGGTATAGCATAATATGGAAATATCAAGGAAAATATGCTATTAGTTTATTTTGTTAGTTAGTTAGTTGTTGTTTAAAGCTAGATGATGTTGGTTGCAATTTGCTATCTTTTGGCACAACATTGGTTGTGTTTATAATCAATAGTTGAAAGACGCGTTAGTATAATCCGCTATGTTCACGATGTCAAATATGGTGAGTAATATTGTATGCAATATCATTTTATTAAGTCAACTAGACTTGTTCTCTTTCTTAATAATAAAGGGCTTAGGAACTTATACAATGTGAAAGTTAATGTTTAGTAATAATTCATATAGATTGAGAATCAAATTGGTTTGATTATATATATATATATATCTATCCTAACTCAATCATAAGCATAATTAATTAATTTAATTTCGCCTATTGGATTAAAAGCAAGTATATGATAATAAGATGAGATGTACAAGCACAAATTGCAACACTTTATATCAATGGTAATTAGAAATAGAATTAGCACTAAATAAATAATAAAAAAAATTTGTTCAAAAATACTTTTTCCCTTCATAAATCATTTTTGTTAGTTTAATATACAATTCATTCTTTGGCATATATATATGTTGTATTTGTTAAAAAAAATCAAATTCTTATTCTTTTCTTTGAATTTGAATATGTTGGGATGAATATAATTTATACTCGGAAATTATAATCGACGGGCAACATTTAATAAATTGTGAATTCTTTTAAAAGAATTTAAAGGCATCCCTTAAATGTGAATTTCTCAGGAATTTCATATAAAATGTGTAGATATAATAAACAATTTGGTGAAAAATCCATAATTTTATTAACAAAGATTTTGCGCAATCAGGGATGCGTTTGCGCACCCTGATTATATTTTTAAAAGCAAAATTCGGATCATGCGTACGCGCAATTTCGAGCGATTATTTAATAAAAACGAATTTCTTTGGAAAATATTAAATTAATTTCATAAAACCCGAGATGTGCGGTTCACTATTTAAGAAAGACGAATATTCTTGATTCGACACAATTTCGAAAAATAATTTTTTTTTTTAATAAATATATTATCAAGATCATCGTGTACATGTGCGCGTGACACAATTCCGCATTTTTAAATTTATAACACGAATATACGTACGCGTAATTCGATTCAAAGAAGGGCCCTTAATCACAAGCAGTATAAATAAAAGCGGTAGTAAAAATCATGCAATAAGGACGCATTTAGTAAAAATCAAGATTATTAAGCAAATAATAAAAACAGTTGAGCGACCGTGCTAGAACCACGGAATTCGGAAATGCCTAACACCTTCTTCCGGATTAACAGAATTCCTTACTCAGGATTTCTAGTTCGCAGAATAATAAACAGAGTCATATTCTCCTCGATTCAGGGATTAAAAATTGGTGACTTGGGACGCCTTAAAATTCCCAGGTGGCGACTCTGAAACAGAAATAATTAAATAAATCCCGTTTCGACTGTCCTTTAATTGGAGAAAACTCCCCACGCCCCGCGGGCGCGGTAAAAAGGAGGTGCGACAGTGGCTACTTCTTCTAATCATGCTGAGATAATTGTTATTCATGAAGCAAGTCGAGAATGTTTATGGTTGAGGTCTACTATACATCTTATTCGAGACAAATGTGGTTTGAAGTGTGACAAACTACCCACAATTTTGTATGAAGACAATACCGCATGCATGGCCCAATTAAAGGGAGGATTCATAAAAAGGAGCTAGTGTCACACCTCCTTTTTACATACCCGAGAGGGTACGAGGGAGTTTTTTCCAATTAAAGGACAATCGGAACGGGATTGGTTTATTTATTTCAGAGTCGCCACTTGGGAGATTTAGGGTGTCCCAAGTCACCAATTTTAATCCCGAATCGAGGAAAATAATGACTCCATATTACAGTCTGCGTACCAGAAATCTGGATAAGGAATTCTGTTAACCCGGGAGAAGGTGTTAGGCATTCCCGAGTTCCGTGGTTCTAGCACGGTCGCTCAACTGTTATATTTGGCTTATTTATCTGATTTTTAATACAATATGAACTTATGTGCAAATTTTAACTTTTAACCGCTTTATTATTATTGTTTTTACAAGAATGTGAACATCGCTTAAAACACGTCTTTGGACTGCGTCACATGAAATGCACCCACAATCCGGAACGCATTTTATTTGATGTTTTGAGATTTGGATTTGGGTCGCATGAAATGCACACCCGAGCTTAAGAAAGTAAATTATTAAACACGCGCCTAAAGAGACTATCGCGTTATTATTTTGCGGAGGCCGTGAAATTCGCTAAACGACCCTCCTGAATTCTAAGTAATTTTATACAAGTATTTACTGAGGGCCCCGCAATTTGTGTTTTTTATTCGGCGAGGCTCATCTCATTCTTATTTTTTAAAAGGAATTTGCAACGTCATGGAAATGCATCTCCAACCACGTCGCAATCAATGTACCCGTGATTAGAGACACATTTCGACTCCGTTGAGATTTGGATTTGGGTCACATAAATGTGCACCAGAGTTTAAGAAAATTAAATTATTAAAGGCGCGCCTAAAGCAACTAGCGCATTATTATTTTGGGTAGGGCCGTGAAATTTGCTAAACGGCCCGTCCCGGAATCTAAGTATTTAATACATATATTTTTGTGAGGGCTCCGCAATCTGTATATTTTTATTTTGGCGAAGCTTGTCTCGCTTTTTTTTTTTATCATTATTTATTTTTATTTTTTATATTTTTTTTAAAAAGGATGCCATTTTTACGCCTTTAACAATACTAAACCTTACGGCTTCTTTACAACTAAAATCTCATAACTTATCAAAATTTAATAAAATAAGTCTAGTGAATGGGTGTTTCGAAAGTGGTAACAACAAGTACTAATGCTAATTTTGCCCGAACGAACTAAGCAAAAGACCACGAACAAATTAACACCAAACTTGTGTCATAGAACAACTAGCCCAACTTAATTAAATGACATCGAATAAACAAGAATAACACAACGCAAAATGAACAAAATGCATACGATGCAAACACGAGCAGAAAATTATCATACCAATTTCTATATTGCATCTTCGAACATTTAACGTAACATTTCTTTATCTAATACTTGAGGTTTACTAACCTTTGAACCTCAACAACCTCAAAACGACAAACACGATCCCAACGGAACTCAAGCCGGACCTCTCTGAACGAAGAACAACGATGGAACCTCGGACAGCACCTCGACGTACCGGACCTCGACGAACCAAAGTCGACCTCGACAGAAAACAGAAAACTCGGCCCAGCAAGATTGCAGCAACCCACTGCTGCTCGGAAACGCAGCTACGACTGCTTGGCACGCAGCAATAGCTGCTCGTTGGACTGAAAATGGCGGAACTGTTAGTTCTTGTTCGGGCTATGCGTGAGGCTGACGAACTGGGCAGCGACAACGAGGGGGAAGAGCTGCCAACGGGGCTGTTTGGTGGTGGTTCAGGCGTTAGGGAGGGTTTGCTAATGGTTTCTGTTTGGTTATGGTGTTTGGATGCGAGGGAATGGGGTCGAGGGGTTACGGAGGATTCCCGGACTGGTTCTTGGCTACGGCGAAGGAGAAAAATGGTCGTGGGGCTGCTTGGTTCAGCAGGTGGTGATGGAGGTGGGAGTTGGTTGCGACGGGCTGTCGACGATGGAGCTAGGAGGAGGAGGAATGGTCGTGGGCAGTTTGGGTGGTTTGACGATGCTGAGGAAGCTGGTGGCGAAAGGGTCGTTTGGTGGTTTACTGGAGGGGTCGTGACGGAGAGGGGGTCAGCGGGAGCGACTGGTTTGGAGGTGGAACGAGGGTGGTGGTGTTTGGTGGGGGTGACGACGGGGTGCGAGGATGGTTTTACGTGAGGGAGTGGGTTGTTGATGGTGGTTTGGGCAGTAGGGTTTTCTTCTTCTTCTTTGAGGAAGAAGAAGATGAACAGTGGAAAGCCAAAAATCCTGCTCCAAATTTTCCAAAATCCCCCCCCCCCCTTGACAGTGTTTGTCTGTGTATTTAGTATCCCTTGCCCAGGGAAATGAGCCCACGCGTGGTGGGGTTCGAGATTTGTGTCCCCCACGCGTGGTGGGGTTCCCCATGTGTCCTGGACTCGGTTTATTATGGGTTAGGTCCGAAATTAGGCCTAAAACCGGGTAGTTTGAACCCGAATATTATTCTTTTGCCCCGACCCGAGAAATAGGAAACGTTGCTTAACTAGCCCTATGTAAGCAAAACAACTACCAAAAATAAGACTAATATTTAAACAACACTATATCTTTTTTTAAAATATTTTTTCAAGATTTAAAATAGCTACAAAATATTAATAAAACTATTTTTGTAATTTTCGTTTTTTATATATAAAGATAAAATATGACGTAATATTTTTTGTATTTTTCAAAAATTATAATGACTGCAAACATTAATAGAACTATATATTTTTGTAATTTTCGAATTTATATAAAGTACCAAAATAAAGTACAATTTTTGTGTTTTTTTCAAGTTTAAGAGAGATACATAAACTAAAATTTATATATGTATTTTTGTGATTTTTTTCTTTTTGCAACGAAATAAAGTAAAAATAGTTAAAATGGCTATATTAGACCCAATTACATATTTATGCTAAAAAATGTGAAAATCCTCGGGGAGGGTCAAAAATCACGTGCTTACAGCTGCCCTCTTTGACTGGAAACACGAAGAGTTTTCCGACAAAGAACGACTAGACATGTTTTTGACCCGACCATTATTTGGAGGGACTACACTAGGGAAAAAAGAAGGGGATGTGACCGAGCTCTGGTATCTGAGCTGCCTACATATCCTTGGTTATACAGGAATCAGGCCACGTGTAGTTCGGAAATGAGAGATATGGTAAAGTGTACCGAGGTGAAAAGCCGATCGAGGTGCCGTTCCGTTGAGTGTTCCGGTCCGCGGTCCTGTCATTACAACAAAATGAGAACTGAAAAAGACTAACTAAGCCTATCAGCTACTAGTTACAAGGATTCCTATCTTCAAGTCTTCTGAAACTTGGTCTTGAGCCTTGAATGGTGCTTCATACAGACTTCAGATTTGAACCTTGATACTGCTAGTTGTAGTTGTTAGTTCTTGAGCAGACCGCATCTGTTCTCCGCTTCCGTACTTTGGGTTCTTTTCCCCTCTTTTCTCCTCTTGTTTTTGTTTATGTGACCAGCTTTTGTTGATCATCCCAGACTGTTGACTCGCATTCTTGAGGCGAGCTTCTACTATTTCTAACTTGGTTGAATGCTGGGGACTTCTGTTGTAGCCTTCTGCTTTATTGATTCTAAGTGTGCTCCTTTCTCATATGAGCGGGTTTTTGACTTCAATACTTCAATTGTATTCCCTTATTCTCCAGGTGGGTGCCTGATTTCTATTTCTCTTCTTTATCCTTGTTCTCCAGGTGGACGCCTGATTTCTTTTTCTTTGTCCTTGTTCTCCAGGCGGACGCCTGATTACTTCTTTTCTTTGTCCTTATTCTCCAGGTGGACGCCTGATTACTTCTTTTCTTTGTCCTTGTTCTCCAGGTGGACGCCTGATTACTTCTTTTCTTTGTCCTTATTCTCCAGGTGGACGCCTGATTACTTCTTTTCTTTGTCCTTGTTCTCCAGGTAGACGCCTAATTACTTCTTTTCTTTGTCCTTGTTCTCCAGGCGGACGCCTGATTACTTCTTTTTTTCTTTGGCATACAACAACCTCCGTTCTACAGGCGGGTCCCCGACAACCAAAACAAACAAAACAAATAAAATTTCCTAACCCAGTTTGTGCTGGGAAGATTCGTGAGTCGTTAGCAAAATTGTAACTCATTTATACTACTGATGGAATGATGAGTAAACTAAAGACTAGGCTAGGACGTGCATCTTCTACGAGTAAAACAAAAACTTTTTTTAGCAAATGCGTCTGCTAAAATAAAACCTCAATGACTCAAACAACTGTCTTCCCGCATTATACTGGTGGGCGACCTAGAACATAAATGTATTCCCGCATTATACTGGTGGGCGACCTAGAACTTAAAAGTATTCCCGCATTATACTGGTGGGCGACCTAGAACTTAAATGTATTCTCGCATTATACTGGTGGGCGACCTAGAACTTAAAAGTATTCCCGCATTATACTGGTGGGCGACCTAGAACTTAAATGTATTCCCGCATTATACTGGTGGGCGACCTAGAACTGAAAAGTATTCCCGCATTTTACTGGTGGGAGACCTAGAACTTAAATGTATTCCCGCATTTTACTGGTGGGCGACCTAGAACTTAAATGTATTCCCGCATTATACTGGTAGGCGACCTAGAACTTAAAAGTATTCCCGCATTTTACTAGTGGGCGACCTAGAACTTAAATGTATTCCCGCATTTTACTGGTGGGCGACCTAGAACTTAAATGTATTCCCGCATTTTACTGGTGGGCGACCTAGAACTTAAAAGTATTCCCGCATTATACTGGTGGGAGACCTAGAACTTAAATGTATTCCCGCATTATACTGGTGGGAGACCTAGAACATAAAAGTATTCCCGCATTTTACTGGTGGGCGACCTAGAACTTAAAAGTATTCCCGCATTATACTGGTGGGCGACCTAGAACTTAAAAGTATTCTCGCATTATACTGGTGGGCGACCTAGAACTTAAAAGTATTCCCGCATTATACTGGTGGGCGACCTAGAACTTAAAAGTATTCCCGCATTATACTGGTGGGCGACCTAGAACATAAATGTATTCCCGCATTATACTGGTGGGCGACCTAGAACTTAAATGTATTCCCGCATTATACTGGTGGGCGACCTAGAACTTAAAAGTATTCCCGCATTATACTGGTGGGAGACCTAGAACTTAAAAGTATTCCCGCATTATACTGGTGGGCGACCTAGAACTTAAAAGTATTCCCGCATTATACTGGTGGGCGACCTAGAACTTAAAAGTATTCCCGCATTATACTGGTGGGCGACCTAGAACTTAAAAATATTCCCGCATTATACTGGTGGGCGACCTAGAACTTAAAAGTATTCCCGCATTATACTGGTGGGCGACCTAGAACTTAAAAGTATTCCCGCATTATACTGGTGGGCGACCTAGAACTTAAAAGTATTCCCGCATTATACTGGTGGGCGACCTAGAACTTAAATGTATTCCTGCATTATACTGGTGGGCGACCTAGAACTTAAATCTATTCCCGCATTATACTGGTGGGCGACCTAGAACTTAAAAGTATTCCCGCATTATACTGGTGGGCGACCTAGAACTTAAAGGTATTCCCGCATTATACTGGTGGGCGACCTAGAACTTAAAAGTATTCCCGCATTATACTGGTGGGCGACCTAGAACTTAAATGTATTCCCGCATTATGCCTCTGTTATATGGGCGGGCTCCCAACTTCAATACTAACTTAGAAGGAAATGCCTCTCTCATGGGTGAAAACTAAACTTAGGAGGAAATGCATCTCCTATGGGTAAAACTAAACTTAGGAGGAAATGCATCTCCTATGGGTGAAAACTGAACCTAGGAGGAAATGCGTCTCCTGTGGGTGAAAACTGAACCTAGGAGGGAACTTTATCCTATTAGAGGGCGGACGAACCCAAAATATCCTATTCGAGGGAGGATGAACCCAAAATATCCTGTTTGAGGGCGGATGAACCCAACATATCCTGTTCGAGGGCGGATGAACCCAAAATATCCTATTCGAGGGCGGATTAACCCAACATATCCTATTCGAGGGCGGATGAACCCAAAATATCCTATTCGAGGGCGGATGAACCCAACATATCCTATTCGAGGGTGGATGAACCCAACATATCCTATTCGAGGGCGGATGAACCCGACATATCCTATTTGAGGGCGGATGAACCCAAAATATAACCCGACATATCCTGTTTGAGGGCGGATGAACCCGACATATCCTATTTGAGGGCGGATGAACCCGACATATCCTATTTGAGGGCGGATGAACCCGACATATCCTATTTGAGGGCGGATGAACCCGACAGATCCTATTTGAGGGCGGATGAACCCGACATATCCTATTTGAGGGCGGATGAACCCGACATATCCTATTTGAGGGCGGATGAACCCAACATATCCTATTTGAGGGCGGATGAACCCGACATATCCTATTTGAGGGCGGATGAACTGAAACCAACATATCCTATTTGAGGGCGGATGAACCCGACATATCCTATTTGAGGGCGGATGAACCCGACATATCCTATTTGAGGGCGGATGAACCCGACATATCCTATTTGAGGGCGGATGAACCCGACATATCCTATTTGAGGGCGGATGAACCCGACAGATCCTATTTGAGGGCGGATGAACCCGACATATCCTATTTGAGGGCGGATGAACCCGACATATCCTATTTGAGGGCGGATGAACCCGACATATCCTATTTGAGGGCGGATGAACCCGACATATCCTATTTGAGGGCGGATGAACCCGACATATCCTATTTGAGGGCGGATGAACCCGACATATCCTATTTGAGGGCGGATGAACCCGACATATCCTATTTGAGGGCGGATGAACCCGACATATCCTATTTGAGGGCGGATGAACCCGACATATCCTATTTGAGGGCGGATGAACCCGACATATCCTATTTGAGGGCGGATGAACCCAACATATCCTATTTGAGGGCGGATGAACCCAACATATCCTATTTGAGGGCGGATGAACCCGACATATCCTATTTGAGGGCGGATGAACCCGACATATCCTATTCGGGGGCGGATGAACCCAACATATCCTATTCCTTAAGACTTAAAAATGTCTTAACGCGAAAACTTGGTGGGGATTGGGATGGATTTCCCTTTCTACCTTCCCCATTTTATTTTTTATTTTTTATTTTTATTTTTTATTATTATTATTATTAGCTTCTTCCTTTGAAGACTAACTCCTTTGAGACTTGTTTTGCCTTAACCTGAAAGGAACCGCTGAGGATACCGATTTTCACCAAACTTGTGTTGGACTACTCAAACCTGCTAGGGATAACACTGTTGGGATTATTTACTTACCTGTTGGGGGGTAAAACGTTATCAGTCGGGGATAACGCTGTCGTGGATAATACTGCTGGGGAATTTTGATTCCTTCAGAACCAGTACTTCACTGAGCTCAAGTTTCATCCATTTGCTGTTGGGGGCAACACTGGTTCTAAGACCATTTCCCTTGAGGCTGACGTTATCTTTATTCCTCTCCGAATGGGTATCTGACTTTTAGAAAATTTTCTAAACGAAAAGAAAATTTTCTGCCCCAGTTTGATAATCCCTTGTTGCATGCATTTCTGTCATCAATGCCACTTCATTTACCTGTTAGTTTAAAACACGATGGTTGGTTGTGATACTCCCACTGGGATGGTTTTCCCTTTCTCCTTCCTTGCTCTGCGTTCCACAACTTGTTGGGGATGATATTGTGTGCTGGGAATAATTCCTTCCTGCTGGGGATATCCCTCTTCTTTTGTGGCATAGCTCGGAAACTGGCATTTTCCCGACCTTTTAGTCTAGTATGGATTTTGCTAAATCATGCTCACTGCTCTCCTTGCTCTGTTCATGGGCCTTGGCCTTGAGGTTTATAACCTTGGTTTTGGCAAGGATATCCCTCTTGACACTCGTCACTCCTTTGTCAATTCCCTTTTGCTGGGGATATCTTTCTTGACACTGGCCTAGCGTTTGTTCCTTGCTGACTATACCATTTGGATGTACTAGTCAGATCTCATCTTGAAAAGCTAATGGCATATTCGAAGTCATTTCATACTTGTTCTGACCAGACAGACTCTATTGGGGAATTTTTCTATGAAAGGAGAAAGATAAAAGAAACAAAATAAAAGACAAAGGAAACGATGACTCTTTTACAAAAGAACTATAAATAAAATCTATCAAACGCAGATACCGACTCTAATGGCCATGACATGCGTATGTGGCCTATCCTCTACCGTCAATCATCTTTCAAGATCTTCAATTGGCGATTCCCCATCTGATTCTCAATCTTATTCGACTTGTAGTGCCCGAAGGGTTTTCACTATCAAGTCTCTCTCATTTTTGGTTCTTTTCTCAGCTTTCATCGTCTTATGGTGCCTGTGAAGGTTTTCACCAATAAGACTCTCTCGTTTTATATCTCTCTCCAGCTGGGGGATTTGGAGTGTCGCCGGTATGACTCTTTATGCCGGGGATTAGAGTCCTTTCTGCTGTGGAACAGAATGTTATGTTTGCCGGTAAGACTCTTCATTTGTCTGACTTGGCATCTTTTGAAGACTGATCAGAAGGTCTTTTTTTGGACCGTAATGTGGGTTTTGGATAGGGTTAGAAAGAAAGGGTATAAAAGGCTCAAAAATTCAAAATAAATTCTGGGTTAAAAATTACAACCTTCGGAACTAGATTTATTTACAACAACCGCAACCTCTGCCCCAGTTTCTTGCTTGGGGATATCTTAATTGATTTTTTTTTCATTTTTCAAAACTATGACCGAGCCGTGAAGCGCCTACGTATCCTCTTTGAGGAATCAGGTCAAACGTAGTTCCCAGTTCCTCTTTTTTTCATTTGACTTTCCTTTTTTCTTTTGTTATCATTTTTCTTTTCTCATTTCTCCTTTCTTTTTGTCTGGTTGTTCTCTTTTCTTTCTTTCTCTCTTTTTTTTTTTTTTGACCTGCCGCGCTTGCGTTTTCTATTCGTTGAGAATGATTCCGAACGAGGGGTATGAAAGAAAATACATAAGGCTCAAAAGGGGTAACGAAGGGTAAAGTGTTTAGGTAGCAGAACAAAATGCCTTCGTCATTCCAGTCTTCAAAACATGTCAAGTGCAAACAACACAATTTAAATTTGTAGTCTTTTCTGATGGTGCTGGACTTGACAATTATATTCAACATCTGTGCTTTTCATTTGTCCTTTCTAAAGCACCGTTGGGCGACACTCTCATTTTCATGAACGACCCTCATGCCAATTTGGCGAATCTTGCTTTTAACGGTTTTTCTTCATATCTTACTTGCCCCAGTTCCATATGACTCGAGCTCTGAATAATCTCAGTCGTCCTTATTTCCTTTAAATGGTCTGATCACCTTTTAAAGGGTTTTATGATTAACTTTTAAGATTAGGCCCAAAGTGTGTGCGCATGTCATGTCACTAGAATCGACGTTGAATAAAAATGATAAAAGGACTAAACAAAAGAAAACTGGAAATAATAGGAGACCGGATTTTGCATTAGATTACCAGTGAAATGGTTTGAAAAACAAAAACAAACCGAAATAAAATCCTAAACAACCTGGGCAAAACTTAAACAAACCGTTATGACAAAACGGAAAGATAAGCGGAAAGACATTGACACAAAACAATATCCGAATTATAATCTTAATAATCCGAACAACAGAAATGACAACAAAATAAGCCACTGAATGCCTTTTTCTTGTTAACCAAGGAACGGAGCGTCCTCCCACTTTATCAAAACTGGCATCTTAGCCACTGAGCTTTGCATTAGTATTGTGAAGACCATTGCCAGCTTCAATATCGTCAACCTCCGTCAACAAGTTCCCGATAGGATTTGAGTGCTTCTGCTATCAGGCCCAATCCCCGCAGAGTGTGTATCATGAGATGCCAGTGAAGGATTCTGGGTGTCATTGTCCGGCTTACCACAAACCAACCACCTTAACAACATCTGCAAAACAAACAGGTTAGAATGGACTCAGTCGGTCCCCATTATTAACATCTTTTTTTTCTTCTTTTTTCCGATTTTTTCCTTTTCTCTTTTTTCATTTTTCTTCGTTTTTTTTTTCATTTTTTTTTCTTTTCCCCCTTTTTCTTTCTTTTTTTTTCATCCTCTTTTTTCAATTCTTTTTTTTCTGCTTTTCTTTTGTTGTGGTCGAATCTTATGGAGATTGCATACGTATCATGACCCCGTATGAATCAGACCTTGCGTAGTTCGGACAAATGAAAGGTAACAACAATGAGACACATTTTTTTTTTCAATTTTCACAATAAAACAAACTGGGCTTCAAAGGTTTAAAGATGACATGCGAACTCGAAAATCAAACAACCCATATATTCTAAACCATAGATTTATAAACTCAAAAACAAAAGGCTAGCTCCCTTTCTCTGTTCGACAAATGCAACCAAATGGTTATTTTTGCAAATGTGACCCCTTCCAAATTTCACATGAATTTTGAGGCCGGGGAGGGTTATTTTATAACACTTTTCAAACTTGTCCATTCTTTTACGAAAATAACCTTTCGACAATTGAAAGATACTCTAAGGCTATTTCGGCAAGAATGGTTTAAGACGCGGCCGAAGCTGGCTCGACTTATTTTTGACTAAAAATTCAAACGGTATTCACCTGACCGCTGACTCTTTGTTTTTTTTTCAAATTGCAATAAAAAACTGGTGTTGCAAACACGGCCCTTCAGCGCCTCGGGGACGAAGATTTTTAAGGCTGTGTGGGTCCATATCTCAAAATGACCCAAAGGTGGCTGTTTATGCCAAATCAGCCTTCCGGCGTCCCTTTCGGGAACATTCGACTATGTCTTGATAAAACAGCATCACCTGACTTCTTTATGACAAAATTAAAATTTGACATATATTTTTTTATTTATTTGATTTTTGGCTATTTTAGCAAAAGGTTGGACATCACCCGACTTATTTATAACAAGATTAAAATTTTTTATTTTTGGCTATTTTAGCAAAAGGTGGGTTGGACCCGATGAGGGTTGCCTACGTATCTCACATCCGGTGAGAATCAAACCCGCGTAGTTCGGGCAATCAGGAATAAGCAGATGAACTAACTTTTTTTTTTGTGAATTTGTGAAAGAACTACTTTAAAAGAAGAAATGAAGTATATTCTTTTTGGATTTTTGATTGATCTTTTTTTTGAAAGAAATACTTCTAAGATATATTTTTGAATTTCATTTGCTTTTTTTTATTCTAAAGAAGAAGAAGAAAATATTTTTTTGGAATTTTACCTTTAATAAAAGAAATGCTTCTAAAATATTTTTTTTGAATTTTGAATTTTCTTTTCAATTTTTGAAAGAAGAATCAAAATATTTTCGGATTTGGTTTTTTTTTATTATATATATATATATATATATATATATATATTTATTTATTTATTTTTTATTTTAGAAAAACAATTAGAAAGATTTTCTAAAGAAGTCAATAATGGAAAATATTTTTGGATCATTTGTTTTGAAAATTGGGATTCTAAAAACTTTTGGCAAGACCAATGTTCTTGCAACAGATAAAGATATATATACATTTTTTGGAAATAAAGAAAAACTTTTGGATTTTATATATATATATATATTTGCAATAATAAAACCACTTTCAACACCCGACTCCCCCTTTTTTTTATAACATAATAAAACTTATTGGACTTTTTGGACTTTTTGACATTTTTCAAAACAAGACTTGCTAATAAAACAAACTTAATAAGACACACTTTTTTTTTATTTTCTCAAAATTTCGGCAGAGCTACGACTCTACTCGGACTCTTTCACGGTTTTCTAATGGGTGGAAAATGATGACAACATACAAAATCTTTTGAATTTTCATGCTCTTTTTTTTTTATATGTATATATTTTTTTTATGTTTATTATTATTTTTTTTCAAAAATGTGGCATGGGAAACATAAGGATTTCCAAGACATCTTGGATTCCGCAACTGTTCCCCATGCGCTTTTCCCAACATGTGAAGCATGGGGGACATAGGGAATTCCAAGACTTCTTGGATTCCACAAATGTTCCCCATGTGCTTTTTCCCAAAAATGAAGCGTGGGGGACATGTGGAATACCAAGGCTTCTTGAATTCCACAATGTTCCCCATGTCTTTAATTAACATAATGGCATGCTTAATAAAAAATCGTGCAACTTTCTTATTTAACGTGATCAGCATGATAAGAAGTGTCATTTGTCCGCAAATATCATTTGTCCGCCAAATGACTCATTCACCCTTGAATAAATATAACATGTAGCACATAGGATGCCAAAGATGGTCTATTATTTTCAGGTTGCTTGTCCTAGACGGACCCAACCCCTGTGTTGAGTCCCCTAAGTCAAATGCACATGATGCAAATAAACGTTCCTACTAGGGATCCGGCATGTGGCTTCGTTATACTAAGTTCATAACCTGGGTATTTGTTCTATACCTGGCTTACCCGAGCGGACAGCTCGAGTCGAGGGGGGCAGCGTACCGGGAATACAGAAGCTTCACCGGCTTAGCAACTTATCTGAACCTCGTTCTAAATTGGGATTTGACACTATACAGAAAAGAAGTCGTACGAAGTACGCCCTTCTTCATGATTTAGAAGACTCAAAAAGTATAGGGGTTTCGGCACAGTTTATATACAGTTCACGTAATATCAAAGCAGTAAAAGCAGCATTTAGCACATTAGGCTCAAAATGTAAAAATCAGATAATAAATAAAGCCAAAAAATAACAATTATTTTAAGCTCGAATTCTTAACCCTGAACCAGTGGTTCTGGGAAACATTCCCCAGCAGAGTCGCCAGAGTTGTCACACCTCCTTTTTACATACCCGAGAAGGTACGAGGGAGTTTTTTCCAATTAAAGGACAATCGGAACGGGATTGGTTTATTTATTTCAGAGTCGCCACTTGGGAGATTTAGGGTGTCCCAAGTCACCAATTTTAATCCCGAATCGAGGAAAATAATGACTCCATATTACAGTCTGCGTACCAGAAATCTGGATAAGGAATTCTGTTAACCCGGGAGAAGGTGTTAGGCATTCCCGAGTTCCGTGGTTCTAGCACGGTCGCTCAACTGTTATATTTGGCTTGATTATCTGATTTTATATGAATATGAATTTATGTGCAAATTTTAACTTTTAACCGCTTTATTATTATTGTTTTTACAAGAATGTGAACATCGCTTAAAACACGTCTTTGGACTGTGTCACATGAAATGCACCCACAATCCGGAACGCATTTTATTTGATGTTTTGAGATTTGGATTTGGGTCGCATGAAATGCACACCCGAGCTTAAGAAAGTAAATTATTAAACACGCGCCTAAAAGACTATCGCGTTATTATTTTGCAGAAGCCGTGAAATTCGCTAAACGACCCTCCTGAATTCTAAGTAATTTTAAACAAGTATTTACTGAGGGCCCCGCAATTTGTGTTTTTTATTCGGCGAGGCTCATCTCATTCTTATTTTTTAAAAGGAATTTGCAACGTCATGGAAATGCATCTCCAACCACGTCGCAATCAATGTACCCGTGATTAGAGACACATTTCGACTCCGTTGAGATTTGGATTTGGGTCACATAAATGTGCACCCGAGTTTAAGAAAATTAAATTATTAAAGGCGCGCCTAAAGCAACTAGCGCATTATTATTTTGGGTATGGCCGTGAAATTTGCTAAACGGCCCGTCCCGGAATCTAAGTATTTAATACATATATTTTTGTGAGGGCTCCGCAATCTGTATATTTTTATTTTGGCGAAGCTTGTCTCGCTTCTTTTTTTTTATCATTATTTATTTTTATTTTTTATATTTTTTTTAAAAAGGATGGCATTTTTACGCCTTTAACAATACTAAACCTTACGGCTTCTTTACAAGTAAAATCTCATAACTTATCAAAATTTAATAAAATAAGTCTAGTGAATGGGTGTTTCGAAAGTGGTAACAACAAGTACTAATGCTAATTTTGCCCGAACGAACTAAGCAAAAGACCACGAACAAATTAACACCAAACTTGTGTCATAGAACAACTAGCCCAACTTAATTAAATGACATCGAATAAACAAGAATAACACAACGCAAAATGAACAAAATGCATACGATGCAAACACGAGCAGAAAATTATCATACCAATTTCTATATTGCATCTTCGAACATTTAACGTAACATTTCTTTATCTAATACTTGAGGTTTACTAACCTTTGAACCTCAACAACCTCAGAACGACAAACACGATCCCAACGGAACTCAAGCCGGACCTCTCTGAACGAAGAACAACGATGGAACCTCGGACAGCACCTCGACGTACCGGACCTCGACGAACCAAAGTCGACCTCGACAGAAAACAGAAAACTCGGCCCAGCAAGATCGCAGCAACCCACCGCTGCTCGGAAACGCAGCTACGACTGCTTGGCACGCAGCAATAGCTGCTCGTTGGACTGAAAATGGCGGAACTGTTAGTTCTTGTTCGGGCTATGCGTGAGGCTGACGAACTGGGCAGCGACAACGAGGGGGAAGAGCTGCCAACGGGGCTGTTTGGTGGTGGTTCAGGCGTTAGGGAGGGTTTGCTAATGGTTTCTGTTTGGTTATGGTGTTTGGATGCGAGGGAATGGGGTCGAGGGGTTACGGAGGATTCCCGGACTGGTTCTTGGCTACGGCGAAGGAGAAAAATGGTCGTGGGGCTGCTTGGTTCAGCAGGTGGTGATGGAGGTGGGAGTTGGTTGCGACGGGCTGTCGACGATGGAGCTAGGAGGAGGAGGAATGGTCGTGGGCAGTTTGGGTGGTTTGACGATGCTGAGGAAGCTGGTGGCGAAAGGGTCGTTTGGTGGTTTACTGGAGAGGTCGTGACGGAGAGGGGGTCAGCGGGAGCGACTGGTTTGGAGGTGGAACGAGGGTGGTGGTGTTTGGTGGGGGTGACGACGGGGTGCGAGGATGGTTTTACGTGAGGGAGTGGGTTGTTGATGGTGGTTTGGGCAGTAGGGTTTTCTTCTTCTTCTTTGAGGAAGAAGAAGATGAACAGTGGAAAGCCAAAAATCGTGCTCCAAATTTTCCAAAATCCCCCCCCCCCCCCCCTTGACAGTGTTTGTCTGTGTATTTAGTATCCCTTGCCCAGGGAAATGAGCCCACGCGTGGTGGGGTTCGAGATTTGTGTCCCCCACGCGTGGTGGGGTTCCCCATGTGTCCTGGACTCGGTTTATTATGGGTTAGGTCCGAAATTAGGCCTAAAACCAGGTAGTTTGAACCCGAATATTATTCTTTTGCCCCGACCCGAGAAATAGGAAACGTTGCTTAACTAGCCCTATGTAAGCAAAACAACTACCAAAAATAAGACTAATATTTAAACAACACTATATCTTTTTTAAAATATTTTTTCAAGATTTAAAATAGCTACAAAATATTAATAAAACTATTTTTGTAATTTTCGTTTTTTATATATAAAGATAAAATATGACGTAATATTTTTTGTATTTTTTAAAAATTATAATGACTGCAAACATTAATAGAACTATATATTTTTGTAATTTTCGAATTTATATAAAGTACCAAAATAAAGTACAATTTTTGTGTTTTTTTCAAGTTTAAGAGAGATACATAAACTAAAATTTATATATGTATTTTTGTGATTTTTTTCTTTTTGCAACGAAATAAAGTAAAAATAGTTAAAATGGCTATATTAGACCCAATTACATATTTATGCTAAAAAATGTGAAAATCCTCGGGGAGGGTCAAAAATCACGTGCTTACAGCTAGGACATAACACATTTCACCAAAGTTATTTTTCATACATGATCTTCAAAAGAATGGTTATATCAATGTGCAACAGATTCGTTCAAGTGATAATATGGCTGATATGTTCACCAAATCTCTACCGACGTCAACCTTAAAGAAACTAGTGTACAAGATTGGGATGTGAATGATCAAGGATGTGAATTGATACTCTCATCAGGGGGAGTTAATACGAGTTGTACTCTTTTTCCCTTACTAGGTTTTGTCCCACTGGGTTTTTCCTTGCAAGGTTTTTAACGAGGCAACCAAAAGGCGTATTTCTAAACATGTGTACTCTTTTTCCTTCACTAGGATTTTTTCCCATAAGGTTTTTTCCTAGTAAGGTTTTAACGAGGTACATTATCTATGGACATCCAAGGGGGAGTGTTATGATAAATATCACATTATGGTGGATGTCTACTTTTCTTCCATGATCTTCATCTCAAATGCTTAATGGCATATTCAATGACATATTTTGTATGTTCAATGATATATTCCATAACATATTTTCTTCACTTTTTATGCCTATATAAAGGTCATGTAATAGACAGGAAAATACACACAATTGAAGAAGAAAATCTCTTCTTTTCTCTCTATCTCTATTTCTTGTTCATGTTTTACTAAATTGTCTTTACTTCTTGTTCATGTTTTACTAAATTGCTTTTATTTCATAACATATAGTACACATTGTGTATTTTATTTTAATCCTTTTTAATTATATTTGACTATTATTTTAGGATTAGGACGACAGGCCCAAAGTGTAAACTCTCCCACCCCACCCCCACCCCCACCCCCCCAAAAAAAACACTTCCTCTCTACCTCTGAGGCAATAAAATATCTGGACGACGGACAATTACCCCGTTTTTGTTACTAGGGGTGTTCATGGTTCGGTTTAGATTGATTTTTCCCTAAAGAAATCAAATCAAGTATGTCGGTTTTTCAAATATTAGAACCAAGCCAAACCAACTAAGTCGATTTTTTCTCGATTCGGTTTATGTCGGGTTTTGTTGGTTTTTCGTTTTTTTGGTTTTTTCGAATATTTGTCGGTTTTTTCTTAAATATAAGACATACACTACCAAACATAAATTCAAGCGACCACATTTTCAATGTAACACTATCAAACAATTGCCCTTTAGGAAATCTATTATTTATCAAGATATATTGATGATAATTTAATCAAATAGTGATAAATAATTTAAGGACTCAGTTAAAAATATATTATTTTTAACATGAAATGGATTCTTACACTTAACAAAAGAATACAACAAATCAAACAAGAATGTAAAGGTAAAGAACTATACTAACAGTGCAAACTATTAATATTTACCATAAAATTTTTGAAACTTTGTATAAAAATATACATATATATAGGTGTAATAAAAAATTTGAAATAGCTATTCATACAGTCGGTTCAGTTTGTTTGTTTTTTTCCGATTTTTTTCTGATTAAAACCAAAACCAAACCAAATTTGATCGGTTTTTAAAATTCAAAATCAAAACCAAACTAAACCAAAAAGTATTGGTTTTTTGGTCGGTTTGATTTGGTTTTCGATTTGACTCGATTTTTCGGGTTTTTATGAACACCCCTATTTGTCACCTTTTGCAGAGTCAACTACATTAAACTTTTAAGTAAACCTTTTTAAAGAACTATTATCTGCGACAGAACATTATCAAGTGGATATATCATAACTTTTTATTTTAAGAAAGATTGCAAAAGGTAAGGGTTCGAAAAATACAGTCGTTTCGTTGTTGTGTTCCAAGTTACTGTCGTACAACCACGTGAGAGAACCTTGAGTTAGCAGTGGCGAAACCAGAATTTTTATTAGGGGGAGTCAAAATATAAAAAAATAAACTCATCAAGAAGTCAATGGGTGTCAATATATAGTATATATTTTAAATTACCAAGCTACACAATATAATTTTCTGACGAATGGGTGTCGGTTGACACCCCATGGGTGCATATGGCTCCGCCACTGTGAGTTAGAAGTTAAAATTTTATAGAAATAACAAAAATAGGATGTGAATTGCAAAATGGGACAAACTTTTGGACAGGAAAATGCAAAAATGCCACCAATAAATAAATAAATAAAAGCTGGAATATTAATAGAGCTTCTTAGAGAAGCTTCCTAAGGACTTTTGTGTCCAATAGGAAAATAGACTTATAGCCTGTTTGGCCAAGCTTCTTTTTAGCCAAAAGTGCTTTTTTTTTTTTGCCAAAAACACTTTTGGCCAAAAATTGAGGTGTTTGGTCAAGCTTTTGGAAAGAAAAAAAGTACTTTTGAAGAGAAACAAAAGCAGTTTTGGAGAAGCAGAAAAAAGTAACTTATCTCCAAAGACACTTTTTTGAAAAGCACTTTTAAGAAAAATACACTTAGAAACAGTTTTTTAAAGCTTGGCCAAACACTAATTGCGGTTCATAAGTGCTTTTCAAACTAATTATCCAAACACAAACCACTCGACCGATCTCATCCACTTGAAAATTGGTGTAAAAGTTTCTAATTCGACTTTCTAATAGACTTGATAGTTCCGCAGCTCGGGGAGAAAGTTCCATAATTCAATTCAAGATAGATAGAAGGGAGAATGCCGCTGACAAATATGAGCTCTACCAGTCTCTCCTTTTTTTTATTCCATCAAAGGCCAGTTCTAGTTTCTCCTGAGAGATTTCATCCATAAGCCTTTTATAAAGCAGGCTCCGGTGGGTCCCCTGGTTTTCTATTTGCTTAAGGTGGTCCAAGTACGTATCCAATGAGAATGCCCTACCAAAAGGATAGAAGAGCACCCCCTAATCTAGTGCCTTTTCTCTAAAATGGAACCTTCTTGAACCCTGTCCGAACGAAGGGCTTCCTCTATCTTAAGCTCAGTTTGTAATTGGGTCTCAATTATTTCCTCAGAAATATCTTCGGGCAAGGGACGCTTAACAGTATTTATGCTAAGACGATCACTGAGCTCCCGACGCCTCTGTCCGTCCTCCTATAACGGATGATAAACCTCAGCAATAGGCGCTGCGGGTTCACCAGGGTTGGGAGAGTCTGGGGCTGGTTGGTTGAGACTGGCTTCGGAATTACCAGGGGAACTGCTTCCAAATAAATCAGTCCACCTGAAGCCCCTTCCTCCAGCGCTCTCACCCGATCCTGAGCCAGAGGCCCTCGAAGGAGCCATCATCATCTGATTTTCCAGATCAAGACCCACAAAAACCATTGTAAGTACTTCTTCAGCCTTTTTAACCTTTTTTCTTAATTATTGAATTGAAGTTATATAAAAAATGAACTGACAAAGCGTCTGTTCACGGAGGTTGTTGTAGTTTTTGTAGTTGCAAAAATTTCTTTCTCACGATTGGGTTGGTGTTCAGTGTACCGCTTGTGACGCCTATGCTTTGCATGAACATCTCAATGTCCAAGATAAAAAGAACGAGGGAAGAATCGACGAGGCGAGTGTTCTCGAAGAGAAAATCGTGATGGAAAAAACGTGAGGAGAATTCTAAACTCGAGATGTTAGAAGGTGCAAAATCAATGGGTGCAGGAGCTGCTACAATTGCTTCAGCGGGAACTGCTATCGGTATTGGAAACGCTTTTTCCGCTCCTCCGGGAAAAGACTTGTCGGAAATCGCCGGTGGTTGGTCCGGAAAGACATGGGACTTTTTGGGCGTAAAAGTGCTTCTCTTACGATATTTCGAGTTGGATGAAAAGAGTAAAGTTACAATATCATATATGTTGTTCGAAACTATCTTACTTTGAAAGGGGAAGTCGGCGCCAACAATCGAAAAGCTATTGGGTAAGTCGTGTGGCGCATCAAATCTTTCAAGAGAAAGAAAGTGCCCTTCAGAAAGGAAGAAGAAGCGTAGAAATCAAACTCCTCGGGTGCGTCTGCGCTCAGTCTCTGTCTGACGGCCCATTACCTAAATCTCAATCTAGCTGAAAAGGGTAGCTTTCTTTCCCATTGGCGTGCATCCAGTAGGAATTGAACCTACGAATTCGCCAATTATGAGTTGGGCGCTTTAACCATTCAGCCATGGATGCAAAAAGACTCAGCGAGTGAAATAGGTTTTGGTATTCCTTCTCGAGCTTCTATTTCTTCCGTTAAAGGAGATTCGAGAAAAGATGGAATAGGAAGACGTGTTTCCAGAACGAACAAGATACGGGTTGAGAAGGGGGAGTTAGCAAAGTTAGACAAGATTGGAATGGGCATAGGAACATGTATTGATGTACCAGATCGGCTAATGCTCCTTCGATTTCTTATATTCCCAGGGTCAAGGCAGTCTTTAATCCATGGATACATGCTTCATCTTCTGTGGTATTCTTAGTTCCTTAAAAGTTCCGCTTAATGGCAATGGGGGTGTGCGATTCATCAGGTGCAATCAGCAATGCCCCTACTCCGTACCCATTTTGATTAGTCGTGCCATCAAAGTCAAATTTCCATGCCCTCCTCTTCTGTGACAGCTATTTCCTCGTCTGGGAAGCAATCCTTAAACTCATGTTCCTCCTTGATAGGGTGCAAGGTGTTCTGCTATCGCCCTTCCTTTTTGGTTACATACGTGATGTCGAATTCAGACAGAAGCGGTAACCATCTTGCGATCCTTCCCGTTACGTTAAGGCAGGGATGCACAGCAGGAACTTGCAAAGCCAACACAAGAGAAAAGAAATATGTTTACCCTCGGCAATACTCACTTGATAATACCCCGACCGCAAATCAAACTTCGTGAAGTATCGTGCTCCGAATATTCAAACGTCTATTCATGTGAGAACTTCTTGCCCCTTTGGTTGACACCACCTTAGCCTTAGTCAGTAAGGGAGGGGGTGACTATTAGATAGGGACTCCGGAAGTTCATGGAAAGAGGTTAGTGGAAGAGATCATCTTTCCGGGGTTGGAGTCACCGAAGTGGACGATAGGCAAGAGAAGACAGAGGAGTGGACCTGACAAGCATAAGATTCATTCTGTGTCTTTCTTGGATATGCTCAATCCGGGTATATATATGTTATGACGTGAAATCCAAGAGAGTCGATGTATCCTTATTGCTCTCTTTAATAGGGTCGCCTCATATTTTCCTTAACCTAATTAATCAGCCCCGGGGGAGAATGATGGCTAATTTCAGAATACATCACATCTCTAGGGTTAACCCTGTCTATCGCCCTTCTTGTGGCTTTTAGGGCTGGACAGGCCAGAAATCTAACTACTTCTTGCCAAAAGTACTTTTAACAAAAAACACTTCTCAAAATAAGCTAATTTTTGCAGCTTGGCCAAACAGGCTATAAATCAGAAACGACGGTGAACATGTGACAATTTTCTTCTTTCTTATTACAAGATTATTAGCGTCATTTACATTAAATCATAAACACCAAAGATGCAAGGAAACTTAAACCATAATGGATAACAAGAGAATGGAAAACGAAAGAATGATTATCGACCTTTCCACAAACTGCCACTAGTTTGAGTAGGCAGGTGGTGTTACAACCTGCACCTTTATTATATGTACGGGCTAAGGTGGTCACATTAACAGGATATTCAATTTGTAAGAACGATGACAGATAATAATCTTAGTTGTCCTCAACTTAAGCACCGAGCATTTTTGGCCATTAGCCCCCTTGATAAGGAGTTTTACACCTTATTCTTAGTTCGGGGAGGGGCAAAGAATGTTAACAATATTTCCCAGCTGAGCCAAACAGACGCATCTTTTCAGCAATCACTGCTTTCATGGCTTCTTTTGCAGAAGCCATGACATGGACGAGATCCTTCTTCGGGCTACTCAATGCATCCATATACGCCTTGCGCACTTCAGTATTAACGTTGAACTTTCTGACACCTAGCTTTATACATTCCTGTTCATTACAGTGAGAGCAAAATGAAAGTTAATATAGATTACAATAAATATAACATTTTCACTAGTAACTTATCTACCAAAATGAGATCTTCAAAAGAAGTGATAACTGAATTACGTCTTGAAATGAAAGAGCGCATGAGGTTTAGTTGTATTCCTGCATTGCTTGAGTCTCAAATAATGTAAAGGCCATCCCCGACCCCAGATTACCACCTTATACTTAACTTGTTAAGACACTAATTAGGGGTGGATACACATATAAGTTATCGATTTAGCCGAACCCAATAGCATTGGCTCAGACCCCATATATGTGTTGAGAAATCTACTAAACTTTTACAAAAATTAAATTTCGAATCCAATAACTTAAATGTTTAGTGGCATCCTGAACACATAAAGTTCAAATCGTGGATCCGCCTCGGACATTAATGATAAGACATTCAACACCAAGACATTTGCCATGATCACCCCTTTCAAATCAAGTTGTCTCACCATGTGAGGGATTCTAGTTCCATCCTTATGCTAAGTTTTCGAAGTATGCGTTCTGGCTGGACTCAGTGCCATTTATGGGTCATGTTGTGTTTAGTAAGGATATCAAGGTTGATCCTAAGAAGATTAAGGCAGTTCAGAACTGGCCTAGACCTACTTCAGCTATAGAGATTCAGAGTTTCTTAGGTTTAGCGGACTACTATTTTCGCTTTGTTGAGGGGCTTTCAACTATTGCAGACCCATTGACCAAGTTGACTCAGAAGGGTTCTCCTTTAAGATGGTCTGATGAATGTGAAGAGAGCTATCAGAAGCTAAAGTTTGCTTAAACTACGGCTCCAGGTTGGTGCTACCCACAAGTTCGGAGCCTTATACCGTGTATTGTGATACTTCGCGCATTGAGCTTGGTGCATTTTTGATGTAGGGTGGTAGGGTGATTGCCTATGCATCTCACCAGTTGAAGATCCATGAAAAGAATTATCATATTCATGCTTTGGAGTTGACAGCTATTGTGCACGCACTCAACGTTTTGAGGCACTACTTGTATAGCGTGTCATGTGAGGTCTTGTTATAGAATGAATCTAGACACTTATTATAGAATGAATGTAGACTCTTTCTTAGTAGTGTACATAAATAGCAGATTTATAGGAATCTCTTTATTTCTTTCCTTAGCATCTGATGTACATGTATTTATATTGCTCACCTCTTGGAATGAGAACACAAGTTATTCTTTCTATTTCGTGGACATGGTATCAGAGTAGGGTATCCTGCTTTGTCGGACTTATATCAGAAACTCCCCCAATCTACAAAACCCCAAAATCTGGTGGTCGGAGGAGAAGCACGTGCGTCTCATGCGCCGACGAAACTGCCGGAGATACTTCTGTTTAAGCTGCATGTGGAGGCGCGTTCATGGACCAATCTTGGTCTAGCTTCCCGTTACGACTTTGCCTCGAAGTTTTGGTTGAATTGTGGTGGTCATGTGGTAGTGGACCACATTTTGGAGAAAACGAGCCTTGAAACCTGAATCTGCGAACATTCTTTTTAGTCAGGTTAGAAATTTTTTTATTAGTTGCTGATTGTTATTTTGATTATGGGAATTGGCAGAGGTTTTCTACAGGTGCAACAGTGAATTGGATTGTTGCTCACGAATTTGTGATTTGATATTGTCTCTTGGAGGTTAGCTTGGTTAGATTTCAAAAATTGTCTTTTTGAGTGCAACCTTGAGTTTGGCTATTCTCGGGTTTTTGATTGGGCTGGCTACTGCCTTTTTCAAGTATTGTCTGATTTCTGCTTTCGAATATATTCTGTTTGGGTCTTTCAGTTGGATTCTCCATCAATTATTTTGATACAGTGAGTTTTATTAGTTGGAAATAGGATGACTATAAACAGTAAGCAAGGAGGAAATAGTGATACAACTTCTAGTCCAACAATCCTAGTTTCGGATGAGTTTCTTGAGTTCCTTCAATATCATAAATCAATTAAGGAATCTTCTTCAGTTACTGCTTTTGCCGGACCAGATAAGACATGTCTTATCACCTCTTCAACTAAATGGGTGATTGACTCAGGTGTCATAAATCACATGACAGGTAATCCAAATATTTTTTCTAGCTTTCGATCACACAAAGCACCCTCTTCAGTTACTGTAGCTGATGGAACATATAGCAGTGTTGGATCTGGGACTGTTAAACCGACTTCCTCTATTACCCTGTCATCTGTATTAAATCTACCAAACTTGGCCTTTAATTTGATTTCTGTTAGTAAAATCACCAGACCTTAATTGTTGTGTAGCGTTCTTTCCCAATCATTGTTTGTTTCTTGATCTTACGACAAAGCAAATTATTGGTAAAGGGTATTTATCTGGGATCTCTACATCTTTGTTAAATGGGAGCCACAGTCTATTGCATGCTCTAGTATCGTGTCTCCTTTTGAAGCACATTGTCGATTGGGGCATCCCTCTTTACCTTTGTTGAAGAAGCTCTGTCCTCAATTTCAGAATATTTCTTCATTGGATTGTGAGTCATGTCGATTTGCAAAACATCGCATCTCGTTAGGTCCAAGGGTTAACAAGCGAGCTGAGTCAGCTTTTGAGTTAGTTCATTCTGATGTTTGGGACCATGTCCTGTTGTTTCTAAAACTGGACATAAGTATTTTGTCACTTTTGTAGATGATTTTTCCCGAATGACTTGGATTTTCTTTATGAAGAGTCGCTCTGAAGTGTTTACTCACTTTTCTGCCTTTTGTGCTGAAGTCAAAACTCAATTCAATGCTTCGGTGCGTATTCTAAGGAATGATAATGCTAAAGAATACATGTCAGAGTTATTTCAGTCCTACATGAGACAACATGGTGTACTACATCAGTCTTCATGTGTTGATACACCCTCTCAAAATGGAGTTGCTGAAAGGAAAAATAGGCATCTACTTGAGACAGCTCGGGCACTTCTGTTCCAAATGAAAGTCCCTAAACAGTTCTGGGCTGATGTGGTCTCCACGACTTGCTTTTTGATTAATCGCATGCCATCTACTGCGCTTGGAGGTAATATGCCTTACAGTATTTTTTTTCCAAATAAGTCATTATTTCCTGCGGAACCTAAGGTGTTTGGAAGCACATGTTATGTTCGAGATGTTCGACCATCTGTTACCAAGTTGGATCCCAAGGCATTGAAGTGTGTTTTTCTTGGTTATTCTCGCCTTCAGAAAGGGTATCGGTGTCATTCTACTGAACTTGGCAAATATCTGGTGTCAATTGATGCGGTGTTTTCAGAGACTATACCATTCTTCTATGCACCTCCCGTCTCTACAAGTCAGGGGGAGGAAGATGAGTGGCTAGTATATGAGGTTACCCGTACTTTGACAAAACAATTAGATGATGTTCCTTCATCTCCTAGCTCTTCTATCGAGCACCAATCGACTATTGTGCCTTCAACACCTGCTCCAACTGTGTTAGCAAGACCACCAATTGTTCAAGTGTACTCGCGCAGGTGAGAGACAAATGATACGTCTCCTGCACCAGTTCCTTCGTCATCTGTTCCTCTTCCGCCTGATCCTCCAGAAGACCTTGACCTTCCCATTGCTTTACGCAAAGGTACACGTACTTGCAAATCCACATATTCTATTGCTAATTTTGTTTCCTACGACCACTTATCCCCCGCGTCTAGATCTTTGATTGCGTCTCTAGACTCCATTTCTATACCCAAAACGGTGAAAGAGGCCTTGAATCATCCTGGATGGTCTGAAGCAATGCTTGAGGAAATAAATGCTTTAGAGGAAAACCATACTTGGGATTTAGTGAATTTACCTAGTGGAAGGAAAACAGTGGGATGCAAATGGGTCTTCACGGTCAAAGTTAATCCAGATGGTTCTGTGGCAAGACGTAAGGCCAGACTTGTGGCCAAAGGGTATGCTCAGACTTATGGAGTGGATTATTCAGACACATTCTCTCTAATTGCCAAACTTACTTTTGTCCGCTTGTTCATTTCTCTAGCAGCTTCTGAGAATTGGCCTTTGCATTAATTGGATATTAAGAATGCATTTCTTCGTGGTGATCTTCATGAAGAGGTGTATATAGAGCAACCACCTGGTTTTGTTGCTCAGGGGGAGTATGGAAAGGTTCATTTAAAGAAGTCCTTATATGGCTTGAAGCAGAGTCCCCGGGCTTGATTTGGTAAATTTAGTGAGGTAGTTCAAGAATTTGGGCTAAGAAAGAGTAAATGTGATCTTTCAGTCTTCTACAGGCAATCAACAGCTGGATCTATTTTCCTGGTTGTATATGTTGATGACATTGTGATTACAGGAAGTGACTATGCAGGAATCTCTTCTCTCAAGTCTTTCTTGCATACTAAGTTTCATACAAAAGACTTGGGACAACTGAAATATTTCTTGGGAGTAGAAGTAACTAGAAGCAAGAAGGGGATTTTTCTATCTCAGCGAAAGTATATTCTTGACTTACGTTGGCTGCCAAGCCTTGCAGTACTCCAGTGGTTCCTAATTTGCATCTTATGAAAGATGATGGCGAGCCATTTAATGATCCAGATAGATACAGGAGGTTAGTTGGGAGATTAAACTATCTCACTGTGACTCGTCCAGATATTGTTTTTGCAGTAAGTATGGTTAGCCAATTTATGTCCTCACCCACAATCAAACATTGGTAGGCTTTGGAGCAGATCCTATGTTACTTAAAAGGAGCTCCTGGACTTTGCATATTATATAGCAACCACAGGCATTCCCGCATTGATTGTTTTGCAGATGCAGATTGGGTTGGATCCAAGATTGACAGAAGATCTACTATTGGTTACTGTGTATTTGTTGGTGGAAACTTGATATCATGGAGAAGTAAGCAACAGAATATTGTATCTCGGTCCAGAGCAGAATCAGAGTATAGAGCTATGGCACAACCAACATGTGAGATAATGTGGATACACCATCTTTTAACTGAAATAGGGTTGAAGCATCCTACTCCATCAAAGCTCTGGTGTGACAATCAAGTTGCGCTCCATATTGCCTCAAATCCAGTGTATCATGAAAGAACCAAGCATATTGAAGTTGACTGTCATTTTATTCATGAGAAAATTCAAGAGAACTTGATTTCCACTGGCTACGTGAAGACAGGAGAGCAACTAGCTGATTTGTTCACTAAAGCATTGAATGGTACTCGAATTGGTTACCTTTGTAACAAGCTGGCCATGATCGACATATATGCTCCAGCTTGAGGGGGAGTGTTATAGAATGAATCTAGACACTTTCTTAGTAGTGTACATAAATAGCAGATTTGTAGGAATCTCTTTTATTTCTTTCCTTAGTTAGCATCTGATGTACATGTATTTATATTGCTCACCTCTCGGAGTCTCCAACATTTGTTCAAGCAAAAGGATTTGAATTTGAGGCAGTGGAGATGGTTGGAGTTGTTGAAAGACTACAATATCACTATATTGTATCACCCGGTGAAGGCTAATGTGGTGGTTGACAACTTGAGCAGGAAGGCGGAGAGTATGGGGTAGTTTGACATTTATAAGAATTCAGAAGAGAATGGGAGATCGGGATTTGGTCTTAATTTCAAATTTCGACCATGCAGGTGCAGCTGGGTAAATGGGAAGGGTTTCGTGTTTTAGCTCATTTTCTTCCATTTTTGAGATATAGACTTCGTGTAGAGCCAACTTTTAAAGAGATTTTTATCTCAACTTCATAGGTTGGTAACTTTAACTTGTTTTTGATTAATTTCTATTACTTTCCATGGATTTTCATCCCTAAATCTAAGCTAGCGCTTGGCCATAGATTCCCAAATTTATTTTGAAAAATCTGATTCGGGTGAAGTTTGGTTTGAAGATGAAAATATGTTTGGACATCAGTTTTCAAAACATATTTCCTAAATTTATTTTGGAAAAATATGAAACATGACTTATACCCACAAGTTCTAAAAACTATCACAAATACCCAACAATATCATTATCAATAACATTCATTATATTATTGCAAACCATAGTCCTAAACATAAATAAATTTGATACAAAATTATCATTTTTATAATGAACTAGGGATACACAAAATAACCGAGAAGACGAAGCAACATTATCACAAAATAATAAATGGTGGGCTATTTTATAAAATACAAAAGTTTGGGGCAATTTTTAAAAAATGTAATAGTGATATTTTGGCCCAAAACCAGCTATTGAGCTGGTTTTGGGATTTTGCCAAAATGTAGGCAAAATCTATGGCCAAACGGATCCTAAGTTTTCATAGAGTAGAAATAGGGTTTTTGGGTAGAACTTAAGATTTTTTTATTTTAGAGATATAGAACTCGAATTGAGGTCGGATCTCGAAACAAATCACATATTTGAACTCGGGAGAGAATGTGTAATCAGGATTTGGTTTTAATTTCAGATTTCGACCATGCAAGCCCGGTTTGACATTTTGTTGACTATTCCAAATATGTTAAAGATCGAACCTTTTTGATGCTAGGATAGTTTCTAAAGCTTGTTTTAATTTATTTGAACATTATTTAACTAGATTCAAGTTGTTCAGAGGCTTGTGCTAAAAGCAAAGCTGTGTTGGATTGTTGTCGGAAGAGGTAAGTATCGTGGTTAACCTTGATTGAGGGAATTAGGATGTTATTGGGTCTATTTGCTACATGAATTATGTGCTCGGACGACGTATATGCAAGGTAACGAGTATACGTACGTTGTCATGGGTCAAAGCATGCAGGTAGAACTAGTTTATTTTATGTTTTACTTATTACATGCTTTTACATGTTCCGTGCCTTTATCTAATTGCATATTTTACTTGTTCCATGCCTTTATTTGTTACATGCCTTACTTGTCACATGTTTTACTCGCTAGATGCTTTTACTTGTTCATGCTTGTACTTAATAACTGCCTTTACTAGGACATGACTATACTCGTTTCAACCATACTTGTTTCATGTCTTATTATTCTATGTTAGGATTGCGCGATAATTTGATCGTTTGCGTGTTAATAATCTTGTTTGGATCCCTATCGCGTTGCATGAGTAATATTAGCTCTAAAATTTGGAATTTGTCATTACTTCTTGTTCGTGTCCATCATTTCCTCAGTAAATTCGCTTCGAGTCATGGATTTCGCTGTCTTTGGATGTGTTGTTGGATGATCCTGTGCGAACTGATATGTTGGATCGGGTTGCCGCTGCAACAATGTTATGATAAGGATCGGATTGCTCACCGCAACAATAGTATGACCATGGGATCGAGTTGTCGCCGCAATGATGTTTATGTATGTGTTGGATCGGGTTTGTGCGCCACAATGTATGTGTTATGAGATGTGGGTTTTGTTTGTGATATAGAACTTCTTTATTGGTTTCGGCTGTGTTGGTTATGGATAGTGTTTCTTTCCCGTTGATTTTGATTTGAACTGCTGAAAAGGGTTTTTGGTTGTGCTATTCAAGAACGTGGTTATCATTCTGATATTAGATTCTTTTGCTGTTTCCACAGTTTCCTGCCTTTAATTCCTGCTATTATTACTGTTATCTCTATTTTGTTGCTTATTAACTGTATAGGTTTTTATGGTAAGTATCATGTCATCGCCTCGTCACTATTTCGTCGAGGTTAGACTCGATACTTTCTGAGAATATGAATCGGTTATACTCATGCTACACTTCTGCACTTCTTGTGCAGATTATGGTGAGGATCCTACTATTGTTCAGAGGGGAGCAGAGGAGACTTGAGGTAGTGCTACTTAACCGCCCGCAGACTTCGGAGTCACCTTCGCTCTCGTTATTACTATTTTCCCTTGTATCAGACTATTACATTTCATTTCAAACTACGTTTGTAGCACTCTTAGTAGCTCATGTACTTGTGACACCAAATCTTGGGATGGTTGATTAGTCAGCGTTGGTTTTAGACTTATTATGTATGTTTCTGATTTACTTTTATTCTATATTATCATTATGCTGTTAACCGTTAGTCTCTTTCCCTTATTTATCATTATGTGTTGGCTTGCTCTCACGCGGTGTTAGGCGCCATCACGACCCCTATGGTTGGAATTTTGGTTTCGACTTCCCTCTTGCCCTTTATCTATTTCATTAAAAGAAATCAGTACAAAATTATTAGAATCTCGTATACCTCTATTATTTCCTTTGACAGCCCAGAAGCTCCGTGAAGAACAAGATGAACTCCTTTCTTTGAACACAAGCCATAGAGGTCCTGGACCCAAAAACAGGGGAGAAATAAATGAGTTTTACTTGGCAGATAGATACTGATTCAAAACAATCTTTCAAGAGATGCTGTTTCACAAAGAGCTGATCTGTTATTTTTGTTAATATTTGTTTCCAACTGATACATGATCAAAAATTAATCACTTAGAGAGTGATTTGGAATCAACAGGCAAAACAAGATATGCACCATAACAGAAAAAGAAGGTTAATTTTCTGCAGAGCATGTATCAGGAGCAGAACAATTTTATAAATCAATTTCAATGCACTATAAGTTCGGAACATTGCTGCTAATCTTTTTAAGTAAAACATGACATGAGAAATCATAGTTCACATAAATGTTTCGCACTGTGCATAACTATGCAAGTGATCATTTTCTAATAGAAATAGCAGCAGTCGGATATATGAACCGTTGTTTTTTTTTTTTTCAAATAATTTCCTCCCTCGTGTTCTAAAATGATGGCATATTCTAAAATTTCCTTGGTCAGCTAACCTGGTTAAAAAGATCAAAAGGAGTTGAAAAGAGGGAGAGAGAATAGGAATTAGACCTTCAGCAAATCAAGCCTAAGATTTGGACCACTTGCAGGATATTTTCCATGAACATTTCCAATGCACACTGCCAAAGCATCTATGGCAGTCGCATCAATGAATTCATCTGCCTGAAAATTATATGAAATCAAGTTTGAAATTGGAGGAAAAACTTGATTTTAACCAGGGCGCAGAGGGGGGAGAGAAAGAGAGTGAGTGAGAGGACCTGATTAATATCAGTCAGCTTTGCTTCATAATCTTCTACAGTCAAATCATCTTCAGTACCTGACAATCTTCCCAATTCAGCTTCTACCAACATCTTTTTCGAGTGTGCCAATGAAGAAATGTACTTCGTATAGGAAACATTATCCTTGAAAGGAAGGTGTGACCCATCTACCATGAGTGAGTCAAATCCCTGCAGTGGTTGAATTTACGAGTTAGCACACAGACATAAGATACTTTGAGCTCATTTGGTTGGGCAAAAAGTTTAATTAAAGCGGAGAGCATAATAAATATGCCTCACTAGTTAGCAAATAAAACTAACCATCTCAAGAACTTCCAACAGCTCTTGCTTGGAATTTCCATGGTCAAAGTGAACTGTTATAGGTACCTGTCATCAGTGGCGGATCCAGAATTTTCATCAAGGGGTGTCATAATATAAATAATTAGATATATCGAAAAGTGAAGGGGAGTCAACGTATAGTAAATATACATAAAACAAAAAAAGTTATCTAGCAAAATAGTGTAATTTTCCGGCGAAACACCCCTTGCTTCAATGTGGCTCCGCCACTGCCTGTCATTATCCATATGGTTAATGCTTTCTAGGAGATAAGCAAGATAAAAAAAACTCAGAGACACAATGATCACTACTCAGATCTTCCAAGTTAAATCTTGGTCCATCCAAAAAGACCTGTTTTGACATACTTATGATACGTTAGACATGACCTAATAGAAAAATAATTACTAAAAGCCTACATCTGAGCTCAAGATTTCAAACACTGAAATTGTTAATCCAATAGAATGCACTTTAAGAGAGGAAGGCCCTTTTGAATTGACACCGACCCAATCTATATTATAAAGGTTACTTGATGTTTTACCGCTTCAAAAGTCTTTGCAAGTTATGGAAAAAAATACTTGACCTACTCAATTAACTCTTAAGTAAATATATTTTTCCTTTTTATGTTGTTCTATCCAATCGAAAGATTTCAGATACCATATAATTAGCAAAGGAACGTGTTAGCTTTATTGTCCTTTAATTGATCGCTGCTGATACTGATTCTTCACCATGAAAATTATGCAAGCAGAAAACAGTCTCACTTTGTCATTGTAGTGCAAATCCATGTTTCTTATCTAGTAGGAATAGCTGTATGCATTAAATCTAGTTTAATTTTTATCCACTTTTTTATTCTTTATTCTAAAGCTGTTAAAATTTAGCTCAGTATCTTGAATGTCACTTACAGATGCTTGTTCTGCAGCTGATATGCAACATGCAACGAGTGGCACTCCTCCTTCCTTTAACGCACTAGGATGGACCTGGAGTATAAAAAGAGGCAAAGAATCTTTATTATAGCGCATGAAAAAGAGTTCAATTAGGCATGCCTTCACTTGTTTTTTCATCAACATATTAAGCACTCACGATTACAAAAACGAAGAGGGAAAAATAAATGGGAAAGTGAAGAAATTCAAAGAAAGTACTTACAGAGACTAAGTAAGTAAATTAAGTCAGGTTTTATATATAAGAAAGTTAGATATTATGACATCAGGTTTTCTAAAATAAAATATTAAAAGTGAAATAATAAAACAGACCAGTAATCATCATACTATATTATGAGTATGAAGATTTTTTGTTAAAGTTATTTTACTAAGATATCCTTCAAAAACTGAATGACAATATTACCCTCTTAATTTGCCCTTTGAAATATCTCCCATAAAATGCTTTACGCCGTTTTCTCCCTCCTGTTCCTCAACGAAATGTGTGAAAAAATTGCTCATAAATTAGGACTTTAATTACTTTACCTTCTACTTAAATGTATGATACTTCATTTTGTGTGTTGGAAATTAAATTTTCTCTTTAACTAGGCTCCTATATTAAATGGTGTATCATGGCTGCTTTGAACGTGGGAATTGAAAATCTAAAACCACCAAACCATTTTTACCTCTTAGATTAACTTAAGCTACTTAGTGGTGTTAGAAAACTTTTGAGTTTTTTTGTCATCATCCTCTCTCCATCTACACCAATTAATGGATATCCGTTATCACAATAAATTGCTAATCAATTATTGTATATGTTGAAGAATATTACCAATCTATGAGCTTATATAAGAGTTATAAATCAGCAGTATGCATATAACCATCACCATTAGAAAAAATAACACAGAAAAGTTACATATTTATAGGTAAGTCTATTTTTCTTCGTTAGTTCTTATGAGTATTCATGAAACTGTATACTCTTGTTTATTCAAATTCTTAGTAAGCAGCATTCTGCTGTTATTAATCATTTTGCTGCAATAAATAAATAATTACAAAATTAAGTTCTTCTACTGAGATTAGAATGAGAAAAAGTGTGACAGAGAAGCTGGATAAATGCCGCACCATTACTGAAGACGATATCATCATTTTCCCTCCCAAAGACTAATGAGGAATTAAGAATGAGGACGTTTTACTTTTGAGGTATAGTATAGTTGGAACTACTTTGGGCTATATCTATAAACTACTTTCTTTCTTTCCAAATATTTGTTGCCTATGACAATCGATATTGGAACTACTAATAAATTGTTATATTTTGTATGAAGTACAATATAGAATATCAAACTCTCAACATCTTATGATGTACTATAGGAGTATTTCATAATACAATTATATTTATACAGTTTAACTAATATTTTCTTGCCGAATTCAAAGATGAAAGGACTAATAAATTTTAATGAGACAAAAAAGACAGAGTACATGTACGTGTAATTATGATTTATATACATCAAATAAATATTTCAGCAACTATCTCTATCACAAACAATTGCTACTTCTGTATAGCCATCCTACAACTTCTTAAAAAGAAAGCAAAAACTTTAAAACGTGAAACATTTGCAACCATAACCGACATTTAAATTATATATTGTTACATTTTAAAAAAAATATGTACTTGATACATTATAAGAATTGCATAATTGAAGTCGTTCGAATATTACTTTTGAGTACATTTGATAACAAATTTTCAGTATGAGAGCTTGTATTTTTTCTTTTCAACTTTTGTGCAACTAATCGCACACTTATTATAATAATTTTAAATTATTTGTACTAGTTAGCATGGAACACACGTGCAACGCATGTGTCCGAGAACTAGTAAGAAAATAAGAATAAGAGGAAACACAATGTGTTTTATGTTCCCTGGTATTTAACAGTAATACAAATTTATGAAAAATGTTATCAATCTTTAGTACATGCAAAAGTGTATTCAGAAGAAGTAAATACTAGTAATGACTGAACCTGTAAGATAGCTGGACTATTTTCCTCCTCTGCTGCAGCAACTACCGCCTCAACTCCTTCCAAATTGTAGACGTTAAAAGCACCAATAGCATATCTTCCCCTCTCAGCCTCCTATTGCCGGAACAGAGAGTTTAGTGCCAGATGTAAAAGGAAACGGGAAAATCACGAAGGCAAACTCATCTCACCAGCAGTAGTTCGTTGGTTGATAATCTGCCTGGATGAACCCAGTTTTTCACTACATCTGCCAGAGCTTTACTGTCACCAACATTACCTGATGATCACGTCGATAGCTAAATATTAGGGATCCAAAGTAGAGGTATTCAACAGCAAAAAGAAACCGCCATAATTACCTGGGAAGACAATATATGGAACTTCTGGATGTCTGCTCTCAGGACCAAGCTGCCACAATGGAATACCCACAAGAGCTTGTCCCACCACTTTGGCACGTCTTGCCTCTAAAGCTTTTGTGGCAAGATCTGATGAGGTAATTCCTCCCTATGAAAGAAGAACTCACTCAATTGGTAAAAAACTACAACATTTAATGTTCTCCAAACATGTTCGGAGAGTATGTCAAGATAACGAAGCAACATAGAGCTGTTCTGAAGTCTAAGCACATGCTGTCGAGTAAAAGGGTTCAACAAAAGCAGTATGGATTTCCCTTAAACAAGTGCATCCAGGACAAAGAGGAGAAAATAATCCTGATCACATACGGGCACTTTAAAAAAAATTCAAGTCTTAAAAAGAGTTCCATACTGGAGATGGAGGAGCATGAACCCCGCCCCTATATTTGAATTAGGCCAGTGTACACATGCTTTTAGACTTAACAATAAGGGTGGTCTTATCATTACAATTGTAGAATCCTAAACCCGGATTTTGACATAAATATACCTATAAACAGTCAATTTGATTGACAAATCCCTCAACTCTCTCCCTTAATGTGGCACCTCCCAGCAGAAAAGCCAAGTGTGGGAAAGAACACACTAACAAAAGTAAAGAACGTGAGAAATGGCCCTTCCATTACCATGCATAGTCGAAGAAAGTGATACAAGCATATAATGCACGAGAGAAATACCTTTGCAAGAATATAACGAGGCCTCGTGGTTATCCGCCTAACTATCTCCACCAGTGCTGAGCTTACCTTGAAATTGATCTCTAAACTCTCAGATGGAGCTGGGTATTGTAAAGAAAAAATTTACTTTTTCTAAGTACAACATATTAGAAGCATAAAAAAGCGAAGGCAAACAAAATCAGGGCAAGGAATTAGCATTCATCATCGGATAATGAGAAAACTCACTTTTGCCTGTGATTAGCTCTCTACTGGTCATTATAAGAGTGTCATTATTATTTCTAAGGTATACGTCTGCCAGTTCAGCTGCTTGATTGATTTCTTCCTCCCTTGTTTCTGATGACTCCATCGCAACTTTATTCACAGAAATCTACTTTTCAAGAAAGGAAAAATTAAAACGCTGCCACATATTTTCAGCAAAAGAATATTAAATACAGTATTCAGAATTACCTCTATAGTCTTCAAAACATGACCATATTGCAGTTTTAGCTCTTCAACCTGCAGTGAATTTTAGAAAAGTAGTGTGAAGGAAAGGCCAAGAAATATAGTCAATTAACAATAAAAATATCTCTTGTTAAAAGTTTGACCTGCTTTGTTGTTTTTGGAACGTACGAACCCACGACAATAAGTCCACCATTTCTTTCTCTGTTTATTCCAATATCATTTGGCAAAATTGGAGATTTTTGGACGATTCCAACTCGAGCAGAAACGAAACTGGCAGCAGTACGGCATAAGAAGTGCTTTCCTTTTAGTTCTGCCTGCATTTAGGGCAAAGAAAAAAAAACAATTTACATCTACTGGACATGACAAAGAGATAATATCAACTGTAACAAGAATGCTACAAAACCTGTATCATTCCAGCGGCAAATACAGCCATGTCTCTTTCACTAGCTGCATTGACTATACATGTTGAACCCTGTTTATAGAGAAAATGCAATCAGGAGCACCATAGAACTAAGGTCAAGATTTCGTCAAGGAAGCAAAAAATCAAGCGGACATGAAGTTTCCCAATGCACAATGCAGTTTGTTGCACATAGTATGAGCCCAAATAAAATCCTTCAGATTAATCTACGTAAACTCTAGAGTGACCTCGACTTGTTTGGATTTCTACTGCTGGAGATTTAGGGTTGTCAAGCAAGTTGAAGTATAGATCTTAAACTGTGGAACTTTAATTTGTCTTTTTTCTCTCCTGTGACCTCAATTCTATAATTCTTCTTTCCACTCACCTTTTTGTTGTTGACACTTCTTTTCATATTCTATACTATCACGAAAATCTGTTTCACATCCTCTATACGTTCCCAATTATCAAATGGATTCGTGCTGCACCAAAAGAATGAAAAATGAGGTTTCACTAAACATTGGCAATTATCGACAAACTTCTACTATTAGACTCTGTGCACATTAGAGTAATGTTATGGAAGAGAACAAAAATGAAGCATAACGGTCACAGTTTGCGTATTTCTACAAAAGGTCTTGGCTGTATTATGAGGGATTTGAGAAGGTATGCCCCTTACTCTGTAAGATCATCTTTCTACTTTTAAGACAAATCCAAGTAGTCCTCATGTGTATGAACCAAAACACGTATACAAATCACCAGATGCAGAATATTGTCACTCCAAACACAACACGTGAAAACTGAAATTTTAACATGACGTCGATTCTCTAAGCAACCTCCAAAATCATGTTAAGAGCTGTAATATTAAAGAATAGTATTTCCAAAGGAGGAAATAGCTGCTAACTATAAGCTAGGTGTGTTAGCCGCATACAAAGTCAGATGGAGGCGGATGGATGCCAATGAATTAGCGGAGGTAATAAAATGATAAAAAAACCAATTATGCAGCCACAGAGTTTAGTGGTGATGAGGCTTATGTACCTTCTGCAAATTACAGAGGTGTTCACAAACAGCATCTGGTCCACCTTTTCTTAAAAGCTGGATGGAGATAGATGAAACGCCGCTAGCAGGTATGCGGCCCTTTGTTTTTTCTTCTACCCACTAAAATATCAAATTAAAAAAATAGAATAACACCTAAATCAATTTAGTGGTGAAAAAGAAGATGATGTGTTTTACTTAGAAAAAGACAAGGCTTAACCTCACGGAGGTTGGAAGATTTGTATCCAAAAGCAGCATCTTTAGCAAATTCAGTTTCACCTGCTGGAACAAGCCTATAGATAAGAAGGAAACATAATTAGTGATGACCGGCAAGTCCAAACGGCTGATACATGACACATTCGAAGAGAATACCTATCAGAATCTGCAACATAATGTATATCTCCAATGGTATAACGGCCTCCTTGGAGGAAAAAGGGCAAGATAATCCATGCGTCCATCTCACCCAGCACAGAAATAGCTGCATCTGCTTCCTAGGTGGCATAAAAAGATATGTTGTAAAGTGCGTCAGGAAAGGACACATAAGAAAATTTATGTAGGCTGCTCTATATCCTTACCTCAGGGAAATGACCTCGTAAAGTTGAATCACCCCTCAGAACAACCGTATAGTCTGCTTTTTCCACTGACTTGGCAGCAGTATCAATGTTTCTGCAGATATCTGCTATCAATGCACTAGCCTGCACTAAGAAGTTTCAGTGCGTGATATCATAATCAATAAAACAAGTTAATTTGTCAACCGATGTTAGAATTTATAGAAAAATTCTTTGAGGGAGTTCAATGTACAGTCAAATTCTACTTCAACATAACTCTTTTACCTTCTCAGAAGTCAATGCTCGGGAATTGGTTAAAATGAAAAAGCATTTTGGCCTCTTTTTGAACTCTCCCACGAGTGACTCCACACTCCTGAAAAAATAAACAAGTTCATCATTGATAATAGTAATAAAGTTATTTAGAAGTTTTCATCTCTATAAACTCAATAGAGATAAAAGCAGAAACAGAGAAAATGCTCCCAGGCACGCTCCCCGAGGCGCCTGAGAATCATGAATCCTAGGATTTCACCACCACCATCCGAGATCCAACCCTGCCGCGACATTACCCGAGAAAAATTCTCCGAAATCCGACACCCCACGCGCGGCAGAGCTCCGACGACCTCTAACCCACGTGCCGGTGCGTGACGCCTTTCCAGGCCAGATCTCAACTTCTTTTCTTCAGACAGCCTCTTCGCGAGGCTGTTCCGACCCCACCCATCCACCAACCTCCAAATTCCGACCACTTTTACTATTTTGCGGCAACAGATGTGGCTTTTTCCGGCAAGATTTCACTTCCTCTTCTTTAGTCAGCCTCCTAGCGAGGTTTTTGGTTTAGTTATGACAGACTTCTCCCTAGAATCTAGAAAATTGGAAAACATGTCTTTCATCAAAGCTGCCTCTTGGCCGGCCCTAGAACTTGAGGGAAGATGCCATCGAAAACTTGACGTAGGGCAGGAGTCGCACTTCTCGTTGTCCTAGGAGCACACTCTCAGGTGCAAGGGTTTCTGGGAATCTTGTCTGATTGAGCCTTTCTCCAAATGGGCTGGTTCTCCAGAGGCTGTTAGGAACTGGGCAGCAGAGGCATGGAACATCAAGGATGGGCCGAAAATATCGCAACTAGGGGACATGCAATATCTCTTTCGATTTGTCGACGAGTCTCAAGCTTCAGAAATTTTTGTCAGAGGAAACAGGTGGTTCGATGGGAACTTAAAGCTAGACAGATGGGTGGAGCACGATGGGTGTCTCGACCCTCGTTTCACTGGCGAAACATTGGTGGTTAACATGGTGGATCTCCCGGTGCATCTTTGGTGTCTTGACCTATTCAAGAAGATTGGGGAAATCTGTGGGGGTTTTATTGATGTCACCTGCAGCCTACACGATCTCTCACGAGTGAAGATTGTGGTGAGGAAAGGGGGCAGAATCCCTGTCTCCACAGTGGTGGAAGATGGCTACTTGAGTTATAGGGTTTGGTTGAGCCTGAATTTCACCCTATCGCAGAAGAAAATGGAAGATCAAATAGAAGAGAGCGGAGGGGAGATCGGTCTCTGAAGGGAGGGGAGGGCTCACCATATCAGTGGGCTAAGCAGTCAATTTGGGAGAAGAATGACAAAATCTTATCAAGAGGAAAAGACGTGAATGCCCCTGGGTTAGGGATGCAGGCTGGAAAGGCAGAATGGGCCGGTCCTCTTTTAACTATCATAGGGACGGACAAGTTTTCAGCAAGTATAGGCCTGGACCTCCACACATGGGCCCAACAACTTTTCCCAATTCTATTAGAATTGATCCTAAGGGGCCCAAATTATTTCAAGTTGTGCCTGATAAGGCTCCTAAGCATATAGGAACAGTCGCTTCTTCTTCTGCTGCCGATGGTGCTTCACATAGTGGTATTTCTTCACCGAGCTCTAGTGTCAAGCGCCCCTATTCGATGGGCGCTGCTTCAGGGGCAGCACCGGCTAAAGCTGGTGGTGTTATTCCACGGCGGGAAGTGTTATTCCACGCCCTCCCGCCTCTGATGGACCCAGCTCCATTGCCCCCTCACCTTCTCCTGTGCTTTGTTGTGTTGTGCTGAGATTACACTTCAAGCTCCTTCTTATTATAGGGAGATTGTTGCACATCCCAATTGATGTTAGTGTCGGACCAGCAATTCCAGTTAATATGCCACCACGGATTCCATGCTCTCTTCCTTCACGCTACACTGCTGGCGTTTCTGGACATTCCTATAGTAGCGGGGTGTTAATCTCAGAGGTTGGTGCCTCTCAAAGAAATGGTGAGATTCCTCTGGCACCTAAAGTTCCTATTGCTAGCAATGCTATAGTCTTGTATTCCTCCGGTAGGAGCAAGGAAGGGTACATATAGAAGACGCCTGTCCTATTTCGTCACGGATTGGAGGAGGGGATATGTCCTTCTGGATGGAGGATAAACTATTAAACTTTAGGAAGTTTTTAGGTGTTTCTTTTAAAGGGAAGGAAGATAGGGTGTTAGAACTGTTGAGGGAGATTGAGCAGCAATCTTTTAATGATGGTGTAGGGAGGGTGCTGGGTCAAGGTGTTAAGCAAAATAATTTAGGGGATGTAGTGGTGTACCGGAGAAGGGGTCGGGTGTGTGACAGGGAGGAAGGGAGCTCGGCTAGGGGGGTGGGTAAAAGGGGGTATTGTTACTTATGGAATTTAAGATTATTTCATGGAATGTGAGGGGGATGAATGACCCAAACAAAAGGGTCATCATCAAAGCGGGAGTTAGAGAGTGGGGTGTCAACCTAGTTTGTTTCCATGAGACCAAAATGAAAGTTTTGTCGGATGCAATTGTGAGGAGTGTCTGGGGAGGTAATTGGGTAAAATATCACTGGGTCCCAGCGGCGGGAAGTGTCGGGGGCATTCTTCTTATGTGGAATGATAGAAGCTTAGAGGTAAAGGATATTAAAAAGGAAGTTTTTTCTTTAACAACTCTTGTCAAAGATAGAGTGAGTGGGTGGAGTGGGGATTTGGGGGAGTGTACGGACCGGTAGGAGAAGGGTCCAAGGTGTCTTTCTGGGTGGAACTGGCTAATGTTACGGGGGAATAGGACATTCCATGGGTTCTAGGGGGAGACTTTAACACTATCAGATTCCCGGAGGAGAGAATAGGGTGCAGTCTGATTTCGAGGGCCATGGAGGAGTTTTCTGACTTCATCAATGATCACTTTCTCATTGACCTTCCTCTGTCAGGGGAAAGGTTTGCTTGGGCCAGGGCGGAGGATTCCAATTCAAGGTCTAGACTTGATAGATTTCTAATATCGTCCTGGGATGTCGAATGTGCTGCAGATTCCTTTACCTAAGCTGACTTCGGATCATTTGCATATCTTGCTAGATGGATGCAGAGGGCGGGGGGTGCGTGCTCCTTTCCGATTCGAGAACATGTGGTTGAAAGTGCCAGGATTTTGTGACAAAGTGAAAGAATGGTGGACAAGACCTTCATTTCGTCTTTCAAAGAAACTTAAACTGCTCAAGGGAGATATTATTAGGTGGAATGAGGAGGTTTTTGGGAGGGTAGAGGTTAAAATGACGGAGCTTATGCATGAATTTGGGGAATTAGAGAGAGGGGAAGGGGCGAGGGAGTTAGATGAATCTGAGAAAGCAAGATTGGGGGAGGCTAAGAGGGAAATAGTCAAGTTAGCAATAGCTCAGGAGACTAGTTGGTGGCAAAATCGAGGGCGCTCTGGTTAAAGGAGGGGGATTCAAATGCCAAGTTTTTCCACAGGGTTGCGGTTGCAAATCGAAGGAGAAACTTCATAGAATCCTTAGTTGTGGATGGGGTGAGGATTGAGGGAGAGGAGGAGGTAAAAGGGGCGATAGTGGGGTTTTATGAGAAATTATAAAAAGAGTAAGTTACTTGGAGGCCTACTTTGGGGGGGAATAGAATTTAACCACATAGGGGAGGGAGACAGTGAGTGGCTAGAAAGGGCTTTCGAGGAGGAGGAGGTGCACGAGGCTGTGTCGAGTTATGCTGGTGATAAGGCCCCCTGGCCTGATGGTTTCTCCTTGGCCTTCTTTCAGCTCTGTCGGGACACCATTAAGGGGGAGTTGATGGAAACCATTTAATATTTCCACGTGAATGGTGTTTTCAAGAGAAGTATCAATGCTTCTTTTATTACCATTGTGCCTAAGAAAGAAGGTGCATCTTGTATCAGAAACTGCAGGCCTACTAGTCTCGTGGGGAGCATTTACAAGATTATTTCTAAAATGCTATCCATTAGACTCAAGAAGGTTCTTGACGTGTTTGTTTCGTCCTCCCAGAATGCGTTTATGGAAGGTGAGCAGATCCTGGAAACTGCTTTGGTGGCAAATGAACTTGTAGACTCCAGAAGAAAAAATAGAGAACCCCGCTTACAATGCAAGTTGGACCTTGAGAAGGCTTTCGACCATGTCAATTGGGAGTTCCTGGATTTCATTACGATGTGGATGAGGTTTGGGGTAAGATGGAGAGGATGGATCAAGTTTTGCATTTCTTCAGCCAGATTCTTTGTCCTCGTTAATGGTAGCCCTTGTGGTTTCTTCGGCAGCTCCAGGGGTCTTAGGTAAGGTGATCCCCTATCCCCATGCTATTCATTCTAGTGATGGATTCTCTGAGTAAAATCTTGGATTGTGCAGCGGGCGGAGGCTTCTTGCGAGGATTCTCAGCTCCAATCGGGGCACCCAATGCCCGAAGAGTCTCTCATTTGCTTGTTGCGGATGACACCCTGGTTTTCTGTGATCCATATCATGGATCAGTTAACCTACCTAAAGCAGGTCCTGCAGTGGTTTCAGATAGTAACAGGGCTAAAAATCAACCTCGGCAAGTGTGAGATTTTCCCGATGGATGAGATTGCTAACATCGATGCTTTGTCTTATGTTCTCAGATGTAAGGCGGGCCCTCTTCCCACTAATTACTTTTTTTGGATAAAGTAAGAGAATTGCATTAAAGGCATCAAGAAGATGCAAGAAGTACAAAAGAAAGATACATAAAGACATAGTCAGCTCTACAGACAAAAACTCTTCTCACTAGTTACTTGGGTCTCCCATTGGGTGCTTTGCATAAGGATACTACGGTTTGGAATCCAGTGATCGAAAGGGTTGAAAAAACATTAGCGCAGAAACAGTACTTCTCAAAAGGCGATAAGGAAGTGCTTATTAAAAGCACTTTATCGAGTATGTCCACCTATTACTTGTCCCTATTGCAAGCTCCTGTGAGCATCACAGAAAAACTGGAGCGACTTCAAAGGAATTTTCTTTGGGATGCGGCAGATAGAACTAGAAAGTTTCATCTAGAGAATTGGCAGGCAGTCACTTCCCCAAAGAAGTGGGTTGGACTTGGAGTAAAAGATCTTAGGGTATTCAACAGAGCTTTGTTGGGGAAGTGGCTGTGGAGATTCGGGGTAGAAAAAACAGTACGATTCCATGGGATGAGGTTGGAGGACCAAGGCGATCACAACACCTTTCGTGTGTGGCATGTGGAGGAGCATCATGAAGAATTAGGAAGCCTTCAATAGCAACATCACTTGCAGGGTGGGAGATGGAAGGAGAATCAGCTTTTGGAATCATAGGTGGTGTGGAGAGGATACTCTGAGGGTCTCTTTCCCCCACGTCTTCAGAGTTTCAAACCAGAATGAATTGATGGTTCAATAGATTTGCAAGGAGCATGAAGGGGGTAGTATGGGACCTCTCATTTAGAAGGAACATGCAAGATTGGGAGATTGCGGAGCTCCAAGATTTGTTGGCACTGCTATATGGGCAAGACAGGCCCCACCCATCTTGTGATTCTTGGAGATGGGGGTTGCGTGGCGATGGTTTGTTCACCGTAAAATCCTTTTACCAGAGTATGTTAGTGAGAGAGGAGGCCACTTTTCCATACTCCTCGATCTGGATTCCTAAGGCGCCCACAAAGGTGTGTTTTTTGCATGGCTAGCGGCGAGAGGAGTGATCTTGACTGCTGAAAATGTGAGAAAAAGAGGAATTACACTTGTTAGTTGGTGCTACATGTGTAAAAGCTCAGGGGAAAAAGTTGACCATCTTTTGTTGTATTGCCCTGTGTCCTCGGGTTTGTGAAGGGCAATCTTGAATCTTTTTGGTGTTCAATGGGTGATGCCAAGCACGGTAAAGGAAATGTTATATAGCTGGGCCGGTTTCCATAGAAGAAGAAAGCAAAAGGCATGAAAGTTCGCCCCGTTAGCTCTCATGTGGATAGAGTGGGGGGAGAGAAATAGGAGAGCTTTTGAGAGGATTGAGTCTCTTTTTTCACATCTTAAGAATAGTCTTTTATCTTTGATCGCTTTTTGGTGCACTCATATAGCCCCTACTTGATAGAAGATTGGGCGTCATTTGTAGAGAATCATGTTCTTATGCAAATTCTCTATTTTTTGGTATACTTCTTGTATACGGGAGTTTTCTCCCTTTTGATTAATACAATTTACATTATAAAAAAAAGGTTTGAATACCAAAGTTTCATCACAGTGATAGTTTTTCCCAAGATCACTGATGAAGCAAGATAGAGAAGAGAGAATGATGACTGAGGAAGCAAGATCTAGAAGAGAGAATGATGAGAAGCTAACAAGGTAGGGTAATTCCATTCTTGTCATCCTCCTATATTTGTGATTCAGTTTATTAAACGAGATAAATTTCATTTGTTTTTTGGGTTTTACACTTTTATGGACAATAGAATGAAGGATATATGAACTGGGTAACCTGCACTTCTTGCAATTGCTATTAAAGTTAAAGATTCAATTATCTAGTTCCACAAACAGCTGGATTCTACTTTTCATTGGTTTGGTCAGTCATACATGTAATAAACAAGTAAGGAAGAAGAAGACAGTACGCTCTGAAACTCAATCTTCTTATCTAGGGCTAGCTGCACATTATCAGACATGAGCCGGATGTTAATTGCTCCTTTCTAAGTGAATAAGTTTCTTCATTTCATTTAACTTATCTTTTCTTTATTTCTCATTCGTCAGAAAGACCATCAGCCCTTTCCAAGTAGAACTCAGTTTCCAACCCCTTGGCTCTTACTTAATAGTTTTTTACCATATTCATCCTATAATTTGAGCCAGAGACCCTTCTACTGTCCCCAGCTATGTTGCTCGGACTCTGAAAATATCACCGGGTGCGTGTCGGATCCTCCAAAAGTAGTGTAATTTTGAAGGGTCCGATACGGGTGCGGCAACATTTTGGAGAGTCCGTGCAACATAGGTCCCCAGTAACATAACATCCTTCAAGTTCCTAATAACTGAATGAGGGCAAGCTTGCACTTCGCCTCGCAATTCCAATTGAATCTATGATATGTTCACAGGATTTTCGTGTAGCTAAATTGCTTCAGTTATATAATGATGCAAAAGATATCAAGACCGTAATCACTCTTTTCCCATCTGCAATAGATCTTAACCCACTTCACTGACTCGGTCATTAGCACATTGATGCAATTTATGTTCTAATTGTTCCAATCAAGCAGCATACAACTCGGTAGATCAGTTACGTGCAACTAGAAAAGGCACCAACCCCTGCCCTGGCCATCTTTTCAACATATAAGCAACAGCTCCGTGGATCTATTCCCCTGTTTTATGAATCTAGAGATAATTTGTTGTAAATGTAACTAAAAAGCTTCTCAAATTTATAGAGGCATGTTACCATTCTGTCAGGACCTCAATATCATGAACAGTTTGAGTCCCAGTTGGATCATCATCCAGAACAATTAAAGTCTTCAAACTATTCTCTGTTAGTGTACGAATTTCACTGATGGGATCAGTTGGCCACTCTGGAGGAAGGGACTGCAGTACAGATTCTTTATTGAGAACAGGAAGACTGCCTTCAACTTTGACTCCACTCAGTGTCTCATAGACCTGCAGAAATTTGAGAAAGATTAGATGGTAACATTTAGCTGAACCATATTCCTGTCAAACAGTTTATGCCTTATCGAATAACTATTCATGCTGCAGTATATTTAACAGAGGAAAGTTAAATTGTCTACCCAAGAAACTGAATGATTAATGAGCATGTTTTCACAAATTCAAACCTAATTAAAATGAAATCTCTTATTATAAAGACAGCTGTTGTACCTTCACTACAGCAGCATCATCCAATTTGCCCCATCCAGCAGCAGAACCTAATCCATGAGACATTGTAAAAAGTATGAAGACAGATTACAAATCATGAAAGAAGAGTGTTTCTGCTGTACAGCAGTGACACTACATGCTCAAGCACTATTAAGTCAAACAAAGGTAAATTAGAAAAGGGAGTAATTTGTGTTGGTAAAATGGATTTATGATGAGTCAAAGGTCCAAAATTTTATCTGGTTAAACCCATGGCTGAGATGGCACACAGAACAGACAAATCTAAGCCATTGAACTCTATTTGATTAATATTGGCTGGCATACCGGGACCACCTATTCAGCTGTTTGACCACATTTTCTAGTTCATGTTCATATACTACAAGCATTGGGCACCTCAATCTCATGACATTGAAAAGATAAAAGGAAAATATGACTGGGAGAATGTTTATTTTCATCCAATTTTTCACACACACACCCCCCCCCCAACACCCAACACCCCCACCCCACACCCCAGAAAAAAAAAAGCGACACAAAGATTTTCAACAGGGCCCACCCTGAACTAGTTTAGCATGCTATTCAGGGATGATATTCAAAGATATTTGGAGAACAAAATGGTGAAGAAAGTGAGCTGTAATGGAATGTCCATAAGACCATAAGGCAAATAATGAGAAACCCAGCTTTATTGCACTTAATGTTTTCTTCTTCTTTTTTTTTAATTACCGCCAGAAACTCACAGTTTTTTTACCATAAATTATTAAGGTTCTACCATATGAAAATAATCTCCATGCATCAAGAAGTTTCTTCTTTCCGGAGGAGTGATGCGACAAAGAAACCAAATGTTATATTGACACTACTAATGAGGAATGATAGACAGTTGCAGTATCTTCTCATTGTAATACTTTTAGTTAAAACTAAACTTCACTGCCTATATTGCTGGGATCAATGAAAAACATTTGGAATTCGTGAAAGCCAATTCAATCACCAAATACAACCATCGTGCGAAAAAAAGCTATCTATCTATATCACTTTCTTTCAGAGCTTACCAGATATGGATAATTGGTACTAAGATTGAATATGATTGAGACGATTAGGGGATGAAAATGAAATGTAGTGCAGTACATGATGCATACAGTTAAAATAGAAAGGAAAAAATATCTTAATCAAACCTGACAGGAATAATTGGTGGGCAATGTTTGCGATATGAAGCGGTACTTTGCGTGATGAGCCTTCACGAGAAACAATGCCCTGTTAAAACCATACGAATAGCCATAAGGAAATAAAAATGAAAAACCAATGTTAACGCAGCTGCAATATGAATATATTCATTGCTTATCAGTCTCACCAGATCCTTCACGAAGATATCAAGTGCAGACAACGGTGTATAATCATTTTCTATCATGTGTGGCCCGCGATTCTCGAACATCCTGCAGCAAAACACAAATCCAAATAAATTCCACTGTCCACACAATTACACAAATCTCACGTTACAGATTAAGAAAAATTTCTACAAATAAGTGTAAATAGCTCTATGTTGAATTAGGATTGAGGGAGGCAAAGCAGGAGGCAAAGTAGAAATTTCTCAGGCATTGGTCAATGTTTTTAGAGCACCCAAACCAAAAGGTTGGTACATCATGTTTGAACTAGAACATTACAGGAGCTCAGAACCTCATTTTTGAGAATTAGAAGACACCATATAAGTTAACCAAGTCTGCTGGTAATAAAGCAAATAAAGCTGAGGTTAATCTTTCTAACATTGTCTCATTTCCAATCACAGATGAATTACACAATATGATTTACTGCATAGCACCATGGGACAATCCAATATATATGTAAACTCTCTCACAATTTATGCGCAGAAGACACTGACCTCCCTCCGGAAAAAAAATAAACAGAATACTTGAGACATGCATATTTACAATTTCCTTTTTAAAAAAGTCCAACTTTACTGATAAAAAAGGTTACAATAAAATAATAGTGGCGAAGCATTTCCTAGCATCTCTCAAAAGACTATTGTTTAAGGCATCAATCAATCAACTATTGATGAAAAAATAATTACAATAATAGAAGTGTCCACTCTAACAATGTATTTTTAGATGAAATGATGCACACATTTCAACAGAGTATAGAACAAGCAAAGTCTTAATTTGAGTCTCACATCTGTTAAAAGATGTAAATGAAGATAAGTATCTTTTTAACTAATTAAACTTTTAGATGAGGTGGTAAGTACAATTCAACAACTATTTCTACCATGTCCAAAGAACCAAAACAACAACTCATGCACAAGATGCTGAGATGATTCCTTGAAGAATAAAAGTTTTTCATGGTTGGATAAAGGCAATCATGAGTGAGCTTCTAAAGATGATACTCACAGGCATAAGGACCACTATTACATAGAAACATCTACCTTTTTAAAAAATAATAATTGACTTTTCATCCAAACTAAATTAGAAGACAATATAGTTGCCACTCTGAATCATAAAAGGAGTCCCAATATCCAATCTCTCTATTTATAGGACTGGCTTTCTTTATTCAGGATTAAAGCATTATAATGTTCACAGCTAAAAGATTAGAGAAATTAGGTTCAGGGTCATATTTAATAAACTAATTTAACGCCATGTGCTGTTAAAAAAATAACATCTGAGCACTGCACAATTTTTAAAAAAAAAAAACTGAACAAAAAGGAAAATGTTTTCTTCGATAGCTATGAGTTACCTACCAAGATGTCCCCCCACTATTTGCAATGACATCAAACAATAGTCTTGTATTAAGACCCAATCGAGCACCAAACGCCATTGCCTCAGCAGCTGATGCTATATGAACTCCAGCAAGAAGTTGATTGACCATCTTTATAACACTGTTGGATCCAGCATACATATGAAATCAACAACTGATGCATTAGTTCCAGAATAAACTCATTCAAGAAGCAACAAATACATTGATAAGGTGAAAAATGATTGGAGAAGTATTTGCATGCCCAAATGAGCTAACTACAATGAAATCAAGTGATACAGTGAGGCCAAGAAAGATGGTACTCAGATTAAAATTACCTGGCAGCTCCACAACTTCCTTTTATAACATAAAGCTTCTCATTCAATGCTGTTCAGTGAAGCACACAAGGATCAGTACCTTAATGGAAACATTTGAAAGGAAAATCTCATAGTAACAACTCAAAGTTAATGTAAGAGCAGATAAAAGATTTCACTTCTTACCAGAAAGAACTGAACCAGTGTGCGTGAGAGCTTCATCTGTACCTGATGCAATTATCTAGCATTGATGTTATAGCTTCAGTAAGTTACCACACAAGTTCAGCGAAATATAAATGCTTTTGAAATATTTATAGTAATGACCAAAACGGAGCTTTGAAAGGTAAATTCCATTTCCGCACCGTAAGGGTTCCGTTAGCGGCCCTTTTAACCCCACCAGAAACAGGAGCATCCACTAACTTCAATTTCTTCGGGTCACCTATGTGAATGATAAAGGAGAAGCATCTGTGAGTGACAGGATTGCTAATATGCGAATGATATGAGGATTAGGCTCGAAATAAAAGAAAAGGCCGTATGTATCATAAAACTGGAGAAAACTGAAGCTTTCATAATCTCTGATTACAGCTGGCGAGAGAGTACAACTGAAGCATCATCAGATCATTAAATTAAACTTAGTTCTCTTGAAATTGGCAGTTACATGTGGAATCCAATCGATAGGCCTCACACTGCAGTCTACTCTAAGTAAAAATGCTATCATATTATATGAAAAGATAATCCCCAAAATTAAACTTAAAAATAAAAAAACAAGTGGTCGCAGGCGCACGGACACAACAAACATTGCGAGAGAGTGCATGTGAAGCATCGACATATCATTAAATTAAACTTAGTTCTCTTGAAATTGGCTGTCACATGTGGAAAGTAGATGTATATCCAATTGATCGAACTCGTACTGCAGTCTACTCTAAATAAAAAACAGTATCATATTATCGGAAGGATATTATCCCTAAAATTATACTTAAAAATAAAAAACATGTGGTTGTGGTTGTGGGTGTGGGTGCACACACATAACAAAAGTCCCGTTGGCTTGAATGTAGCTGTTTTTCTGAGTCATATATAAACTCCTTGAACCTCAAAAAGAATGAACTAGCAAATGCCAGGAAATGTATTACAGAAATGAAAAGCAAACTTCAATGGAGTTTGAAAGGAAAAACTTACTCTGCAAGCGTTTCTCGAGCTGGCTAACAAATGATGGAGAAACTGTTGATGAGAGGATAATAGATGCTCCAGATGGAAGGGCTATAAACAAAAAGAAAGATGGTTAGTCCAGTCCATAGATGCAGAAGTGAGAGCATAGCATTTACCTGACACAGCGCCTTGATCACCATAAAGAACACTTTCGGCTTGTTGTTCATTTGTGACCATTACTACGAGTACATCTACATCTGAAACAATTAAGGGGGCAAAACAAACATTTAAGGTGATCAGTAAACAGCAAGTAGCATATAACCCATAGCATCAAACTTTTGCAAGGCATACTACTCGTCAAAAAGTAAAGAAGCAACTTTCAATCAAATATTAGAGACAGATGATCTTGTTGGTAAACTACTTTTACGCTGGACTTGTTGAGCAGAAAACAAAGCATTATCTGAGTTGCGCTAACCAACTCCAAGAATGATAGAAGCCTAAGTCCAACTCCCTTCTCATTTTCTTCTTGATCCCAGGGAGATGGGGTGGTCTTGGATTTTACGAGATTGCTAGTCAACCTTGTTCTTGCTTAGTCTCGTCCAGGCAGTAACTCATATAACCTCCTCTTCAATAAGATTAAGAAAATATACAAAGAATAGAACTTAAAGCTCTTTTCCAAACAGATAAGATTGTCAGATAAAACCAGACCTGAAGATTCTCGTCAGTTTGTTATGCATACCGCACATTTCAAAAAGCATCTTAATTTACCTTGAGATACTTCTGCAGGAGTACTTCCAGTCAAGCCACCTGCATCTGCAAATCGAGAGAGTGATGGTGGATAAACCTACAATTTCATGAGAAAAGGACCATCACTTTCACTTAATTATTAGCTTTAAATAAATCACAGCAAACTTCAGCTAATAGAGGACAATACACAACACGTAAGCAAGTGGATACGTTTCAAGATGTTTGTAAGTGAAGGTGCTTATCATTATGGCAAATGCACAAAATGTGTCAGTTAATAAAAAATGAAGGAAACCAATATTTTCATTAGGCCAACAAAAATCTGTCTTGCAAAGTCATTTTGAGCCTCCATTTTCTTGTGGGAACTCTTTTAAAGAATCAGAGACAAACAGCCACCAGTGCAGACAAAATCTTAGATATTGTAAAAACATTGAAAGTTTTATTCCACCATCTTCTATCATTCCAAGTGTCTCTGTGGATGTAACAGTGGACACGGAAGGGAAAGAACATCAAAGTTAGCTTTTCCCTTCCCGGTTGGTGGAAGAAAATACTACCAAGTTTCACCACCACTTTCTTTATCCTTAATTTCACCTATCAGAGTCGCCCAAAAAGTGAATCACCTTCTCTAGGTTTTCAAAGGGAAAAAAGATGTTCCTCAAAAGCCATTATCCTCAACTGTGACATTGCTTTATCTGCACATATTTTATAGGTTTATACATTTTACCCCAAATTGAAATCTACAATTGTTCTGATGGACTCCCTGGAATTCAGCCTTCGACTGAGTAGTGCGTATGTAAAAAGGTTCACTCTCCAGAACATTCAAAATCTCCTTTAAATGTAAAATGTATTATTTTCCTTGAAAGTTGGTGGAAGGAAAAAGCTATTCATTGAATTAGGTGGGATATCTGCTCCAAAATTATATTTTGACATGGAACTAGTCCAGCACCAAATATAAAAGATGCAAGGCATTACATCAAAACCAAGGACGCAGAAATTTGATTTCAGCAGTTGAGTTGCCATGCCAAATCCCATAGCACCAAGGCCAATGAAACCAATTCGCTTCACGGTATCAGATTGAGAAGTAATTTGACTGGCCAGTTCCTCAGGGTTGTAACTTTTAGAATTGACTGCATCAGCCAGATTTACCCCAAGTAAACTTTCCCAAACCTGTAGAACACCCTGTTAGTAGCTGAGAAAAAAAGCTCCTGCTACATTAGAGTGGAAAAACCTTAAAAATTGACCCATGCACTCAAACTTGACCTTGAGCAATGTAGAATCATCATCACTCTGTGCTTGGGGATGTGACGATCCTGTAAATAAAATGCAAAGCAACTGAGATCACATCTGAATGATACTATTGTCTTCCACGAAACTAAAAAATGAAGGAATGTGTACTATGCCTGCTATAAGTTGCTGATGAGCAACCGTTAAAAGTGGAATGGGGAATTTTTGTGCTTTCGCCGTGTCCAGTATGTTACCCTGAAGTGCACCAGAAAAAGAATTAGGAAACAGAAACTCTGCAGCAGTCAAAGAGACCACGATACAAAGAGAAATTAATAAGATTTTTCAAGCTGTATACAGTGGCAACACCATGAAAAGAGAAAAATCAAGCAGAATTTTTCAAGTTATTCCCTTTGACCCATTAAATTAGATGTTATTTCCTTTTTGGCTGGTTTTAAAAAGTTTGACCTATTTCCTTTATTGGAAACTTTTTCTCCCTTCCAACACTTCAAACTAATATGAATAATTATCACTTCATATTATTCCAAACCAGATGTGACATCCTTTTAACTAACCATTTGTTTGTTCACATTCCAAAGTATCATTTTAAATAATTGTTACTAGATATAAAAATCTTTTTTCAAGCATTCTAGTCTTGAACTTCTCACCAGCCCAAAATGAGCCGATCTCAGAGATAGTAAATAATTTAGGGAAACTATTAATGGTAAAGCAACACTGAGAAGTGCCTTTCTGAAAGAATGTGCATTTTGAGAATTAAGGTTTCTCCTTCTGAAGATCACATCATCTGCTGTAATCTACTATAAACCGTAAAGATATTATTGACCGAGGATAAGAAAGAGCATTTCATCTTACAGCAGAATCTGAAGGGTAATGTTAATCTCTCAAAAGAAAGAACTATGGCAACCCAACACAAGAAGCTTACCAAATTTTGAATGAAAATGTTGAGAAATAGATGTTTGGTTTGGTTGCCCCTCAAAAGCTGGGGAAGAGAATTCTTGAAGACCCTGCAAAATATGAATATTAGGAAAATCAGTGCATGACAGCATGTGTAAATAGTTATGTAAGGTCAACTGAGGACAGGAGAAAGAAAGGGCATAGTATCAGAGCCGAGTCAATTATAGCTAAAATATCAAGACTTTTACAAATGACGAATAATAAATCTTTCAAAAACAATTAACTTCTCGTGACTCGTTGAAAACATAAACAGACCCCAATGACATGACCATGTGTACACCTGGTCTATCTAGCTTTCAGCATAAGATGCCAATCTGAACTGCTCAAAGTGACAACACTTAATCAAACTCCCAACTGTAATCATTTTATAGACTTAAGATCAGAATTGAGCATGAGCATGCAGCAATAATTTTGCACCTGGACAAAAAAATTAGACTCTAAGACGTATTAACTAACTATCCCTTAAATCAGCACAAATGCTTTCAAGCGTCTTTTTTTTCCCTTAACTAATCTTGCACTTATGATGAAGGTCGGATAGGTCGTTTTTTTTTTTCATGACATTTTCCTGCTGCGCTAGTGCGTGGAAACCAAGTGGGAAAAAAATAATGTATTAAGATTTTAGCAACTGAGTATAAGATGTAATGTTATATTCTTTCTGGAATAGTAAGCTATCTAATTTAAGATATTACATAAAACACCTTCAGAAAATCCCTGAGGTGCTTATCTATCAAATGGGAGAAAAATGAAAATGATAACGAAAATGCAGTCACCAAGAATTTCCAGCAGCATTGGATATTATGTCATAAAGTATCCATGGATGAATCCCAGCTTGAGCACCAAGACAGATGGCCTCCACCGAAGCAACAGAATGAATTCCTTCAAGGAGCTCAATCACCATTTTAGCTTTGCTGCAAGAATATTTGTAACAGATAAATAGATTGCCAAAAGTTTGTAGGCAAGACAGATAGACATAATGTACCTTCCGGCACCAAGTTCGCCCTCAAAGGTGTATAGCTTTGCGCACATGGCTGTCCACAGGAAAAAGGTGACTCAGTAAAGCAAAGAAACATGACAATAACTAATTCTCTCCTGCTCTTATGGTTTTTAGATTTTATAAATAAAGATTTCAACTGTGATTTTCTGCTAAAAATTCCAGAATAGCAAGACAAATATACTGCACCAGAAAGAATGGGCTGTGCTCTAGCAATGGACTCTGAACTTCCAGAGGAAACAATCTAACCATCATTGAAAAGAAAGAACAAGAATTCCGGGCATCAGCAAAGGATAAAAGTACAAGATAAATTCTAATAAACTTCTCTGAAGTGGGAATCACAGGGATTTTTGTCTTACCATAGTTTTATCATTTAGATCCTCCTCTGATACTGTCCTTGAAACATATATATCAACAATGACGTTTGTTCCATAACAATCTACATTAGTCAAAAGAAAAATAGATTCACGAGTAGCAGAAGTCTGTTGAATTTTTACAGACAGTTACATAAAAGTGTAAATCCCTATATCTCTATCTTCCTCTATTTCATCATTGTCGCAAAAATATACAACTCAGTTTTTACTTTGAAATATGTAATAGATGTAACTTCAGAAAACAAATAATTCATTTCAACTAAACATAAGATGTCACATGCATAAACAATCATAGGCATGTGCCCAGTTCACCTTGATACTTCACCCACAAAGAGTAAACATGAGAAATCATGAATTATAATGCCCTGCAAATCTTAGCTTATGCACTAGTGGACTATCATATCTACGTCAAATTCTTATCACTAATGCCAGTTCATCTTATAGAGTTACATGCAACAAAAATATCTTCTTCTGCTTGATATGTCTTAGCACAGATATATTCATCTCCAGGTCCTACATTGTTTATCTCATATGTCTAACGAATCATCAAATCTGTTGAGACTACATGCAGTAAAATGCAAGTCAAGCTCAATTGGAACAAGAACAATAGAGAGCAAACCATAAAGCAGTATATAGCAAGAAGCCAGAAAGATTCTGCATAGTCTACAAGAAACACAATAAGAAAGGGGTCGCAAAAATGAAACATTTATCGCTTTTTATCTAAATACTGCAATGAAATATGAAAATTAGGCAGATCAAGATGTTGCCTCTTAGAGTCAACTCCAGCTTCTGGATCTGTGAAGGTAACACATTTGAATGGAAAATGATGACCGTGTCTTTGCTTAATCCTGTAAAGCAAGAAAAAAACGTTAATAGGAACGAAAGAAAAGGCAAAGACATTGCACCTTCATCAAACTGATCGGAGAGCAATCTGGGATATATACTCTGCACATAGACATTTACCTTTTAAAACACCCTTGTCACCCAGAATTAAATCATTTATTTGGTCAGCATGAGATAGCAAAATGACTAGTGCAGCTACACCTGAAATTGGAGGAGTAATATCAGATAGTATTTCAGTACATAGCAAGACTCCAGGAGAAACTGTACAGAACTTTCACCATACAATGTCAAGAAAGATAAGCTATAAAGACTGTTGCTTCTCTCCATCATACTTACTGGGGACTGCAGCTTGCTTAAATGATGACCTCAAGCCATTGATTTTTAAAGGAATTATTAGACAGAAGGAGAACCTAGGCAACATCACCTTCATTAGGTCTTCAGATATCATGAGAGGAAAAATACGAGATTATATTGGTCGAATTTTTTTTGGGATGCTAATAATAGAAATATTTCACTCTCAAGGTCAGTAAAATATTCTATTTCCCTTATATTACCAACATTCTTCTTTGCTTTCTTCTAAACATGGTGTTATAGCAATAGCGCGCCAAAGCAGATCTTTCCATCAGAAAAAGGGAAAGAAAGACCAGCTATATGAGACAGAACAGACAAGAAAAGTGGCAGATTCCGTATAGGAAGACAAAAGCTGACAATTTGTATGGACAAGATCAGCAGGAAAATCCGCATTTCTGGTAAGTTTTGATTATCTTAACATAAATTTGACTTATGATGGAAAATCCATTTAAATTTGAGGTTCAGAAAAGAAATAAATCATATATTAGGTCAGATAAAGACAAGAGTTAAGTACACGATGGTGATAGCAGTTTAAACAGTTGCGAAGAAAACTAAAGTAGGAAGAACAAAAACAAGAGTAGGGCGCAAAACAAGAACAGATCACACATAAGAAAAACTTTGGTCTAAACCAAGTTTTCAGGAGTTTATCAATGCTCTGGACATAATTCCAACTGACAACTACAATTTAACCAAACATTAAAACAAAAATCTAAAATAGAAAGCTGGGGATAGGAAACCTAAAGAAAATGTGAATTCAGATCTCACCTTTCCCCGCCTCAATAGAGTTGGCACATACTTTACCGCCTAGTTTTGAGAACTTATCAACCAAAGGACTGCCTGCCTGTTGATACAACATATCAAACCACATACCATAAAGGAGAATACCAATCTTAAGCAGATTTCAGTAGAAAAAAAAAGCACACGAGTGTAGACAGAACATAGGTGTCCATTTTCCTTCAGATTTAATATAGATACTTTATATGTCACATGATGAAGAGCCACTACAAAATCATCCTAGCCCCAACTTTAGAGATCAAAGAAAGAAAGTTCCATGTCCTTTTTTATAAGTAAAAAGAAAATTTAACATCTAGACATTCTATAATTCTGTGACAAAACAAATTATCTACAGTTCTGGCAGGGAACTAAACCACTTTTCAAATACACTGATAGTAACTGGAGAAGAATTCAAAGCAATTCTTTACTTACACCGGCCACTATCAGGTATTGAAAACTGAAAATGCTTTTCTTAAAACATTTTTTCTTACATCAGAACTAGCTATTTCTTTCTGAGATTACATTAAAATAATGGGGGGGTTTCCTAGGGTCAAAAATCTTTGGTTAGTTTTCTCTCTAGACGAAAACAATAGATGAAGCACAGAAATGCAGCAAGTATTTAACAACTCAAACGTAAAACTATATAATTTCAAACATTTTTTGAGCGACCATTTCTCCCTGGATGGAAGAGAAAGGCGAAGCATATCAAATTGAAAGACAAACTGAATAAGACAATCTTATGCAATGTACTTGTAATGTCTATATAATGTAAGCAGGAAACATATCCTTTTCTTGTCTGACAGTTGAGTTACTGTTAAATTTAAGCATTGAAATTTTATAAATTCTCAAATTTGTAATATCCACTTTAACTCTGTTTGATATGTTTCCTTAAACTACATTGTTCAAAATCTGCTTCTTGTGCAAGAATGCTTCTCTCTTATATGTCATATATTACAGGCTAATGGCTGCAGGGGCAGTCCACATAGTCACAAACGGTAAGCACATAAGCACAGCCGAAATCGTTTTTTTTTTTTTTTTGGGGGGGGGGGGAGTATCAGAGAACAACTCATGATTATCCTTAGTGTCATAACTAGGAGAAATATGTATGTGACAACATCAAATAAACCTCCTATGCAAAATTGCTATTAGAAACCTGAAGGCACTGCATAATGTACATGCATCCCCCTCCTCCTTCCTCCCTCCCCCCAGAAAAAGAAAAAAAATGAAATCATTCAAACCGTTAAACTAAATACCGTATTTAAAATTCTAAAATTTTAATTTAAGATATTGATAAATCATTGCCTGAATATTCAATAATGATCTTGATGAAATACATTAACCTCAGCATTATCCCTTTCTTAAACTTCAAGCTTGACTCTCATTTACTTGGATTTCTATACTTCTTGACTTCCAACTTTTCTTATCTTTTTACTCATACCAGTTCTTGTACATCATCTGTACTATTACAATTTCTCCCTAAGTCAAAAAAGTCCAATATACTTTATCCAACCCTCATTACTAGATATATCCAAAATCAAGAAAGTGGAATCAGAAGAAAACCCTTTTTTTTTAAAAAAAAAAAAAAAAAAAAATCAGAAGTAAACATGATCAAGAAACATGACAAGATGACAACATGATCAAGAAACTATAGGAATCATAGTAATTGAAAAGAACAGGAATTTCGTTTTTTGAATTATAATTTTTCTACTGAGTAACAAAAGAAATGGTAACAAACCTCGAATGCCTGGACAGAGTAACCAGAACGAAGAAGAGAAGTAGCTAATTCCAAGCTGATATCGTCCAGGCCGACGAACCCAATTACACTATGCGTAGCCATTACTGAAGCAGAGAAACAGAGTAAACTGCGAAACCTATGATGTTTTTGCGAGTAACACCTAAAAAATATAGAGTTTTTGGGTGGAATGCGTTTGGGTTGGTATACTTATATAAAGAAGGTGATGGCTTGTGTCAGGGTCTAATTTAGAAACAATAAATACGCGGATGTCCTGGCCCCGTTCGGAGAAGAAATACTAATACTAATATTTTAAACCAACGTTAATTTAAATAGTCACAGTACTATGCACAATTAAATCAACTATTTGCACTCCTTTTAGCAATTTCTATACTTAAAAAGTTATTGTTGGATCAGTTTACTTGCTATCTTCGGACTAAAGAGAGAATATCACCAATAAATTTTATTTACTAAGGTTTATACATATAGAAAATATCACTTAGTGTTATCGCATATTTCTATTCACTAAGACTTGAATAGATGGGAGAAAATGACCTAGTGCTATCGAATAATTATGTATACCAATGCGTGAATAAATAGGAGGAAATCACCTAGTATTATCGGGTAAGTTTATCCACCAAAATTTAGACAGATGAAGAAAATCACTTAATGTAATTGGTCAAGTCTATTTATGGCTTTGGACAGGGAAAAAAATCAGCTAGTATTTTTGCCCGCTAGGATTTAAACCTGAAACTTCATGATTTTCAATATTGGCATTAGGCTACACCCTTGGCTGCCTAATATTTATGTAGATATATAGCATCATCTAATTTTTTACGCATTTACAAAATTTCAATTTTAAGTTTTATAATCTTTTCCAATTTCATTAATCATAATCACATATTTTGGTGCTTTCTTTTCTGCATTCCTTTTTCTTTTTACCTTTTTTTTTCTGACATCGCCAGGCATGAAACATTTAATTCAAGGTGATGCAAAGTGTAACCAAGTAGTAGTAGTATACTAGTATTATCTTGACATGGTCCAATTCCCAAATTATAATTTCTATCTGTCAGTTATTTTATTTTATTTTATTTTCCTTTGTGTTTGTTTGTCTGACTTGACTTCAGACGAGCCTAGAGGACAATTTATTGGTAGATTTTAACTCATGCTTGATGGTTCCTCTTTCCCTTTCTCTTTTTTGAGCCAAGAAGTTTCTTTCATTTGGCCTAATCTTCATAAAAAGAAAAAAGTGACAACCACGTTTCTTACTTTTGAGTGGATTAATAGCTCGTTTGGCGCGAAAATCAGCTTATTTTAGGAAGTATTTTTTTTCAAAAGTGTTTTTCTCAAAAGTATTTTTGTGAGAAGCAATTTGTGTTTGGCTAATTAGTTTGAAAAGTACTTCTGAGCAGTAATTAGTGTTTGGCCAAGCTTTAAAAAACTAATTCTAAGTGTATTTTTCTCAAAAGTATTTTTGGAGAGAAGCTATTTTTTTTTTCTGCTTCTCCAAAAATGCTTCTGCTTCTCTCAAAAGCACTTTTTTTCTTCCCAAAACTTTGTCAAACACTTCAAAGTCAAAAGCACTTATGGCCAAACAACAGGCTATAAGTGGGGAAATTTGGAGCACCAAAACGGCTCAGTGTAGTGGGTCCCTGCTAAATCATGGCAAGGTGGCAATGACGTGGACAACGACAATTCTATTAAGTGCTCAAGGAACATGTCCGTGTCACGCACGCATAAGATTATTTATATCCCCACGAAACCACTGTGTCGGATTTGACCTTCTTGAGCATTAGTTTAATTATTATGGAATAATTAAACGTGACTTGTAATTTCTTAAAGTCGAGATCTATTAAATTTAAAATTGAACTTTGCCTTTGAGATAAAAATATATGATTATAATAAGATCCTAAAAGCGCCCTCTATGTCTATGGAAGTAGGCACGGTTTCTACTTTGGATAAGTGCATACTGTTCAATAGCACTGCAACTATTGACTGGGCCCGAATTGATTCCTTCTAAAATTATATTGGAGCTTTTTTTTTTAGCAAAATGCAAAACCAAATCAACTTTTTTACTTTGTGTACAACTTATATAAATACATGATATATATTTTAATAAGCATAATCGTGAATAAATTATACTAATAATTAATTAAATAATATTTTTACTTTAATTTACTACTTAATTATTGATAAATTAATATAATTTAATATAAATATAATAAGCGGTACAGTTAAATCATAAATAAGGTGTAGAAAGTGATTGGTCCCCCCTAGCGTAGATGGTTGGGACGGGGTGGTGCCATAATGAATCAAAGGCATGAAAATTTCACCTTTTCATTTGGATGCGCTTTTGACTCTACACTATTTTGTCCTAAGTGAGTAATAGTATTTGAGATGAGAGGCTTATAATCTAGTACATATCTAAACCTGACAAAAGAAAGTTCTGATAACAAAATTCGAATAAGTACTGCACAATGTTGTCCTAGTTACTCAATCAAGTTCAGTTTAAAGCATTTGAAATATGTGCAATTTATAACTAATATATTCTACCTACTTAACAACAAAAATGTTTACATACATAAGTTCTTTTCCTTTTCACAAAATTGAGGGGCACGTTGTATAAATCTAAGATCGCATCTCATTATTAATAGCTGTCAAAGAGGGTTATGCTAGTCAAAGACCACTGAATGAAAGACTGTAGGAGCTATATATAGAAGGGGGAACTTTTCTCTCTACTCTATCTCCGCCAATTTCTACTTTTATGTAAGCTCACTTTTCCTCTAATGTGGAATAAGATCATGACATCAATAAATATGAGATGCTCCTACCTTTCATTTTTTCTGATTATATGCTTGTAGATCTGAAGTTGATTATGTTAGGCTAAGATTTACCTTCTTTATTATCGATAATTGAGGTTGGCAAAATAGTCTCAAACTTTTTTGTTCAAACATTACATATTCTGAGATGTTTGGATGTTTCAAAACTCCATGGACATGCAGAAGAGAAATGCTATCCCCACTCGGACCAAGACAAAACTTTTACTTGTTCAAATAACAATTAAGGTGAAGCAGGGTCAAGAACGACGAATCTCCCGATTCTTCAAAACTCTTCTTTCAAAGTCTTTTAAGAAAGTCGAAGGTAAAGTTGAAATAAAAGTTTTTTTCAAATATAGAGTAAAAGCAAACACGTGTGTTTATATTATACTCAATATATTATATCAAATGAACCAAATACTACAATAAACAATTACGCTATTGTTTAATGTCGTATTGTAATTTTGGCATTAAATTCTGGTATACTTTGTTTGTGAACCAAGTGATCCTTAAATTTCTATTATATAGAAAAGGGAAGTTTGGTCGACCAAGGGTAAATTTGATATTTTGCTTATCCATAAAAAAGTTTTCCGATACTAATTATCTCAATGCTCGCTGACGTGGTTTCTCTCAAATATGATTCTGGTAGAATCAGCTTTTTTTTTCTTTTGTTCCAAGGATGGAGAAACATTCTGAAGCTTATATATTAGCCTATCAGGAAGGAATTAGAAGGTTTTCTATTCCTTCATCTTCTTCAATTTTTTTAAAGATTTTTCCCTAACTTTTGCTTATTTTTTCATGTACTGCTAAATTTAAGAAAAACGATTTACAATTTTGGATTTGCTGTGTCAGATTTTTGGGCTTTTTTGTTCCTGCTTGTAGTAGTCCAATTGGATACAGATTAGCCAAGAGCAAGCAGGTGATAGACATACCTGCTTGAGGACCAGAGGAGGTAGATTACTGTTGTGGTTCTTAAGGTTTGTTCTTATGCAAAGAACTTTTTATGCGGTTTGTTATAGATTCTCTTGAAACTGAGTCTGCAGATGGTATTGAAAGTTCAAGATAGGTAATTGCACTTTTTCCTTTGAGTTCCTGAATATGCTAAGCCGATATTAGATTTTTGCAATATGTGAGTTTCTATAATCTATAGCACTTCATTCCTCTATTGTGCTCACACACAGAGAGGCAAAGAGGAACATAGGAGAGGAGGTGTCTCGAATACTAACATGTAGTCCATTATCTATCGTTTTAGGTAATTTCCTCTAATTCAAGGCAACTGGTTTAGGAATTAGGATATCGATTTTCGTAGTATGATCAAATTATGGAGAATCTTTGCTCTCTGCTACGTGTATTTATGATATTAATCATGATGAATTCAAAGTTCAAACACTTACCAGGAAAAATATTTGTAGGTTGCTCTGCTTGTTTAGTTAGACGGGAATTTATCATTTTCTTCATTTGATTCTTAATTTGAAAAGTCCATTACTATATTTATGCCTTCGTTCGTGAATGAATTTTTCCCTCAATGAAATAAGAGCTTGGCTACCCCTAAATTTGCAATAGCAATGTCTGAATTTCAAAAGTGTGAATGCAATTACTACTTTGATTTCTTCATAAATTTCTATGTTGTTTCTTTTGGAAGAACTTCGATATGGATGACTACTAATTGATTGGTTAGCCTAAAATTTGTAGTATCGTGTGTAATAATTTATACTATTAATTGATTATTCTTCTGCATGTGAACTATTAGTGTTAAATCCATCTATCACAGTAACTTTTGTTTATTGACTATAATATTTGAGTATCTAAATCTAAGGTAGAAAACTGTTCCTTTACCTTTGTGTAGGCAGTTCACCTAATACCAGGAAGAAACTTATAAGATACATCAATTCCTGCTTGTATGAATTTTTTCTAATGTATGCATAAAGGAATAATGAAGATGAATGTAATTATTGTAAGTCTTCTACACGTAGTTCTATATTTAAAGCTACATATTTCAAATCTTAGTCCAATTTTTGTCTCTCTATTTTACTTTATTGAATACATAAATAGTTTTTTTTAATAATAATTTTTGAACTTGTTCTTTCTTTGCAGATGGTATTTCTTGTGATAATGTTGATACCCTAAAGGATATATATTGTTTATGTGAAAAGGTAAAGAAATGAACTTTAATACCTGGTCAGCTAAAAAAAAAGTTCTTACAATGCTCTTGTTGATAAAAGTAATGTGATACTCTTTAGTTTTTTAGCTGAAGCTGCCTTTGACTAACAATTCTGTTTTATTTGGCAAAACATGTGCTTGGCAACTAGGTGATTTAAAATTTAATGCGAACATAAATCTAAGTTCAGCTTTCGAATTGTGGACTTCTTAACTCTAATCATCAAATTATTATAGAGTGGTGGTAGTAGTAGTACCATTGTCTAGGCAAGAAATAAACTATGATGTGTTACACATCAATATCAGATTTACAGTGATTTAAAAAATATTACATTTGAATAAAAGGTTGTGAAATTTGAGAAATCTTATGAGTGCATTGAATTACGAGAATACGCCATAAGAGGTTAACTTCCGAGAAATTTTGGAACTTTTGCAATGCATTGTCCAATATAGAAGCTTACATCATACACCAGATATAAGACAATGGGCAAGAAAGGATCATAAATTATATGCAACTTCATTGAAGAGGATGTTAGGTCAGACATGAAAATATTGAAGGTAAATACTCTGTATATAATTGATTGTTGCTACTTGTGTTGATATAGTACCTGAAATCTATTCTGCTCTGGGATCTGATAAAGAGTAATGGGGATGTTTGACATAAGTTTTTAATTCATTTTGGGACTTGAAATTGGTGATCTTCTCGCACTTTTTTTGTTGCTACAGTATCATTCGTATTCTATTTTGTTTTGCATATATGTGGTAAAGCACCTAAAATATTTGATTTTCTTTTCTAGCCTGGTTTTGCAAGAGCGAAAATTTGGTGCAGCTTACCACAGTTTGAAGCCTCTAATAGAATTCATTACATTTAAATTTGCATACATTGTTGGACCTTTTTTTAAAACTTTGTTTTCATACTCCTTTATTTTTAATTATTATGGACAAAAATATGTAAAATCACCTATCAAATTCACTAATAAATTAAGTATAGGTATTGAATTAGTTCAAAGTGCCCATGAACATTATGTAATCCTTCTGAATTTATCTGCTAAGAGGATTAAAAAATATTATATTACAAATAGGATGGATTAGATTGATCATTGTGAAGTACATTTGTGAACTGCATTGTTTTGTTCCCTTCCATTTATTTTTTTAAGAATTCTTTATATTTATGAAATGTATTGCAAATTGTAGAGACTAGTGTTTGTACAGCAGGCTATTTAACTTGTACACTTCTAGAAGTAGTTAGAATATCCAATTAGCACATGTGTAAATTGTTAATTAGTTAGTTAAGTGTATTAGTATAAGGACATACGCTCAAGTCACTGTGAATCTCAAGTTTTATTCTCTCTCTAGATTCTTCTTCTTCTTCTTCTTCACTAATACCTTGGAGCTCTCTAATGGTTTCCCTGTGGATAGTCTTAACATGGTATCAGAGCATGGTGCTCAGCGATTCTGATTGAGAGACTCCGATCTTCAAAGTTTCTCCTCTTCTTCTTCTTCGATTCCTCTCAGACCTATCTCCCAAACTCAATTTTTTTTCTTCTTCAATCTCACTTAGATCTGCATCTCAAGCTCAAATTTGAGCCCTGAAAGTTCGAAGATTGTCTTCAATGGCGAATGATACAGTAGAAAACACAGCTGGAACATCACATGCAAACAATCAAAACATCGATTGTAATGATCCTTTGTATGTACATCCCTCAGACACACCTGGCTTGCAGATTGTTCCACAATTGCTCATAGGAACTAAGAATTACTCGGAATGGAGTCGATCTATGAAGATGTCACTCCTTGGGAAGAACAAATTGGGGTTTATTGATGGAACATGTACCAGAGATATGTACACCAACAATGCCTTTCAATTGCGTCAGTGGGATCGATGCAACGCAATTGTTCAATCGTGGATAATGAGTTCAGTGGCAAAGGAACTTAGAAAAGGTATTGTATTCTCCTCAAATGCACAGAAAGTCTGGATTGTGTTGAAAACTAGATTTGATAAGGTAAATGCAATAAAAATTTATCATATGAACATGGAGATAAGCTCGTTGGTACAGGGAGTTTCTAGTGTGTCAATATATTTCTCAAACCTAAATGATTTGTGGGATGAATTTGAGTCCTTGATTCTGGAGCCTTGTGATTGTGATAAGTCAGAGCCATTTGTTGAATTTAACGCAAACAGAAACTCATGAAATTTTTGATGGGATTAAATGATACTTATGCACCACAAAGAAGCCAGATTCTCATGATGCATCCAACCCCCTCTTTTGATCAAGCCTACTCTATGATTATTTAGGAGGAAAGCCAGAGGAAGAACAATGGTTTAACAATACAAAATGGGATATTATGAAGTGCTCCTATAGATGTTGACCATGTTGCACTAACTTCTGCTAATGCTTTCAATGTTAAAACTAAAAGAAATGTTGGTATGTACTGTGGTTACTGCAAAATGAGGGGTCATACAAAGGAAGGTTGCTACAAGTTGTTTGGATATCCTCCTGGATTCAAGTTCAACAACAGAAACAAAGGACCATATGAACAGTCAACAGTTGCAGCACATAATGTGATTGTTGGAGAAGAGATTAGCACTGGGCTTCATAGGAATGTTGTACCAACTGTCCAACCTTTCACTGCTGAACAATATCAGCAAATTATCAATCTGCTAAACAAGGAGAAGGGGCATACAGACTCAGCCAATATGGCAGGTAATTCTACTACTGACCAAGATCCTTGGATTATAGATACTGGGGCTTCTAATCACATAGTTTCTGCCTTGCATCTATTATCATCAGTATACCATGTACCTGAACTTAAATCACCTACTGTACAATTGCCAAATGGAAATAATACTAAAGTTACCCATATTGGACCATATACCTTGCCCAATTCAGAAATTCTTCATGATGTCCTCTATGTTCTTGAATTTCATTTTAATCTACTCGCTGTTTCTAGATATACAAAAGAGTTAAAAGAGCTCAGTTCATTTCTACCCTGATTTTTGTGTCTTTCAGGACCTCTTCAGTGGCATGGTGAAAGGGATTGGTAGACTCAAAGGTGGTCTTTACATACTCAATCCCTCAACACCTGTTACTACTTCTGCTTCTAATCATGTGTCTGCTTCAGTTCAATCAAATTCCAGTGTATTGTGGCACCAAAGGTTGGGTCATGCTCCTATTACAGTGTTGAAAAAAATCCCTGATCTGAATAAACAGCTATCTTGTATCTCTACTTGTCATTGTCATGTATGCCCACTATCTAAACAAACTAGGTTACCTTTTCCTATTAGTACTTCCAAATCTAACTGTGTTTTTCAACTTGTACATATGGATGTGTGGGGTCCATATAGAGTCTGTACTTACAATGGTTTCAAGTACTTTCTTACCCTTGTTGATGACTATTCGAGAATGATTAGGACTTTTCTATTGAGATTAAAGAGTGATGTGTATGTCATTTTGACTGAATTTCTGCATCTTGTTGAAAATCAATTCTCAACCTCTGTTAAAGCTTTTAGGTCAGATAATGACCATGAGTTCCTTAACACTCTCTGCTCTAATCTTTTCAAAACCAAAGGTATTATTCATCAGAGTAGTTGTGTTCACACTCCACAACAAAATGGTGTTGTGGAGAGGAAACACAGACATATCCTAGAAGTAGGAAGGGCCTTAAGATTTCAGGCCAACATACCTTTGAAATTCTGGGGGGATTGCATTCTTACTGCCACTTACATCATCAACAGGCTACCAAGTGTTGTGCTGCATGGAAAATCACCTTATGAGATTTTTCATGGTAAACCTCCTGTTTTCTCTCACATTAGAACCTTAGGATGCCTATATTATGCCACCAAACCTGATTTTCATGACAAATTTACTCTTAAATCTATTCTTGGTGTCTTCATGGGCTATGCTACTACTCAAAAGGGATACAGAATATATGATATTGAAGCACAAAAGTTCATAGTCAGTAGGGATGTTGTATTTCATGAAGATCAATACCCATTCAAACATCCCAGAACCAAATTTCTTGCTACTTCTGATCCATCTTCTATTTCTTCTTCTCTCTTTCCTAATTCTGATCCTACACCACTTCCAGAATCCAACTATACTCTTATTCCTGATAACAACATTGTTCTTCTTGATGGCAATGCTCTATCCAATAATCCATCTATTCATTCTCCTGATTTCCCTACTAATGATTCACCTGCTACTTCCCTGCCATCTAATAATCCTTCTAATCCTCCTAATGATTCCTTACTACCCAGAAAGTCTGGCAGAACCCTTAAACCATCTATTTGGTTGACTGACTACATTCACCCTACCTCTACCTTCCACTTCTAATGCTTGTCTCTATCCTATCAATCACTTTGTTTCTTACTCTCACCTTCCTGCTCACTTTCAGTCTTTTCTTACATCCTTCTCAGCTGATATTGAACATACCTCTTACTCACAAGCTATTAAGGATGATAGATGGATTAAGGCAATGAATCTTGAGATTGAAGCCTTAGAACATAATTATACTTGGGATGTAGTTGACTTACCTCCTGGTAAGGTCCCCATAGGTTGTAAATGGGTATATAAAATCAAGTATAATGTTGATGGTTCTGTAGAAAGGTTTAAAGCTAGGCTAGTTGCTAAGGGATACACCCAACAGGAAGGAATTGACTTTCATGATACTTTTTCTCTTGTGGCTAAGATGACCACTGTGAGGACTGTTATAGCAGTTGCTGCACTTAGACATTGGCCTGTGTACCAAATGGATGTGCATAATGCTTTTCTCAATGGAGATCTTACTGAGGAAGTGTATATGTCTCTGCCTCAAGGATTTAGTAGTCAGGGAGAGTATAAGGTGTGAAAACTACTCAAATCCTTATATGGCTTAAAACAAGCCTCTAGACAATGGAATGTGAAACTGACACAGGCTTTATTGTCTTCAGGCTTTCAGTAGAGCAAACATGATTATTCCCTGTTCACTAGGATCACTAATAACAAATTTGTGTTTATCCTTGTGTATGTAGATGACTTGCTTGTCACAGGTAATGACTTGGAAGAAATACATCAAGCTAAAACTGCCCTTCATAAAAGGTTCAAATTGAAGGATCTTGGAGAACTTAGGTATTTTTTGGGAATGGAGTTTGCCAGATCTGAAGAAGGCATTCTAATGTCCCAAAGGAAATATGCTCTGGAGATGATATCAGAAGCAGGGTTGTCAGGAGAAAAGCCTAAAGACACACCTATGGAGCAAAACTTGAAGCTAACAAGCACAGAGTATGATAAATATGTGCAGAAAGTTGATGCAGATGAACCATTGCAAGACAGAAATACCTTTCAGAGACTCATTGGCAAACTGTTGTACTTAACCATCACTAGGCCAGATATTGCATATGCAGTACAATACAACAACAACAACAACAACAACCCAGTATAATCCCACAAGTGGGGTCTGGGGAGGGTAATATGTACGCAGACCTTACCCCTACCCCGAAGGGTAGAGAGGCTGTTTCCAGGAGACCCTCGGCTCAAAAGCAACAGAAACCGATATATTAGTACCATAAAAATGCATAATAAAAATCCATAATAAAATAACAGCAATACGCATATGCAGTACAATGTCTAAGCCAATTCATGCATGCACCAAAGACATCACACTATGATGCTGCTTTGCACATAGTGAGATATATTAAGAAACAACCAGGCCTTGGGCTACTAATGTCAAGCAAAGGTGAAGAGAAGATAGAAACATTTTGTGACTCTGATTGGGCATCTTGTCCAATGTCCAGAAAGTCAATAACAGGTTTCTGTGTCAAGCTAGGATCCTCATTGATCTCATGGAAGGCAAAGAAGCAGAGTACTATTTCTAGAAGTTCAGCTGAAGCAGAATACAGAAGCATGGCACATATTGTAGTTGAGCTAACATGGTTGGATGGATTACCGAAAGAATTGGGAGTTAGTGTGAAACTACCCATGGACCTCTATTGTGATAATAAAGCAGCTTTACAGATTGCTGCTAACCCCATATATCATGAAAGAACAAAGCATATTGACATTGACTGTCATTTCATTAGAGAAAAGATACAGGAAGGGCTAATAAGGACAGCACATATAGCCACCCAAGAACAGCCAACTGATATCTTGACAAAGGCATTGGGACATCGCCAACATGCATTTTTGGTTTCCAAGTTGGGAATGAAAAACATTTTTTCATTATCAACTTGAGGGGGAGTGTAGAGACTAGTGTTTGTACAACAAGCTATTTAACTTGTACACTTCTAGAAGTAGTTAGAATAGCCAATTAGCACATGTGTAAATTGTTAATTAGTTAGTTAAGTGTATTAGTATAAGGACATACGCTCAAGTCACTGTGAATCTCAAGTTTTATTCTCTCTCTAGATTATTCTTCTTCTTCACTAATATCTTGGAGCTTTCTAATGGCTTCCCTGTGGATAGTCTTAACACAAATAGACATAAAAAAGAATGTTAAGAACAAACAGAAAATGAAAATAATAAATATATTGACTAGGTCGTGGTTGGGCTCGTGCTATGCACGGGCTGTTCATATCTAGTATATGTATAAGTAGGCTAAAACATGTTAACCGACAGTGGTGTTAACTACTGATACACACATCTTTACTAATGTCAGGGCAGTTCACTTTTGGAAAAGAAAAAAAGCAGTCGAAGTACTTAGAAAATTGAAAGCCAAAATGGAAAAAGGAGAAAGAAAGGGTAATAATAATAGATTACAGATAGGCTAGCGTGATTTACCTCTCCTATGTGATTTGCAGGTTAAACACAAGGGGAGATTTATCTAATACGCACAAAATACTTACCACAAAGTGCTCACCCAAATGGTAAATGCGACAAATTTCCCCTCGTACAAAAAACAGTAGATTGAAAACATGCCGATACAATGTACTTATGAGTGATTTCTCATGATTGAGTTATATCAGTCCGGAATTCTGGGCATCCATGTACTATTTTGTCCTTGACATACCAATTGAAGTTTCCCTTCGTTTTTTTTTTTTTTTTTTTTGAATAGCCTTTTAAATATCAATTGAAGTATTCACCAAGCAAAATTTTGTAAAGAGCTGTGCCCCCAAATATTACTACTAGTACTTAATTATCTAAATTTGAGGCTTTATAAATACAAAGTTAAACACATTAATTATACATTGGTTATCCATTTGATTAACCATTTTCTATGTGGATAATATAGTTTTTTATCCATATTCGACCCGTTTTTAAATGGTTCATTATCCAAACCATTATGGCCAGATAACTATTTTCTTTTAACTATTTTGTCACCTCTACCTGTCACCATTAATATTAGTCGCCGTAAGCTTAGACCAAACATTAAGCATAGGAAGTAGTACATTGTTTTGAAATTATATCTTTTCTAAGAGCCCATTTGGTCAAGTTGCCAAAAATCTACTTACTTTTTTCAGAAGTACTTTTGGAAAAAAAAAACAGTTTGTGTTTGGTCAATTCATTTAAGACGCACTTTTTGTAATATTTGGTAAACAAATTGTGTTTGACCAATCTTTCTAAAAAGTGTTTTTGAGTGTTAAATTACCAAAAAGGATAGTACCAAGTTCTTATAATAATTTTAAAGAGAAAAATGAACTTAAATATTTATCGTAAGAGACTTTTATTATTTTTTATTTTATTTAATTAAAATATAAAACATAAAGTAAACAAACATAATAAAGATTTAACTCAATTTTACATATACTAGTTTCTCGGCACGTGCGTTGCACGTGTATGTCGAGTCATATAGTATGTTATTTGTAAAATAATATTAATATTATTAAAATAAAATTTTGAGTAAATAATTATAAATGAAGAGCAAAGTATATTTTTTGTGTAAATGATTAATGTAGATTGTCGTATACTGACATGTTTAATGAGGTCAAGATAATTGGATATTGTCTGAATCTATGAAGATGAATAATTAAAGTTTAATTAGATACATGTGATTCTTTTTTACTTAGTTTAATTTTATGTGGTACAAATATGTAGTTAATCGTAGCTCATCTAGTACTTATAAATTATATTTCTGGTGTATATTTCTTTCACCCATTTTGATAGATTTGTCATGACGAGTGTTTTTGTTGTTAAAAAAATTATACTTTATTAAATATTTTTTTTTACTCTAATGGAAGTTCAGCAAAAAAGTAAACAAAAGTAGGAACTTAATTTTACAACGCACTTACAATGAAAATTAGATGAGGTGGTTGAACTCCTATAATAGGTGAAGCGATCAATACAGCAACAACAATCCTAGATTTTACCTTTGGATTAAGTATAGGCTATAGCCTACAAGTATGAATGAAAGACTGCCAACAACCATTTTCCTTACCAATTTAACATATAAATGAGCAGAAAATAATCCGTCTCATTTACCTAAAGGATTATATTTGCACCGGTTGAATGTTCCAACAAAAGCATATAAGTCCAAGATTTTCAGCTAAAACCTTTGCAGCTTAATAAGCAGATTTTTGAAGCTTGTCCAACATGCTTTCTAGTTAATGCATTGAAATACTTTTAATTAGTAAAAACTAAAAGTATTTATAATATTGTGATCGCTTAATTTAAGAAACTTGTTAGAAGAATATAAAATAAATTAACATTGGATAAAATATATCAAGAAAAAGAATGACAGTTTTCGAACGAAAGTTCGTTCCAAAACGTACACTTAACTTTTATAGTTCGTTCAAACAAAAATTACCAAACTCTGCAAATAAACGATTACCTTAAGCCAATCAACTTTGTTACAAAGTAAAATGTTCCAATCCTATGTATAAGATTGTCACGCCCCAAAAACCGAGGAGTGCGACCGGCGCTCAATTGAGTAAACCCGACTGAGTAAGCCTGTTAGGTTTCATTCTACCCAAACTAATTAATGAATAAATAGAAGATGGACTCCATTAATCATACTTTGTAAGTATTTCATTAACAACTTCCATTTTATTTCCATGAGCAGCTTAATACATAATTATCAAAATATTACAAGTTTTATAAATCTTTGCCAAATATCAAGATTTCTAACTCAAATCCCCATTATCAAACACCACCCACAACCTGTCTATGGAGCCTCTAAATACCACTGAAGAGTAATATGGAAATGCTGGCAATAAAGCTCTGACTATACCTCAAAATACAAAGTACATGATAAACAATTGATACAGAACCCTGAAATGAAGTGGGGCTCACCATGTCAGCTGAAAGGAAGATGCGTCACTAGCTGCGACCACCACTGCCTGCTATGGAACCACCTACATCCATTTAAAGACGTAGCGCCCCCGGCAAAAGGGACGTTAGTGCAATCGAATAGCACTAGTATGTATAAGTAAACACCATCTCATTAGAAAGAACAATCATACAAGAACAAAGAAATCATAAGGATTCAATAAAAGCTTTAAACAATCACCACATCATCAAATAAAAGGAATCACATAGCTTTCACATAATTTCCATAGCTTTAGTTTGGGGCATTTAATACTATTCATCATCATTCACAAGACCACCGCTTTCTTGAGGCGGAGTCCGATCACGACCCGATCGGCTAGGCTGCCTCATTTGAGACACGTACCTCAATCACAATCTCATTCTTACTTTCCGAAATTCAATACCAGCACAATACCATCATATGTGCAGCATGGCGTCCGATCACGGCCTGATCGGCTAGGCCGCCTTACCAAGGCGTTATTCCTTTCTCATTAATCATCTCATTTCAATCTTAAATTCACATATATCAATTCATAGGCACTTAGGGCCACAATTATCACATCATACTTGGCATTAGGCCACATTTCATAACTCACATTCCACATCACTTTCACTTTCAACATCAAACTTGCAATTTAGATAATGAGCACATACAAGAGCAATTCAAGTTATAAGCATAGAGAGGAATTCTCATGATTCGGCATAATAATCACCATTTAAACTTGACTTGAAATCTAGGCAATAGCGTATAGTTTACATTCTTCACATATCCTCAATTTACCAAGAATAGCACATTGAACACATTGAGACACACTTTTCACATATATTCTTGAAACACCAAATCCTTTGAAATAACAAATACTACATAAATCAAACTCCGGACTTACAACATATGCGGGGACACCATGGGAGCTCAATTTCTAAGAAGAGAGGTTTTTAGTCATACATACCTCGAAGAGCTTTTCCTTAAGTTACCACAACGTTCCGAAAATTCTAGCAATCCCAATCTACTTCGAGACATAACAAAATTGAACACAAATTAGGAAAATATTCATGGTTTCGGCTCGTTTGAGCATTTTATCTAACATTAGTTGTGCATCTTGATTTCAAGGCTCTTTTACCAGATTTCCTTCATTACCCAACCTAATCTTTACTTATTTGTGTTCAACAATCTTCTCACAAACCTAATTTGTATATGCATGTATACATAATACTATTACACCCAAGAATCATACCTCAATGACCCATCTTATACCTCAAACTCAAAATTAAAGTCTAATGTATAGAACCTTACCTCCTAGATGAAGAACATGAGATTGGGTTCTTTGATTCTTGAAGACTTGAACAAGAGATGGGTGATTAAGAAGCTAGGCTCCTTCTCTCTCTATATGCTCTCAACTCTCTCTAAAATCAGTAGAAAATGAGCCCAAATGAAGCCCTAAAGACTATATTATAAAATGGGGTCGGGTTATAAAAATAGAAAAAATAAGCCTTCGAAATCGAGTCTGCAATCGCAAAATGGACCGCAAAACAAGAATATAGGTCACAGAATGCATCGCGAACTAGGTGCCCAAAACTGGGCAATACTGGCCCAAACTGCGACATATCTGCGATTGCAGAGTTAAAAATGCGACATTTTTGCGATCGCAGATTCGACACAGGATCGCATTTTTCCAGCCTTTGGTAATTTGATCATAACTTTGTGTAGGAATGTCCAAATGATGAACAGTTTGATGTGTTGGAAATTAGACTCGAAGATCTTTCATATGATAGGTTGTTCACCACGTAAAACCTTTTATATATATATTTAGATATGCCAGTCCAAAGTGTGGACTTGTGCGAACTCATTTGGAATTTTAGCCTAGTATGAAATTTTCCAATTTGACATAGACTTAGGCCTCCCATTAGACCCCACATTACACATTATAAGACTTATACACTTATTTACCAAGTCCAATTGATGCCCATCATCTTAATAGCACATAAAATATTATAATTAGCTTACCTGGCACCACGAAATCCTAAATTACTTAGCGAAAATTTCCGGGGCCTTACATTCCCCCCCCCCCAGGATCATTCGTTCCCCAATGAGGAGTAGAATGTGCCCTAAACGCTTAACACAATATATCTCTTTTCTAACCTATCTTATGTCACGACCCGGATTTCACACCTTCGAGAGCCGTGATGGCGCCTACTGGTGAAAGCTAGGCAAGCCAAATTATCCTAATTACTTAACCTTTCCCAGTTTTAAACCATTATCGGTGATGAGTAGATATCATGCAAATAGCGAAAAATAATTAAGCGGAAGACAAAATCTGACAATTTATCGTAATACAAAATTGCGGAAGTCTAAATATAGCTCTACCTAGAATTTGGTGTCACAGTTTCACAGACGGTCTAAGAATACTACATACAAAGTTTGAAAGATAAAATATACACTGTTTCTGAAATGAGTAAAGGAAACAGGATAAAGGAAAAGATAGGAGGTGACGCCAAGGCCCGCGGACGTCTGCAGGACTACCTCGTGTCGCCTGTGCGGGCTGAAGACAGCACCCTCATTGCGGTCCAAGCACTCCGGTATCAGTATCTGCACACAGTGCAGAGTGTAGTATCAGCACAATCGACCACATGTGTTGGTAAGTGCCTAGCCTAACCTCGGCGAAGTAGTGACGAGGCTAGGACCAGACTACCAAATAAACCTGTGGGTTATGGCGTACAAAAATAATACGAAGTAGATAACAATGATGGCAACAATGATCAACCACTGATATAGATAGCAGGCAACAAGAACACCGTAAATGTTTCTCAACAAATAAAAGATACAAGTGCAATCAATTAATCAAGTCCTTCAAATTTAAATCTCTAAGATAATATGCTTTTCAATGAATATATTTCCTTTAAATAAATATCTTTCAAATAAGCATCTTTCGAATATAATTCTTTCGAGTAAAGGTCACCTTGTGACGCCTCATTTCATAATCATAAATAATATAGGTCTCCGCCCACTTTCATATTTTCACGACACCTCGTGCCCATATTTATATCGCAATCGTACGGATAACTCACGTGCCATTAAATAAAAAATAATATTTTCCCTGGCACCACATGCCCACATATTTCTGTCTCACATTGCACAGCAATATCCTCATGTTACTCAGTTCATAGGTTCCATAACCCAATACAATTAAGAATGTTCAAAGAGCCTCATTCACTTAACATAAAGTAGAGTACAGCTTCCAACCCAATTAGGAAACCAACAAGAAAAGATGAAGTTATTTTTAGAAATCATTTGATAAAGAAAATACCCTTTTCAATTAAAGTACAATATTGAATGAATCATTACCTTTAATACGAGAAGTCAATAAATCAAAACATAGTAGAAATTCCTTTTTAAGTAAAGTACAACTTCAAACGGTTTAAGGAAAATTTAATTGAGAAATCAATTGAGTTAAAAATGTAACAAATTCTGAAATTTGGAGTATTGAACATATAAAAGAAATAAGGCAAGGTATTGTAAACACTATGGATTCCAACACAAAGGATCACAACAGTAAAGGGATCTAAACAGTTAATACACTTGAATTGTTAATAACAAGTAAACACAGCAAATAGAAAGTGCACAGCATCACCCTTCGTGCTTTAACACTCTCTCACCAAAATAATACATGGCATCACTCTTCGTGTTTTACACTCTTCCTCACCCAAGAAACAATCACAAGAAATAAGGGTAAGGGAATCTATAACATCGAAATAAAATCAAGTAACAACAGAAAATCAGTAATAAACGTAAAGGACAATATAACTCAATTAGAATTAGAAAAAATCAAGGACAAGTGCACGGCATCACCCTTCGTGCTTTTACTCTCGTCCTCACCATAAGAATCAATATAAACTGCACGGCATCACCCTTCGTGCTTTTACTCTCATCCTCACCATAAAATCAATATAATCGGCACGGAATTGTACATCGTGCTGCACGGCATCACCCTTCGTTCTTTACACTCTTCCTCACAAAATCATACATGGCATCACCCTTCGTGATTTAACACTCTTCCTCACCAAATCATACATGGCATCACCCTTCGTGCTTTAACACTCTTCCTCACCCAAACAACAATCACAAGGAATAAGGGCAAGGAAATAAATGAAATCATAATAAAATCCCGGCAAGGGAACAATAGTACCACAATCAAATCCCGACAAGGGAAACAACATCAAAACAATAACATCCCGGCAATGGATACAATATCATGATTCTCTCTCTCTCCTTTCTTCTTTCACGTTTACTTAACAACTCAATTCACAACTTGAGTCAATGCTCTACTATGTTCAACAATTCAATTCTCAACTTGAGCCAATGCTCTACAATGTTCAACAATTCAATTCTCAACTTGAGCCAATGCTCTACCATGTTTAATTAACAATAATACTTCCACAAGTCATATTCCTCAATAGAAATTATCATATAGAGCATGTACAATACGAAACAGAGTCACATTAATGAAAGTATAAGACTCACGGGCATGCTTGACACCAACGTATAGATACTCGTCACCATGCCTATACGTTGTACTCAACAAATAACACATAACAAATAGGACACAACTCCTAATCCCTCAAGCTAAGATTAGACCAAACACTTACCTCGCTTTGCAACCAATTCAAAATTCCAACAAGCCTTTGCCTCGCGAATTCATGCCCAAAATTCTCAAATCTAGTCATAAACAATTTGATCAGTCAATAAAAATTATAGGAATTAATTCCATATGAAATCCTACATTTTCTATTAAAATCCGAAATTGCACTAAAAATTCGCCCGTGGGGCCCACGTCTCGGAATTCGACGAAAGTTGCGAAATATGAAACCTCATCCAACCTTGAGTCTAACCATACCAAAATTACTAAATTTCGATAATATTTCGGCCCTCAAATCTATCCGAGAGGGTTTTCAAACTCTTCCAACTAAATTCATAGATATAATGCCAAAACTAGTAATAGATTCGGGTAATCTAACCAAAATTAAGTTAAGAACACTTACGTCGTTGTTTTCTCTGAAAATCGCCCGAAAATCGCCTCTCCCCGAGCTCCAATCTGATAAAAATGGAAAATGGGACGAGTCCCATTTTCAGAACTTAAGAATCTGCCCAGAAAATGTCGGAGGCACTGTTCACGCGTTTGGATACTGTTCACGCGGTACTGTTCACTACACTATTCACGGGGTACTGTTCACCGGCACTGTTCACGGGGTACTATCCACAGGTAATGTTTACAGTCACTTTTCACGGATACTGTTCACATGCTGTAGAAAAATGAGCAACTGTCCAAAGAGAAAAATTCAGCAGCTTTTTTTTTTATCCGTTAACCTTTCGAAATCCACCCGAGGCCCTCGGGACTTCACTAAAATGCATCAACCAGTCCTAAAACATGATACGGACTTAGTCGAAACCTCAAATCGCATCAAATAATGCTAAAACCATGAATCACACCCTAATTCAAGCCTAATGAAACTAGGAACGTCCAACTTCTATATTCGATGCAAAAACCTACCAAATCAAATCCAATTGGCTTCAAATTTTGCACACAAGTCATAAATGACATAGCGAAGCTATGAAAAATTTTAGAACTGGATTTCGATCCCGATATCAAAAAGTCAAATCTCCGGTCAAACTTAAGAAATCTTTAGCCTTAGATTTTTAGATTCCGTTAAATGGCGATAATTTGATCTAGGGACCTCCGAATTTGATTTCGGACATATGACCAAGTTCCAAATCCTGATATGGAACTACCGGAATGGTTAAAGCTTTTATCTGGGTTCGTTTGCTCAAAATATTGACCAAAGTCAACTCAGTTGAGTTTTAAAGCTCTAGTTCACAATTTAATCCATTTTTCACATAAGAACCTTCCGGAAAATTATACGGATTGCGCACGCAAGTCGAGGATTTATTGATAGCACTTTTCAAGGTCTTAAAATACCGAGATAATTATTTAAATTAAAGATGACATTTTGGGTCATCACATCTTAGGTCCCTAAATTTTGACTAACTCCCAAATTTTTCAAAAATTTCGGCAGCATCTCCTTTGTAACTAGGCCTATCTACCTGCCAGAGAACCACCAAAACATCCTAACAACTCATCCACAATGAGACAAAGCACCACAATGTATATATCAACAATACTAATATCATAATTACAAGCACTACATTATCATAATGATACCTGAACATGGACTGCACATTTTTAAATCACAACACATATAAGGTACCTTTCAAATCAAAACCAATTGTTATACAATCAAGCGAAAATATTTTCTTTCCACGACACTTTCAACCTTCAAGGTAACCTCCTCGACTTACAAGCTTTTCCATAACACATTTACGGAAATAATCCCAACCTCCAAACTTATCTATCAAGGATGACAGCTAGATACCCGCATAAGCTAACTATCCATTAACTTCACCTTCAATAATTTCCACCGGAATGATACACAAAGGATCTCCAACTACCTTCTTAGACATAGACATGTGAATACACAAAATATATGGCGAACAACTATGGGGAAGCTTTATACTCCTAGTGCGGCCTAATGTGGAATACACTTATGCAACATTCATTATCAACTCACATAACATCTTCATGGGAAAATGTTGAGAATAACATGTTCACCCTCCAAAACTCTAAATCTCTAGGCGAACACTCACACTAAACCCTTGATGACCTTCAACAGTTACTCTAAGATGTGCTATCATAAACTGACCATAAAATTACCTATCAAATATATGTGATCACACGGGGACGCTCCCTCTTTGACATGTTTGAACCTTCAATACCCAATAGATTTAATACAATGAGGAGCAACGAAGTTCAAAATCGGGCTAGAATTATTCAGGAACCCATTAATGTGCTGAGTAGAGTATTTCACGAGGTTATATGGTAAGAGACACAAAGATTACTACTAACAATACTGACATGGTTAATCATTGTGACGACATCAATTATTAGACAAATGAGGCATAGGGGTAACTTGTACATTGGTAATAGGAATCATTAGGGAGGAATATTCAAATACGCGACCCACTTGTCTCCTGAAGTGTAGGGAAAATCCGTTTATCAAGAATGAGAATACTCTGGCACCTTGAATGCGATATAGGTTTCAAAATACATGAAGTTGAATTATACTCCTAACATTAACTAACACAAGGACTCTATGCCACAAGCCTATGAGGATGAAAAGAAGTTGAACACCTATGAGATTATTATATTGCAAACAGCCTAACCTTTCCTGATAATTGACCCTATGTGAGAGAACTAAAGATAGGACAACTGGTCTTCCAAATCAATATGTGTAAGCACGTGATTTTTGCCCTATGAGAGAATTACTCCCAAAAAATCCAAAATAAAACAATTTTCCTTTGTGTGCAATTTTAGAATTTTTGTGGCATTTTTGATAATTATTTGTATTTCTGTCTGTGCGTGTTTATTGGTTAAATTAATAAAAAATTACAAAAATATGTCGCATTTGCATTTAGTATTTATTTAAGTTTGTTTTACAAAATCATAAAAATAATGTACGTTGCATTTTTAGCATTTAACGTCTAAATTGTGTGATTTTTATAGTTAATTGCTATTTAAATGTGCGATAATTGTTATTTGGACAGATTTTTGAAGTTATAACAGATTTTGAATCAGGGTAGTAACAGTAGTTTTAGGGGTAATACGGGATTTAACCAATTGCAGATTATTTAATTATGGTGGGGGACAAGACGTAATGATAAAAACAAAAAGGAAAAGGTGGATAATGATATTTTCTTTTCAAAAAGAGGGGAACAAGGGGGCCCACTTTGACTACTTTTCAAAAAGAGGGAACATGGGGGCCCACTTTGACTACTTTTCAAAAAGAGGGAACATGGGGGCCCACTTTGACTACTTTTCAAAAAGAGGGAACATGTGGGGCCCACGTTGACTACTTTTACTAAAGTAAAAGTGTGGGTAATAATAAAAGTTAAAGGGTGCACATAGTGGAAGAAGATTGGGTCTTGCTTTGTATATAAAGGGGGATGAGGGGATTGAATTAGAGAATGAGATTTTGGGAGAATTTTGGGGAGATAAAAATTTCAGAACTAAAGAAGAGAGAAAAACATACTTTTAATCTTGAGGAAGAGGATTCCTAAAATATCCGAATACTATTTCCGTGTATTCCTGAGTGTGATCTCTGCCTCCTGTTTGCTTCCGGGATTTTCAATTGGCTTGTTATTGCTTTATTGAGTGGTTGCTCGAATTTCTGTTTGGTTTTCAAGTCTACTGCTGGGTTTTCTGACTGCTGGTTGTTTGTTGTTGCTGCGCTGTTTCTACTGCCGCTGATTCTCATCTTCATCTTCTCTTGTTTCCAATACCAGGTACACGACTGTAATACTAGCTATTGCAAGCTAATAATGTGGAAGCATGAATACATATGAAGAATGGAATTTTGAAGTTTTAATTTCGCTTTTTCTTTGTTCCTTTTATTGATTGTATTTAGGCTATTTCATGTATTACTGAATAATAATTGGAATAATAGAAAATAACATAAGTTAGTCTTTAATGAATCGGCTTGGCAAAATGGGTTAATTCACTAGTTATGAAGGTTTTAAGATTATCAACAGTAGGTTAATCATGAATGGATAGCTAAAATTAGTTAAAGCCAAACAAGACTAGATAATGTTTAAGTTTAATAAACTTTCTAATAAGCTTTAATAATTATGGTTAAATCTAGTTTCAAATGGTTATGAAAAATTAATCCCAATAGTTTTTTTATATAACAATGCGAGCTTCAATCTAGCTATATTTGATTTCTTTTGAATATTAGTTGTCGAATTTCTTATTTTATTTATAATTTCGAATTTTCTCTCTTTTTTTTAGTAAAATTCTTTCCATTAATATTTGTCTTAATCTAGCAATTAGTATGTTACGTTTTCTTTTTTTTTTTTTTGAAAGCTCCTAATTAATTAGAATTTTCTTTCTTTATTTTAGAGACTAAACTTAATAGAAAAAATGTAGTCACTATAGGTTTATCCTTTTAAATAAAAATGAGATGAGCCTCGCCCAATAAAACGCACCAATTGCGGGGCCCTCAATAAATGTTTAATTGAATACTTAGATTTCAAGATGGGTCGTTTAGCAAATTTCACGGCCTTCCCAAAATAATAACGCGTTAGTATCTTTAGGCGCGTATTTAATAATGTTATCTCCCTAAACTCGGGTGCACATTTATGTGACCCAAATCCAAATCTTAATGGAGTCGAAATGTGTCAACAACCACGGGTGCATTGATTGCGACGTAGTTCGAGACGCGTTTTCACGACGCTGCAATTCCTTTAAAAAATAATAATAAAGCGATAAATAATTAAAATTGCACTATAGTTTTAAACATGTATTAAAATCAGATATTTTAGCCATTACAACAATTTAAGCGACCGTGCTAGAACCACGGGATCCGGGGGTGCCTAACACCTTCCCTCGGGTCAACAGAATTCCTTACTTAGAATTTCTGGTTCGCAGACTTTATTTGGAAAGTCGAATATTTTCCTCGAATTGGGATTCAAGATAAACCGGTGACTTGGGACACCAAAAGCCAAACCTATCCCAAGTGGCGACTCTGAAATAAATAAACAAATCCCGTTTCGATTGTCCTTTAATTGGAAAAACTCCTTGTACCCTCGCGGGGGCGGAAAAAGGAGGTGTGACAATATGCTCATGATACGTGCAAAAATCTGAAGGCATCTAATCTGAACCTTTCACGAGTGAAACCACATAGCTAGGAACTCCTACCATAGGGGTGAAATCATGTATTGGTTAGAGGGGTTTTAATGGTTGACGTAACGCTCCGGGAGGAAAGACAATTAAAACTCCTATCCTCCTTAAGGAGGTGAAATGCCAAGGGTAGCAAAATTTCCCGCATATGACAATAACGTTGTCAATAATCCTAGAAGCCGAGTGAGCAGAAGGCCACATAACCTATCCAATCCGACCCATTTAAGACTTTTGAAAAGGGGATGCACTTTTGTTTGAAATCATGGCAATATAAGTTTGAGCCTAGGGGAAATCATTACTTTTGGAACCCATGAAACAAGCCCACGTAGCCCTTGAAGATCGTTAACAATGGCGAGAAAGTACTTAAAACCATTACGAGTTGGTATAAAACAAGGCCTGAAAGTGCCTACATGGATAAATTTGAAAGAATGAGACGTCTTAATGCATTTATCGGGGAAAGGTAACCTAGGTTATCTAGTCACAGGGACAAGTAGAGCAGATAAATGAAAAGAAAGTGAGAGAGCCTATGGAAGTAACCTTTACATTGTAACCACTAGGAATGGTGGTAATATAAAGGGATTACGAGAAGCTAAATTTTCGAAAGAAGATCTCTCTATGTAGTCACATGATGTATAGCTCCAGAATTCAAAAATCCAATTATGTTTAGCAACTCTACTTCACAATGAAGCACCACAACACCATTCTACACAACCAGCTATTACCAGCCACTATGGGAGATCATATAAGACTGGACTGAGAGAAAGGCTTTGGCATATGAATGTGTTACTAGGTGTATTGCTCCTTGGTCAACCCAAAACCAAAAGGTGAGAGTTAGACTGATAAGCAGATCGTTGGACTAGCATATGTGTAGATAATCCATTATCGAAAGGAGATCATTCAATCCCAACAATTGCGGCATGCTATCAACGCTTGATGAACTTGAAGTGAGATGGGAACCTAATGAGATAGTATAAAATAATCATGGAAAGTTTGCAGGTGTTCATGTTGAGTTCTCCATGGATTTTGACTTGAGAAATACCCAGATGCTAATGAAAGACAGAAAAACATGAGAAACAAGCGTTGTGCTACGATAACCTCCAAAGGTGCGCTTGGTCTTGATAGAGAGCCTAGTAAGGGTCCTTATGAGAAGGGAAGTGTTACAATGACACATAGAAGGATATGTTCTCTCATGGTTATCGAACAAGTGTTGGGAAACTAGCACAATGAATTCACTAACTAAGGAACACAATTAACACATGTTGTGGAGGTGTAAATAGAAAATAAACATTTGTTATGAGCTGGACATGCTTCTGCTATATTAACTCCTAACTGCAATACACGACCATATCACGGGCAACCACTATACTAGGAACAAAGTGAGCTACTTACTGTAGAATGTCCCAAGTGAACATGAAAGTTATACTAATATGGTGACACAAGTTCTTCCTATGACGGGGATGTGAGGATCTCAATTTTTTTCCTGAGAGACTTTATGCACACGGTGACCATTCCGATTGACATGCACTCATATGATAGGTGCTAAGGTATGCTCTTATGTTATTAGACAGTGAGAAGGTTTCATAATGATACTCGCAAGAGAGTAGAATGACTGTTCAAACCGTAGAAACCATATACACCAGTGAGAAAAAGAGTGACTCGAGAAGGATCACAACACTGGGATGCTTTACATGGAACTCGACACCACATAGGTAAACTTTAGGATGGTGCATTCATAGGCACAAGTGTGCAGATGTTGTCCATTTAAATAAAATATTCTGTAAGAAATTCATCAGGTATAGTCCCTTGTTAAGAATTTAGGAAAAGCAAGTGGGAAGTATTAAACCTAGAGTCATGACTCCATTCAAGGACACAATTATAGAACTTAATTCCACAAGAATGTAAATAAGAGGATTTGTAATAGAGTGGATTCACGAATAATGCATCTCGTTCGAAGAATCGATGCATGCAATGTTTTGTTATTCAACACCTTGTTAAGACCATGTTTATGAGAATTCTTCAATATGGATGTACATATACAACATTTAATTTGACTCACTTAATGACTTTAGGTTGATCGGGTAATAGCTTAATCGATACCCCTCGACTCCACATCCCTAACGTACGTAGGTAACATACTGATATACTACATGATTTGGTGGTGCAGTGACATTAATAGGAATAAGGGCACTCCCCTTAACAACAAGTTCTACAAATCCCTCCATGGCTCGATACATTCTCCTAACAAACGCTTGGGCAATCTCCCTCAGATTCAATGGTGGGGTCATTCCCTCCTTTATGCATCGAACTCGTGGATTATGGTATCGAGATTACGCGTCTGGAGAATAAGACAAAGTGAGGAAATTAGCTCCCTATCTTGGGTTCTACCACACGATCTGGAGTATCAAAGAAGGATGAAATTCCTAAATGTCCGAATAGCCTCCAACTTATAGATGTGGTCGACAACACACCGATAAGAAGGACTCTACTAGACACGGCTCTGAGACATCCTAGGACACTTTAAAACCTTAGGCTCTGATACCAAGTTTGACACGCCCCAAAAATCGAGGAGCGCGACCGGCGCTCAACCGAGTAAACCCGACTGAGCAAGCCTATTAGGTTTCATTCTACCCAAACTAATTCATGAATAAATAGGAGATGGACTCCAGTAATCATACTTTGTAAGTATTTCATTAACAACTTCCATTTTATTTCCATGAGCAGCTTAATACATAATTATCAAAATATTACAAGTTTTATTAATCTTTGCCAAATATCAAGATTTCTAACTCAATTCTCCATTATCAAACACCATCCACAACCTGTCTACGGAGCCTCTAAATACAACTGAAGAGTAATATGGAAATGCCGGCAACAAGGCTCCGGCTATACCTCAAAATACAAAGTACATGATAAATAATTGATACAGGACCCCGAAATGAAGTGGGGATCACCATGTCAGCTGAAAGGAAGATGCGTCACTAGCTGCGACCATCATTGCCTGCTACGGAACCACCTACATCCATTTATAGTCGTAGCGCCCCCGACAAAAGGGACGTTAGTGCCATCGAATAACACTAGTATGTATAAGTAAACACCATCTCATTAGAAAGAACAACCATACAAGAACAAAGAAATCATAAGGATTCAACAAAAGCTTTAAACAATCACCACATCGTCAAATAAAAGGAATCACATAGCTTTAGTTTGGGGCATTTAATATTGTTCATCATCCTTCGCAATACCGCCGCTTTTTTTAGCAGAGTTTGATCACGACCTGATCGACTAGGTTGCCTCATTTGAGACGTGTACCTCAATCACAATCTCATTCTTACTTTCCGGAATTCAATATCAGCACAATACCATCATGTGTATGGCATGGCGTCCGATCACAGCCTTATCGGCTAGGCCGCCTTACCAAGGCGTTATTCCTTTCTCATTAATCATCTCATTTCAATCTTTATTTCACATATATCAATTCATATGCACTTAGGGCTACAATCATCACATCATACTTGGCATTAGGCCACATTTCATAACTCACATTCCATATCACTTTCACTTTCAACATCAAACTTGCAATTTAAAATAATGGGCACATACAAGAGCAATTCAAGTTGTAAGCATAGAGAGAAATTCTCATGATTCGGCATAATAATCACCATTTAAACTTGACTTGAAATCTAGGCAATATCATATAGTTCACATTCTTCACATATCCCCAATTTACCAAGAATAGCACATTGAACGCATTGAGATACACCTTTTACATATATTCTTGCAACACCAAATCCTTTGAAATAAAAAATACTACATAAATCAAATTTCGTACTTACAACATATGCGGGGACACCATGGGAGCTCAATTTCTAAGAAGAGGGGGGTTTTAGCCATACATACCTCGAAGAGCTTTTCCTTAAGTTGCCACAACGTTCCGGAAATTCTAGCAATCCCAATATACTTCGAGACATAACAAAATTGAACACAAATTAGGAAGATATTCATGGTTTCTGCTCGTTTGAGCATTTTATCTAACACTAGTTGTGCATCTTGATTTCAAGGCTCTTTTACGAGATTTCCTTCATTACCCAACCTAATCTTTACTTATTCGTGTTCAACAATCTTCTCACAAACCTAATTTATACATGCATGTATACATAATACTATTACACTCAAGAATCATACCTCAATAACCCATCTTATACCCCAAACTCGAAATTAAAATCTAATGTATAGAACCTTACCTCCTAGATGAAGAACATGTGATTGGGTTCTTTGATTCTTGAAGACTTGAGCAAGAGATGGGTGATTATGAAACTAGGCTCCTTCTCTCTCTATATGCTCCCAATTCTCTCTAAAATCAGTAGAAAATGACCCCAAATGAAGCCCCAAAGACTATATATTAAAATGGGGTCGGGTTATAAAAATAGGAAAAATAAGCCTCCGAAATCGGGTCTGCGATTGCAGAATGGACCGCAAAACAAGAATGTGGGCCGCAGAATGCATCGCGAAATAGGTGCCCAAAACTGGGCAACACTGGTCCAATCTGCGACAGATCTGCGATCGCAGAGTCAAAAATGCGACATATTTGCGATTGCACATTCGACACAGGATCGCATTTTTCCAGGCTTTGGTAATTTGATCATAACATTGTGTAGGAATGTCCAAATGACGAACAATTTGAAGTGTTGGAAACTAGACTCGAAGACCTTTCATATGATAGGTTGTTCACCAAGTAAAACCTTATATATATATATATATATATATATATATATATATATATATATATATATATAGATATGCACGTCCAAAGTGTGGACTTGTGCGAACTCATTTGGAATTTTAGCCTAGTATGAAATTTTCCAATTTGACTTAGACTTAGACCTCCCATTAGACCCCACATTACACATTATAGGACTTATACACTTATTTACCAAGTCCAATTGATAATAGCATATAAAATATTATAATTAGTCTACCTGGCACCACAAAATCCTAAATTACTTAGCTAAATTTTCCGGGGCCTTACAAAGATGTTGACTAAAGGGGTCATGACTCTTTAATTAAAAGAATAATGTCAAACATCTTACTATAAAATCATCTATTGCTCATGTACTCATACTAAACCGAGAAATATTCTATTAAATTGTTAAAAAAATGATCAGTTCTTGTTTGGTTTTATTTTTTAATCGTATATGTACAAATTTTTGTTTTCCCTTTAACTGTGCCTTTCTTCACAAATATTAGCGCTTCATTTGTGCATTGCACTATCTATCAACAAAATCTGCAAGTTAATAGTAGCAATAGAGTAAACAATCAACTGAAATAAATTATCAATATATCAACAAGAAGAAAAAATAGAGCACCCATTATAATTAGTACCTCGTAAGTATATAGTAGCAGAGATTGCAAATACACACAAAATAGACACCCAATAATCTTTCACATATATCAAAATTAAACACTCGGCTAAAATTTCTTAATTAGCGTCCTTTATATAGCAATCTTTCCTAACTTTTTTTGCGCAGACATATTTTGCACCGAATAAGTGAATTCCGTCTTCGATTCGGCTCTTATCACGGTTTTGATTGATTTTATTCTTCTGCTATGAATACTCCCTCCATCTTATATGTGATGTTTCTCTTTTATACGCCCCAAGGAATATTAATTAAGAAAAAGATTAGACTATTCTACTCTTATTTATGTCTTAAGATATAATCTCTCTTTATTAAATATTTATTTTATTCATGTGTTATCTCCCTCTTCAAGAACAATTATTACTATGGGTTGAAAAGAAAAAAAGTAATCAGTTTTGTCTTGAGCTTCTAAAATGATAAATAATTTAAGATAACTATTTTTAGTAACCACGACTGTTAATATGAGACGGATGGAGTGTTAGTTAGGAGAAATAAAATCTACTCCCTCCGGTCACTTTTACTTGGCATGTATACTAAAAGGGAAAATGCATAAGTACTCCCCTGACCTATACTCTGATTTTCAACTACACACTTTTTCTTTGCGGGAATCCTATTACCCTCCTAAACTTATTTTAAATGTAATTATTTGCACCCTTAACGCTGACAACCAAACTCTTGGCAAGTGATGAGCTACACGCGCCCACACACATGTATTTTTAGTACTTTTTTTATTCTTTCTTCTTTTTCTTATCCTTTTTTCTTATTTCTTATTATTCTCATTTTTTTGGATATTTTATTCTATTTCTTTTTGTTTTGGTCACCGGCGGCATAAAATGGTGGTCGTCAAAATTTCACAAACACCATTTTTTTCGGTGAATTATTTTTTCCGACGACAGATTTTAATCCCAATCTAAGTGTGTTTTGTTTTATTTATATATATAAACTTTTCTTGAAAGTGTAATTTATGTGTGGGAGGAAGAGCAAAAGAAATAAAAACGAATATAAGCTGAGAAAATTTTTTTCAATTAAAATTTCAATACATTATTTTTTCTCGGCGTGGGAAGGTTTTTCGATCATGAATTTTCCCCCCAAATCTGAGTGTATTTTGCTTTGCTTATGAATATATCTTTTTGAGAGTTTAATTTATGTGTGAAAAGAAAAAAATGGAAGAAAACGGTTAGACAATTCGCCGGTGAATAAATATCCGCCGGAATCAGAGAAGAAATGAAAAAAAAAAAGTAAAAGAAAAAAGACAAAGGAAAAGGAAAAGGAAAAGGAAAAAGAAAAAGGAAAAGAAAAAGTAAGAATAAATGGTAAAAAAGAATAAAAAATAATCTGAAAATCATTTTTCTTGCTTCTCACTCTCCCAAATACACACACTCTGTCACGTCAGCGTTAAGGGTGCAAATAATTACATTTAAAATAAGTTTAGGGAGGTAATAGGATTCCCGCAAAGAAAAAATATGTAGTTGGGAATCCAGATATAGGTCAGGGGGTACTTATGCATTTTCCCTATACTAAAAATAGATGTTCTCTTTTACTTGGCACTTTACGCATGTCAAGAAAAGACAATAAATTTTTTTCTGTTTTACCCACAGTATTTATTACTCATTTCAAATTATTTTCTCAAATCCAACAAAATATGCATCAATTAATATGGGTATCTTGGTAAATTATGCACTTCAATTATTATTTCTTAAGAGGCGTGAAAAGTCAAAATGAAAAGTAACCGAAGGGAGTAATTGTGTGATGACCCAAAAGGTCGTCACTTATGTTGCAAGTGAATTCAGTGTCCCGAGGCCTAAAAAATCTCCTCTTTACCTCACCTTAATTTATGTGCTTGGTCCGGACCTATATCCGGAAAGCCTTCTATGTGAAAATATGAGAAATAAAAATTTCTAGAGTTAAAAATTTGATTATGGTTGACTTTGGTCAACATTTTGAGCAAACGGACCTGGATTCGTGTTCCGACGATACCGGGAGGTACTCAGTAAAATATGGGACATGGGCGTATGCCCGGAAATGAATTCCGAGGTCACAAGCCTTAGAAATCAATTTTTGAAAGAAATTACTTTACTGAATTATCTAAGAAATGAAGAAAAGAATTAATGTTTGAAACCATTGTTATCGGGCCCGTATTTTGGTTTTGGAGTCCGGTACAAATTTGTTATAGTATTTGAAAGATAATTATGAAATTTGGTGAAAAAACGGAATTTATTTGACGTGAGTTGGACTTCCGGTTGAAGAGTTATGAACTTTGAGAGTTCTTGATGAAAATATTGAGTTTTGAGGTTTAATTCATGATTTTACATGTTATTTTGATGATGTGATCGCACTAGTAGGTCCATTGATGTCTTTGAGTTAGTATGCACACTTGGTTTGGAGTTCCGAGGGCTCGGGTGAGTTTCGGGTAGGTTCCGGGATGTCTTAGGCTTAAAACATGGATGTTGCAGGTTCAGAGAAGTGCAAATCTTTGAACCCGCCAATGCTGACCGCATTGGTTTTGGTGCTGTCCGCGGTGGGGGTTGTGCGGCCGCACTCGATTTTGTGCGGTCCGCACAGGTTCACTAGTCCGACTTCGGAAGCCTATATCTTTTGATCTACAAGGAATTTTGAGATGCTTTAAAAACGAAAGTTATAGCCCTTCGTGTCATGTTTCCAGAAAAGTAAAGAAATCACAATTTGGACATCAATAGAGAAAGTTATGTCCAAAATACTAGAGCATATTACCGCAGTCCACATGGAGAGTTGTGCGGCCGCACTCGATTTTGTGCGGTCCGCACAGGGGTCTGGGAGATGTATATTAAAACGAAATTTTCAGTTATTTTTCATTTTTCAAAACCCCAAAAACATAAGAGGCGATTTTTCAAACAACTTTTCTTCTCCAAAACATTGGTAAGTGATTTCTAACTCATTTTATTTACTTCTTAACTTTTTTTACAAGATTTCATCCTAGAATCTAGGGTTTTCATGGTGGAATTGGGAACTTTGGGAGAAACCTAAGAATATTTAAATTTGGGGAGTTAGACCTCAAACTGAGGTCGGATTCCAAAACCAATTATATATTCGGGCTTAGGGGTGAATGGATAATCGGGTTTTGGTTCGAACCTCGGGTTTTGACCAATGGGCCCGGGGGCGATTTTTGACTTTTTGGGGAAAACACTAGAAAACCTATTTTCATGCATTAGAATTGGCATATTTATAGTTTATTAATGTTATTATGTAAATTGTGGCTAGATACAAGCGAGTTGGAAGTGGAACCAAGAGGTAAAGCGGTAGTTGAAGCTTGGTTGTGCTCGTGGCTTTGAGGTAAGTGTTTGGTCTAACCTTAGCTTGAGGGATTAGGAGTTGTTTCCTATTTGCTATGTGTTATTTGTTGAGTACGATGTATAGGCATGGTTATGAGTATCTATACGTTGGTGTCAAGCATGCCCGTGAGTCTTATACCATGATTAATGTGACTCCGTTTCGTATTGTTCATGCTCTATATGATAATTTCTATTGAGGAATATGACTTGTGGAAGTATTATTGTTGATTGAACATGGTAGAGCGTTGGCTCAAGTTGAGAATTGAATTATTGAACATTGTAGAGCATTGGCTCAAGTTGAGAATTGAATTGTTGAACATTTGTAGAGCATTGGCTCAAGTTAAGAATAGAATTGTTTAACATTATAGAGCATTGGCTCAAGTTGTGAATTGAGTTGTGAAGTAAATGTAAAAGAAGAAAGGAGAGAGAGAATCATGATATTGTCTCCCTTGCCGGGATATTATTGTTTTGCTATTGTCTCCCTTGCCGGGATTTGATTGTTGTATTATTGTTCCCTTGCCGGAATTTTATTGTGATTTCATTTATTTCCTTGCACTTACTTCTTGTGATTGTTGTTTGGGTGCGGAAGAGTGTTAAATCAAGAAGGGTGATGTCGTGTATGATTTGTGAGGAAAGAGTGTAAAGCACGAAAGGTAATGTCGTGCCGCACGATGTACCATTCCGTGCCTATTATATTGATTTTATGGTGAGGATGAGAGTAAAAGGACGAAGGGTGGTGCTGTGTAATTTATATTGATTCTTATGGTGAGGACGAGAGTAAAAGCACGAAGGGTGATGACGTGCACTTGTCCTTGATTTTCCTGACTCTTACTGATAATTGAGTTATGTTGTCATTTACGTTTACTTACTGATTTTCTGTTGTTACTTGATTTTATTTCGCTATTATAGATTCTCTTACCCTATTTGCTTTGTGTTTGTTGCTTGGGTGAGGAAGAGTGTAAAGCACGAAGGGTGATGCCGTACACTTGTCTTTGTTTTCCTTATTTTTATTGATAACCGAGTTACAGTTTCTCTACATTTAATTGTTGGCTTCCTGTTGGTACTTATTGTACCCCGCAGCATGATCTCCCCTTCCTATTTTCAATTGAGCTGTGGTGATCCTCATATTTATTGGTTGTTCTTCTGTTATTATTCAATGTCCCCGCAGCATGTTAACCTCTCCCATACTTGACTGTATATTACTATTCTTCTTTTTTGCGGTATATACTTGAATTGCACAGGTTTATTTGGTAGTCTGGTCTTAGTCTCGTCACTACTTCGCCAAGGTTAGGCTAGGCACTTATCAGCACATGGGGTCGGTTGTGCTGATACTACACTATGCACTATGTGCAGATCTCAGAGCAGCAGCATTTGAACCATAGATTGGGTGGCTGCCTTCAGTCCACGTGGAGATCCAAGGTAGACCTGCAGGTGTCCGTAGGCTCTGGCGTCTCCCTCTATCCCTTTATTCCTGTTTCACTTCCTTGATTCAAAAACAATGTATTGTTTATTTTCAGACTTTGTATGTAGTATTCTTAGATCATCTGCGAAACTGTGACACCAGTTCTGGGTAGTAGAGGTTCAAACAATTGTATTGAATTCATATTCAGATAGTTGATTGCTTTTCTTCCGCTTATGGTAAATTTTGCTGTTTAGATGTTATTGCTTCATAATTATCAAAGAAAATAAAATGGGTAAAAAGGCAATTTGTTCAATAGTTGGCTTGCTAAGCTCACATTAGTAGGCTCCATCACGACTCCTGAGGGTGAGAAATTCGGGTCGTGACAAGTTGGTATTAGAGCTCTAGGTTACATGAGTCTCATAGTTCATAGACAAGTTTAGTAGAGTCTGAGAGATCGGTATTGAGACGTCTGTATTTATCCCCAAAGGCTACAGAGTTAGGAAAAACTTCACATCTATTCTTTTCCTGTCATGTGATTTTGTTCTCTCAATGCTAAATTGAAACATCTACTCCTGTCCTTTCGCGAATGGCGAGGTCACGTACCGCTTCTTCAGCAGCAGCACAGACTGGTGTTAGATCAACTACATCTTTGGAGGTTTTGCGGAGGTTTGATAGGTTTCACCAAGATCTTCGCTACCACTTTCAGCGGTGCATCCTTTGAGGATCCCCAGGATTATCTAGACAGTTGTCATGAGTTTCTCAGGAACATGGGGATAGTGGAGACCAATGGGGTCAACTTTGCTACTTTTCGCTTGTCTGGATCCACCAAGACTTGTTGGAGAGATTATTGTTTGGCTAGACCAGTTAGGTTATCAACTTTGACTTGGGATCAGTTTTCTCAGCTTTTTCTGGAGAAGTCTCGTCCTGTCACTTAGAGAGAGATCTACCCGAGACAGTTTGGGTGTCTCCAGCAGAGTTCTATGACTGTTACTCAGTACAAGACCAGGTTTAATGATTTGACCCGTCATGCTCTTCTTGTACTTCCACTGAGAGAGAGAGAGAGTGAGGAGGTTCATTAAGGGACTCGTTCAGCCCGCTCAGTCAGCTAGAGGTGGAGGTAGAGGTATTAGAGGTAGAGGTAGAGGTGCTAGAGGTGGAGGTAGAGGTATTAGAGGTGGAGGTACAGGTATTGTTCTGGTTTGTAGTAGAGATAATTCAATTTTATTTGATCCAGGATCTACATACTCTTATGTGTCATCTTATTTTGCGTCGTATCTGATCATGCCTAGTAATTCTTTGAGTGCTCCTGTTTGTATGTCTACACCAGTGGGTGATTTTACTGTGGTGGATCGTGTCCATCGTTCGTGCATATTTGTGATTGGGGGGTCTTGAGACTCGTGTAGATTTGCTTCTTCTGGACATGGTTGATTTTGATGTCATATTAGGGATGGACTAGTTATCACCTTACCACGCTATCTTGGATTGTCATGCCAAGACTGTGACCTTAGCATTGCTGGGTTTACCTCGTTTGGAGTGGAGAGGGACTCATGGTCATTCTACCCGCAGTGTTATCTCATATATGAAAGCTCAGCATATGGTCGAGAAGGGGTGTTTGGCCTATTTGGCCTATGTCCACGATTCTAGTGTTGAGGTTCTTTCTATTGATTCTATGCCCGTTGTTCGTGAGTTTCCTGAGGTATTCCCTTCACATCTGCCGGGTATGCCACCCGATAGAGATATTGACTTTTGCATTGATTTGGCTCCGAGCACCCAGCCCATTTCTATCTTGCTGTACCGTATGGCCCCGCCTGAATTGAAAGAGTTGAAGAAGCAGTTGCAAGACTTGCTTGAAAATGGTTTCATGAGACCTAGTGTTTCGCCTTGGGGTGCGCCAGTGTTTGTTAAGAAGAAGGATAGATCGATGAGAATGTGTATTGATTACCGACATTTGAACAAGGTTAAAATCAAGATGCCGAGGATTGATGATTTGTTTGATTAGCTTCAGGGTGCCAAGGTATTTTCGAATATTGACTTGAGATCTGGCTACCATCAGTTGAGGATTAGGGCATCAGATGAACCGAGTGTTCATGCCTTACTTGGATTTGTTCGTGATAGTCTTCATTGATGATATTTTGATCTATTCCCATAGCCGGGAGGAGCACGAGCAGTATCTTAGAGTGGTTCTTCAGACCTTGAGGGATAGTCAGTTGTATACTAAGTTTTCGAAGTGTGAGTTCTGGCTGAATTCAGTTACATTCCTAGGTCATGTTGTATCAGCAGAGGGTATTCAGGTTAATCCGAAGAAGATTGACGCAGTCAAGAACTGGCCTAGACTAGCATCAGCTATAGAGATTCGGAGTTTCTTGGGATTGCCAGGCTACTATCGTCGGTTCGTGGGGAAGTTTTCATCCATCGCAGCCCCGATGACCAAGTTGACCTAGAAGGGTGCCCATTTCAGATGGTCGGATGAGTGTGAGGCGAGCTTTCAAAAGCTCAAGACAGTTATGACTATGACACCGGTGTTGGTTTTGCCCACAGGTTCAGGGCCTTATACAGTCTATTGTGATGCATCTCGTATTGGACTTGGTGCAGTGTTGATGCTGGATGGCAAGGTCATTGCCTATGCGTCGCGGTAGTTGAAGATTCATGAGAAGAACTATCTGGTTCATGATTTAGAGTTGGCAGCCATTGTTCACGCATTGAAGATTTGGAGTCATTATCTGTATGGTGTGGCATGTGAGGTGTTCTTGGATCACAAGAGTTTGCAGTATTTGTTCAAGCAAAAGGAGTTGAATTTGAGGCAGAGAAGGTGGTTGGAGTTGTTGAAAGACTATGATATCACCATCTTATATCATCTAGGAAAGGCCAATATGGTGGCCGATGCTTTGAGTAGGAAGTCAACCAGTATGGGCAGTCTTGCTTATACTCCGGTCGGTGAGATACCGCTTGCTTTGGATATTCAGGCTTTGGCCAATCAGTTCATGAGGTTGGATGTCTTTGAGCCCAGTCGTGTGTTAGCTTGCACGGTCGCTCGTTCTTCTTTATTGGAGTGTATCTGTGATCGGCAGTATGACGATCTCCATTTATGTGTCCTTAGAGACACGGTGCAGCACGGAGGTGCCAAGCAGATTACCTTAGGTGATGATGGAGTTTTGAGATTGCAGGGTCGAGTTTGTGTGCCTAATGTGGATGGACTCCGAGAGTTGATTTTAGAGGAGGCCCATAGCTCCCGGTACTCTATTCATCCGGGCGCCGCAAAGATGTGTCAGGATTTGCGGCAGCATTATTGGTGGCGGAGAATGAAGAAGGATATCGTAGCATTTGTGGCTCGGTGTTTGAATTGTCAGCAGGTTAAGTATGAGCATCAGAGGCCCGGTGGTTCATTTCAGATGATTGAGCTTCCCGAGTGGAAGTGGGAGCGTATCACTATGGATTTCGTTGTTGGACTCCCATAGACTCGGAGGAAGTTCGATGTAGTGTGGGTTATTATTGATAGGCTGACCAAGTCAGCGCATTTCATTCCTGTGGCAGTCTCCTATTCTTCTGAGAGGTTAGCTGAGATCTATATCCGGGAGATTGTTCGTCTTCATGGCGTGCCCGAGTCTATCATTTTGGACCGAGGTATGCAGTTTACCTCGCATTTCTGGAAAGCCGTTGAGCGAGAGTTGGGCACATGGGTTGAGTTGAGCATAACATTTCATCCTCAGACGGACGGGCAATCCGAGCGGGCCATTCAGATTTTGGAGGATATGCTACGAGCTTGTGTCATTGACTTTGGAGGCTCGTGGGATCAGTTTTTGCCTTTAGCAGAGTTTGCCTACAACAACAGCTACAAGTCGAGTATTCAGATGGCTCCTTATGAGGTTTTATATGGTAGGCGGTGTCGCTATCCGGTTGGATGGTTTGAGCCGGGAGAGGCCCGGTTGTTGGGTACGGATCTGGTTCAGGATGCCTTGGATAAGGTCAAGATTATTCAGGATAGGCTTCGTACAACTCAGTCCAGGCAAAAGAGTTATACCGACCGCAAGGTTCGTGATTTGGTTTTCATGATCGGTGAGCGGGTATTGCTTCGAGTGTCGCCTATGAAGGGCGTGATGAGATTTGGGAAGAAGGGCAAGCTTAGCCCTAGGTTCATTGGCCTATTTGAGATTCTTGATCGAGTGGGAGAGGTGGCTTATAGACTTGCGTTGCCGCCGAGCTTATCAGTCGTGCATCCAGTGTTTCATGTGTCCATGCTTCGAAAGTATCACGACGATCCGTCCCATGTGTTAGATTTCAGCACTGTCTAGTTGGACAAGGACTTGTCTTATGAGGAGGAGTCGGTAGCTATTCTAGACTGGTAGGTTCGTCAGTTGAGATCGAAGAGTTTTCCTTCTGTTCGTGTTTAGTGGAGAGGTCAGCCTGCTGAGGCATCGACCTGGGAGTCCGAGTCCGATATGCGGAGCCGTTATCCCCATCTTTTTCCCGACTCAGGTACTTCCTTCTTATGTCCGTTTGAGGACGAACGGTTATTTTAGAGGTGTAGAATGTGGTGACCCAAAAGGTCATCACTTGTGTTGCAAGTGAATTTAGTGTTCTGAATCCTAAAAACCTCCTCTTTATCTCACTTTGATTTATGTGTGTGGTCCGGACCTATATCCGGAAAGTCTTCTATATGAAAATATGAGAAATAGAAATTTCTAGAGTTAAAAATTTGATTATGGTTGACTTTGGTCAACATTTTGAGCAAACGAACTCGGATCCGTGTTCCGGAGATCTCGGTAGGTCCGCAGTAAAATATGGGACTTGGGCGTATGCCCGGAAATGAATTCCAAGGTCCCAAGCCTTAGAAATCAATTTTTGAAAGAAATTACTTTACTGAATTATCTAAGAAATGAAGAAAAGAATTAATGTTTGAAACCATTATTATCGGGCCTGTATTTTAGTTCTGGAGCCCGGTACAAACTTGTTATAGTATTTGAAAGATAGTTGTGAAATTTGGTGAAAAAAACGGAGTTTATTCGACGTGAGTTGGACTTCCGGTTGAAGAGTTATGAACTTTGAGAGTTCTTGATGAAAATGTTGAGTTTTGAGGTTTAATTCATGATTTTACATGTTATTTTGATGATGTGATCGCACGAGTAGGTCCATATGATGTCTTTGAGTTAGTATGCACACTTGGTTTGGAGTTTTGAGGGCTCGGGTGAGTTTCGGGTAGGTTCTGGAATGTCTTAGGCTTAAAACATGGATGTTGCAGGTTCAGAAAAGTGCAAATATCTAAACCCGCCAGTGCTGACCGCATTGGTTTTGGTGCTGTCCGCGGTGGGGGTTGTGCACTCAATTTTGTGCGGTCCGCACAAGTTCACTGGTCCGACTTCGGAAGCCTATATCTTTTGATTTACAAGGAATTTTGAGATCATTCAAAAACAGCCCTTCGTGTCTAGTTTCCAGAAATGTAAAGAAATCACAATTTGGACATCTGTAAAGAAAGTTATGGCCAAAATACTAGAACATGTCACTGCAGTCCACATGGAGAGTTGTGCGGCCGCACTCGATTTTGTGCGGCCGCACTCGATTTTTTGCGGTCCGCACAGGGGGTTTGGGAGGGGTATATTAAAACAGGATTTTCAGTTATTTTTCTTTTTTCAAAATCCCAAAAACATAAGAGGCGGTTTTTCAAATAACCTTTCTTCTCCAAAATATTGGTAAGTGATTTCTAACTCATTTTCTTTACTCATTAACTTCTTTTTACAAGATTTCATCCTAGAATCTATATAGGATTTTCATGGTGGAATTGAGAACTTTGGGAAAAACCTAAGAATATTAAATTGGAGAGTTAGACCTCAAATTGAGATCGGATTCCAAAACCAATTATATATCCGGGCCCGGTGGTGAATGGGAAATCAGGTTTTTGTTCGAACCTCGGGTTTTGACCATGTGGGCCCGGGGGCGATTTTTGACTTTTTGGGGAAAACACTAGAAAACCTATTTTCATGCATTAGAATTGATATATTTAGCATTTATTAATGTTAATAAGTAAATTGTAGCTAGATACAAGCGAGTTGGAAGTGGAACCAAGAGGTAAAGCGGTAGTTAAAGCTTGGTTGTGCTCGTGACTTTGAGGTAAGTGTTTGGTCTAACCTTAGCTTGAGGGATTAGGAGTTGTGTCCTATTTGCTATGTGTTATTTGTTGAGTACGGCGTATAGGCATGGTGACAAGTATCTATATGTTAGTGTCAAGCATGCCCGTGAGTCTTATACCATGATTAATGTGGCTCCGTTTCGTATATAGTTGAATTGCACAGGTTTATTTGGTAGTCTGGTCCTAGCCTCGTCATTACTTCACCAAGGTTAGGCTAGGCACTTACTAGCACATGAGGTCAGTTATGCTGATACTACATTTTGCACTATGTGCAGATCCCGGAGCAGCAACATTTGGACTGTAGATTGGGTGGCTGCCTTCAGTCCATGCGGAGATCCAAGGTAGACCTGCAGGCGTCCGCAGGCCCTGTCGTCTCCCTCTATCCCTTTATTCCTGTTTCACTTCCTTAATTCAGAAATAGTGTATTGTTTATTTTCAGACTTTGTATGTAGCATTCTTAGATTGTCTGTGAAACTGTGACACCAGTTCTGGGTAGTAGAGGTTCAAACAATTGTATTGAATTCATATTCAGATAGTCGATTGCTTTTCTTCCGCTTATGGTAAATTTCGATGTTTAAATGTTATTACTTTATAATTGTCAAAGAATATAAAATGGGTAAAAAGATAATTTGTTCAATAGTCGGCTTGCATAGCTCACATTAATAGGCTTCATTACGACTTCCGAGAGTGGAAATTCCGGGTCGTGATAAATTGTTACTAAAGATATCTATGAATGAAGTTACAAAAAGACTAATTACTTCTCTGATTATTATTAATAGTGATCAATAATTAATGCATAAGACTAAATGTAGTTCGTGGCCTTATTCAGCAATTAATTCCTTCTTGTAAGATTGCCACAATATTTTGTGCAAAGACACTCTCTCTGCAACTATTCCTCTCCCGATAATACCACATAAAGGCAAAACTATTTTCCACCTCAAGCAAATCAAACTTTGTCTCAGAAATATTTCTCTTTTTACCAATTTTAAGAATCAAAGAGAACTATTTTCTATTGTAACATGGACACTGCAAGATCTGAAGAAGATAGTTAACAAAGAAAATTATATACGAAGGTTTACTGTCACATGATAAGGACAAAAATACAAAGAGAAGTGGTTCAAATGCAGCGTTAACATTCAATAATAAATTCTCAAGCCTATTTATAAAAGACATAAAAGAGAAGGAAAACCCAAAATATTGAATCAATTGATAACTAACATATATACGAAAATTAAACCACTAACAATAACTTTAAGAGAATAAGAGAAGAACTGATTCAATGGGTTCACTATGACATGATATATATATATATATATATTTATATTATCAGTATAGATAATTAATATGAATATAGACTAATGAATACATAAAAAAGGAGAAAACCTTACATAACCAGAAAGAGAACAACATACCCATAAGAAACAGTTGCATCGTTGTTGATGAAAAATATTTGTAGGAAGTGTTTTGTCTTTTGGTCGAGAGAACGATAGATTCAGGGTGCAAAGGGCGTTTATGAAGCGTTGCCTTTTTGGTTAGAAGCTTTGGCTTTTACGTTTTTTTATAAGTAGAAATTAATGATTAGATTTTTAAGAAGGTTATCTTGATAATTTAACTTTTAAATTTAGGGGTTCATGTTGTAATTAGATTTTTTAGAAGGGTAAAAAAGTAATTTAACATTTGATTAAGGGCTTCCCACTTTTAACATTTGTTATTTTTAAAAAGTCAAATTTTTAAGAAAAGGGCAATTTCGTAGTAATTTATTATGTGAAGGGTAAAATAGTAATATGACTTTTCATTAAAGGGTTTCATGTTTTTGATATATTGTGTAGATAGTTATACCAAAGCATATAATATTATCTAGTACAATTCCTTGTTGTTACACTATGATTTGAATAATTAAAATACATAATTCAGTATGAATTAGAAGTCTATTCCACACATTAGTATATAATGATAATCCACCATGAAATAACAAGTAAAATCACTAACACATGATAATATTTCCCAACAAATCATCTCTGCTTCTATCACACAACGCCTCCATATTAGTAGAAGACCTGCCTTGCATTTCTAAAGGAATATTAGAAAACTCATTTCCTTCCTCAATCTTTGCAGTAATGTCTTCATTAGCATAGTATTTGAATTCTTTATCGGTAGAAGAATATCGTCAGATGAAATTATGTATAGCCATGGTAGTTGTAACTAGATGATTCTGAATGTCAAACTTGAAATATGGCATTGAGCGTAAAATAAAAATTATTTAAAAAGTAACTAATTATTAATAACACACAATATATAATTTAATTTTCTTAAATTTAAATTAGAAACTAATTATTACCTAACCTAACCAACTTTGTCGTAAATTGCCAAGTGACTTAATGCGAGACTACCACTGGGCTTAATGTGGAAGTTTTTTCTTCGTCTTTTAATAATATATGATAGATTATGCGATGAAATTGTAAATTTATTACCTATTTGTAGGTAATTTTTACAAATTAGATTTGAAAACTGTTTTAAAGATTCGAGAACTAATAGCCTATAACAGATGAAATTATAAATAATTATTTATAGGAAGAGAACTAAAATTATAAATAATTATTTGGAAAGTTACAATATGATTCATGTATATGATATCTTTAGATTTAAGAAAATGATAAAAACCAGAAACAAATATATATATATACATACATATAAAAAAGTAACCCCTCTGTTTCAAATTAGATGAGGTACTTTCCTTTTTAGTCTGTTCCAAAATAAATGACACATTTCTAAATTCTGAAATAATTCAACTTTAAACTCCTCATTTTACTCATGTTACCCTTAATGAGAAGCTTTTATAACCACAAAAATGTATTGGCCCCACAAAACTTTTACCCCTTAAGCTTTTAAGACCACAAGTTTCAAAAGTCTTCTTTTTTTCCTTAAACTCCATGCCGAGTCAAACTACCTCATCTAAATTGAAACGGAGGGAGTAAGGGATAATTTGAAAAGTATAAATTTTAAGGTGGAGATAGTTTTGTCTTGAATAAATTAATTTTCTACAGTTTTATCTTGAATAAATTAATTTTTTGCTTTTGCTTCTGCTTCTTGTAAGAAGCTAGAATTTTTGCTTCTTCCCAAAAGTAGAAAAACTACTTCTGCTGCTGGCCAAAAGTACTTCTTTATTTTTTATTTTAAGAAAAGCATTTGCATTCATCATAACTAAAGAAGCTTAATGGATTTAAGTACGTTAAGTTTCTATATATTATGTATATATTATAAAAATCTTGTAGTTCCACTACTTTAATATTATATTTAGAATTAATGTTAGATTACTATTGAAGTCTATGAATATTACAATCCTTACATAACCAATCGCTTACATCAATTTTTTCCCGTCACATTACACTTAACTCGTCTCCACAATGTAGCTTGGCAATCAAGCTTTTCAATTTGCAAAGCAGAAATAACAAAAGAACGTAGATAATCCAAACCTTTTCATTTTAAGTATTGCAACCATTCTAGACAAACAAAAAAATGAGATGTAAAATGGAAATTAAAAAATAGCCAAATTTACAAGTGGTCATTCAAAAACAACCACCGTTTCAAAAGTAATAGAAATTTAATCACTTTTCATGTAAAGATAAATTTGAACGAAAATACTGTTCAAAATCCAGAAAAATACTCCAGTATAATAAACCGGAATTTCAGTTTATTATACTGAAACTTTCCGCGTGATGGAGTTCCAGCATAATATGCTGGAAGTTCATACACAGGTGCACCGATCTCCAGTATATTATGCTGGAACTTTCCGTGTTGCGGTAAAATAGTGGTTATTTTTTAATGACTTTGTAAACGCTAGCTATTTTTGAATGACCAATTCGAAAACTGGCTAGTCCGTGCTGTTTAGTGACTATTTCTGAGCCCACTCAAATAGTATACTACTACTGTATACAATATATTGTAGGAGTATATAGCTATACTGTAACAGTATACTATTATAGTATACAATATACTGCAACAGTATACTATAATAATCGAAGAAGAACACAGTTACCTAACAATATACTATTACGGTATACAATATACTGTAGGAGTATCTAGCTATAATGCAACTGTATACTGTTATAGTATATAATATATTGTAACGGTATATTGTAATAATGTGCAATATACTGCAACATTATGCTATAATAGTATACGATAAACCATAATAGCATACTATTTTAAATGTAATAATGTAATGTTGAATGAAGAACATAAATATTATTTTCATATATTGTATGCTATTTTGGTATATAATATATAATTCAATACTTAGTATATAGTTTATTACAATAATATATTATTATAATATACAATATGATGTTATAATTTATTACATGGCAATCACGAGTTGATTCTTAGAATCTGATTATGTAATTTATGGTGCTCAGCAACAATCAGTATGATATTCAGTGAATTAGATCAAGTGACAACTGATATTATTTTAATTTAATAATTGAATTTAAAAAATGAGAAAAAAAGAAGATAAAAGGTATATTATACTTGTTATATTAAAAAAGAGGTGAACCAAAATTAGATTACGAAGAGAAAAGAATATTAAAAAAAAGAAGTTAAATGAAATTAGAAAAGGAAAAAATAAAAAAATAAGAAGAAATCGAGAAAAAAGAAAAGGAGAAAGAAAGAAAAAAGGAAAAAAAAACATATAAATAAAAAAGAATTGGAGAAAAAAGAGAAATTTCCCATAAAAATTACTATGGATAAAAAAATTAGTTTGTGAATAGAAAAATAAATGAATAGACAAAAATAAATAATTTCGTTTTTGTGGATAACTGTGTCATTCTCTCATTTAAGAAGTCAACTGCTGAAAGGGTTCACGAAGAACGAGAGCTGGTTGTGGGAAATCTGATTTTACTGGGCTATTCTCATATAATCCAACCAAACTTGGGCTGTTGTCATACAGTCCAGCCTAATATGGAGGAGTCTGATTGTGTTGGGCTGACATATTATATAGTCCAGTAAATTATGATATACGTAATTTTTTTTGGAAAAATGACATTATATAGTCGTTCTCAAAATAACAACCGATATATATTATATATATATATACACACACACACTCCTTCCATTTCAATTTATGTGTAATATTTGACTGGACACGAAGTTTAAGAAATAAGAGAAGAATTTTGAACTTGTGGGTATAAAATGAGGCACATATATTTTGTGTTGCTATAAATCATTGCATAAAAGTTATTATTTTTAATTATGAAAAGGGGTCATCCTTTTTGATACGGACTAAAAAGAAATAATTGCATAAATTGAAACTGAGTGAGTATGTTTCTTATTTTAGTTTCCTTAACTAAAAATATAGTTCTAAACAAACAGTATGATATTCAAGTTGATGACTTCGTTTGTAAAGAGCATAATAATAAACTTATTATATTGGACAATTATATTTTTATAGATTTAATCTTAAAGCATGATTAGGTACGATCGACTTTCATATACTCCATCTTATTAAGATAATAAACTTATTACATGGTGTAGAGAAGGTTTAAGTCTCCAATTTATTAGAAACACAATGGATGCACATAACCATAATTTTCTCATTTATTCCTCGAGGAAAGTTGATTGATTTTAATTTGCTCACTGTTGACTTTACCCTTTTAATCTTTTTCTACAGTTCAATGTATTTGTTCCGGAAGTCAGCTAGCAAACCATAATTTCTTTTGATTTTTGGCATATACAGCTTTTGATTTTTTTTCTTTTTCTTTGATTGTGTTTTTATTTTAGGGGTGAGATAGAGGAAACGAGGGAATAAAAAATATAAGGAAGAAGAGCAGACATGAAAGTTATAATTTTTACCCTCTAAAAATAAATTTCACATTGGACATAGTTGTAATTTAACTTACTTTCCTAATAATTAGGGTATTTGAATCACCTAAAATTTAAATATTTCCTTATTGAACTAAATAAGAAGTCCTAATTATTACCGTGAGTTTAAAACTTAACTTTCTTACATAACATATATAAATTAATAAGAAAACGTGAGTTTCTTAAACTTAATAGAATACTTTTTCTTTATGAAATAATATTTACATACAATAAAGGACTAAAATTTAAAACTAATGCCTTTTCTTTTCATTTCAAACTTGATCTTTATCACACATAAAAATATATTCTAAAGTTCCTCAATTTTATGTTAAATATTATAAGAATCATTTCATATAATAGTTATTTAATTAATTTTTTTTAATTTTAGAGCTTAAAATTAATTAAAATTTACTTATTAATTTATTTCTTATATGAACCATGGAGAAAGTTAAAATTTATTTTTTCTTTTGATTTCGAACTTTGTATAAGTCTAACGCGTAAACTATATATAAATGATAAGAAAATAAGATAAAGGAAAAACAAAAATATTTAAAAAAGAAGAGGTATGAGTTCTTGGACAATAGCGTAGATAGTTCACTTTTTAAAAATATACAAGACTATTGCACTAATAAAATTATTCAACTATTATACTTTTAACTTTCAAAAGTTTTAAATACACTATTATACTTATGAGCAATGTTGAGCAGAAATCAACAAAAGACGTAAAATTAACAGGATAATTTATGAGATTCTTTAATTTTTAATCCATGTTACATTTAGCTAAATACGAGTGAGTTTATTAGCTAGATTTCAATTGTAGATTCTCTTACTAACTTGTTTTTTTTAAATATCCCTTTTTGTTTATTATTGTACTTTGATTTTGTGTTTATTTAAAGTTCGTAAATTATTAGTTACCTGATTATATGTTGTAAATTGTATCCTTCAAGATTATTTAGATTTTCAAGGTTCTTTCCCGTGAAACTGAAATTCTGAAATTGTAAAGTTGGAACAAATTTTAAGTTGAATTATTTATGTTGAGGACTCATAAGATATTTTTTTAATTATTGAGTTAGTTATACACAATTAATATTCATGATCATCTTTAGGAACTTACACTTTTATTTTATAACTTAGTACTATATTTTAAATATTATACTCATTGAGACAGGATTCACGTGCATCGCGCGTACCCTAAGACTAGTACTATATTAAAAGCACGGAGCCCCTATTGAAATGTTATTCCCCTTTTTACCCTTTAAAAATAAATTTCGCACTAGACAAAATAGTAAATTGATTATTTACCTAATATTTAGGATTCTTAAATCAACTAAAATTTTATTTATTAAATCTAACCTTATTTGAACTACTTAAAAGAGTCCTAATATTTAAGACTTCAAAATTCATTACGATTTTGTAATATATAAATATTTCCTTATTTGATTTATGTGACATAATGTTAGAAATATTAACGTGATTTAGAGTTGGAAGCTAAAAAGATTTATTTTTGTAAGTTAAAACCAAGTTAGTGTGGGTTTTTAGGTTGTACAAGTTTTATAAAATACCAGAGTCATGCCAAAAATGGGAGACAAGCATTTATATATCAATTCACGTATTTTCAAAACTTGTCTTTCTCTATTTTTTTCTCCAAACTTATTAGTTTTTCAATAAGTATAATTTCTTTTATGTGTGGTGTGGATATACACATGCAT